>NC_026006.2:46117305-46741372 GCF_000442705.2 Elaeis guineensis | reverse complement strand
ATATATTCTGTCTCTATCGTTGATAATGCTACACTGACTGAAGCTTAGACTCCCAGCTAATAGCACCCCATCCATGGAGAACACGTAGCCTATGGTAGATCTTCTCTTATCTCGATCACTTACAAAATCAGAATCAACATAACCCGATGCACTCCAATCCTGCTGATCTATAACAAAGTGAATGATCAGTAGTCCTCCTCAGATACCGGAGGATCCACTTTACTGCTGTCCAATGGTTGCTACCTAGATTTGCTATATACCGGCTCATAACTCCCACTGCTTGTGCAATGTCTGGTTTGTATATACCATGCAAACATAAGGCTCCTTACTGCTGATGAATATGGTACTCGGGCCATGTCAGTCTTTCTGCTTCCGTACTGGGTGATTGCTCTGTTGATAATTTTAACTGAATAGAAAATGGGTATAGACACCGGCTTGTATTCTGCCATATGAAGCGCCACAGAATTTTTCCACATATCTCTATTATAAAGCCAGATCTTGTTATCCTTTCTCTCCCGTAGCACCTTCATTCGAGTATTTGGTTCACAGCTCTTAGGTCCTTCATCTCGAACTCTCCAGCCAACTGAGCTTTCAGATCTGATATTTGACTCTTGCTGTTTTCTGCGACCACCATATCATCGACATATAACAGCAAGATACAGAAGCTTCCATCATCATAATCACAGAAATATGCACAATGATCTGTCTCCAATCGATCAAATCCCAAACTCATAATGAATGAATCAAATCATTTGTACCAACACCTCGGCGTCTGTTTGAGACCATACAACGATTTGTTCAGCCGACAAACCAACTTCTCCTTGCCTTTTTCAACAAAATCTTCAGGTTGCATCATATAAATTTTTCCTCCAAATCACCATGCAAGAAAGCTGTTTTTACATCCATCTGCTCGAGCTCCAAATCCATGACTGCCGCAATCGCCAAGACAACTCGAATAGTAGTAAGACGAACCACTAGTGAGAAGATTTCATCAAAATCAATTTCTACCTTCTGAGCATAATCCTTCACCATCAACGTGCTTTGAACCTCTCCATATTTTTATCTATATCCTTCTTCACTTTATAGACCCACCGACATCTGATCGGACTCCTCTCCTCCGGTAGAACTACAAGCTTCCACGTCTTGTTCTTCCAAAGTGAGTCCATCTCCTCCTCCATAGCATAATGCCACTTTTCAGCATTGGTGGACTTGCATGCCTCTTTGTATGATGTTGGCTCGTTCTCCTCTGTCAAAGCAACATAAGCACAAATATGGTTAGCAGAAAGGAATGAAAGAAGTGACATAGTCATCATACCTAGTAGGAGGTCTAATGACCCTCCTAGGCCGCTCAGACTTCATTGGTGACTCTTCCAGTAAGATAGCATCCTTAGAGGATTGTGGAGACTCTACACTTGGTCCATTATCAGCTACCTCATCGACCTCCTGTGCTTGCTCTGCTTGCATTTCGTCACCTGCATCAAGGAACTCAACAAAAGTATGGCTTCATTATCTTGCTTTTTTTTGATGCCTTGAAAAGATTCTCATTGAAAATAATATTTCGGCTAACAACGATCTTGTGGGTAGGAGGGTCCCACAATCGATATCCCTTTACTCCTGTAGCATAGCCAAGAAAAATACACCTCCAAGAGTTCCTATCCAATTTTGTCTTCTTTTCTTTTGTAATCCACATATATGCATCACATCAAAGACACGGAGATAGGAATAATTTACTGGCTTACCACTCCAAAGTTCTTTTGGAATTTCTAATCCAAGAGATTTTATTGGGGCTCGATTGATCAAGTAACAAGCCGTACATGCAGTCTCTGTCCAAAATCTCTTGTCAAGTTTTGCAGTGCTCATCATACTACAGACCCTTTCCATGAGTGTTCTATTAAATCTCTCTGTCACACCATTTTTTTGTGGTGTCCCGGAACCGTAAGCTATCGTCGAATTTCATGCTCACTACAAAACTCATCAAACTCCTTGGAGCAATATTTTCCTCCATTATCAGAACGTAGGTATTTAATTTTCAAATCTTTTTCATTTTCCACCAGAGCTTTGAATTTCTTGAAGGTTTCAAAAACATCGAATTTTCGCTTCAGGATATATGTCCAAACCTTTCGAGAAAAGTCATCAATGAAAGAGACGAAGTAGGAACATTCACCCAATGATCTATCAGACGACTCCCAAGTATCTGAGTGATTAGCTAAGAAATTTCTTACTCCGCTGCTATGATAAAGAAAGAAAGATCCTTTTTTGTTTACCATATATGTAATCTTCACAAAATTCTAGTGGTGCTAACTTGAACCCTAGAAGAAGGTCCTTGTTTGATAATAATTGTAGCCCACGCTCGTTCATATATCCCAGATGTCGATGTCAAATTGTTAGAGATACCATCTTTGAGATTGCTACTGTCGCCTCTCCCACCTGAGTCTCACCCACTAATTTATAAAGACTACCTATTTGGACTCCCTTTATCACCACCAAACACCCTTTGGATACCTTCATTTGATCTTTCTCTTCGATAAACTTTAAACCTTGCTTATAAAACTTTTCAAGTGATAATAAGCTCTTACGCAGTGTAGGGACATGTCGAATATTAGAAACCATCCGAACTATACCATCAAACATCTTGATCCGAACATCTCTCACTCTAATCACAGGACAAGTAGTATTGTTACTCAAATAGATAACTCCTCCATCAAATGATTTATATGTATGAAACCACTCCTTAAAAGGAGTCATGTGGAAAGATGCCCCCGAATCCAAGAGCCAATAGCGTGCAAGATCAGATCTTTCCAATGCCGTCAATGCATCCCCATCATCTGAAGTAGTCGAACCACTTTCACTTTTTGCTATATTGTTTTGAAAGTTTTTCGATTTAGATTTTGTATCAACTCCTTTGACCTAGCAATCTTTCTTTACGTGCCCTGTATTTTCACAATTCTAGCATTTTACCTTCTTTTTGTCTTTGGATTTAGATCTTGTCTTCCCTTAATCACCATGTTCTCTTTCGAAAGATCTGCCTCGCACTATCATGGTCTCTCCCGAAGAGCTTTCTTGGCTAGATTTTTGCCTCATCTCTTCTGTAAGCAATGATGCAACAACAAACTCCATCTTAAAGATTTCAACGTGACTCAAGTTCATGATAAGATTATCCCAAGACTCCGGCATAGAACAAAGTAGAATGCTGGCCTTTGCTTCATCATTGATTCTGACATCTAGGGCCGCAAGCTTGCTCACAATGAAATTGAATACACCCAGTGCTCTTGATCTGATGCCCCGTCCTTCATCTTTAGATTGTATAATTGTCGTCTTAAATAGATTTTATTAACCAAAGACTTATCTTCATAGAGATTTTTTAATTTTTTTCAAACTCCTTTTGTAGTAGTCTCGATCTCGATATTGAACAATACCGAATCATCCAATGCCAGATAGAGGTTTGCCATTGTCAGCTTGTCTTTCTCTTCATATTACGCATCCGTCATCTCTTGAGGTTGCATTCTTTTTCTTGCAAAGCAATTTCACAATTATCTTTGATCAATACTGCCTACATCTTCATCTTTCAAAGTGCAAAGTTTGATCCATCAAATCTCGGTATCTCGTATTTTGTTGTTGTCACCTTGTCCGCCATTATTTCAGATCAATCCAACTACAAAAGAGTCTCCTGCGCTCTAATACCAAATTGAAAGAACAGACCATGGATAATCGAGCACACTTTGATCCACACAGCACACAAGTACAGTAGAAACAAGATCGTTTTATAGAAGAAAAGTAACTAGAACAAATGTAGAACGCAAAATATGAGAGATAATTAAACAATAAAAATAAGAAAAAAAAAAGCACATCAGATTTACATGGTTCGGCTTGATTGTTGGCCTACGTCCATGGGCAAAACCTCCTCAACGTTCTTCTATTAATAATCCACGGCACAACGGAGTACAAAATTAAAGAAAAAGAGGAAGAAGAGGAAAAATAAAAAAGGACTCACATAGACTCTCTTTTACAAGAAAACACTCTTATTTTTCTCTCAAAAAGAAAATCTCACGTCTCTTTTTTTCTTCTCTTAAATCCTCTCCTTTTTTTTAATTTTTTCATGACTCTTAGGCTCACAAAACTTCTCCCAAATCCTCCCCTTAAATAGAGCTCGTCACCAGATGAATTTAGGTCCAAACCTCATCAAAATCGGAGTCCTATCCACTGTATAATCGAAGAAATAAGCTCAGCCGTTGAATCTGCATCGAACGGTCCAAAAATACCCAAAAAATGATCAAGATCAGGTCTAAATCAATCAAGATTGGATATCAACCATCCGATCATCATCGGGAGGGATAAGGACCGTCAGATCACACTTCGGTCCATCAGAATCCGCATGGACCGTGAGAAATGCTCGGGAAACAAGCGCTCGATCCATGTGCCTCACCATGGACCGCGAAACACGGTAGACCATGTGCACCGCGCTCGCACTGGGCCGCGCTCGTGCGTGGTTCTGGATCGGGCCTGGCCTGCTGTGGGTCTGAGTTGGATCTTTTTCTGGATATGGGCTTCACCTTAATAATGGCTTCCTCCACCTCTAACTATTTTTCATCGATGATCCCTCTGTCTCTCTTCCCTTTTTTCTTCTTATCCATTTCTCCTCCTTATGCTCCTTCAAATTGCCCATGAGCCATCGCGGCCTCCACCACCTCTGCCTCTTCTTATCGCAATCTATCCTTCCTCTTCCTCTTTCTACCCATCCTCTTCTCCTCTTTGTCATTCACTTCCTCCAAGGTTGCCCATGAACCCTTCCCCTCTATGGTGGTTCTCTTGATCTCCACCCATTCCTTACCGACGGCTCTCTCCTCTTTTCTTCTTTCTCTTTATCTACTTCTCCTCATCCCCTTCCTCCTTCAAGCCCACCCATGTGCCCTATCCCTTTATGGTAGCCCCCTCCACCTTCACCCTTCTCATTGAAAATCCATCCTCCTTACTCTCTTTCCTCCTCATCTTCTTCTCCACCCTATCATCCATTTTCTTTAAGGCTGCCCATGAGCCCTCTCCCTCCATGGTGTTCTCTCCACCTCCACTCATTCATTGTCGGTGGCCTCTTTTCCCTCTTCTTACTCCTCACCCTTTCTCCTCCTCCTTGTCCAATCCCACCCATGAGGCTTTCGATGCCATCCTTCCTCTCCACACTAACCTCCACAACCTGCCCTCTCCCTCCGCGGTGGCTCTCTCCATCTCTACCTCTTCTTCATTGGTGAACCCTCCCATATGAGCGAGGGGGATTTCTATCCATTGAGAGAAAAAGCTAATATCTTTTGTTGGTAAGTCAATAGCTGAACCATATTGAAACATATCGATGACCAAGAGTGTTAGTTTGATACTATTTAAAACATAGAGGGTATAAGTAAAATTAGGCTTGTTGGGTATAAAATAACCCAGCCGAAGTTCGTAAGAGGCCAACCCTCCCAGGACTCTTCCGGCTTTCGATCTTGTGCGACGTCTTTCTGAACTCCCTCGACCGTCCGAGCTTCCACAGTACCATCCGGACTCCTCCAACAGTCGACTTCCACAGTGTCCTCAGATTCCTCCACGGATGAACTCCTATCGTACCATTCGGACTTCTCCAATAATGAGCTCCTTCAGTCATCTATCGAACTACTCCAAATGCTCTCTGGGCTTCACTATTAGCCGATTTCTACAGTGATCGACTACTCTCCGAATCTCTTCCAGACTTTCTCCTATCACGATCAACTTTATTCCGAGCTTCTTCTAGACTTCGTCAATGTCCGAGCTTCCCAGCAGTAGGACTTCTATAGTAACCAGACTCCATCCAAATTTCTACGGTGGTCGACTGCCTTCCGAATTTCATCCGAGCTCCTACAAGATCGGACTCCGTCCGAACTTCTACAGCGGATGGATTCCAACGAACTTCTACAACGGACGGACTCTAGCAGTCGGATTTCTACTCCGAACTTCTATTGCAAGCAGACTTCATCCGGGCTTCTACAATAAGCGGTCTCCATCCGAGCTTCCACGGCAACTGGTCTTCATTCCGAGCTTCTACAGTAAGCGATCTCCTTCCGGACTCCTACAAGAATCGGGACTCATCCGAACTTCTACAGCAGATGGATTCCAGACGAACTTCCACAATGCCTTCCGAATTCTGCTATCGGTCGACCTTCTGTCGGATTCCTCATGCAACCAGACCTCTCCAGCGGACAGTCTTCAGACAAGCTTCTACATCAGACAAATTTCAGACGGACTTCTCTAGCAATCGGACTCCAGCCGATTTCTCCAACAGAAATTTTCGTCCGGGCTTCTACAGTAGATAACTTCCGTCTGCAGCACCAACAGCACCCAACTGCAGTTAACCCGTCGCAGCCTCGGAGACATCTGACCTTCTCTTAGATTGTTGAGACAGAGAGCTATTCCGCTCACCAGACGTCCCAACCGAGCTTCAGTCATCCGGTCCGAACTCTCCGATGGGTCGCGACAATAGACACCACTCCACTCTCCGTAACAAACTCCACGTGGCCCCACCACTCCCCAACGGGTCGTGACAACAGACACCACTTCACTCTCCGTAACAAACTCCACGTGACCCCATCACTCTCCGGCAAGTCGCGACAACGGACACCACTCCTCTCCGTAACAAGCTTCACGTGGCCCTGAATGACCCACTATCAGACGGTTATGGACGTCGCTGTCAATCGGTTACGCTCTCCCGTCTATAAAAGTGACCTCCCAGATACGTTCTCCTCTAAGCTCTAAACTCTATCTCGAAACTCTGCTAAAATTTTATTCGAGTGCTCCATTTCTGTTGAAGCAGAGTACTAACTTGAGCATCGGAGGGTCTTGCCGGAGCACCCCCAACTCGATTAGACTTTTCTTGCAGGTTCGACGGCGGCCGCAATCCCCTCGACTCCAGCTTCTCTGGCATCGGTGGAATTCTGCACCAACAGAATTGGCACTAGAGGAAGGACGCTGTGTCTTCGCAGGATCCTTGTTCTTAAAGGAGTACTCAACGAGACTGTCTCCAGTCATCTTCTTTGACATCTTTTTCTTCTTCTCCTGCCAGATCCCCACCTAATGCCTCTCCAAAAGGCATCCACCAGGCGATCTACGGCCTCCGTGGCCAGATCTCAGCAAGATCCGCAAGCTTTGGCCTCGTTTTCAGTTTTTCAGGCTCCTCCTCCTCCGACAACGGCAGTCGGCATGGAGCAGTTCGACCTACTGGTTTAGCAGGTCAGGGGCCTTACCGAAGCGGTGTAGGCCATGCAGCAGCAGCAGCAGTCGCAGGCATCTGTGCGGCTGAAAAGAGCATTGTCAGAGTTTCAGAATCTGACGATCGGACAGCCACTTGGGTCAGTCGCCCTGTATTCCTCGAAAAAGGGAAGCAAAAGGCGGAGAGCCCTCTGTCTGATCACGATTCTACCCCAGAGGGTCTCTACCTCCATTTTGCCAGAAGATCCTCGAGACTCGCGATCGAGAGGATCTCCTGGATCAAAGGTTCCAAGAGATGAACCGACGGATCGAAGAGCTCTGCCATGCTCCTCCTGCTTACGGTGAGGATATCTGTACTGACCCTCCTTTTTCTCAAATGATTATGTAGGAACCGATCCCGTCGAACTTCAAGCTCCCCCAATTTGAGAGCTACGACAGGACCTCGGATCCGGTTGACCACCTGAAGGCCTTCCGGACAATGATGCTGCAATATAGCGCATCAGACACCATCCTGTGCCGAGCTTTTTCGTCTACCTTGAAGGGAGCAGCAAGAAATTGTAGTCGGCACTGAAGTCAGGAACTATCTTCTCCTTTGTTCAAATGAGCCATCAGTTTGTGGCTCATTTCGTCAGCAGTCGGCGTCTCCGGAGAGGTTCGGAGTCCCTCATCAACATCAAGCAAAAGGAGGGAGAATCCATCCGAACTTATGTCAACCGTTTTAATGCCGCCGCATTAGAAGTCTGAAACTTGGACCAATCAGTTGCAATGGCCGCCCTGAAGAGCGATCTTTAAAAGAATGATCTTCTATTTTCCTAAAAAAGAAGTATCCCAGGGACTTCGCTGATTTGCTGGCTCGGGCCGAAGGATATTCCCGAGCAGAGGAAGCCTTTAAGCTGAAGGATGAGGAGGCTGCGAAGGAGTGGTAGGCGGGAGACTCCAGCAAGCCCACAGTTGAAAAAGGGCCGAGTGAAGCTCGGCCACGTTCTCGAACTCCCTCTGGACACAAGCGTGTCCGAACTCTTCCCCAAGCTCGTAGGCAGAGAAGCCCGGACCATAGAGTTCGGCGGAGCTCTCCTCCAGGAAGATTCCACAGCTACACCCCTCTCAATGCTCCAAAAACTCAAGTGCTGATGGAGGTCAGGGAGCAGCTACCAAGGCCGAAAGGATGCACACACCTCGAGAAGCGCAACCCTAACAAGTTTTGCCTCTATCATCGTGACCACGGCCATGACACGGAGGAGTGTATTCAGCTCTGAGACGAGATCGAGGAGCTCATCAGACAAGATCGGCTCGATAGATTCATCCGACGTCGGCCTGAAGGTAGGGAAGATCGGTCGAGGGCCCTACCACAACCAGAGCCGTCAAGGAGGGAAGAACAGCCTAAAGATCGGCCTCCAATCGGGATCATTAACACCATCTCTGGAGGACCTCGCAGGGAGCAGCCAGTGGATCGACCGGACTGTCCAAGCGGCAGAGGACTGAAGAATCTATAACCTTTACTGAAGAAGATGCCCAGGAGATTCAATTCTCCCATAATGATGCGGTTGTAGTTTCTTTAAATATTGCTGACTATGATGTACGCCGCATTCTTGTTGATAGTGGAAGCTCGATCGATATTTTATTTTATGATGCATTCTCAAAAATGTCCATTCTGGATGATCGATTAGGGCCAATAAGCTCTCCGTTGGTAGGGTTCACTGGCGATGCTGTGCCAGTGGAAGGAGTAATAACTTTGACTGTAGTTGCAGGTCGGTACCCGAAACAATCTAAAGCGCAAGTGGATTTTCTGGTAGTAAGGGCACCGTCTGCCTACAACGCAATACTCGGCCGACCTGGCCTCAACGCCCTCCGAGCTATGGTATCGACCTACCATTTGAAATTAAAATTTTTCACAAGTCAAGGGGTCTGAGAGGTCAGAGGAGATCAAGTCCTGGCAAGACATGCTATAACATAGCCTTACAAAGAAATGGTCAGTCTGACCCCTGTCCAGTTGATGGATTAGACACCTACGACGACCTTGCTGAAGAATGGGGTGAGCCAATTGAAGATCTTATCTCAATTCCTTTAAACGATGGGAATGAGGAGCATGTGGTGAAGATCGGCTCCAACCTGGGAGAAGAGGTACGGACACAGCTTATCAATTTTCTACAAAAGAATGCGGTTGTTTTTGCTTGAGTTCTGACGGACATGCCAGGGATTGATGCGGAAGTCATGGAACACCGTCTAGCTGTTGATCCCAAACATCGGCCGATGAAAGAAAAAATCTGAGGTCATGCACCAGAAAGGCAGAAGACAATAGCTGAGAAAGTTGATAAACTCCTGAAAGTCGGATTCATCAGAGAAGTCAACTATCCGAACTGGATCTCCAATGTGATTCTCGTCAAGAAGGCGAACGGCAAGTGGACGATGTGTATAGACTTCAAAAAGCTGAACAAAGTCTGTCTGAAGGACAGTTATCCTCTGCCCAGAATTGACCAATTAGTGGATGCAACCTCGGGCTATGAGCTTCTCACTTTCATGGATGCATTTTCTGGCTACAATCAAATCAGGATGGCACCAGGGGACGAAGAAAAAACTGCTTTTATTACTGACCGTGGTCTTTTCTGTTACAGAGTCATGCCTTTTGGCCTCAAAAATGTAGGGGTGACCTTTCAACAGCTGGTGAACAAGATCTTCAAAGAGCAGATCGACCGCAACATAGAGGTCTACATGGATGACATGCTTGTAAAAAATAAGTCCTCAATGAACCACATCGCCGACCTTGAGGAGACCTTCAGCGCTCTCCGAAAATACAAGATGAAGCTGAACCCAGCCAAGTGCGCTTTTGGAGTAACCTCAGAAAAATTCTTGAGCTTTATGGTATCGAGGTACGGGATTGAAGCAAATTCGAAAAAGATTCGTGCCATCTAGGAAATAACCGTTTCAAAGTCAATAAAGGAAGTTCAGCGCCTTACTGGGAGAGTAGCAGCTTTGAATCGCTTCGTCTCAAGGTCGGCCGAACGGTGCCTACCCTTCTTTCAGACTCTCAAGCAGCCGAAGAACTTCTGTTGGACCACTGAATGTTAGCTAGCGTTCGAGGAATTGAAGAATTATCTCGGCTCACCTCCGTTATTGGCAAAGCCCAAATCTGGAAAGGAGCTGTTTTTGTACCTAGCAGTCTCCCCTGTGGCTCTCGCAGCAGTTCTGGTTAAGGAAGAAGCAAAGATTCAACGGTCGATCTACTACATAAGTCGAGTATTAAGAGACGTCGAAATCATGTACACTAAATTAGAGAAACTAACTTACGCCTTGTTGATTGCAGCCCAAGGCTCCGACCTTACTTTCAAGGGCACACCATAATACTGCTCACCAATCAGCCGATTAAGGTAGTTCTGCATCGAGCGGATGCTTTCGGAAGGATAGCAAAATGAGCGATCGAGCTCACAGAATTTGACATCAACTATCGACCTCGGTCGATGATAAAAGTCCAGATATTAGCAGACTTCATAGTGGAATGTACTATCCCGAAAGAAGCCGAACTTGAACGAGGTAAAGCTGGCAACCCAGGGCTTCAGCCGAACTCCCCTGAGGAAAGAACAAATCTCTCTGATGGTTTTTGGGCCCTCTATGTGGATGGTTCCTCCAACATGTCAGGCATTGGGGTGGGCCTGATCTTGGTCAATCCGAAAGGAATTATCGTGGAGTACGCACTGTGCTTCGAATTTCCAGCGACAAACAACGGAGCAGATGTGAAGCTCTGATTACAGGACTGAAGATCGCCAAAGAATTAGAAGTAGATCGGCTCCAAGTCTACAGTGACTCCCAATTGGTGGTGGGACAAGTCAGCAAAAACTATGAAGCTCGGGAGGACAGTATGGTCAAGTATCTCGAAAAGATAAAAGAGATCATCCCTGCCTTTGGCAGCTTTGACATCAAGCAGATTCCAAGAGCAGAAAATACCAAGGCCAATCTTTCTCCAAGTTGGCTACACTAGCTCCGGCTGAACTATCCAAGGAAGTCTTCTTCGAAGTTCTGAAGTGTCCAAGTACGGAAGAACCGCAGCTTGTAATGGAGATCAGCCATGAACCCAGCTGGATTGACCCACTGGTTGCATACCTCAAAGATGGGGTTCTTCCTCATGATGCAAAAGAAGCTCGGAAACTTAGAAACCAGACCTCCGATATATCCTTTATGAGGGCAAGCTGTACAAGAGGTCGTACTCTTTGCCTCTCCTGAAATGTCTCCGGCCTTCTGAAGCCGACTTGTCTTGTGGGAAGTACATGAAGGAGTCTGCGAAAGTCATCTGGGGTCTGATCTTTATCCCACAAACTGCTCCGACAAGGTTATTACTGGCCTACAATGTACCATGACTCCATTGAATATGTCAGAAAGTGTGATCGGTGTCAGAGATATGTAAAATCCAAAGACAACCCGCCTCCGAACTCACACCCTTGAGTGCCCCATGGCCGTTTGCACAATGGGGGATGATATCTTTGGACCTTTTCCCATGGCATCCGGGCAGCAGAAGTTCCTCCTGGTGGCAATTGACTACTTCACCAAGTGGGTCAAAGCCGAACCTTTGGTGAAAATCACAGAAGTTAAAGTGCAGGACTTCGTCTGGAAGTCAATCGTTTGTAGGTTCGGCTTATCCAGAACTCTCATTACTGATAATGGGCGATAATTTGCTGGAGCAAGATTTATCAAATTTTGTGAGGACTTAAACATCTTCCATAACTCATATCAGTAGCCCATCCGCAGGCAAACGGCGAAGTCGAGGTGACTAATAGGACTCTATTGCAAGGAATCAAGGCGAGACTTGAAAAAGCAAAGAAACTTGGGCAGACGAGCTTTATCATGTGTTATGGGCATACCGAACTATCCAAAGACTGCCCACGGGGGAGACCCCCTTTGCCTTAGCCTTCAGAACAGAACTGTTATCCTGATTGAACTCAAGCTTCCGTCGGTATGAGTTGTGGCATTCACGAGCAGCGCAACTCACAGATCTCAAGGCCAACTCGACTTGTTAGAAGAAAGCGGGAGACAACTCAAGTTCGGATGGCAGCCTACAAGCAGAAAGCAGCCCGCTACTACAACTCCCGGGTCAAGAGCAAAGCCTTCAGAGCGGGGGACTTAGTACTTCGGCGAGCCGCTGTTTCACAACCTCAGAACCAAGGAAACTTGCCCCGAATTGGGAAGGCCCATATGAAGTCAAGGAGGTAGTCCGGCCTGGAACATACTATCTAAAAGAGCTCGGAGGAGCAGACCTTCCGCGACCATAGAATTCAAAAAATCTACGAATGTATTAGCGATAACTTTGCCTTAAATAAAAGTTTCATATTCGCATATCTTTTCTTTTGGTATAAGCTTATAACGACAGGAAGTAGCTCCTTCAGACAACCGAAATTAAGCATGTCAGGAACAAGAGGAGAATCTCGTCCCGATACAAATGAAGGCCCGGTTATTTAGAGACCGGATCGGAGGAGAGGCCCTCGCAACGGCCCTTATGCGCCCCACAGTCATGTTAGGAACAGGAGGAGAACCTCATCCTAATATGAGCAAAGTCGAAGACCCGATTATCAAGAGATCAGATAGGGGAGAGGCCCTCGCAATGGCCCTTATGTGCCCCCACAGCCATGTTAGGAACAAGAGGAGAACCTCGTCCTAACATGAGCAAAGTCGAAAGCTCGATTATTTAGAGATCGGATGGGGGAGAGGTCTTGCAACGGCCCTTATGCGCCCCCACAGCTATGTTAGGAACAGGAGGAGAACCTCGTCCTAACATGAGCAAGGTCGAAGGCCCGTTATTTAGAGACTGGATGGGGGGAGAGGCCCTTGCAATGGCCCTTATGTGCCCCCACAGTCCTGTTAGGAACAGGAGAAAAATCTCGTCCTAACATGAGCTGAAATTGATTGTGTCGGAAACAGGAAGAGAACCTCGTCCTGACATAAATGAAGATCTGATCGTTTAAGACTGGATGAGGGAAGAGCCTCTCAGCGGCTCCTCTACACCCCTACAACCCCGATTAGGAGCAGAGAAAAAACCCTGCCCAAAATAAAGAAAGGGGAGAGAAAAAGGAAAAGCGATGAGTTACATCAGAGATAAGGAAAAAACGAACTACATCTAAGACATAAGGGACCTCATCTCAATGAGGAAGAAAACTGTTGTCAAAAATTCTCAGTCTCTAAGGGGGAACCCAACACTAGCAGGAGAAAATAGACTCCCTCAAAGTAATGAGAAGTTCGGGCCCGAAGCTCAAGCACCAGGAGAAAGCCTCAAATTCGAATGGCCTCGAAAAGACCTTCGATCATGAACAAAAAGGGCGAATCAACATGGCGATGATCAGGAACCTTCAAACAACGTCGACATCGAATAAGACAAAAGATAAAAGAAGCTCGGTAAAAATAACTCAAAGCAAGAATAGACAAGGTAATGAGAAAATTCTATTTTATTTCATTAATAAAGAATGCATTACAAAAGCCTTTGAAGGCCAAAAAAAAAAAGAAACAACAAGAAAAGAAAAGAATACATGGAACAAAAGGTAAACGAAGCTCTAAGAAGCTCGACTTCTTCTGACTTCGAACTCTGGTTCCAGCTATTATCAGGGATTGTTTAATTCTCAACTTCTTCTTCCAGTTCCTTCTTTCTTAACAGCATCTCCCGATACATTTGGTGAAACCGCCGGCTTTCGCCCTCCGATTTTCGAAGCCTCTTCCTCAGAACTTCGGACTCCGCTTCGCATTCTTGACCGCCTGCTGCTCGTAGGCCAGTTGAATTTTCAGCCGCTGAGTTCGGCCTTCTCCTGCCCAAGGGCCACAGACAGTTCTTCCATGGTCCCCCTCAAGGAGTGGAGCTCGTCGGACCTTGAACCTAAACGGCTGGGCTCTCTCGGACAACTGCTTCTGAAGGCGAGCAACCTCGTCGGTCACCGTCTTGAGCCTTCTTCTGTAGTCGTCTACTTGTCCGCACCAGCCAACTCGGTAGGTGTTGTAATTCACTCGGCATCCTGTAGCTGCTTCTGGAGGTCAGAGAATTTCTTCGACCAGTCCCGATCGTAGTCGGCCTGAGTTGTAAGCCAGGATGAGCTCCCTTCCAATTGGCCGATCTTCTCCCGTGCGGCCGCCAACTCAACCTCGAGGGAGCTGATCTTGAAGTCTGAGTCCAAGATCGATCGCTGGCACGTTTCTGGAGTTCCTCAAGCTCCTTCACGAAGTTGGCCTTCTTTCGGGTGTAGTCCATGAAGCCCTTTTTGTGGAGGTCCCGAAGGCGAGTAACCTCCGCGGTGGCTTCCGAATGGCTCTTCCTCAGCCTGTGAAGTTCATCATCCATCTTCTTTGATTTCTTCGTTAGTGACAACTTTCCTTCTCAGATCCCAGATCATGGACTTCAGAGGAATCCCCTGCGGTAGGGGAAGAGCTTCGGCAGGGCACTGTTGTCGGAAAACAAGAGCGTCACAATGCAAATCATTGCAAAAAAAAAAAAGAGAGAAAGGAGCTCTCTGTAAAGAGGAATCTGATTCCATTGATTGAATAATTCTTAAGTACAAGAGAAAGAGAAAAAGTCGCAACAAGGAAAAGTATAAAATTAGAGATTTCGGACCTCTGGAGCAGAAGTGGAGGAGCTCGACGCCCCCGAAGGTCGGTCGCGCAACTACGGTAGTCGAAGAGGTCCCGATTGGAGGGAGACCGACAGCGGCTTCGGAAGGTCTGGCTTCATCGTCGACGCTTCATTCAGGAAGCCGAGGTCGAGTTTGAAAAACTTCCTGACCACCTTCTCCTGGCAAAGCTCGAAGCCTTTGATGAAGGCAGCCTGGCTGAACTGGATGTTCAGATCCCTCATCTCGGAGGAGGTCTTGAACTCCTCCACTGCTTGGGCCCGTGCCTCCGAGACTAGGGTCGGGATCTGCTCCTTCAGCTTGGAGACCTCGGCCTCTGCCTTCTTTCTTTCCTCCTCCAGGGCGGCCTTCAGATCTGTCGAGGTTTGTTCCTTCTTCTGCAGTGCCTCTTGGAGACTCGCGACTTCGGCGACCTTCTCCTTGAGATGGGCAGCTTCAGCCTGGCGACCTTCCTCCACTGGGCTACTTCCTTCTTGGTATTATTCATCGCCTCGATGTTGGCGATGAGCTGGTGTCCAATCTGCAAGAACAGCCAGGAAGTCAATATGAAAGCTAAGGGATAAGCTGAGTAAAGAAGCGAAAGGAAGGAAAAAGTAAATCGGCCTACTTCAAGAAAGACCCCAGAGAGTCCCAGACCTGCTGTTCAGGATCGGCATGGATGATCTTGTGGACGATCTCGGGCAAGACGCACCCGTCGACCAACCTTTTTATTAAATCCCTGTTGTTGAAGGGATTCTCCCCCGGATCCTCTTCGGAGCCGGTGGACCTTTCGATGGCTGCCCTGCTGCTGCTGATCTTACGGACCACCATCTTCTTCCTTCTCTTCCTCTCGGCCCCCGGTGCCTCCTCAGGACGAGACTCGGGAGTGGAAACCTCGACCGGGGGCTTCTTGAAGAAGCTCGGGAATTGCAGGCTCGACGTCAGAGGAGGCATCAATGGCAGTGGCCGCCTGGGCAAGCACGGCCGAGCTTGTCTCCCCTACCCTCACCTTCTTCGCCGACCCAGAAGTTATGGCGCCTTTTCTCTTGTGGGCCTTGAGATCTTGGCTAGCATCCGAGTCACGTCTGCGTCCATATCTGCAATGAAAGAAGATCGGCACAGCTTAGAAACAGAATAAGAGAAAGAGGAAGCAGCGAATGACTTAAAAAAAAATAATATATAATATACCGGCAGGGTTGAGAGGGCTCAGGCTGACGTTAAATAAAAGTTGCTCCTTCAGAAGGTCGGAGAAGAGAGGAGCTGGATAAGTTGTAAGTTTATTGGAGGCTTCAAGGTCGTCCTTTCCCAGGCTAGAAGCCCGGCAGACGGAGTCCCTCAGGGAGCCCCAAGGGGGCAACCCCGGCATCAGGGTCGGGCATCGGACATAGAAGTACCTCTCCTTCCAGTTGTGGATAGAAGATGGGGCACCTTTCAGCAACCCCTTTCTACCAAACTGGAGGGAGAAGTACCACCAGTCCTTTACCGAAGGGTGACACTTGAAGGTATAGAAATTTTTAAATAAAGAAAGAGTTGGCCGGACTTCAGCTAAACGACAGAGGGAAAGAAAGCCTATCAGAAACCTAAAGGAGTTTGGCGCTACAGAAACTAGAGAAATATTTAAAAAGCGAAAAAGAGCAACAACAAAAGTTGAAAGTAGAAGTCGAAGCTCAGTGCGGAAAGCTTCCTGGTATAAGCAGAAGCTGCCAGGGGGAGGGGCGCTAGCCCGGTCAGTTGGCCCGGGAAACTCAAGCTCGTACTCCGGAGGAACCCCGTACTGAATCCTAATCAGCAAGAGTTTGTCCGAAGTCAGAGAGCTGGGAATGGTGTCTGGTACAAAGATCGGACAAGGTCCATCTACAGAACTAAGATTTTGGGGGGCTGGAACGGACGAACTTCTAGAACTGCTAGAGGAGAAGTGTTGGAGGATATTTTGAATCAAGTGAAAACCCCAAAAAATCCAAAAAAATTAGAAAAAATAAGAAACAAGGCACTCGCAGAAAAATCGAATGGGCGAAATGCAAAGAAGAAAAAATGGAAGAACAGCAAGAAAAAGAAGGGTTCCGAAACTAACCTAGGCTGGTCCAAGAGATGCAGAAGGGCAGTGAGGGCGATGGAGGACGACCTGAAGGGCGCCTAAGGTCGAGAGGGATGCTGAGGAGGATGAAGTCTCGGGGAAGAAAAGGGGATCGAAAAAAATCTCAGGCAAAATGAAACCCCTGAAGGAGGGGGATGGGTTTAAATAGACACAGAGTCTGGCGCAATAATGATTGCACATCTCTTTGGCCGATCTACAACCGCCGCATGTCCCACTCGTCGTGGCAGATGGCTGACGACTGATAAAATCATTATTGCGCCGTACTGGAGCAACGCTCCAGCGAAAATTTCGAAAAAATCTTTTCGGATCGTCTCGATTTGAAAAGACTCCAGCACCGGGTGCCAAATACCAAAATATCTGGAAACAACCGAGTACGAAAATCAAGGAGGGCAACTTCGGCTGTAAAATTTTTCTATACTTCTTCATTCGAAACTCGAACTCAGAAGTAGGGAGATGGTGTTGGGTATAAAATAACCCCAGCCGAAGTTCGTAAGAGGCCAACCCTCCCAGGACTCTTCCGGCTTCCGACCTTGTGCGGCATCTTTCTGAACTTCTCCGACCGTTCGAGCTTCCACAGTACCATCCGGACTCCTCCAATAGTCGACCTTCCATAGTGTCCTTCAGATTCCTCCAATGGATGAACTCCTATCATACCATCCAGACTTCTTCAATAATGAATCCTTCAGTCGTCTATCGGACTGCTCCAAATACTCTCTGGGCTTCACTATCAGCCAATTTTCTACAGTGATCAACTACTCTCCAAATCTCTTCCAGACTTCCTCCTGTCACGATCAACTTTATTCCGAGATTCTTCGAATTCGTCAATGTCCGAGCTTCTCCAGCAGCAGGACTTCTACAGTAACCAGACTCCATCCAAATTTCTACGATGGTCGACCGCCTTCCGAATTTCATCCGAGCTCCTACAAGAATCGGACTTCATCTGAACTTCTACAGCGGATGGATTCCAGACAAACTTCTACAACGGACGGACTCCAGCAGCCAGATTTTACTCCAAACTTCTATTGCAAGCAGACTTCATCCGGGCTTCTACAATAAGCAGTCTCCATCCGGACTTCCATGGTAATCGATCTTCATCCGAGCTTCTACAGTAAGCGATCTCCTTCCAAACTCCTACAAGAATCGGACTCCATCCGAACTTCTACAGCGGATGGATTCCAGACGAACTTCCACAATGCCTTCCAAATTCTACTATCGGTCGACCTTCTGTCGGATTCCTCATGCAACCGGACCTCTCCAGCAGACAGTCTTCAGACAAACTTCTACATCAGACAAATTTCAGACGAACTTCTCTAGCAATCGAACTCCAGCCAGATTTTCCAACAGAAAATTTTCGTCTGGACTTCTACAGTAGATGACTTCCGCTGCAGCACCAACAGCACCCAACTACAATTAACCCGTCAGCAGCCTCGGAGACATCTGACCTTCTCTTAGATTGTTGAGACAGAGAGCTGTTCCACTCCACCAGACGTCCTAACCGAGCTTCAACCGTCCGACCCGAACTCCCCGACGGGTCGCGACAACAGACACCACTCCACTCTCCGTAACAAACTTTACGTGGCCCCACCACTCCCGACGGGTCACGACAACAGACACCACTCCACTCTTCGTAACAAACTCCACGTGGCTCCACCACTCTCCGACAAGTCGCGACAACGAACACCACTCCTCTCTGTAACAAGCTCCACGTGGCCTCGAACGGCCCACTACCAGATGGTTACGGACGTCGCTGTCAATCGGTTATGCTCTCCCATCTATAAAAGAGACCCCCCAGATACATTCTCCTCTAAGCTCTAAACTCTATCTCGAAACTCTGCTAAAATTCCATTCGAGTGCTCCATTTCTGTTGAAGCAGAGTACTAACTTGAGCGTCGAAGGGTCTTGCCAGAGCATCCACAACTCCGATTTAGACTTTTTTTGCAGGTCCCGATGGCGGCCATAATCCCCTCGACTCCAGCTTCTCCGGTATCGACGGAATTCTGCACCAACAAGGCTAAAATTGAGAATGTGTTCATATATTTTTTTCTAAAACTTATAATCATTATACTTAACTGTTCAAACTCTCTCTCTCTTTTAACCTTTTGATTATGACCACGATTGGCTCGTGGCAAGCTCCAAAAGAGTCTGAATCCTAACTATAACATGCCGCTCATCGTCATGCACTAGTGATCGTCCCATTGAAGGCCCAAAAAGGAATTAGCTTTGAAATCACATAAAAAATATGCCCACGGTAGTATGTACTAGTGATTGCTCCACTAGCATGACTCAAAAGAAAACTAGCTTCTGACTACAATATACTATCAACCAGCATGCACCAGTGATCGCCCTACTGGAGGTCCAAAAGGAAACTAGATCCTAAACCATTTGATCATAGTCAAATTAGAGAAGATCACAATCAATAAATTCAACAACGTTTTAAAATAGTAAAGTAGGATAGTTCATGCTCACGAAATTTTAATTCATACTTAATCCAATTGTTCAAAATTTACTTATATAGAACATGCATAATATAATTCAAAATATACATAGATATTATTCATTATTAAGTTTAATTAATATTTTTCTATCAACTTATGCAAAGACAATCAATTCATATATATGTAATCAAATATTGGATAGAGGAACTTACCTTAGCTTGCAAGATACAATTATCATAAAGGTATGCTATGCAAGATCTAGATAATTATAATCAAAGATTAGATTTATATCTAAGACATACAAATTATTATTTAAAACTCAAGCATCTGAAGGGTCCCCAAACTTATGGGGCCCACTCAAAATTAATCATATAATAAAATATCTACATCATAGATAAGACCTCAGATCTGCTTAACCAATGGCCAAGATTCTGGTGCACATCCCAAATCTAAACTAATCCTCCTAATATCATTTATTCCTAATCTAGGATTTGTGGAAGCAATTGTAATCACCTCAATCATGGGATCGATTCCTAGAATTCGATGCACGTCCCCAATCTAGTGCTTCATGCTTCTCTTGATCTACAAGATTGTTAATTTGGTTAAAGAGAAAGATAAGTAGTGGTTAGTCCTATGTTGATCATTCAAGTATGAGGGAATTTGTGAGAGAAATAAGGAGAAAGAAAGAGGTAGATGAGGCATCGATAAAGAGGAGAGAAAAAGAAGGGAAAAGAATAGAGGAGAAAAGAAATAATTAGGATGGTGCAGCCTCATGGCGACATGCCCATGGCTGTTTTGAGTAGTGGTGCTCTGACTGCATATATATAGGAAAAGGAAGAGAAAGAGAATAAAAAAATAGCACACTTAGTGGTCTCAATAGTGACCTTCTTAGCAAAAGGAATACCAGGAAGGTGAGAAAGAATTTACCAGAAGGTGGTGGAGATGGCAAAGCTCGATCAAATATGATAGCTTCTAGTGGAGTTGTAGTGATCAAAGCTCAAAATCAAGGAAAAATAGAGGAAGGGGTTTTGATGCTAACAAAATAGTGGCCTTTGGTGTGGTGTCACGATGGCTATTAAAGATGAAAGAGGAGAGAAAGAAGGTGAAGAGGGAGATGGTTTGGTAGATGAATAATAAAAGAGAATTATAAGGATGTTGGGAAATCATTCTCGTCCGCTTATGAAGAAGGAGACCATAATCTATCCTTTCTTGGTTAATTCTAGTGAACAAGAAAAGGTGAAATATTTTGTTTCCTCAATTAGCTAAATAAAAATGGAAAAGAGAGATAGGCAAGATTTGGCTGATCTTTTTTTGTTTTGAATGACACCAACCAAATTTGAAAAATATTTTATAGCTTTTGAATTTAAAAAAATTTAAGCTAATGGCTAAAGCAAGAAGTGTTTTGCGATAATAGTAGCTTGATCAGAATTATGACCTCTAGAATCTCTACTTACTGGCTAACAAGAATGGAAGATCGAATTTTAGTCAGCCTTGGGAAGATAGTTGAGCCTCCAATCTTTCTCTCTCACTAGTTGCCCAAAATGGCTAGCGAAAGGTGGTAAGGAAAAAGATTAAAAATATGGGAGAAAAATCAACCCTCCCCATATTCCACCCATTATATTTTAATCCTCTAAAAAAATTTCATCTTCAAAATTTAAGACATACCTGAGTCTTCCAAAAGTTAATGATATCTAGGCCTCATCTCGCTTTCAAGCTCCTAAGTAGCCTCTTTCTCAGCGTGGTTGTTCTATAGAACTTTCACATAAGGTATGATACATCATTTTAAAACTTGCTCCTTTTTATCTATAATTTTGACAGAATGCTCTTCATAAGAGAGATCATTATTAAGCTATAGAGGCTCGAACTTAATCACATTACCAGGATCATACATATACTTTCTCAGCATGGAGATACAAAACATATTATGCACCACTGCTAAAGCTGGTGGAAGAGCCAACCTGTAGGCCACTTCTCAGACCCCTTCTACAATCTTGAAGGACCCTATATATTCAGGGCTTAATTTGTTTTCGAGCTCCAAACCTCATTACACCTATGGTAGGGGATTCTTTGAGGAACGCATGATCTCTCCTCTAAAAAGCAACATAACTCCTTTGTCTATTTTAAGTAGTGAGAAGCCTCTTTTGGATGAGTTAGATCTTATCCATTGTCTACTAAATAATCTGTAGACTTAACATTTTTCTCTCTCCCACATCATCTCGAAAAATTAGAGATTTGCATTTTCATCCATATGGGGCCAAAGGAGCCATCTGGATACTAGACTAAAAGCTGTTGCTGTAAGCAAACTCCACAAGAGGTAGGTGTTCATCCCAAGAATCCTTCAAATCTAATATGCAAGCTCTCAACAAATCCTCTAAAATTTGAATTGTCCTCTTCAATTGCCCAAATATTTGAGGATGGAAGGCTATGCTGAATTCTAGCTTAGTCCTCAAGGCTCGATGCAAATATTTCTAAAATTTAGATATGAACCTCGAATCTCAATCCGATACTATGAATATAGGGGCATCATGGAGTCTCATAATCACATTAATATATAGCTTAACAAGCCTCTTGAGTGAGAATCCAACCCAAATAAGCAAAAAAATATGCTGACTTCATGAGTTGGTCCATGATCACCCAAATTACATCATTACCACTAGGAGCCTTGGCAGTCCTCATACAAAGTCCATGGCTATATTCTCCCAATTCTATACCGGATTAAGAAGAGACTATAGTGGCCTTGTCAGTCCTTGGTGCTCAGCTTTAACTTGCTGACACATCAGACATTAGGCAACTTATGGAGCAATTTCTCTCTTCATTCCACCATCAAAAATTCTCTCTAAAGTCTCTATACATTTTTTGAACTACTAGGATGTACTGTATAGACAGACCTTTGAGCCTCTTTGAAAATCTTTTATTTTAGTTTTGGATTTTTTAAGATATACAATGTATTACCAAATCTTAAGGAGCCATTCTCGTGGATCCTAAACTCTGAGTGGATGCTAGACCCTGCTCCTTCCCTAATTCTCAATAAGTTTGGGTCTTCTCTCTGGGAGGCTTTAATCCTTTCAATCAAGGAGGGCTGCACCATGAGGGTAGCAAGCCAACATCCAAAGCTGTGTAGCTGTATGTCAATTAATGACCTCTCTTGTTCTTCTAACAAAGACTTCGGTGAAGTGATCAGAATTGCTATATCGCCTAAGGATTTTTTGCTTAAAGCATCTGCTACTACATTCTCAACAGGTTCCCCATATAAGTAATGCCTCCAAGTTTTCAAGGCAAAGACTACTGCCGCTAGCTCCAAGTCATGTGTCGAATAATTTTGCTCATATGATTTCAATTGCCATGAGACATAAGCCACAACCTTTCCATATTGCATTAATACACAACCCAAATCCTTCTTGAAAGCATCACTATAAATGATGAATCCGCTACTCTCGGAAGGCAAAGTGAGAATTGGAGCTGTCACTAGGCTATTTTTCAGATCTTGAAAGCTCTGCTTATAATCCTCTGTTCAATCAAATTTTGCTTCTTTTTGAGTCAATTAAGTCAAAGTCACTACAATATGGGAGAAATTTTTATCAAATTTTTCATAATATCTGGCTAGCCCCAGAAAGCTACAGATCTCGGCCATATTGGTTAGTAGGCTCCAATTTACAATTACCTCTACCTTCTTTAGATCAATAAAAACACCCTTCTTAGAGATTATATAATTGAGGAAGAAGATACTTTTTCAACCAAAACTCACACTTCTTTAACTTTGCAGATAGCTTTTGCTTCCTTAAAGTCTGCAAGATTATCCTTAAGTGCTTTTCATGCTCTTCATGGCTCTTAGAGTATACTAGGATGTCATCAACAAATACTACCACATATTGATTCAAAAAGAGTTTGAATATCCAATTCATTAAATCCATGAATTGTGCTGGGGCATTGTGAGTCCAAATGGTATCACTAGAAACTCATAGTGCCTATATCTAGTTCGAAAGGTAGTTTTCAGCACATCATCAATCTTGATTCTTAGTTGGTGATATCCACTTCAAAGGTCAATGTTAGAGAAGACTTGAGCACCTTGGACTTGATCAAAGAGATCATCAATTTTCGGTAGAGGATATCGATTTTGGACTGTGACTTTGTTTAGCTTTCTGTAATCTATGCATTACCGCATGCTACCATCCTTTTCCTTAACAAAGAGCATAAGCCCATGGGGAGACACTAGGCCTAATGAAGCCCTTGTCAAATAGTTCTTAGAGTTGCTCCTTTAATTCTTTCAATTCAGTTGGATCCATTTAGTAAGTAGCCTCAGAGATAGGTCCAGCACTGGATACCTAATCAATAGAGAATTGTACTTCTCTATTCAGAGGCATTCTTTGAAGATCATCACAGAAATATCAGAAAAATTCTCTTACAATGGGAATGTCCTCCAATCTAAGCTCTTTCGACTAAGTATCGGTCATAGTGACTAGATATCCTACACACTCCTTCCTCAGCATCCTAGAAGCTCAAAGAAAAGCACCTACTCTACTGCTAGAAAAGTTTAACTCTTTTAGTCTAGGAATTTGGAAAGTCATCCTCTTCACAAAGCAATCCACCAAGGCATGATAGGTTGCTAGCCAATCTATTCCAGAATGACACCAAAGTCTTTCATATTCAGGACCATTAGGTCTGCTAAGAGATGATGTCCTTTGATGCCTACTGCAAAAGACTTGGAGGCTAACTCTAATAATTCCTTCATTTGGAGTGGAGACACTTAGCTCAAATTCTAAAAGCATAGGGACAATACCACTTTTTCTAACAAACTCAAAAGAAGCAACAAAGTGGATTGCCCCAAGGTTAAATAGGATATAAGCATAAATGGTAGATATCCTAACAAGATCAATCACAATTAAAAGGCGAGTAATATTTATTAATCTATGGTGTCCTTCATATCTTAACATTCTACCCACTCTCATTGCCTAGTATATGCCCTAGGGATCTAAAGCCTAAGCTCTGATATCATAAAATCTGTCACATCCTATCTCGTTAGCACAAACGAGTACATGATAGATGACCATATATTCTATAGGATTTTATCCAACAAAATAAGCAAGGCCTAAAATTTACAAAGTACCTGTGCAAGTAAACTAAAATACTTAAAATGTTTAATCTGATAAATAAGTCTGACATTATTTTCAAACCCAATTCAGTTTAATTATATCACATTTTTTTTCAGACAAAAAGAAATCACTTCAAGGTCTAAATCCTTCCACTCAGCCTATGATCCCATTCGCACTAGGTGTTGGCATCTGAAAAAAGTAACAAAATAGGAGTAAGCTAAAAGCTTAGTAAATCACCTTTATCACTATTCGATAAGCACTATATGCATAAATTTTAGGATCGTATATAACATTTTCAATTTATAATTTAAGACCTGTTGAGCAATATAAAGTGTACGTGTATTCAAAATCATCAATATATTTGAACAGAAGAAGAAAATAAAACTTTTAATCATTGTACTTAATTGTTCAAACTCACTCTCCTAATCTTTTGACTATGGCCACGATCGATTCATGGCAAGTTCCAAAAGAACCTAGATCCTGACTACAACATGCCGCTCATTGGCGTGTGCCAGTGATCATTCCACCGACGTGGTCCAAAAGAAAACAAGCTTTTGACTACGACATACTATTAACCAACATGCACCAGTGATCACTTTACTGGAGGCCCAAAAGAAGATTAGATCCTAAACCATGTGATTAAGATCAGACTAGAGAGGATACATCAGGATCGATAAATTCGACAACATCTCAAAATAATAAAGTAGGGTAGTTCATGCTCACTAAATTTTAGTTCATGCTTAATCTGGTTGTTCAAAGTTTAGTTATATAGAGCATGCATAATATAATTCAAAATGTATACAGGTATTATTCATTATTAAGTTAAATTAACATCTTTCTGTCAAGTTATGCAAAGAGAGTCAATTCATATATATATGTAATCGAATATTAGATAGAGGAATTTATCTTAGCTCGCATGATAGAATTATCACCAAGGTATGCCACACACAATCTAGATAATTGCAATCAAAAATTCAGTTTACATCTGAGGCACATAAATCATTATTTAAAATACAAGCATTTGAAGGGTCCCAAGACTTGTGGGGCCAACTAAAAATTAATCATATAATAAAAAGGTCTACATCAAGGGTAAGACTCCACCATCCATTTGACTAGTGGTCAGGATTTTAGTGCATATCCCAAATCTAACCTAGTCCTCCTAATATCATCTATTCCTTATCTAGGAATCATGGAAGGAGTTGTAATCATTTTAGTTGTCGGATAGATTCCAGAATCCATTGCATGTTCCCGATCTAGTGCTCCACGCTCATCTTGGTTTGCAAGATTATTAATTTGGTTAGAGAGAGAGAGAGATAAGAAGTGGCTGGTCCTATGCCAATCATCTGAGTATGAAGAAATTTATAAGAGAAATAATGAGAAAAAAAGAGGCAGGTGAGGCATCCATAAGAAGGAGAGAAAAAAAGGAGGGAACAGAACACAAGAGAGAAGAAATAATTAGAGTGGAGCTGCCTGATGGTGATGAGACCATGGCCTTTCTGAGCAGCGGTGCTCAAATCGATGCATGGAAGAAGACAAGGAAAAAAGAATGAGAAGATAGCATACTTAGTGGTCTCGGTGGCAATCTTCTTAGCAAAAGGAATACTAGGAAGATGAGGGAAAATTTATCAGAGGGTGGTGGAAAAGACAAAGCTCAATCAAATGTGATAGCTTCTAGTGGAGTTGCAATAATAAAGCTCGAAATTAAGGGAGAATAGAGAAAGAAGGGATTTTGATGTCAACAAAAACGACAGTCCCTGAGCATGGTGTCATGATGGCTACTGGAGATGATGGAGAAGAGAAAGAAGGTAAAAAGAGAGATGGTTTGGTAGAGAAACAATAGGGAGAGAATTTATAAGGGTGTTGGGGCATCATTCTTGCCCCGCCTATGGAGGAGAAGGAAGGAGGACATAATCTATCCTTTCTTGGCTGGTTCTAGTGAATAAGAAAAGATGGAATATTTTATTTTCCCAATTGATTGAACAAAAATAGAAAAAAAAAGTAGGCAAGATTTGACCTTTTTTTTCTTTTAATGATGTCAACCAAAATTTAAAAATGTTTTATAGCTTTCGAATTTAAATAAATTCAAACTGATAGCTAAATTAAAAAGTTTCATGCGATAACGATAGATTGATCAAAATTATGATTTCTAGAATCTCTACTTATTGGCTACCGGAGATTGAATTTCAGCATGCTTGGGAAGGTAGTTGGGCCTCCAATCTCTCTCTTGCTAGCTGCCCAAAATAACCAGCAAAGGATGGAATGTTGGGTGGGGGAAAAGATTGGAAATATACCCCATCTTTATGCCATTACAATTCTTAATATAACTTTTTGTCAATTTAGACTACCCAAAATATGAAACCTATTGACAAGAAAATTTTTTGAAGTTTGCAGTTCCAAACATGAACTACAGCTTAAAGTTGCGTCTCCCTTCTGGATAGCAGCTTATAGTCGAGAAATGTATGGAAACCTGGTTAAGCGTCCAAAATCTATGCTGTCTACTTGTACTACAGAGAACATTTTGGGAAACAAGCTGCTCTTTTGTTTACTATCATGAGCCTTGGAAGCATATTGTAGATCGAGTGTAAGCTTCTTTACGCCAACAAAATCATATCATTATTTTAACTATATGAATAAATTGCCCTTCCCTTTGAGCAGTCCATATTCCACATGACTATTAAAGAAAGGCCTTCAGAACATTATGACCGCTTCTTAATGGTTTCTAGCCATTAATGGTATGCAATATAATACATTCTAGTATAGACCTGGCTAGCTTGCTTGTTGCATGTATTTGTATTGCAAATATTGCCTCCCAAGTCTCGTGACAAATGGATACACGAGCACAATAAAGTTGCATAACCAAAATTGACTAGAGGCCTCACCTGCCCCATAATTAAATACGATACAAACAAACATAAATAATGAAAGAAACAAAAATCGTGCTGTAAATGTAAAATATGTACAACAATCTCTTTAGCTTTTTTTTTGGATTTAAATGGGTGGTTTCCCCAGTTTTATTATTGAAGAACTATGTACAAGGAGGACGGTTTTAATAGGTATGTTGTCAACCGGTTAACGAACCGTCATTATTCCGGAGGGAGTTAGGGGAGTGGTAAGGAGTGGATTAAGTACTGATAGGCCTGGCGTTTAACTTGTGCTAAATGTTTCAGGCAAGTCAAGCCCTGTTCCCTGACGAGTTTCCCGTTCTGTTCGGCACTCGCTAGTGAGGTGGGGTTCATGTGTTGTGGCACAAACGTCGAATGTCTTCTACTGCTGTTCCTTGAAGTGGCACAAGCATCCAGTCTAGTAGTAATGATATTGCCTTGTTGGTTAATGGCCTTGGTCTGAGGGCTTCAAAGTGAAATATTCAATGGTTTCTTTCCTTCCATAAGCGCAAGGTCACTGTCGAGGATAAGGAATCCGATGCTCTTCTTTTACCCCTTTAATCGTTGTTCTCCAAATTAACCAGCGTTCAGACAGTGTTTGTGGTAGTGGTGCAACATGAGACGTACTTGAGAAGATTTGCCGCAGCATAGTGGTGCAGGAGCATTGCAGAAGAAGGTGGTCGATTGTTTCTTCTTTTTCTCCACATAGCAGGCATGATTGAGGAGGCATTCCATTTCCTTTTTTTGAGGTTCTCCGCTATCAAGATTTTGGTGTGAAAGCTTAACCAGCTGAAGCATTTGACTTTTTCCGGGATTGAGAATTTCCAGTTGATATTGGGGAAGGCAAATGTAACTCCTCCATGGATTAGGAACCTGTAGCAGGTTTTTTTTTTTTTTTTTTGGTAGGAAGAAGCTACTCATTTTATTAAAGCAGACAGAGTATAGCATATGCTCACAATGGTTCCCGGAGTCGACAAACCATTCAGTAGATGCTGACAGGACATCACGATTACATAGAGATAAAAGGAAAAAGAAAATACAATACATATGGTCCAACGATCATCTTTGAAAACTTGGTCATTGATTACAGAAAACCAGCAAATTCGCGAGAGCCTTTGAGGGCATGTAATAACATCAATAGTCCTGTCCAAAAAAGATAAAGAAATATGTAACACCTGAGCTGTGCCAAGGAGGATGCTGACATGCAGACTGAAGCCATACACTATATCCTGCAGCTGGGAGCATTGCAAAGGAACGCTGACAAACATAAGCCCCTCCTGACAGCAAACGCCAGAGCACAGCAGAGCAAACAAAAGGAGAAAATCATGACCAAATCCCCTGCAAAGTCATGAAGCTGATCGCCTTGCATGCACCAATGTTTGATTACAAAGCCTTTGCCACGCAGTCTCATCAGCTGGAAAAAATTCTGCTACATATAAGCATTGAAGGAGCTGACGCGCCATGACTCCAACTATATACAGACTCTGAACTTGGCTACTCAACAGTGTATAACGTACAGAGCTACAAGTGAAGTGAGCCGTTGTACCCTGTAACTGTTGTGCCAGGTATGCCGGTATGAACAAGCAATGCTGTATTGCATAAAGGAACAGAGATGCACAAAAGAGATGAGAGAGATAAAGACAGTTTTAAGTGAAGTAGTTTATGAGAATAAACAAAAATGTGGCATCGATCATGTATTAACAACATAAAAAGTGCTGGAGATATCTGGCCACAACACCATCTCTACAAGATCTTTTCAATACCACACGTCGCAATAGGAAAAAGAAGAAATAAAATAGAAACAAATAACTACGTGGATCAACCAAAAAAAGACTCGTTTCCACGGGGCATGCAAGTTTCACCATGAGAAAAGAGAAAAAAATTATAAGAGGAGATCATACTTTCAATCCTTGTACACCCAATCTTTCCCTCACCAGAAGCTCTTCTTCATAAAACCTCTCTCTCTAAGAAGACCCCCCTCAACTCCTAAAGCGACCATTATCCACTGCCTAACAGTCTACGTGAAGCACCCAACTCTTGCTCTCTAACAGGATCTCTCGATCTGCTGCTGCTCTGGGTCCTCTGCTGAACAACTAAAAGTCACGCCGTCTCTGTTCTATTAGCAGAGTCTTTTAAAGACCTCATATCGATCCAATCCTGACTCCAATGCAAATTAGGACTCCTTAGATCACCCAAACATGCCTCTGAAGCATTGGATCTTGATCGCAAGCTCATTGGGCCATCCGATAGTGCATCTGGTCCACGAAAATTCTTATAGACCGTGAGAAATCAGTCCGAAATGCCCTTCGGTCCATGATGGACCATGCAAAACTCAGGAAAAATGCCCGCCCGGTCCATGCAGGTCCTCATGGACCGTCCGTCCATGCACCGTGCATGGACCGCATGGAAAAATCGCATGGGTCGTGCCTGCATGCGCTCGCTTGGGCGGCACCCGCTCAGGCCTAGGCCACACACCGTGCACGCCTGTGTGTCCGTGCACTCGTGGCCATCCCGCACGCCGCCCACGCCTGCTCTGTCGGCCTCCGTTGCTTCGTAAGCCATGCCATCTTCTATCGAGCGTATCTCCTTCATCCGATCTCCATTTGGACTGATCTTGAACTCGTTGGACTCCGTTCGTCATCGCAGATCTCACTATAGGCTCAATGCGGATCAAATCTAGAGACATCAAATTTTAACAATCTCTATTTCAACTCGATATTTATTCTCCTAACTCTGAGAGCTTCTAGATCTCCTCATCCCCATACTTTGGGATAATTGCCGGCTAATCATAGATAGACAGACATGGGAGTCGAGTCAGGCTGTTCGATCACATCTCTATTGTATGTTGTGCTCCTTCCGACCTGAGATCTGCTTAGGGTATCATCCTATGGTAATAGAAATCTTACCTTACGATATCGCCTCTCATCCTTCTGAGTCTCATGTCTCATGCCCAATCTACCTCCACCTGGAGCTCCACCTCACTCTACACTCCTGGCTCCGAAAGCTCCACCTCATATTGGGCTCCCCATCAGGTAGTAATATCCTTACGTCCTCTTCTTTTCTTCCAGAATAATCCTATCGCCGTGCAACACCTTCAGAATTTTTCCACCAACTACCATCCTATAGCCTCTAGAATCCAATCTGCTCGGTGAGATAAGATTTCATCTGAAATTGGATATGTAGCGGACCTCCCTCAATCTTCTCACTGCACCATCATGTGTCCTCCAGCAGACTGTCTCGATGCCTTTGATCGCACAATTCGAACCATCTGATCGATAAACAATGCCCTCATTGCTCTCCAGAGAGTCAAATTGCTCCTCTCTGCAATATACATGATAAGTACATGTAGAATCTAAAATCTACTGTTGGAAAGAAGTAGATATCTCATCAGATATCTTCAGGATATCATTCTCTGACTCGCTACTGACAGTCGTTGCAGTAGCTCTCGTCTGATCCTTGAGTTGAGAGCAATCTCTGGCTAGATGCCCCAACTCATCACATCGATAATATCTAGTCTTGCTCAAATCCCTTGTCCTAGACTTGGACTGCCTTCATCGCAATCTCTTGTTGCTCCATCTACCATCTAATACTCCTTTAGAAACCATCAAAGTTGAGCTACCACCTAAGCTCCAAGCTGGATTCTCTCTCCTGAGAATCTCATTTTGAAGAATCACTGCAGTGACCTCGTTTATCTTGATGGTACTCTTTCTCACTAGAAAAGCAGTCATCAAGGTGTCATACGAAGGAGAAAGTGATGCTAGCAAGATCAGCACCTGATCTTCTCCTCAACTTTCTCGTCAACGCTGAGGAGGTCGGTGAAAATCTTTTGAAAGTGGCTGAGATGCTCCTGCACGCTTTGTCTCTCAATCATCTACAACTAGTAGAATTACCTCTAGAGGAAGAAGGTATTGGTGAGAGAAGTTGTCATGTACAACTCCTCGAGCTTCGATCACAGCATCATCAGAGAAGTCTCATCCAGGATATGGATTACCATCTCATCCGTTAGGTACAAGCAGATTATACTCATCACCTATATCTAGAGCCACCTCCAATCCTGCACCTTCATGGTAGTCGACTTTTTCTCGTACAAGAGAGCATCGATCAATCCTTGCTGGATGAGTACGTTCTTCGCCTTGCCTATTATAAGGAGAAATTGCTCTTTCTATCAAATCTATTGATCTTCATCTTGATTGATTCTATCTTCTCCATTTTCAATCTTGCTCACCACCGCCTCGCTCTGATACCACTTATTGAAGATGTCTGGCCAGGACACTACCTCCACAGAACCTTTTCAATACCATGCATCGCAGTAAGAAGAAAGAAGAAATAAAATAGAAATAACAAATATATGGATCAGTCAAAAAAAAGCTCGCCTCCATGGGGCATACAAGCTTTACTATGAAAAAAGAAAAAAAATTACAAGACGAAATCACACCCTCAATCCTCGTACACCCAATCTCTCCCTCACGAGAAGCTCTTCCTCACAAAAGCTCTATCTTTAGGAAAACATCCCTGAACCCCTGAAACAACTACTATCCGCTGTCTAATAGTCTACTTGAAACATCCTGCTCCTGCTCTCTATTGATGCCTCTCGATCTGTTGCTTCCCTGGATCCTCTATCGAACAACCAAAAGCCACACCGTCTCTATTTTGTCAACAAGGTCTCTTAAAGACCTTAGATCGATCCAATCCCAACTCCAATGCAAATTAGGAACTTCTCAGATCATCCAAACATGCCTCTAATGTATTGGATCTTGACCGCAAGCTTACTGGAATGTCTGATCACGCATTTGGTCCACGAAAATCCCTACAGACTATGAGAAACCATCCTGAAACGCCCTTCGATCCATGATGGACCGCGCGAAACTAAGAAAAAATGGCCGTCTGATCCACATGGATCCTTATGGACTGCCGTCCATGCACCGCACGTGGATTGCGTGGGAAAATTGCGTGGGCCGCATCTACATGCGCTCGCCTGGGATTGGGCCATGCCCGCACGCACGCCCGCTCGAGCCCGGGCTGCACACCATGCGTGCCCGCACGTTCACGCGTTGGGTCGAGTGCTCGCAGTCATCCTGTGTGTCACCGCACGCACTCACTCTGCCGGTCTACCACTGGCTGCCACTGACCTCCATCGCTCCGTAAGCTGTGCCATCTTCTATCGAGTGTATCTCCTTCATCTGATCTCTGTTTGGACTGATCTTGAGCTCGTTGGACTCCGTTCATCATCGCGGACCTCACTATGAGCTCAGTGTGGACCAAATCTCAAGATGCCAAATCCTAACAAAAAGAAGATGAGAATCTTATAGCTGAAGTCGCATCCACAAAAATAAAATCTGCCATTGGCACTTTTTAAATATTTTGAAGCATAAACCATAAAGATTGTAACACAGCAATGTGGGTAGCATAGTTAAGCTACTAAAAACTTACTGATCTAGGTCGAAACTTATAAGCCTGGATGAACAAAGTAGCATTGGCCCAAGCTATTGTGAGCTTTTGAACTTTCCAGCACTAGGTAATCGACTTAGGAAAACAAAGTTAATGTTGCATAAGGAGCCATGTGAGTTTTGGCCCCATTTCCAATCCAGCATGAGAAGATAACGTAGAACAGTCAAAGCACAACAGAATATGATAAGCTGATATGAGCCAATGTGGAATGAGTAAGGGACAGCATGTTTCCATGCAAGTAAAACGAGGAACATTAATAAATGTAAGATAAAAAGATAATTGCAACTATAATCCATGCCTTGGATAAGCTATGCCATAAGCATCTGCAGTCAATATACATGCCAAATCCTGGGGTAGTTTGAGTCGCTTGGGGGGAAAAAAAAAATCCCCATCAGAGCGTGGTTATCAAGCCAATCAGTTGCTTAGTTGGCCTCTCTGTATATATGCAAAATTCTCAATTAGAAAGTAAGCTGAGCCACATTTAAATGTCTTGAAACCAAAGAGATTGAGGGAAGTCTGAGGAAGGCTTGCTATTTAACCAAGAGACCACAACAAAAGAGTCACCCTGCAGCCAAACTCCTTGGGGATTGAAGGATGAAATGAGGACCTATAAACCGAGCCAGGCAGCTATAAGCTCCACGTAAGGTATGGAGTAAGATGTGAGGATCTTGCCTCCTGCATGAAGTAGGGTCCTATGGTGGTTTCGAATGATGACACCAGCTGCCGCTGCATTCTTGTGGACCATACCATCAAAGTTAAGTACCAACACCCCAATGGGAGGGGACACCTAACGCATAAAATTGGGGCACAAGGATTGCTGAGCTGCTCCACTTCTATTTCGTTTTATACTCATCCCATGTTATCACACATGTAATAGCCCAACCTTTTGGACTCTTGGACACAACCCGAAGTAATCATGGCTCAACAGGACACAGAGCATGTGGTCGGCACATGAGTGGAAGTAGGGCTGAAAATGGTTCGGTTGGTTCGATTTTAAATATTTTTTTTCAATTGAACTGATATTTCGGTTTAAGAGGTTTTTAAAATCAAATATTTGACTAAACACAATCAATTTCTTTAGTTTGATTTTATATCGGTTCGGTTTGTTCATGCAGCTTTTTGAAGTATTTGAATGGTTTGAACAATTTTTCGATTTCAATGGATTGATCAATTTGATTTCTATTTTTTGTTCCTTTATTATGGTCTATAATCAAGTCAAATTTGATCCAAGTTAGATTGAAACAGGGCCAAATCAATATTTTAGATTCTTAATTCATATAAAGTATATAGCCCAACTTTGAATATATATATAACATAAGTGTATATATAAATATATGAAGCATGTAACATAGGTATATATATAAATATAACATGGTATTTGAATTTTGATTTGTCAGTTTGATTCGGTTGGATTTCAATAGATCACATAAATCAATAAACTAATCACCAAACCAAAATATCGATTTTTCTATTTTATTCAATCGAACCAAACTAATTAAACCATCAAACTATCATATTTGATTCTGTTCATGTCGGGTTGGATGGTTTAGGCGGTTTAATCAAAATTTTTTACACCCCTAAGTGGAAGGGAGAAAGAAAACTACCAATTGGAGTCTTCTTCTCTCCCTAGTCTGGCAAGATTGGGGTGCTGGGTGCTCGAATTAGGTTAGGGATCCCATCTATCAGAAGTCCCTTCCCTATCCCTTAGACTCCACAATTGCTTCCTTTAGAAATTGCTACCAATTGTCTAAGATTCCTTAAGTTTTCTTGAGGATTTCATCTGGAAAGATCACCAGATCTCTCCCTTTTGGCCTCATTAGACATAGGTAAGAAGTCTTAGCCTTATACTCCTCTTCTTTTCTAGGTTTTTCCTATTGTTTGGAGCTGGCAAGTTGTTAGATTTACTATAAGTAGGATATTTTTTTTTTTTCTTTTGGTTTTACCAACCCTCGACGGCCATGGCCACCATCAAGGTTGTTGCTTCACCACCGCCACAAGCCACTATAGGTAGATGGCCTCGGCTCTTTCGCCACCATGCTTGGAAGAAGGGAAAAGGGGAGGGTATCCTCAGTTTTGAAGAAGAAGAAGAGAAGAAAAGTGGGGTTCTTCTCTCTCTCTCATCTCTCTTTCCTCTTTTATCTCAAATTTACTTTTAATTATTTATTTTTTTCTCTCTCTTAGATGGACTAGAAAATTTTTAAAAGAAAAATATCAGGGATTGGGGGGTGGACTCAGGAGAACCTAAATAGAGGGTTTTATTTTATAATATTAATTCAGTTATACAGGAGAACAATCTATTGGATGGAAAAATATCAAGCAGGGTTTTGACACTCCAATCATAATCTAGTGAGTCTGTTTATTGTCGATTGAGAAAAGAATCTTCGTACTAGATCACCAATATAAATATTTATTTATTAAATTGTACCGTTGAATTTGTATCATGAGATTTGATTGCATGAGATGATATAGTTTATATGATTTTCATTATGAGTATTTTATTTATATTTATTTCACATAAACATCAGTTGTTGAAGATATACTACATGACATGTAACTTAAATTATTTTGAAATTTATAAGGGATTCACTCGTAAATTTCAAATGAATTTATCAAGAGTAAAACATAATTATTTAAGCAAATAAGAAGAGGTTTGAACTAACCTCGCTATATGAAATAGCTTCCACAAGCTTATGCCTGAGATTATATCTATGAGCTAATATATGGGATAGTCTCTAGGAGCTTATATCTAGGATAGCCTTCATGAGCTTATGCATGGAATAGTCTCCAGGAGCTTATGTCTAGAACAGTCTTCATGGACTTATGCATGGATAGCCTTTAGGAGCTTATACTTTAGATAGTTGCCATCGGCTTACATGTGGTAATTTGATCGAACATGGATTAAGACATGATCTTGGTTACTATAAAATCGAAAAGGAAAAGGTTATTGAATTTAAAATTATGAAAATAAAAATGAATGATAAGATGCATAAAAACAATGTCGAATAAAGGTTGGCATGTGATGATCCATCTCTTTTAATAAAATATTTGATACATGTTTGTATTAGTATTTGAGTTATCCTGGATATATGTTGTGAGTTTTCATGTTTTCATTTTGATATTGCTTATTGGTCTTTTTAGTTTATTTTTTATATTGGTGTAGATAAACGATGATTCTTATTGAGTTGGAAAGCTCATATCTCTATATTGTATTTTTTTTTTAGATATGCAAAATGCTTAGTTTGGATGGGTTGGACGAGCAGTTTGAGTATAGGAGCTATTAGTTCATTAATTAGTTAAATTTTTGATACCATTAAATATTTGAATAATTATAATTAAGTATATTGATTATCTATTTTGATGAATCGATTTAGTTGACATATTTGATTTTTATTTATTTATTCTAGGAACATTTGAATTTTTGTTTATTTTAGACCTTACATGATCTTTAGGGTATCACTCTAAGGTTCATGTGGCCGGGTCACATAGCCAACCTAGGTACTGCATTCGAGACGTAACAACATAGGTGTCTAATAAGTTGCTCAGCAGGCATTCTTCTTTAGCTTGGGACAGTAAGAGTGATGTAGCTAAGAGCCGCTCATTAGTCATCCCATTCTCCTTAGTTTATTCATTAGCAGTGATAAATATGAGTGCAGAAATGAGTGGAGATAAAGAAAAGCATACCATGTCAGACCATCATATAAGCAACTTAAGGTAATTGGATCACTAGATACATTTGCCAAAGCAAATGGTAGGAAAGTAAACTAAATATTAGCGGTAGACAGTTTATTTCTAGCTGGAGCATTGGGGAGGGAACCTAGAGGGAGAAATATATTAATTGCAACTAGAGAGGGAATTGGTATGGTTTCCAGCTATACTGTCTTTGAGGCCAAAACTAATTACCAAGCATAATATTCCCAACCAAAGTAAGACTTCATACTTCTTTATGACATCGGAACCCAAAATGATCATAAAGTTCTTGAATTACATTGTCCCACAATTTCCAATGTGACAAAGCAGCAGAGAATTGCACTAGCTCGAGAGATCATCAAAATATCTATGTTACATGCTACTATACCACTAATGAACTATTGAGGCCTCAATCTTAAATATTTATGCTTTTTTTTTTCTTTTTGTTTTTGTTTTAAAAGAAGTCAAACCTCCTACAGGCTGTTTATCCCCAAATTCTTACATCCCATCAGGAAATTGATGGCTATCACTTGATTTTTGTTTTGACTTTTTATTTTAATTCAAGATAAATGCTTTCATAAACAAGAGCTATCATAGTTCCAAGCATGAACAGTTAAAAAGCAAACCAGGAAAACATCTAAATGCAAAACACTTTTACTAAGCGGCTGCTTGACAATAGATGTGGAAGTCTTTCAATCTCTTATATTATTAAATCTCTCGTCTTCTAGTTGCTCATCTTCACCCACAAAAATAAAGGCAAATCAAATCACAATAAAAAGGAGCCTAAACAAGGAAAAAGCAAGAAATCACCCTACGGCCTATTGTTTACCAAACTAGACAAATCTCCACATCTCCATTTACTAACCATAGTGAGGATAGATTCCTCCACATGCATGATTACCTTCACTATAGATGCGGATCACATAAAAATGTAAAGCCCAAGTATACCACACATATAATATGTGAGAATTTCTGACTTACAAAGATGTACACGATCAATAATTGCGATCCCTCAACTAGTAAAATGTCCAACATTATAATTGTTGTATTAAATTCTTTCTACATATGTGTAGATTGACCATAATATTTTTCAGTAAAGATCAATGCTCCAATTTTCTGTCTTAAGTGAGATTTAGATAGGGAGAAACTTGAAGAATGTATTTAGTAAAGAAGAGATTGTATTTATTGAGGTGAACTCATAGCCCCATGCAAGGGGACCAAGTATAATGACAAATCAGTAATTCTGAAAATGTTTTAAGTTAGGAATGCTAAAAGGTCAAAACCATTTAAAGCCTTCTTTAAAGTTCTCCTGTTTGGGCATGTTTGTTTCTTCTTCAGTGGCTTGCCTTTCGGACAAAATCTAGCAAATGAACAAAAGTGGGGGGAGGAGGAGCGGGGAACATAGGTCTAGGCTTCTTAGCCTTTATCTAACCCCGCTTCTTCTAGACATCCTCCTCTCTCTCTATCTGTAGCAAATAACAAGGGTAGACTCCACTAGAAAGAGTATAGAATTTTTTATCATGGATTGATGCTTTCAAACACCATTAACTATGATGATAAGAGTATATTGGTGTGATTCATTGGAGTAAGTGGAATAACTCAAAAAGATTGAGCCACAAATTGGATGATGCATCAGTGTCACTCACGACCATCAACACTACATAGTATTTATCCTTCACTCTCCAACTACAAAACATTTTAATACTATTAGACCAAAATAACGTTTTGCCATCAAACTTTATCAAAAATCATATTTACCCCTTTTTAAATATATTTCATAGGATTTATGTTTTATACATAATGCAGACATAAAATTTATGTCTTTTCTTTTCTTTTCTTTTCTCTTTTATTCAGTCACGTCCCCATATCTAATGTTTTTAAAACCGTTATGCCGGATTCTTACGATACTTGAATAGTTAACACTCCCATGCCTAGATAGCAGTGGCACTGAATTAAGTTTGATACGAGTGGATGGCCCATTTAATTGTAGGTTGTTGCCCGATCACCCACTCCTCCTATATATGGATCTGTCGAGCAATTAACTTTACTGATAATTAAATACTAATTTAATATCCAGAACTGACACTTCACCTCCATTTTGTCCGATAGCAAAACTGGTCGAGCTGGTGTAATCTCAGCCACGCAATTAGGTACATTCCCTAAAATTTTCAAGATAATGCGTTTGGATGTTTTCTTTGGGAAGCTTCCTTCTTGCTTCCTAATGGTGGATGTGACTTTGGATTTTTCCATACAACCGTCAAGAAACTGCATTGATTCCACACTAACAAACAGATAAGACGCAGGTTAATCTGAATTTGTATAAATGAATTGACAAGTTGTGAAAGAAAATTGGGTGGTTCGAATGCTTTTTGCACCGTCTTAGATATTTCACATGTACGGTCCTGGTTAGTACACGACTTGATGGAACAAACGGTCGGACCAGCGTTGATTAACCTTTCCGTTCACATCAAGCAAGGAATGGAAATAAAAACAGAAGATTCCAGAGCACCTACAGACCTAGTGAAAAGAGGGAGAGCATTTCCACTGAGTCAATTCGTTTGCGATTCATCAACTTTTCTTCACAAATCAATCGGGGTGACTCATTGCAGTCAGGAGTAATGGCTGATGTGCTTCTCTCAGCCTTGCTACCGGTGGTGATGGAGAAGGCAACCGACCGTCTTCTCCCACAGTTTGGAGTGATATGGGGCATGGAAGAGAAGCTAGAAAAGCTGGAAAGAACACTATCGGTAATCCAGTCCATACTTGGGGATGCAGAGAATCGGCAAGTCAAGGATCCAGCTGTGAAGAGGTGGTTGGCAGCGCTGAAGGATGCAGCCTACGAAGCAGACGACATACTGGATGAGTTCAATGTGGAAGCAATGCGGCGGAAGACACAGATTCAGATCGATATGTCAAAAAAGGTGCGCAGCTTCTTTTCTCTTCACAATCCAGTTTGGTTTCGCTTTAAGATGGGGCAAAAGTTGAAAGAAATTGTCCAGAAAATAGATGAAATCGCAGCTGAGAGAATTAGATTTGGTTTCACGGTCACAACCCAACCACAAAACAGGGATAGGCCACAGACCCACTCCTATGTTGATGAGTCAAATGTCATTGGTAGGGAGGTAGATAAAGAAAAAATAGTGAAGTTGTTACTCGATCATGATCGCAACCAGAATGTTGCTGTCCTTCCCATAGTTGCTATGGGTGGAGTGGGTAAGACCACACTGGCCAAATTGGTTTACAAAGATGAAAGGGTGGAGAGGCATTTCCAGCCGCTCATATGGATCTGTGCGTCCGATGAGTTCGATATTGCGAAACTTGCTAAAGCAATAATAGCTTCAGCCACAGGAACTGAGTGTCAGGAATCACAAATGGAGTTGTTACAACGCCGCCTTCGAGAAGTTGTAAGTGGAAAAAGGTACTTACTTGTATTAGATGATGTTTGGAACGAGGATCAGGCAAAGTGGGATGAGTTAAAAACTTTACTGGGAACCGGTGGAGAAGGGAGCAGGATCATTGTGACCGCACGAAGTGAGAAGGTATCGTCGATAATGGGTACACTTCCCACTTGTCGCCTATCATGTTTGACTGAGGATGATTCCTGGACATTGTTTAGGAAGAGAGCATTTGAAAAGGGAGCAGATGTGCCTCCAAATCTAGAAAAAATTGGCAAGGAGATTGTCAAGAAATGTGGTGGGTTGCCTCTAGCAGTGAAGGCATTGGGGAGCTTAATGCATTCCAAGAGTCAGGAAAAGGAATGGTTGTCTGTGAGGGACAGCGAGATTTGGGATATGCAGGTTGGTGAAGATGGGATCTTACCAGCACTAAGGTTGAGCTACGGTCATTTGCCTTCCCATTTAAAACAATGCTTTGCTTTTTGTGCCATATTTCCGAAGGATTATGAAATGGAAAAGGATTTGTTGATTCAACTATGGATGGCCAATGGATTCATTCCATCTGGTGGAAGAAAGGAGTTGGAGGACAAGGGGCATGAGATTTTTAATGAGTTGGCGTCGAGATCTTTCTTTCAGGACATCAAGGAAGTTGAGGGACATGCCGGGTTCGACGGATTTTTTGTACGCAGCAGTAAAGTTTATTACATAACAACTTGCAAGATGCATGACCTCACGCACGACCTGGCAAAATCCATTACGGGAAATGAATGCCTCAACATAGTGGAACCTGCCATGTTGGAAGATGTATCTAGGAAAACCCGTCACTTGGGTACATCTGGGCATCTCACATTGAACATCCATCGGACCTTCAATACTTCTCCAAATATTCGCACTCTATTGTCCTCATCAACGACACGGAGTAATCGTACTATAGTGACTGCGGATTCATCAAAGCCTAGGTCGTTGAGAGCATTGGCTCTGGATGATTATAAGATTAGACGATTGCCTATTTCAATTGGATTTCTGAAACACCTAAGATACCTGGACCTCTCTTGTACTGGTGTAGAAGCATTACCTGATGCCACCACCACACTTCTCAATCTACAAACTCTGAAACTCTCCCACTGCTGGAAACTATGCAAGCTGCCCGAAGACATGAGAAATATGAGTAGCCTGAGGCATCTCTACATTGACGGATGTGATAGTCTGAAGCATCTGCCAGCAGGTATGGGGCAATTGAGCAGCCTACGAACATTGACGAAATACATTGTAGGCAATGATGCTGGTAGGCGTATAAGCGAGTTGAATGGCTTAGATCTCGGTGGCTTTCTAGAGCTGTATAACCTGAGAAATGTGAGGGATGCAGCAGATGCTAAACATGCTAATCTCAGTTCGAAACATAACCTTCGCTCGTTAATATTATGCTGGGACATGATTGCATGGAATGATTCTTGTTATAGATCAAATGCCCCTAATGTTTGTAAGGATGTTTTGCATGTAGGAAATGCTGAGGAGGTTTTGGAAGCCCTTGGGCCTCATGATGGCTTAAAGCTATTGGCAATATGGCGCTATGGGGGCGACAGATTTCCAACGTGGATGATGGACTCTCTGTTACTGCAAAATTTAATTGAAATCCATCTGGGAGCTTGCGCAGGTTGCGACCATCTCCCACCTTTATGGCAGCTACCTGTACTTAAATTTCTCTACTTGATTAAGATGGGTAGCGTCAGGCATCTCTGCAGCAGCACCATCTACGGCAATGCAAGTAATGGCACACTGCAAGCATTCCCCTCACTAAAGAGACTGGTGTTGCACACGATGCAGAGCTTGAAGGAGTGGTCAGAGGATGAAAAAACTGTGGAGGTCATGCTAGTTTTCCCTCATCTTGCTGAGCTTAAGATCATTAATTGCCCAAATTTGATGACCATACCAAAATTACCATCTCTCAAAAGTTTATCAATGAAAGGAACCAATAAGCAGTTGGGCTTGGTCCATAGTCTGACCGCACTGTCTTCCCTTGAAATTGAAGTCGATAAAACGAGCAATGGTACAGAGTCTCCTCCTCTTGCTCAGGAAAAAAAAATGTTTTTCAGGGATTTTAGATCTCTTGAAAATTTAACTATCACGGCATCTGAGGATCTGGCACCATTGCTGGAGGAGGAGGAGATGGAAGGGCTGAGCTCATCCCTACATCATTTGGAGGTTAGAAGATGCAACTGGTTGTTTTCATCATCGCAGCAGGCATCATCACCTTTGGGGTTTTGGAAGAACCTGACTTCTCTCCAGTCTTTAGAGATCCATCATTGTGATGATCTAGTCTACTGGCCGGAGGAGGAGTTCCGTGGCTTGAACTCACTGAAGAGTTTAACCATCTGGTCTTGCAACAAGTTGGTTGGACCATTATCCTCGTCATCATCAGGGGATGGAGAGCTCCTACCAAACCTGGAAGAGCTGAATGTCTGGGGCTGTGATGTTCTGCTGGAATTGCCCAAGTTGCCTGCTACCCTCAGAGAATTGCCTGTTCAGGACTGCGCCAAATTCAATTCCATGACGGAAGGCCTGCGACATTCCACCGCTCTCAACCGCATATACATTACTGACTGTCCAAGCCTGAGGTCTCTGCCGGAAGGGTTTGAGCAGCTCACCGCACTCAAGTATCTGGTAATCTGTCGTTGCAGCAATTTGTTATATCTGCCGCAAGGGATGCAGGGCCTCACGGCACTGAAGGGGCTGAATATTGGTGAATGCCCTCAGCTGTCATCACTACCCGAAGGTCTCCAACAACGACTCCCCGGCCTTCAGCGTCTGAGAATTGAGGGGTGCCCCAACCTAGAGAGACAATATGCGAAAGGAGGCCGGTATTGGGACCTGATCTCACGCATCCCCGTTACCGGAACACTATCTGAGATTAGGAGCAACTTCAGCACATTCCCTCCTTCCTTTTCTTGCTTTTGAAGACCATCTACAGTTCAATATCATCCAGTCCTTTTTAGGTACAATCCTCTCTCTCTCTCTCTCAAATAAAATAGAAATTAGTGAGTGTAATTATTTATCTTCCCTCACATTCTTGTTCCTGTTGAAGGAATCTGAGCGCGATCAGTTAGCGCATGCTCACTAAAGCAGACCGTAATGGTAACCAATGGCATCATCCTGAGATACTAGCCAAAGTAGACTGTTCACATAAACTATCATGCACCAATTGATGATTCTCACAAGTATTCTTCTGAGATTGGAGGTGCAGCGGGAGCCGGAGGGATATTTATTAGAATTTTTCATTCATTTTTCTCATCATATTTTATTTTATTTTTTTCCAGCTATGCAAGATGAATCGGAAATTTCGATTCAAGATGGACAAAAAGCGTTCATAGTCCAAGCAGCTTTCTTGTTAATCATTCAATGTCGAACTTCTTGCTGTTGTCAGTCTAGCACAAGAAGAAGTAACATATTATGCATTGGATAAGTTTGCCAGAGATTTCCAAATCTTCAATTGTTGGGAATAGTATCCCAAAGCCAATCGTCAGCCTGTTGACGATTGTGCTCCTTTTGTATTAGTACATGAATTATAAATAAATAAAAGTTATTTTGATATTTTTTCATCACAAATGTTTCATCTTCTAATGAACTCCTGTGTTGTGGTGAAGTCCTTAGGACTATTTAGACTCGACAAAGGAAAATTTGTCACTTAGTCCTTAAACCTGTTCGCGACCAAATGATACGTTGTTATCAAGGACGACAACGTTTATCGAGCATAGGTCGTTGTGTGCCATATGGGTTGGTTGTCCTCATAACCAAAGAGTGTGGAGACACTGGTATGGCATACAGGTGAGATGTAATGGTACATCTGCACTGAACGTGACCGACTCCGGAGCTATTTCTGCTGTCAAGATTTGCTCCGATGGGATATAGGTATTAATGTCCCTCCGACCTGAGACCGCCCTGGTGACTTGCAAGCAACTCACTTCACTTAGGCACTGGACTACCTGAATTTCTAATTCAGTGATGGAAGGCTGCTGGGTGTAGTCAAGTATTTGACTTGTCGGTGCGTGTGTCAAGATGGGATTGACCACTCCAGTTTAGGAGCTGTGTACAGTCGTGTTTCAATTTAGCAAAATCTTGGCCAGGGTAGTCCTAGTGAGGAGTCACAGGACTAATTGAGTTGAGCATGATTCGGATGATCTCATCAGGGTTGACAGTTTAACCCTGAGTCATCCTAAACACAGGGGTCAAAAGGGATGAATTATACGGTAACCATATTCACGTAGGTTCTGAATGTTGCGATTGCGACTATTCGACCTATCCGATCGTCGGGTACCATTGCTAGATGGTCACTTCGATTAGTACAGAAATTGGTTCCTGTGCTACCAGCTTAGGTTCGAACCTGCGGGGTCACACACATTAGAGGTTCCTTTCTGATCTGATGGCTGATTATGAGTCTTATGTGTCTGGGACTCTATGATTGAGAATTAGGATTCTCTGATCATGAGTTTCACACATTTTGGGTACCGGGGTCAAAATTTTGAATTTCAAATTTTGAATTTGAAATTTGAACTTTTTGATCAGGGTTTCATATCGATGGTCTATGATGCCTAATTGCCCATCGGATTTGGACTCAATATTTATGAGAGGTTTAATTAGTGATTTGATCGCTAATTAACTCAATTTGATTGAGTAATTATTTTTAGATCAAGTCCAATTGAATTGGATTCAGTTTGGATTGACCAAATTAGGTTAAGTGTTGATCTAATCGCTAAGATGGCTTAGTCCCTGATTTGATCAGGGGTTAGGTTTAGTTAATTCCTTATTTGATTAGAATTTTATTGAGCCTAATTAAGCCTAATTATGTTGGGTTTAATCTGATCTAATTGTGCTTAACCTATTTTAATTAGGTTGGCTCAATTTGAATCAAACCACCTTGTTTTAAATTCCCTGCGCCACCCAACTTCCTTGCGCCCATTTGAATTCACGAGAAGAAATTTTCTCGTGAATTTTCTCCCACGCAAAGCTCTCTCACGCCCATGTTTCTGTGCGCCAATTATTTGGATTAACTTGGTTTGTTACCCATCCAAATTCAAAGGAATTTTGAATTTGAATGGATAACCAAATAACCATGCGCCAGCTTATCCTCTTTTGTGCGCCCCATATTCCACACGAGAAATGGTTTCTCGTGAAAGTCTCCACGCACAAAAAAAAGGCCATGCCATCTCTTCTTTCTCGCATAAATAGATGAGGATAAGATTGGTTGACACTTGAATTCAAATTTGATTTGAATTTAAGTGAGCAACCACCTCTTCTTATCCACTCACACGCTTTCAACATCTCTTACGATGTTCTATAAAATGAGAAAGGGAGAGGGCGTGGGCAATAAAAGAAAGAAGAGATAAGGGGCGTGGGGAGGTTCTGGAAAAATTTTGAAGTGTTCAAAATTTATCGAGAGGAGAGAAAAAAGAGAGAGAAGTGGGCACAGGATTTTTGGTGTGTACCCTAGAGTTTCTACCTAAGGTTCGGGAAGTGAGATTGGTGTGCCACGAGTTTCGTGAGTCCACCAAATTTCAGAGAGAGATCCATCAGCCTCTTAACCAATCGTGCAGATGATCCAGAGCATCCGAGGAGTCGGCACACATCGATCGAAGGAGTTCGATCAACATCAGCCATCAAAAGGGTGAAATCACGAACTAGCATTCGTGAAGAACCGATCAGACGGGAGCTTCGTGTGGATGATCCACAGAGATCAAATACTAGTGTGGCTGCGATGTGAAAATCAGAGTCCCCCGACGGTGATCAAATTACGGTGATCGACTATCCACAAAAGGTGATGTGTTCTGAAGACAGTACAGCAAAAAGTTTACTGTTTCAAATTTGAATTTCAAATTTAAATGCATGCTGTTGTATCATATTTAGATCCTAGTGTAGGGTTAATTAGTATTAATTAATGAGATTAATTAATAATTCTACTGAAAAATAATAATTTTGAAAAAGTTTTAAAATTATCATTTTGCCCCTGCACTGAATTTTCGCTTCAAATGGTATCAAAGCAAGGTTCTAGAATATGATATACATATGCATGCGTAGATTAAGGTGTAATCTATAAGTTTAAATTTGAAATTCAAAATTTTAAATTTGAAATTCAAAATTTGAAATTTGAAATTTGTTAGAAGTTTCAAATTTGAAATTCAAAATTTAAAATTTGAATTTTAAAATTTGAATTTTAAAATTTAAAATTTGAAATTTGAAATTTATTTAAAATTTTAAATTTAAAATTTGGAATTCAAAATTTGAAATTTAAAATTCAAAATTTAAAAATTTAAAATTCAAAGATTGGAAATTCAAAATTTGAAATTTGGTTGAAATCTTAAATTTAAAATTTAAAATTTAAAATTTAAAATTCAAAATTCAAAATTTAAATTTTGAAATTGGTATATGTAGATATACTTGATCCAAGTAGCAAGTAATCTAATTGGGTTGGTTGCCATGGCTGTCCGATCATAGGAGAAAAGTAGGGTTTAAAGGCCCTCTCTTCCCATTTGATGGGGTCTCCTATGGTGGTAGGGGTGCCGATGCAATTATAACCCATGCCGATGAAGCAGCGAAAGAACTTAATTATAAAATTTATCATGAATGTGTTAGATTAGATCTAAAAGAAAATTCATGATTTATTTTGAGTTATTTTCTGTTATGAAATGAGCAATAGGATTACTGTTTATGAATTGTGCTGACCCATTTGTGAAATGAGTCAACACATTTGGTAAACAGAAAATAAAATCTTTCAAAATTTAAAAATTATTTTTGAAATGCCAAACCCTGACCCATCAGCTCAAGTACTTAATTAAAAGAATTAAGTATTATCTAGTAGGTCTAGAATTGTGAATTAAGACCTAAGATAATTGTATAAACTTGTGGGTCAATGGGTTAGATGAATTAGGTCCATAATTGGGTTAGACCTAAGGTTAGCTTAAAAAAATAGACTAAATGGAGTAATTGGTCAAATCTAATCAAAAGTTGAATTGGATTAGGTCAAGGATATTCTAGACTCAACTTCAATAGTTGTAGTTGAATGGGTCCATGTCTTTAACTAGACCAAGATGGACTTAATTCATGGCTACGCGGTGGAGCCCTATTTACTAAGTTGATCAAAATTAAAACTAATAAACCGGTTGGTGTCTAAGGTAAGTTCGGCAGTTTTGACCAGTGGTTCTTAAGCGGGAGCTACTCGCATTGATTCGATCATTGACGAGTTAATGGCAAATCCCCTCCACTGATCTTAGTTACCTGGCCAATCTGGTAAGTTAGATTTTGATTAGATCACTTGGTGATTAGAGCTCACCCATGTTATTAGGTAAATCAGTGTGACTGATTTAGGTGCTCCTAATGCCAGCTTCAATTAAATCTTTTTTAATCTGACTTGGTGAAGTCAGTGGAAGGATTGAAATTGGTTGGATGATTTCTTCTCTACTATCCTTTAATAAAATCCTCAAAAATTATTAGGTCCCTAAAATGATTAAGTTATAATGATAACTAAGTCAATGCCTCCCATTAAGTGAGTGATAATGAGTCCATTAGTTCAATGATCATTGGAAGCCCAAAGGCCTGGTGCTCATTGGCTAATGAAATTATCATTCATAATATGATAATTTGGTTGAGTCTTTCTGATGGTGATTAGATTGGCCGGCCAAAGTCGGGCCTGATCATTTATTGGTCTGATTCACCAAAATTAAGTCATGTTAATGGTTGGACCTAACCAGATCTTTTCAGTGGAGGCCAAAGCCTACTGATTAAGTTTTGGGGCAAAATCAATTACTAGAAGTTGTTTAGAGAAACAACTGGTTAAGAACCTACCCATAGATGCACATGGGTTGACCAACCAAAGTTGGGCTCGTGTGTACTCTGTGTGGATTCTAGTACCCATTAAGGAATTAAAGTAATTTCTCGAATTAGAGGTTGAGGCTACCAGTTCGTAAAAATATTGAAAAAAATTTTAGACTAAAGTCCAAGTCTTTAGTATTAATTTATGTACTAATAGAGGTCTGGTTTTTCTTTATACCGCTATGGCCACTACCCTGTCGCTCCGATCATTATTAGATAATGACAAGCTCATGGGACCTAATTTTGATAGCTGGTATCAAAAATTAAAAATAATCCTTGAGCATGAGCGGATCCTTTATGTAGTAACGGATCCAGCACCTGAGGAGCCAGCTCCGAACGCTAGTAAGGCGATCAGAGACACTTACCAGAAGTGGCTCAATGACCGCACTACCGTCCGATGTATTATGCTAGCAGCAATGAATGACGAGTTCAGCCGCAGGTTTGAGAATGCCCAGCCACAGGAGATGCTTCAAATGTTGAACGACTCCTTTGGCACGCCTGACGATGTTGAAAGGCACAAAACTAGTTGTGCCATTTTCAATGCTCGGATGAGGGATGGGGTCTCAGTCACTGATCATGTACTGTACATGATCGAGATGATTGAGCGCCTAAGCAAATTGGGTTTTTCTCTACACGAGCAGCTCGATAAGGATGCGATCCTTAATTCCTTGCCCAAGTCCTTCCTCACATTCCTTACTCATTTTCGAATGACAAAGCCTGCAGTAAACTACCACGGGTTGTTGGAGTTGCTGCAGAACTTTGAGAAGGATCACCAGCTCCATAAGGAGTCGGTGAATGTAGTGGGAGGGTCTTCTTCTCGTCGTCGACCCTTTGGGAAGGGAAAGAAGAACAAGAAGAAGAAGAACAAGAAGGTGCAGCCTCATGCTGGGACGGTTGCACAGGGTCAGACCAAGAAGCGCAAGCCCGACCAGAGCCAGGCGGAGTGCTTCTTTTGCAAGAAGCAGGGGCATTGAAAGAGGAACTGTCCTCAATACATTGCCTCCCTGGACCCGAACAGACCGAAGAAAAAGCAAGGTAATTATATGATAACTCCTTGCAACTTTTTCATTTATGATACTACTGCCTGGGTATTAGATACCGGAAGCCCTTATCATATTTGTAATTCAATGCAGGGTCTGCAGGTCAGTAGAAGATTTGATGAAGGTGAGAGGTTCCTGAACGTTGGAGATGGAAGCAAAGTTCCAGTTCTAGCTTTAGGAATCATGAGTCTTGTAATCAATTCTCGTAATGTAATTCTGAGTGAATGTCACTATTGTCCAAGCTTTTTATTAAATATTATTTTTGTAGGCCTTTTCGGTCATGTACGGTTATGATTTTTTAATAAAAAGAAATATTTGCAATATCATTTTGAATGGTGTTATAATGTTTGTTGGATAATTAAATAATAGAATTTACTTACTATCACAACCTGTTAATGTGGTTCAAAACTTCGGTAAATGCCCTAGAATAGATAATGTGTCAGAAGTCTACCTTTGGCACTGTAGGCTAGGTCATATCAATAAGAACAGGATAAACAGGTTGGCTCAAGAAGAAATTCTTGAACTTGATGATTATGAATCACTTCCAACCTATGAGTCTTGTCTTCTTGAAAAGATGACCAAGTCACCTTTTACTAGAAAAGGTGAGCGAGCCAGTGAACTCTTGGGTCTGGTACATTCTGATGTATGTGGACCTATGAGCTCAAGTGTAAGAGGTGGATATTTTTACTTCATAACCTTCACAGACGACCTATCGAGGTATGGGTATGTCTACTTAATGAAGCATAAGTCGGAGTCGTTTGAAATGTTAAAACTATTCCGAAATGAGGTAGAAAAACAAACTGGGAAGTGTATTAAAATTCTTCGATCTGATCGAGGAGGTGAATACCTTTTCAATGAGTTTCTGACGTATCTAGGGGAGAATGAGATTCTCTCTCAGTGGACTCCTCCTGGAACACCACAGCATAATGGTGTGTCTGAAAGGAGAAATCAGACCTTATTGGACATGGTTCGATCCATGATGGGGTTTGCTGGTCTGCCGATCTCCCTCTGGGGATATGCGCTTGAATCGGCTTGTTACCTTCTAAATAGAGTTCCGAGTAAGTCTGTAGCCAAAATGCCATATGATATATGGATAGGACGTAAGCCAGTACTCTCGCACCTTAGGGTTTGGGGGTGTCCGGCTTATGTTAAACGTTTAATTATAGACAAGCTTGGACCTAGGTCTGACAAGTGTAATTTTATAGGGTACCCAAAAGAGACCAAAGGGTATTATTTCTACCTTGCTGATGAGCAAAAGGTGTTTGTCAGCCTTAAGGCAATCTTTTTAGAAAAGGAGTTCCTTAGTGAAGGAACTGTTGCCTCTAAGGTCGAACTTGATAAAATTCGACAGGTGGAAAAACCGACACATATTACTGAACCTGAACCGGATTTGATTAGATCAGATCCGGAGCCCATTGATTATGCACCCTTAAGGCGGTCTAGTAGAGTACCACATCAACCGGACAGATACTATGATTTCTTGGTCCGGGATGGCGATCCTGTCAAACTTGATGAAAATGATGAGGATCTGATCACCTACATGGATGCAATGCAGAGACCTGACTCTGAGAAATGGCTAGAGGTCATGAAATCCGAAATGGAGTCCATGAAGGTCAATGATGTGTGGATATTGGTTGACTCACCCGAAGGAGTAAAACCCATAGGGTGTAAGTGGGTCTTCAAGAGGAAAAGGGGCGCAGACGGAAAGGTGGAGATCTATAAAGCCCGTCTGGTTGTCAAGGGATATCGTCAACGTTATGATATAGACTATGACGAGATGTTTTCTCCTGTGGCAATGCTCAAATCCATTCGGATTATGCTTGCGATAGCTGCCCATCTAGACTATAAAATCTGGCAGATGGATGTGAAGACAGCTTTCCTAAATGGAGAACTAGATGAAGAGGTGTATATGATACAACCTGAAGGGTTCACATCCACAGATGAGTCTAAGGTATGCAAGCTACAAAGGTCCATTTATGGACTTAAGCAGGCATCTTGGAGTTGGAACATACGTTTTGATAGGACGATCAAAACGTATGGCTTCATTAAGAATGGAGAAGAGCCCTGCATTTATAAGTGGGCTAATGGTCTAGTAGTAGTATTTCTTGTATTGTATGTGGTTGACATTCTCTTAATCGGGAATGATGTCCCTGCATTACAGAAAATAAAGATTTGGCTGTCGTCACAGTTCTCCATGAAGGATCTGGGAGAAGCTTCCTACATCCTAGGGATGAGGATCTATAGGGATAGATCAAAAGATTGCTTGGCTTATCCCAGTCCACGTACATTGATACTATGCTGAAAAGGTTCAGCATGGAGAATTTCAAGAAATGCTATCTACCGATAGGCCATGAAATTTCTCTCTCGAAAAGGGATTGTCCGACAACACCTCAAGAGAGAGAGCATATGGGTAGGATTCCATATGCTTCGACAGTGGGATATATCATGTACGCCATGACATGTACACGATCAGATGTGGCATACTCACTAGGGGTAGTGAGTAGATACCAATCTGATCCAGGGGAGAATCACTGGAAGGTTGTTAAAACCATCCTGAAATATTTAAGAAATACTAAGGACCAGTGGCTTGTATATAGTGAATCGGACTTGAGACTTATAAGGTTTACAGACTCTAGTTTTCAGTCTGATCGTGATGACAGCAAGAGTGTGTCAGGATTTATTTTTACCCTTAATGGTGGAGCTGTCTGCTGGAAGAGTTCCAAGCAGCACACTGTGGCTGATTCAGTATGCGAGGCAGAGTATATTGCTGCATCAGATGCTGCCAAAGAAGTGGTGTGGCTGAAAAAATTCATCACCGAGCTCGGAGTAGCACCCTCCCTTGTTGGTCCAGTTTTGCTCTACTGTGATAGCTCTGGAGCCATTACTCAGGCGAAGGAACCGAAGGCACACCAGCGGACGAAGCATATTCTGCGTCGCTACCATCTCATCCGGGAGATCGTGGATCGAGGTGACGTCGACCTTCAGAAGATCGATGGGAAGGAGAACCTGACCGACCCATTCACTAAAGCCATTGCGGTGAAGGAGTTCAACGACTACAAGTCGAAGATGGGTATTAGATACTGCACCGATTGGCTTTAGGCCAAGTGGGAGATTGTTGGGAATAGTGTCCCAAAGCCAATCGTCAGTCTGTTGATGGTTGTGCTCTTTTTGTATTAGTACATGAATTATAAATAAATAAAAGTTATTTTGATATTTTTTCATCACAAATGTTTCATCTTCTAATGAACTCCTGTGTTGTGGTGAAGTCCTTAGGACTATTTAGACTCGACAAAGGAGGATTTGTCGCTTAGTCCTTAAACCTGTTCGCGACCAAATGATATGTTGTTACCAAGGACGACAACATTTATCGAGCATAGGTCGTTGTGTGCCATATGGGTTGGTTATCCTCATAACCAAAGAGTGTGGAGACACTGGTATGGCATACAGGTGAGATGTAATGGTACATCTGCACTGAACATGACCGACTCCGGAGCTATTTCTGCTGTCAAGATTTGCTCCGATGGGATATGGGTATAAATGTCCCTCCGACCTGAGACCGCCACGGTGACTTGCAAGCAACTCACTACACTTAGGCACTGGACTACCTGAATTTCTAATTCAGTGACGGAAGGCTGCTGGGTGTAGTCAAGTACTTGACTTGTCGGTGCGTGTGTCAAGATGGGATTGACCACTCCAGTTTAGAAGCTGTGTACAGTCGTACTTCAATTTAGCAAAATCTTGGCCAGGATAGTCCTAGTGATGAGTCACAGGACTAATTGAGTTGAGCACGATTCGGATGATCTCATCAGGGTTGACAGTTTAACCCTGAGTCGTCTTAAACACAGGGATCAAAAGGGATGAATTATATGGTAACCATATTCACGTAGGTTCTGAATGTTGCGATTGCGACTATTCGACCTATCCGATCGTCGGGTACCATTGCTAGATGGTCACTTCGATTAGTACAGGAATTGATTCCTGTGCTACCGGCTTAGGTTCGAACCTGCGGGATCACACACATTAGAGGTTCCTTTCTGATCTGATGGCTGATTATGAGTCTTATGTGTCTGAGACTCTATGATTGAGAATTAGGATTCTCTGATCATGAGTTCCACACATTTTGGGTACCGGGGTCAAAATTTTGAATTTCAAATTTTGAATTTGAAATTTGAACTTTTTGATCAGGGTTTCATATCGATGGTCTCTGATGCCTAATTGCCCATCGAATTTGGACTCAATATTTATGAGATATTTAATTAGTAATTTGATCGCTAATTAACTCAATTTGATTGAGTAATTATTTTTAGATCAAGTTCAATTGAATTGGATTCAGTTTGGATTGATCCGATTAGGTTAAGTGTTGATCTAATCGCTAAGGTGGCTTAGTCCCTGATTTGATCAGGGGTTAGGTTTAGTTAATTTTTGATTTGATTAGAATTTTATTGAGCCTAATTAAGCCTAATTGTGTTGGGTTTAATCTGGTCTAATTGTGCTTAACCTATTTTAATTAGGTTGGCTCAATTTGAATCAAACCACCTTGTTTTAAATTCCTTGCGCCACCCAACTTCCTTGCGCCCATTTGAATTCATGAGAAGAAATTTTCTCATAAATTTTCTCCCACGCAAAGCTCTCTCACACCCATGTTTCTGTGCGCCAATTATTTGGATTAACTTGGTTTGTTACCCATCCAAATTCAAAGGGATTTTGAATTTGAATGGATAACCAAATAACCATGCGCCAGCTTATCCTCTTTTGTGCGCCCCATATTCCACATGAGAAATAGTTTCTCATGAAAGTCTCCATGCACAAAAAAAAGGCCACGCCATCTCTTCTTTCTCGCACAAATGGATGAGGATAAGATTGGTTGACACTTGAATTCAAATTTGATTTGAATTTAAGTGAGCAACCACCTCTTCTTATCCACTCACACGCTTTCAACATCTCTTGCGATGTATTATAAAATGAGAAAGGGAGAGGACGTGAGCAATAAAAGAAAGAAGAGATAAGGGGCGTGGGGAGGTTCTAAAAAAATTTTGAAGTGTTCAAAATTTACCGAGAGGAGAGAAAAAAGAGAGAGAGAAGTGGGCGCAGGGTTTTTGGTGTGTACCCTAGGGTTTCTACCTAGGGTTCGGGAAGTGAGATTGGTGTGCCACGAGTGTCGTGAGTCCATCAAATTTCAGGAAGAGATCTATCAGCCTCTCAACCAACCGTACAGACGATCCAAAGCATCCGAGGAGTCGGCACACATCGATCGAAGGAGTTCGATCAACATCAACCATCAAAAGGGTGAAATCACGAACTAGCATTCGTGAAGAACCGATCAGACGGGAGCTTCGTGTGGACGATCCGCAAAGACCAGACACTAGTGTGGCTGCGACGTGAAGATCAGAGCCCTCCGACGGTGATCAAATTATGGTGATCGACTACCCGCAAAAGATGATGTGTTCTGAATACAGTACAGTAAAAAGTTTACTGTTTCAAATTTGAATTTTAAATTTAAATACATGCTGTTGTATCATATTTAGATCCTAGTATAGGGTTAATTAGTATTAATTAATGAGATTAATTAATAATTTCACTGTAAAATAGTAATTTTAAAAAAGTTTTAAAATTACTATTTTACCCCTGCACTGAATTTTCGCTACATCAATGGTCAAGTGACTTCATGTGAATCTTTTTTTTTTTTTTGAGTAAATGGGGACTACTGCGTTTTAAGTAAAAAGAGGCTTCATGTGAATCTTATTCATAGTTTTGATTTGGTTGTTGTTAAGCACTCAAAGGGACATTAGGGAGAGAGAAGCTTAATTATCTTTTAGCAGAAGTCATTTGGCATTTAATGTTATGTTGATTGTTTTCTCTCAACCTTATTTTATTCGACATCCTTCAATATATAAACATATACTTTCAAGCCTTTGAAGAGTGCTTCTGCTTCATGTATCAAAATTAATTGAAAGATGGAGATGTTTATTAATTATTTGAATTTCCTTTTTTTTTCAAGAGTATATATTTGAATTTCCTCTTTGGCTGCCCTAACCAATTTTTATGTAGCGTGAAACACATCTTCACTGTTGCTTTCTAGAAAATAATAAACTTTGATGTACATTCCATTCTTCGATCAATAAATTCGTGGAAACTGTCTCACTTCCTCCATTACCCCTTAAAAAAGAGAAAACCATCATATACAATCCATTTTGTCTAAGTATACTATTGTCACTAACTATGTTTTCTTACAAGTTTTGGCACTTTTTCTAGCCAATCTAGGAGGAGGAAGAGGAATTAGAGTTTTTGCTGGGAAGAACCAGTGAAGGCCTTGATGTTCTTCCTAATTTTTGGCATTTTTCTGAGTGAATTGCTGAGCTTCCAGATAGAGGAAGCTTGATTCAGTGTTGCTGGCACCTCTGTTTCTACTTCTAGGTAGATGCTGAATAAAGGATCCAAGAGATGAAGTCCAGAGATGACCGGAGGGTGGATCAGCTTTTTGGGTCTCCTATATGATTCAGGAACTTTAGCTTCCCTTCTCTTTGGGAATTAGAGTTTGTTGTAGGGAGGATTTCTGCTGAAACTTTTTCTTTTAGGCTATCATGCCCCCAACCTGAGTCAAGCACTTGACAAATGGCTACGTATCCCATAAGGATCAACTCAGAGATATGCAAGGCCTTAAACTTATATTATACAAATCCAATGAAAAACCATAAAGATTTATTTTACTTGCTATCCAAAACAATAGGCATGCAAAGATAATCTAGAGCATTAGTTAAAAATAATAATAATAATAAATTGTAGGATCCAAATTACAACTCCACAATTATGAAATGTTCTCGAGACAAGAAATTCACAAAGCAACCAATCCTCCAATAATGCCAATGGATCAAACATCTAGCAAAATTTAACTTTTCCATAACCTAACTAAAAATTAAGGAAATATTCAATCTAAGTGCCTCTATATACTCTGTGTTCCAGCATTCCAAGCTAGCTGCTCAATATCTGAAAGACAACAAAGGAACAAAGTAGTGAGCTAAAGCTTAATAAGATACAGTTACCATCTTTCACTGGATTAAGTAGGAATCATAAACTAATACATGAAAAAATATATTCAAAAAATCCATCAAATATAACTTTTGAAGTAGTTATGCTATCATAATCTAGCTTTAGGAATAGACAATAAGTTATGAGGTTTAATAAATAACAATTTTTAATATATGCAGCATGACAAGGCGGTAACAAATAATTGTTGAGTAGAACTATAGTGTTCTTCCAAAAACATAGTTATACAAAACATCAACTTTTCCTCATGGTCTTTGTGACTATGGCCCAAGTTAATCATGGCACGATCAAAAATCATATTCGGTCATGTGGTGTAGGCCCAATTGAATTATGCATGGTTAATGATCAATCCTTTGGTTGGCATTGGTTAATACATTGCCAATGATCAATCAACTTGCTAGGCTTGAATATAATATTGCTAACCCTCAATCCCACTAGCTAAGCACAAACAGTCTATTACCCATGATTAGGGTTGCAATCAGGTCGGATTGGATAAGATATGGATTGAGTGGGATGCATGACAAATCAAAAATTGTCAATCTAAATCTAACATATTTATTAAATTAGTTAAAAATCTGGATCCATATCGGTCATTTTATTAAACTAGTAATTTAGCTCGATATACAAAGAGTTGAGATAAATTAAATGGGCTAAATGGTTAAGCATTGCTACCCCCATCCATGATCAACCCCATAAGGTAGGCCCAAGTACTGAGAATCCATTAGCTATGTATTCCAATTCTAGTACCATTCACATTTTACAAACTTTCAAGCCATAAACAAACCATTAAATCACATAAGCATACAAATCCTATATTCAGAAAAGTAAAAAGAAAGACTTCCTATATTAAATCACATACACCTTCATTATAAAATCCTGTATTAAATCTCTCTCCTCTCCAAATCCTGTTTCACCCTTTTGTTTCTAACATCAAGCATGTGCTTTAATGATGGTTACCATCCAATTTTTTTATTGCTTATCCCGAATTCAAGTATGATTGCACTGTCTAATTTTCAAATATCATCATATTGTCTAAAATGAATGTAAGCGTACATTTGCCGTCCCCAATTACTAGTTAGGAAGAGATTGGATGGTTATGGTTATGCTATCTATGCATAAATTTCCACTTGCAATGAGCAGCTATAAAATGACCTGGCACGAGATCTATTAGATTGGGATCAAACTTATTGTGGCTTTGTATGCAACTATGCATTTTGTCTTTCATATTTTGATGCGAACCTGATAAGAAATATTACAGCTTAGATAGGCCCACATAGCTCTTCAAACTAATTTAAGTAAGAAATAGGCCAATCTCAATCCACTTACAAGTTGCAGCTATATACCTTATCGTAGATTTATAGTTATAACAAGGTTTGTCATGTCGGTGCATATAGCTCCCAATCTAAAGTCCATCAGTTTGTGGTCAAATGATCATTGGATCCATTAAGGTTTGCTTTAGGACCACCAAAATCAATCAAAAATTCACCACATACAGAAAGAAACACCAAAGTGCCATGAAAAGAAAAATAATTTCCTTAATGTGTAAAATTGAGTGTAAGAGATCCTACTTTTAGGTTTCTAGGGCCTTTACATAAATGGAATTTCATAGAGCCTTTAAAATTAGAAAAAATTATAGTGACACACCTTCAACTTTTCATTTTTCATACTTACATCTAAAAAATTCTAATTTTTCAACTTAACCCCAAAACTCAGATTTTTGTTACAATGTGGCCCAAGCACCCATCTCAATGATGGTCCATGAACATGTGATTGCTATACAAGATAAGTTTAGACAAAATTTCATCAATGCCCTTATTATCTGGATTAGAAGAGGATTGTATTTTGATGGGAATGAAAATCTGAGAATATATTAGTCATTTCATACTAGTAATTAATGGCATTAGAGCTCAGGTAGATATTTAAGTGACATTACAATCAATTCATAACTTTTGGATTCTAATTCAAAAAATAGAAATATTTGGGTGTAAATGTAAACCAAGAAAGTTAGAGTGTCTATGTAATTTTTTCTAAAATTATTAGAACTAAAAAATAAATCAAAAAAGACCAAAATAATTGTAATAGGGTTGAAATCTTTTTTTTTTTTTTGTTTTTTGTCAAAAGGGATGGGGTCAAACCCGATTCCAGCCACCCAAGTGTAGGCGGGATCCAAACCCTGGTTATTAGGTAGCACAGCCTAAAAACATCCTGTTATATGTTAGTTCACCTTTCTGAAGGTAGGGAAGACACATCAAGCGCTTGGCATCATGGTCATATCTCCGCCGGCGTAGGTAAACTAACGGTTAATGGCTAACATGTGATATAATATCGTAATCCATGATTGCTACCTCAAAGATACAAATATTTATCTCTTAGGACTCTTCTAAGACGTCCTTCCCTTATGGTCCAGCACAGCTCTCATTCTTTCTTGCCTTTGTGGCCTAAGATGGCTACCTCAATGATTCAGCACCCCCACCTTTCCATCTCTCTCATGCGCACCCTATTTTTTTTCTAATTTTTGCTTAACTGGCCTTTTTGTTTGGAAATGGCAACGGTTTCGGGGCTCTTTTAATGAAGCTTCCAAGTATGTAGGGGGAATCTTCATTGGCTTACGAGTCCTGTTAATTAGTAGTTTGAATCTTCTTTCTTTATTCAATTTTCCAGCATGTAAAAAGTGTGTTTTGAAATGTAATGGAGTTTCTTTAATTTTCTCAACATTTATATGTCCTTGCATGTATTAAGTTTGGATAATCTATCATGTCAAACCCAAGTTCAATTCAATAAATTAATTTTACTCAGACATGCATTATAGTGATTGATCTTATAGGAACATTCCTTTTACTGAGCGAGACCAAAAAAAAGATGAGGAAACTGAAGGTGTATAAGATCACCTCTATTTCCTTTGTCCCATGCTATCCTTACCTACAAACCTTGAGATGAATTCCGGAACCTCAGCTTTGTACTGATTACACAATCAATGCCCTTCTACTTGATCATTATTTGACCAATGTTAATATGCTTGATAGTAACTTGAAATTACTTGGAGTGACCTAAAAGGTCCGAGTAAACTGTAACACAATTCTTCTGACATATAGTTTACAATGTACTTAAAGAAGGGAAGGAGAGGAGATGCCTTAACTTCTTGTGATGAACACAGAAGAAATAAAAACCTAGGACGTGCAAGTTGCAATCATTCTGGATCATTGTAATATGTATATGTAAGTGAGAATTTAATACTCCAAAAGTAATCACATTATAAACTTTGGATTGTAATATTATCGTTTCGAATAAGCTCATGGACTTCAAAACCCAGATTTATCATCCAACTCTTATATTTGATTAGTGAATTTAAATATTAGCTTTAAATAATTGGAAATCAACATGAAACACTACGTGTGATTTTTTTTTTTTTTCCCCCGGAAGGTTTTATCTTTTCGTTTGTTCTATTTTAGTAATTGAAGTTATATAATACTGGTATACAATAGAAATCCCCTCATGTGGGACTTGTATTGTTTTACTGTTAATCATGGCCGAGCTAGTACAATAGTTAGGATCCACTAATGGCATTATCACGCTCTTGCTACTTTCTTTAGAAAAAATATTAGATTTATTTGTGTTAATCATCACTATTATGAATCCCATGACCTGGAGAAGGAAGAAAGTTGCTGATGCTTTGCAGTAAGGTCATTGCAGCATTTTCCAATCAAGCTTCTCATGGAGAAAATGGGTGCAGAATAATTTAGTTTAAATTTTAAGGGTATATGTGGTTCTCAACTAGAATCAAAATTGGATTTAGAATCATAATAGATTGAAAGGAGAATCTCAATAGCCACATCTCTTGATGTATTTGGTTTATAACTAAAATCAAAATCAGAATTGGAATAGAATTTGAATATTAGAGGAGAGAGTAGAGAAGGATTGGATTTAAGGGGATTAGAGCATTTCAATTTCCTTCTGAAATGAGAATGAGAATAGAACTTTCTCCAATCAAATGACTGGAATGAGAGTCACTCGTTCTCATATCAGAGTTCAACTCTCGCCAACCAAATTACGCTCTAAAAAGACTTATTTGACTCGCGAGAACAAGAGAAAAAGTATGATCAATCAAAAAATAAATAAATAACTTATATTTGATTGAAAGTTTCAAGTGAGAAATTGAAAAATTATCTTCCCATACTAATAAGTTTCCCACCTTCTATAGGAAATAGAAATCTATGTAAGAATTGAAAAATCAATTTTCTTACGTGCTGGAAATCAAGAAAAAAATTGTTAGAAATGCCCTAAATTCTGGTGACTTATATTTTTTTCTCTATATATTTAATTTATTAAGGACATTGAGATATTTTACAAAATAGATGCTCGATCATGTAAAAGGTATATCAAAAAATATATTTTCTTTATCATTTTTTTCATGATTAATCAAATATATTAAAATTATTTTTATAAATATAATACATGGAGATATAACAATCTACGAAATATATTCCGATGAGATTGAGTTTTTTCCACAAGCCAAACAAATCTAAAATAAGGAATATGGCGAGAAGACCAAATGACCTTAGAACTTGCAAGTCCGTTACCTTGGTTCAAGAGACTTGGAAAAGATTGGGGGATTTGGTGGATGGAACCAGCAGTAATCCTCTGGGATTCTTTGAGATAGCAGATATATGAATAACATATATAATATTTCCTATCTCTTAAAACCGAGAGGGAGACGGAGGTTGAAGGGAATCTGTTGGGCTCTCTCTCTCCAGCAGCGCTATGACAAACCACGCCAAGACAAAACTTCGGGAATCCACCCGTTGTCAGAGCCGTTTCACGTGCATGCTTGCTCCTCCTCCTTAAAAGTTAAGCCCCAACCCCACCCCCGTGCTCTCGCTTGGCTGCTAAACCAGCAGTCTAGTTCTCCTCTCCAACCTCCTAACAAAAAAAAGAAAAAACCATGGCAAGAAAAGTAGAGCCATACACTTCTTTCTTAGCTCTCTCATTCGCTCTGTTACTGCTTTCCCTTGCCGCAGGTAAGAACTAGAAAATCTAGACTTTTTCTGGAATTCTTATAGCCTTTTCTTTTCTCATTCATGTGCCACATTTGCTCGATAAATAAAATAGCTTTTGGGTTGCTTCCTACTTATTTTTTCCCCCCATATCACCGAAATACAAGGTATTTCTTCCATTCTTCCTTTTGGTGATTCTTTAATTTGCTATTCATACAGATGCTAGCATTTGAAGTGATACTAAGATTCTCTCTTGCTTTTTCCTTTTCTTTCTTATTTCCAGTTCAAAGGGGTTCGTGAGTTGGTATATTTTATTTTGTAGTAGTTTCATCACTTTTACATTCAGATTGGGACATGCAAAAAGGTTTTCTTATGGCCTGCAGTAAATTTTCTTTTTTCAAATATGACACGAAGCTTTACTCGGTTGAGAAATGATTCTATGATTCTGAAACATATCTATAGTGTTTACAAGAAATGTTTTAAATTATTTCATTTCTTTCCCAAAAGTTCCATCTGCTTGTTCTCTGTTTCTGACCTTGATGACAAGCTCATGCTATATTGAAAGTTTCTTTTTTTACCTGACCGTAATCTAGTTCAAATTAGATAGTGAATCAGTACCAATTTTTAGCATGCTATTTATCTATATTGATGTTACTTAGTACATCGCATCAACAAAAAGAAATGTAACTTAGTAATTTGTATCTCACAGGGGGAGCAGTTGCATCACCACAGGGACAGGTAAATCTCAAAATCCTTGCAAGTTTTTAAATTGTTTTCTGTCTCAAGGAAGCACTACAAAGTTTTGCAGCCAGTGAGGTTAAAGAAGAGGAGATTGATGTGCAGTGGATTTTGCTTTGTTGTTGCAGAAAACTTGGTGCGTGGCCAAACCTTCATCAGATGAAGCTACTCTGACTGCAAACGTAAACTATGCTTGCTCTCAGGTGGATTGCAAGGTACTGCAAAAGGGTAATCCTTGTTTTTACCCAGACAACCTCATGTCTCATGCTTCAGTTGCCATGAACCTCTACTACCAAGCCCGAGGCCGGAACTACTGGAACTGCCACTTCAAGAACTCAGGGCTCGTCACAATAACAGATCCAAGTAATTTTCCAGTTCCATGCACTCTGAGTTCACCTCTCCACTCTGACTCACCTAACTCAAAATTTGACTTTTCCTTCAATTCCGTTGTTAATAATTCCAGAATGTGTTTCCCTTGTAGGTTTTGAAAGCTGCAATTATGTCTATTATTGACGAAGAGGGCAAATTCTCAACTAGGTTAAGCTGCAGATTGATGGTGTTTGCTTTAGCTGTCTAAACCTTCTTGTTATCTGCATTATACTATTTGTTGGATTTCTCCGAATACTTGCCTTAGTTTTTGGTGTTTTCTACATTATGATATCTCTTGGATGGTTGCATTATTGCAAATTGATCAAAAATTTCTGCCCTCGTCTTTCATGTCATCCCTACCTATTTTTCTGCTTCACAAATGGTGGTTGTTAGTCATGGGAAAAAGACAAACAGTAACCATCATATTCATATTTGATTTTGTTCTTTCAGATTAGCGGAATAGATGACTCACAAATATAATGTTGGATACTTTGGACAACAAGGCATACCTATTCAAAAAGTTAAATCTAAAATTTGAGAACGGACTTCGTTTTCTGAACATCATACTAAGAGGTTGTACCAGATAATGAGGTGCTACCTAAGCTTGTACATATGTGTTGGATGACCGCATGTCAAACTCTCTCGCAATCCTGAAGTTATCGATGCTGCTTGCCTCTCTATAAATAGATGAGATTATTATTATTTTATTAAGCAAATACAAGTTAAATTGAATCATGCATATAGATCAATTTTATTATGTTGAAGAAGGAAAAAGGTGGGTAGAAAGAAATAAAGGTGGGTTCATACATCAGGACTAAATCTTGGCAATCCCTTCTAATTTTCTTCAAGTTTCAGAGTCCACGCACTGAGATTAACATACCTAACTAGTGACTAATCCAAAGTTCTCAACACCACCACAGCAGCCATGTCCATTTGCTACTGAAGTTAGGGTAAATATTTGAAGAGCAATCATGTAAATTAAATTCATTTTTTATGTGCAACAGGATCTCTTAGTCTGCTTCGCCTAGGTTACATATGGAGGCCAAAGTTCTGACAGGTTTTAAGACATTGTTTTAAAACAAACAAGAATATTAGAAAATACGTTAAAAATATGAATAGTTATAGGAAAGTCAAAAGAAAGAACAAGTTTTTATTAATTTTTTTCTTTAGTTTTTATGAAATGACTTAGTGGTAACCAAGCATAAATGGAGAATCTCTCTTTCTTCGATATTTCCTTTCTTTAATCCTTTGTATAGAAGAAATAAACATAAGATGCTAGCCTACGATAAGGTGATTTTAGTAAGACCAGTAAATTCCTCGTCCACCAGGAGACCCAGTTACGACATTTCCACGAGAACTTGTCTCTCCGCAACTATAGAAAACTAGTAAGGATCTTGTAATAATAATATTGTCTCCCAATAGACTGTCCAAATCTAACAATTATTGGAGCGTAGCGGAGGCAGTAGTGATCTCATACTTGAGAGACTACATTGATTTATTACATTACGTGCAGCACATCAATTTTCTCCCTGCACCATCAAAAAACAAACGGAGTTTGTTGGCACTTGGCAACAGATACCCTTTTTTTCCTATTCAAAATCCGGTGAGTATTTTGCTGCTGCCCAACTGCCCCAAATAAGGTTATTAGGTTATTTATCAATCCATGTCTGCCCAGGTGAACCAACATTTTACAAGTCCAGCTGGTAGGGAAACTGCTTTGCTATATAACCCCTGTCCAAACTTAAAATGGCGAAATCATACATAGGTCGTAATGGCAATCAGTAACTTACCAAGCTCCATAGCACATCCAACAGTGTTACCCAGATCAATGAAACATATTACTTTGTTTTCCACATTCAATATGAGGATATAAATATCAGCAATATCAAGGTTGCATATACAGTTTCCTCTAATTGACCATGTGACCCCCCCTTGGCTATTGCCACATTGGAATAAATGAAACAAAAGCTCCTTAGTGAAGTTGAGAACGGACAAAAATCCCATGATATCAGGCATGTCTCAATCTAGCACCCAATACATCGTTTCATCATTCATAACAAAATTGTCACGTTAACCAGAGAGTGGGACGGAGCATATGTTGTATCAGCATTCGCACCTTCTGATGACAGTTGATCGGAGCGAACATGCTGCTGTCATCATCAAAATCACCTCTTTTACTAAATGAAGTCACTACAAACGCTTCTTCTCAAGGGCAGACGTTGCCTGCTTTTGTCTCCTCTTCCATGCTGGCATTTTGCCCGGGAACACCCACCTCAACAGCCTCTCCCACCCATAACAGCCCAGAAACATGAGGGCAGCCCATAACATCAGCTTCTCCCTCATGCCAACTGGCAGCGGCACAAGTTTCAGCCAGTCGTTCAGATCCCTCAACAAATCTGAAGTGATCACTGTGAAGAAACCTACTGCAGCAAATAATGCATACTGGAAAGGCTTGTTTTCTGATATGCTCTGGTTAAATGGGTGGCCCATGTAGTTCACAGCAAAGGTGGCAACCTGGATCATCATGTTCACCATATAAGACACAGTGTTCACAAGGTTTGGGTGGAAATCAGAATCTGGTTCAATGCATTCCTCCGGCATATACTTCGAGGCTTCATTAACAGCTGAAATTAGAAAGAAGAGGTGTATAGCAAATTGGCCAAGCAGGGAGAGGAGGACATAAGCACAAAAGATGTTGGGATGGGGCCTAGCAGCAGATAGTGTCTGCAGAGGGCGAGCATGGGAGATGAAAAGGAAGAAAGCAGCAGTAAAGACCCCACTGATGGTAGCCTGGATATCTCCTAGCTTGACACCATCCAGGTACATGACGCTCAAGACATAAGCTGTTGCAAGGCAGTTCAGGCCAAGAATCTTGAACATCTGGAGTGTTGTCACAAGGGTACTGCGACCTTGACGAATGATATCGAGGGTGGGGGCAACTGAAGCATGCTTCGCTGTGAAAGGCGATGCCATGGAGGCATCACCAAGCTTCACAATTGGTGCTGCACGACCATCACCCTCATCATTCATCTCATCCAACATCTTCTTCAGCTTCTGACGCTGTTTCTCAGCTGGAGAGAGATGGCGGTTGTTTGTTGTCCCAACAGAGCTGTTAGGGGACGCAGCAGAATGCGATGATTCAGTCATGGGCTTTGGCTTCTTCAATTTTCCAGATTTACTTTCAGGTTTGGATGTATCTGAGGATGAATCTCCTGTTTGAGATGGTGGAACAGCATTCAATAGAGCAATGCCGACATGAGCCTAAACATTTTGAAAAAAAAAAAAAAATAGTTTAGGTCAGATAAAAATGAGATGCAACTTAAATGCTAATTCACAGTGGCGATACTTTCATAACCCATTAGCAAAACACAAAAAATGCAAAGCAAGTCCTGAGCAACATGACCAAAGAAGAGCACAACTTAAAGCAGAATTGTAACTTTGATAATAAAACCATGGATAAAAAAAAATATTCCATAAATCAAGCTCCATAATGTGACAAAAGTTAAGGCAGAAGATTAAATGGTAAAGCCAGCATTAAAAGACTCACTAATATCAATCTAGAAACCAAGGACATAAAATGTGGCCACACCGAAATAAAAAAGAAACAATCTATTTGTTGAGGTTCTACTCCTAAAAGCATCACAAGCACCCCTGGAACAAAGAATAAATTGCCTAACTAAATTATAGAAACAAATATAACCATGACCTGGAAAAGGAAACAAAGCAATATGAGTTCTAACCTAATTCCCTTATGGACAGTCTCACAAGGACCGACCACCACAAAAATTTATTGTTCAGTTTATGATTGCTGGATGATAAAAAAGATTAAGGATCAAATCCTTCTTCCCCATAACTCCTATATAATTCTATGTATACAAATTTATGATCGTAGATATGAATAAGAATTTGTCATTCCAAAGTTTGAGTCAGACAATGATTTCAAGTTTGAAACTTATGTTTAAGGTGGGAACCAAGACATTTTACCTGCTTCAGTGCCCCAACATCATTGGTTCCATCTCCACACATCAATGTCATCCTACCAACTGTTTTGAAAGTAGTCAAGATAAGTTCTTTCTGCTCAGGAGCAACTCGTGCAAAGACCTGAAAGCACACAGTCATAAAAATATATATCTTGATAAGTTTGCACGGCGATTACCATATTAATATAAAAATCTTACTAACCTTAATGTGAGGGATGACTTTGAGAACAGCTTCAGTCCGCTGCAGCATCTCAAAGCAGTCTCCACCTATGCAAAGATCATGGGAATCTGACAAAGCTTCCACCTCGTTCTCACTGTGGACACAATTAACTTCTAGGAATTATGATTTAAAGATAACTGATATCATATCTTGGAAAGGTCATAGCTTCGGCTCCAGCAAAACTAGTAGTGATGAAACAAAATAAAGAACAGAAACAAGATACTCAAGCAGATGGGAGGAAGATACATAAAACAATATATGCGCAAAATAAACTATAGGATACTTGAAAAATATAAGCTATCATATGTGAACACCACATTTTAAAGGATTCTAAAAGTGTCAACACTTTGGACACAGCACAACATGGTTGAACTCTTTCATTTTGAAGTAAAGACGTTCCTGCTGAAGTCAGCAAAAAGGGCTGGCATTTGGCACTTCTTAAGTGCCATGTAGAGGACATAGACGCTGCACACTCTGTGTCCTTATGTTTTCGGATATAAAAATTATCTAGGTTAACTATCAATTCAAGTATTTTAACTTAATACTAGATGAACCTAAAAAATAAGTTAAATAACTCACTACCAATTTTTTAGATAGCATATATCTCTCTCTCCTCTCCCGCTTCAGTTTCTCTTTTATGGACAAGCATCAAAATTATGGCTTATATGCCTGCACAAGTACGTGTGTCCCAGTGGCTAGAATTTTCAAGGCTAACATGTCTGAATTTGAGGATACTAGACATCTGGCTTTCATGCCCAGGGTTGAGGTAATATTGAATATAAGCAGCTTGAACTGAATACCTATTTACCAAGAAGAGTAGAAGTTTTACCTGTAGGGAGTTATCTCAGTTTCATCAGGTGAAATCCACTCAAAACCTTCACCAGTTTCCTTGCGGGCCAAAATCAATGCAGGCTTTGATATGATATGAACTTGACCAGCAACATGGCATGCTGTTAAAGCCTGGTCACCAGTAATCATTGCCTAACACAATGACATCTATTAGGACATGGCATAATGGCTAGTTAAAACAAACACTTCAGAAAGCTCTTCTTGATATTCCCAACTATAAAATCAGTTACCAAAAAGGGAAATGTCATTTTATATCTGCAATGGCTTGCTAACGAGAAACATGTATTCGCTCAAATGACTCACAAAGCTCATTAAAATGAAAATATAAAGATCAGAAACACAATGCTAGTGGAGTGAAAAAAGAAAAACAAAAATAAGCAATTCTTTAACCACAAAGCTATATGGCCTTGAATCTCCGATAGAATATCATGGAAGGAAATGGGATTTTTTCTTTTTGAGAAAAGGGAAAGGGGTTGGGAACTATCGAAAGACGAGCAACCTGACAGTCCTAAGCAACCTGGAACCAACAAATGAGTTTTTCGAGTAAAGCAAGGAGCTGATGGCTCCATTGAGCGATAAAGCGCGCCTTGTCACCAAAGAGTTTAATCAAAAACCCGGTCTTGATTTTGATGAGACCTTTAGCCCGGTTGTGATGCAATGTAAGAGAAAATGTCAATATTTAAAGCTTACTTGAAAGTAAGGTTTGATCATACATTCAACCAAATATGGATTTCTAATGTCTATCATGTAGATCCAGATATGGACGTAAAGGAACTAATAACAATATCTATAACTCCATTTTGTCCAATTTCATGTAGGACAATTATTAACTCCATCAACAACTTACCAATTGTAAAGAGTATCCACACCTTAAGTGTATGTTATCTATTTTAATGGCATAAGCTACATAAACTCTGTTAGAAAGCCACTATTATGTTTAAACTGAAGAACCATAGCCATCAAGCATTCTCCCAACTATATCTTTTGGTTTTTACATGAATCAATTAGCAAAAATATATATTAAAATAATAAGATTTTGATAAAAGATATTTTATCATTATAGCCAATGCATAGTTGGACCCAAAGAACTTACCAAGTCATGTGATGATCCTTTCAATTCACATAAGACAGAACCAGAGTCAGGTCTGATAGGACAATTGAAAACCTACAAAAGCAAATTAAGCATCCACCAAATCCTCAACCAGCTTCTATTTCAATTAAATATTACAAGAAAATAAGATACAAATCAAAAGCTTAATTGGGCTCAATTACTGCAAAACCAGCAAAAGTCAAACTACTCTCCACCAGATCTCTATCCAAGCTTCTAGCTTCATTTACCTGTAGTTCACATAGACATCAAGTCAAAACCATATATAGAGAGACCTATAAACAATAATAAAACAAAAAATGAACAGAGATTTTATTCTCAATGTATTGATGCATTCTCCCATATATTTATGGAACAAGGGGCCAAACATGAAAAATAAGACTACAGCTAATCAGCCTGATGCTGCCAAGAGTATAGCACCAGACTTTGCTTCCCGAATTTCCAAATATTTCCAAACGGCATACATCATCGTAGCGTTCACTGGTTATCTCTGATGATGATTCCTCAGTAACTAGAAAGGATGTTCATCATGAAAGAACAAAGATTCAATAACTATTTTATGCAACTAGAAATGGAGATAATGTCTTCTTCACAGTATAACATCAAGGATGTATACTGGACATACAACTCTGTACAGTGTGAAAGCAGCCCATAACTTGGTGAGGAATAAAAGCATGGAGAATCAAATATATCCAATCATCCCAAGTCCCAACACTTCTATAATTCAAAAAAGTTCCTCCTTGGTTCAAGCTGACCCTTGAACAAGAAGAAAAATTGGACGAGTTTCACTAATTTCATCTAAAAATAGCTTAAAATTCGTCATATTTCCTTTCAGTAAGACTTGCTACCAGAAAGCACTCTAATCCATAAGCAATTAAACTTGATACATCCAAAGAGGATCATATATTATTTAGTGAAGGGCAACAGGCTACAAAATTGACACTAAAGCTCCCAAGCAGATTCATGGTATATACAACATAAATGCAAACAGTATGTATGTATGTATGTATGTATGTATGTATGTATGTATGTATAAAGTGATATTTCCACTTCTTGCAACATGATACCTCTTAAGATGTCCAAAATTTCTTCCATATAATCTGATCCTGTATTACGCATATAATAATAAAAAAGAAAATCACCACTCTAACTCCATACCAACACATTCTTCCATGTTACAAAAAATATTCAGCTTTTGCAAGATATTACAATCACCAGGTAGTCTGTACACAAGTGCAATAGTACTGGCTGGCAATGACTTGATATGTGCAGCCTCCTCTGATGCAATTAGAATTTCGTAGTTTTAGATGCAAACCTTTAGTGTTTAAATTTATGTGTCTAGTCAATAGAGGGTTGTGATTGGCGATTAAGTGGGGGCTTGAGTCTTCTTTAGTCTGGAGCAAGGAAAGAGACAGACTATGCAAGAGGAAAAAAGGTTATACAGGGATACACAGAGAAATATTTTTAACCAAAATATGTATCTATTGTATAAAAAAAAATGTTAAAAGATATTATTTGCTCCTATCTTCCAATAGACGTGTTTCTCATTCAAACTTCCCAATTAGCCCAGAAATTTAGAAAAAATGCTACTTGGCAAAGTTAACCAAATAGCCATGTTCTCTACCAATCTCTAAAAAGGGAAGGGGAAAACTCCATTTTAACATTATTATAGTGGGTTGAACTCATTGAAAGACTCAACCTCTCTACCAGTCTTAAAGCTTAAATCACAAAAATTTGATGCATCCAAGTGTCTAAACTCTAAAGTATATTGAATTCAAAAATGTAGCTGATATGTATCCTAGTATTCGAGTGTGAATGTCCAGTTAACACAGATCACTGAAGGAAAATATAATGATTAATGACGTTACGTTATCAAAAGCTATCAAAAGGAATTGCACAAGTGTTAAACATGTGATCAGGAAGACTTTATTGGAGAAGCACCACTTGGCAAACAGAACAAGTTGTCCATGAGCAGCTCACGTTTGGCTCAACATTTAGTTCATTATTGGCATGTCTGATCAGGAGACAAGCGGCAAGATTTAAAATTGGAAAATAAATGAGCTGAAGAGCCTAATCATGTTTCGCACAATATATCAAAATATAAATACATAAAAAAGTATGCTTGTTTGGTTATCTATGGATAAAAAAATGGTTTGATATTTATAATTAGTTAATGAATCTATCCGAGTAACTACAATGTACATTAGATCTGAATCTAATTGCTCCAATTTTTATTTGCATATAAACATTGGAAAAATTAGATTCATAGACCTAATAGCTCAACTTGTTATTTGCTTATAAACATCAGACACTAGATTCAAATCTAATGGCTCATGTTGATAGGAGCAAACTGAAAGTTGCTATAGCACCTCAACATTTACCCTCTTTGGTATCTCAAAGTAGCAACTCCCACCATCTTTGTCTCCTCTATCTGCATCCCTCCCTTGCCTTAGACGTCCAAGTCCATTTCCTCTTCCTACCTCAACCTCATCATTTCATGAAATAAGGCATCTCATCCCTCTCAGTCGCCTCTCGCTTAGCCTTTGGCTTCTGCCTCTCCATCGCATTAATCTAGGCACTAGAGTCTTAAGTCCTAGAGGGACGAGGGGCATCCTGGCCGCTCCATTCCATTCCTGTGAGAAAACGGGACCGAGACGGGGTCAGGACTCTAAATCTCATCCATGCGGGAAAGAAGAAGAAAGAAGGAAAGAAAGAAAGGACAAAAAGATGAAGAAAAGAAAAAATGAAAGGAATGAAGAAAAAGGGAAGAAAGAAAGGGATAACAAAAAGAATGAAAGGAAAGAAAGAAGGAAGAAAGGTAAGAGAAAGAAGAGAAAAGAAAGAAAGAAAGAAGCATAGGAAGGAACAAGAAAAGAAAGAAGCAGAAAAAGAAAAGCAAGGAAGATAAGGAAAAAGGGAGGAAAGAAGGAAGAAAGTAAAGAAAGAAAAAGAAAGAAAAAAGAAAAAGAGAGGAAAAGAAAGGAAAGGAAAAAAGGGGAGAGAGATGGAGGGTACCTATGAAACTCTGGATTACCACCAAGACAAGACGGGACAATGAGGTGTCTTGTTCTATAGAGAAACCAAAACACCCCTATCCCAAGGGATTTAAAACCTTGCTAGGCACCAAGAGCAATCAAAGCATCATAAGTCTCTTCCTGCTCAGTCCATTAATCTCAACAACATCTGGAGATTCAGATCTAAGGTCCGGTTTGAGACTAGAAAGATAAGGGATAGGAGATGGAGGGATTGGTTTGCCTCTATGAGTATGTTAGGCTTGGGTTTTCCTTTGTAATCATTAGGGGAAAAAAATCCACACTTAACAAGTCAAGTCCATGTGAGTGGAGCACAAGCTGGAAAGTAGAAAATGAATCAAGCTTAAGCCAGCTCTTTCTAGTTCAACTTGAGCTCAAGCTAACCATCTATAATTTTGAGAAGAGCTTGAAATGGTGTTGGCTCGCTCACTGTTCAAATTTTTTACATCTCTCATGGAAAAATAAAAAATACACCATCACCAACATTAATTCTTACATGACGCTGAGCCCCTTGATCTAGATCTAAAGTCATACCATGATACATCATAGGGCTGCAACTAAAGGATTTTTATTAGATTCAAATTTTGTCATCAATTGTCTGCATTTTTTCTTGGTTATTTTTAATTTTAGTAGATTATTTTGGAACCGAATGCAGATTGAAATATTGCAATCTATGTTTGATGACCTGATAAGGCTAACTACTGTAGCAAACTGTTCATACTTCAAAGCACTGTTTGCACTCTAGGAACTGTAAAAAATAAAAACAAAGCATGTTTTAGTGGGGATAATTTTGGAATTATGAAGTGGAATTGACTTAAGTTTGTCTATACATACATACATATTATATATATATACATATATATATATATATATACATACATATATATATATATATATATATATATATGTATGTATGTATGTATGTATGTATGTATGTATGTATGTATGTATGTATATGCGTGTATGCATATGTGTATATATATATATATATATATATATATATATATATATATATATATATGGATGCATATATATATGTATATGCGTGTATGCATATGTGTATATATATATATATATATATATATATATATATATATATATATGTGTGTGTGTGTGTGTGTGTGTGTCTCTGCATATGTATGTATGCATGTGTGTGTGTGTGTGTGTGTGTGTATATATGCATATGTATATATATGCATATGTATATATATATGCATATGTATATATATATATATGCATATGTATATATATATATGCATATATATATATATATATATATATATATATATATGGATATGCATATGTGTGTGTGTATATATATATGTGTGTGTGTGTGTGTATTCACAAGTGGTGTATGGGCTTTATGTTTTCATGACTGAATAAAGATGAGTCTTCTTGGGGTAAAAAATCGCTGTTGCAATTTAATCCCCACATAAGGCATTGATCTAGTGTGAGAACAATCCCTAAGTGTGATTCCTAGGTTTCAGAGAGAATCTGGTATCATCTTTTATCTTTCCTTTCAGCATCTTTACACCTCTAGTGGCAAACAGAAGGTATGCTTGCATCAACATCAATTCTTATGCGACAAGACCCTTGATGAAGATCCAAAACCATGTCATGATGCATCATAGAGCAGGATTTTTATAAGATTTAATATTAGCCATAAATTTTCTATATTTTCTGGTTATTTTTTATTTTAGTTGATTATTTTGGAATGAAGGGTTGAGATTGAAAGATTGCAATCTATGTTTGATAACTTGATAAGGCTAATCACTAAGGCAATACCGTCCATACCATCATTCGCACTATAGTAACCTTAAAAGCTAAGTGTTTTTTATGGTGATAATTTTGGAATATGAAGTAGATTTTTGAGTTAAGGTTTTTCTATATATATAGACCCAAGTGGTGATGGGCTATATGTTACCATGATTGAACACAGACAAGTCTTCTACGGGAGAAAAAACACTATCACAATTCAATTCCTGTGTGAGGCATGGATCTGGCTGAGAACAATCCCTAGGAGTGATTTCTATGTTTCAGAGACTCCAGTACCATATTTTTATCTTTTCATTCATTATTTTCATAATAATTTGTACGTTACTTTTATTTATTTATTTATTTATTTCGCTTCTGGTTCAGTTTCCCCTATTCTCTTCCTAGTAATGATTCCTACTTGTTTTCTCTTGATATCGTCAATTCCTGTTCTATAGAAAATTCACCTTTCTAGTTCATCTAATATGAAAGAAAGTAAAAATGGATCTGATTTTTGAAGAAACAGCAAGTCATTAGATTTATTCCTAAGCACATCCACTGTCCCAAGTGTCACGACACCGAAATCCAATGGAAATCCACAAAAGCCCCATCCCTTAGGATTTGAATCCCTGTATTCAGCTCTACAGTGAAAATCTAAAAAGAAGAGAATGAGCAATAGGACATCAAATTAACATTGATAAATGCATTTAAGATTGCTTCAGGTGACAATGTGGCTTTAGGAAGATATGATACATCTACTATAGACTCATATTCCTGTGTAGAAAGCAGCATGTTATCATGACTGAACTAAGGATGGCCTATTTTTCTTGTGTTTTTCAGTTCAAGATGTTTCCCTGATTAGGAATTCAAGTATGCAGGCCCCTAACAAAAGCAGCAAGTTTTTAAAAACATGTTCTGAACAAAGGATGTAATACTTTTCTTAAGCTGGTGCCACCAATGAATCTTCACTGATAACTATTTATCAATATTAATATTTTTTTGAATGGAGAACTCAAATTAGATGGGATCAAGGTTCGCAGTCTCGGTAGCCGACCCATACCGGTGCCATCTTAGTACATTGTCGATACACACGGTAAGAGGTCGGTTCAACATCGTGCTATTCAGTATGCCCACCATACAGCATACCAGTTCGTTACTGGTACTAGCATGGCATGCCATGGATGGGATCGCATCCATCCATCCTTCTCAGGTAAAACATGTGTTTCAACAGTACTTTGAAATAGTTCAAATATTGTTTGCAGCGGACCCTATTGTTTAATGCCTAAAAAAGGTATCTTCAGTTTATTGTACAACTAACATATACATATCTATCTGTCAGTGACCCCTTACAAGGTCTTGCTCCAAGGCCAAAATGCATTCCAAGCCGCTGGAAACAAAATGATAATTTAATTCCCATTTTAGCTCTATTAGAAATGCATATCCTTTCGAGAATACCAAAAGTGGTTTGCTGTAGCATAATATCATTCACATAGAATTAAAATCTATTCAAGTCCACAAGAATGAACTCTACTGATTGGTTTGACTTGAAAATAAACCATCATCAAGGATGGTTATTAGTTAAAAGATTTGCGGCCATTTCCTTATTTCAACTAATGTCAAAGATTTTAAGAAGATTAATCTTCAGTTTTTATGAGTGAGACATCTCTTGAATTCCTATTTTATACAGTCCGAATCTCTTGTGACAGGCAGCGAAAGCTTGTCTAGTAGGAAAGTTCTCCGATCAATTCTCTATAGTTTATACCCCTATCATTGCAAGCTTTGGACCATGGTTCGCCGAACCGGCCTGAATCGGACAGCTCGGAGCATGCCAAACCATACCGGCAACTAATTAGTTCGGACATCCGATTCGGAATGCCAGCAAAAACAAAGCGAGGGAGAAGGAAAGAGAGGAAGAGAGAAGAGAGGAAGAGAGGGAAGGCCAACGGTGACTTGACAAGGCTGCCGGAGGGCCGTCGAGACTTCGAGCCTCCATAGTCCTCCATGAAAGAAACTAAAAAGAGAGAGAGATAGAGAGAGAGGGGAAGGGGGGAGAGGAAAGAGGAAAAAGTGGTGGGAAGGCCGCCAGGTGGCTGCCGTGACCATTGGATGGCCCAAAATCCCCTCGCAGCCACTATGGATTCGAATCAGGGGGGCTTTACTCATGTTTCGTTAGATTTTTTTAAAATATGACACAGTGAAACCGGCATTGGGTTTGTCGGCTTCATTGTTTCGTCGGATTTTTTAAAGTGAAGCCAGCAAATCCATTGCCGACTTCACTGTTTCGACAAAGCCCCTATTTCAAATCCATGATAGCTACAGGGGTTTTTGAGCTTGACAGCCATGGCAGCCACCTAGCGGCCTCCTCACCGCCTTCTCCTCCCTCCTCACTCCTCTCTCTCTCTATCTCTCTCTTCTCAATTTTTTTTTGCGGAGAACCGTGAAGCCCGAAAGGCCTTGGCGGCCCTCCGATGGCCACCGCAGATATCTCCATCGGCCTCTCATTCTTTCCCTTCCTCTCCCTCCCTCCCCCTCTCTTTCCCTCACTCCTCTCTCTCTCTATCTCTCTCTTCTCAATTTTTTTTTGCGGAGAACCGTGAAGCCCGAAAGGCCTTGGCGGCCCTCCGATGGCCACCGCAGATATCTCCATCGGCCTCTCATTCTTTCCCTTCCTCTCCCTCCCTCCCCCTCTCTTTCTCTCTCTTTTCCTTCCCGATTCATCCCCCATTTCCATGTCGGTTCGGGCCCAATATGGTCCGGTGCAGACCGACTCATGCCACCGACCAACCGACTTGAGGTCCGGTTCCGAGTCGGCGATCCTTACTTTGAGAAATTTATGTTTTAATTTCCTTGCTTCAAGACATCTCTTGCTTTCACATTTTGCGGAGTCCCAATCTCTCGTGACATGCACGAAAGCTTGTATACTAGGACAGTCTCCAATGAATTATATTTAGTTCATAACCCTACCTAATTGCAGTCTTTGGTCAACTTGTGCTTTAATTTCTTGTTTCGAGAAAAATCCCCTGAACTTATCAAAAAAGAAAGGGAATCAGAAATGGCACCTACCAACCTCTAAAAGGGAAGAAAAGGAGAAAGAACCAATGTAATAAATCCTAGTGCACCAATCTCATTCAGATGCATATAACCTTTCTATGCAAGAATTATATGCAGCTCAGCATTCGATAACTTAGAGTAGAAGAAAATCTAGTTTACATGTCTCCAGGAATCTAGGTTAACAAAGCCACAAGCTATCTTACAGCCATCTCCGGAAGGGGCTTGTATGCAAGTGCCAGCACCCGAGATCCTTGCCTTGTATATTTCTTGTACGTCTCCACATATGTTGGAGGCACATCAATCAACCTGTCCTGAATAGTTTCAGGTGCCCCCTGCCATTATAAAACAAGTCATGTTATATCGAGTATAATAAGAAATCAACTACAGACAAACTGTACCTAAGTCATCACTATACACTTTTTTAACCAAAAAGGATTCTTTCCCTGAATAAAGTGATACATCACATATAGAGGAGTGACAAATTAGGAAGATGCAAGAAAATAAGGACTCAATAAAAGTTAATTTCAGAAGCAATGTCAATTTATATAATTGAATGATTAGCCAAAAGAAATCCCAGAATTGGATGCTGCCATTACCATGCAAGAAAGACTTTCAGGCAATCCTTAGGAAAATCAAAGTATTAGGATTATTATAGACATTTTAATAAATTATTCTAACGAGAACTGAAAAATGCTTGAGTGGTTTTGGCTATCAAATAGCAATAATCATGAAAAACAACATTACTAAGACAAAGGTGCAGATAATTGTAGTTGAGGCAATCAGCATGAAAATTACTGGAAACATTACAACTTTTAGCGGAGATATAACTGCTAACTTTCTACTATGGTACAAGCTCTAGCAACATAAACAATGATGCCAAAGAAGAAAAAAAGAAGAGTTTGTTTTGGCACCACCAACCTTCACGAATGCCAGAAATTGTTCCTGAACACGAACAACAACAGCCATTCTTTTTAAATGAGATGCAAAATGGTGTCTCTTTACAATCTGCACAGCATGACCGCCTGACCTGAATTAAAGTGAAATCAGGAAATCAAAGTCAGAAGAACAAGATTATAACCATAATGCAAATCATAGATAATCAAACAAGATGATGAAGACATCATCTTTCACTTCTACAGAGATGAATAAATCTCAAAGGCTGATATTCAAGTCAAAGCTGAAATGACAGGTTTCAATCAAACTCAAGACCTCCTAATAGAATATTATTTCAATAAATGATATGATAGCCTGAACTATCTCTCATAATTCTACACATAAACGAGCATGACTATACATGAATCTACTTCTGAAAACAACACAGTTACTATATAGAAAGTAGGAAAAATTATGCCAGATTCAGGAGAACCTACAAGAGAAGGGAAGAGGATATTTTAAAAACTCAGAAGCATTTAAGAAGCTCGTGCCTGTTTGAGTTTCAGGGGAGTTTCCGAAACAGGAACACTACCCTACGTAGCAGGTTCCTGCAAAATCAGATATAACCACAACCAAAGAATATTGTAGTTATTCTGACAAGTTAGAAGGGTCACCAGCAAGCTAAAAGAGTATGACCATCAGGCTAAAATAACCACCCAAACCTTCTAGTCTGGATAAAACACCCGTTAATACAGATATATAATTATATATATCAGAAAAAAATGTATTGTTTTATTATTTCAACCTATTACATTAAGACGTAATTTCCTACCACCAACCCACATAGATCAACTTGTAACATGAGAATATTTTAAGTATTTCTAGAGTTGAAAAACCAAAAAGTTTATCTAGTTGGACCACATGATGATCTGATGGAACCAATTTGCACTAGAACAGACATGGTTTTGGCTTAATGTCAGCCCCAGTCCTGAAACCAATGTTTCTAACAAAGGTTTTAGCCGTCGCAATGAAAACCAAGAAAGGTTGATAAAGCTGACATCAGACAAAATTGTTGGTCCCGTTAACAACAATTAGTTACAACTTACAAGGTTTTCTGGTTCTTATATGTAAATGCTATCTGTACAAAACGATGCAACTTACCTTTTGGGCATTGCCTTCTCATCAGATGTGTATATCCAGTCGATTCCTTTAAGTGCTGCCCTTTCAAGGGGATCACCAACCTAAATTCCAATGATAAATTCCATAATGTTCTGCATTGATGATTGGCTTGTTTATAGCATCATCTATTATCACAGAGAATTTGGCTTCTAACAATATCATACCAGTTTATTGTCCACAAATACCAAGGCATGACAGGCTGCCAGAACTTCAACTGTGCTTGCAGGCAATTTAGTCGTGTCTAATTCTAAATTTGTATTGTCAGCAAAACCAGCGACACCTTGAAACTCCTGAAAAGCAAGCCAGATATCTCCAGTTTAAGAAAATTACAAGAAATAAATTAGTTCACAAGTTAACTGGCATACCATGTCATCAGATGTCAGAGTTCCTGTCTTGTCAAAGCAACATATGTCAACCTGCAACCAGCTAAGTTGGTTAAAAGTATTGATAGCTAAGAACTTATAAACCTGCAAAAGATCACTAAAATCTTCACCTTCCCAGCAAAGGGTATTCTGAATGGCTCTGTGCAGAAAATTCCACGGCGTGCTAATGCAATTAAAGATGTGTTGACAGCTATCGATAGCTCCATTGGTAGCTCAGGGGGTATCACAGAAGTGATAATTAATGAACAACTCAAGAAAAGTTTGTATTTGCTCCTTGTTGGATCCTCTAATCCCTAACAGCAGAAAATCGAATTGCTAGAGGTAATGCCAATGGAGTATCATAATTCTAGTGCAAGCAATGGTAGTACTGGAAACCAGATATGCAGAAACACCTAGTTTTGCGTCCATGATACGAGGCTATTGGGTTAATGAATGCCTATTGTACCTTTTTAAGCACATAGCCAGCAGCAATAATGGCAAAGAAAACTAGGAAAAGAATGAACAAGCCACTCTCCCAGCTATTTGCAGTCACCTGAAACACAAATTACCCAACAAGTACAACAAGCATTACCTAACATGTATGCTCCACTTTCCAATGATCAGCACTTAACTAGAGATTAGAAGTTACCCTTTCAGTGGAGAATAGAATTGTTCGCATTAATTTGCCTTGACTTGTCTCAAATCCCGTCCGCAGTACAACAGCCAAGCATCCCCCATCAGGTGTTTTCAGATTAAATGTCTACATGTTACATATAAATTTAGCAATTAGATATGCATTAGAACCACGAAAACAATTAAAACAAATGACAGTATTACAATAATTAAAGACAAGCAAACAATGCATTATAGCCACATCTGAAATACCTTATCTGGAGTATGCTGCAATATCTTTGTTCCACCAAACAGAATATGACTTTTGTCTCGTTTAATAGACAATTTATCATCAGAACCTTGACCCGCAATTGAAACCTAAAGAAACAAAATGCAATGTAAAAGAATAAACAGAAAGAAATGAAGAAACAGCAAAGCCTTGCTTGCACAGCCAGAAAAAAAAATTCCAATAATTAAAAAAATATATATTATGTATAAGGAAGACTTTGGAACTCTGCCAGAAAAGTACATGGTTTTCCCAAATATCAAGGTAAACCGAGTTACAGGTTGGATACGAATCTTTGAAACAGCTATCAATAAACTGAGAGTCAGTCAGATAAAAAAACAAAAGAGGGAAGAACCACCTTCCACTGAGGAGTAGACTCGCCTGTGAGAATGGCTTCATTCACTATTGCACTTCCAGCTAATAACAGCATATCAGCTGGTACAGCTTTCTCCTCCCCACTCTGACCAGAGGAGCGACCAATCGAGACAACATCTCCAGGAAGGAGGTCTGTACCAGAGAGCTTAACCCACCTGAAACCAGAAGTGTTCAATATAACTAGCTTGTTAATGCCGCCTCATTTGTAAACCAAAAAAATATATATTTTGAATAAACAAAGACATACTTCCCACAACGATGCACCATCAGAGTCTGACCATCAACTCTTACACGCCTAAGTTCCGTTAGAGTCTTCAACCTACTCTTGGCCATTGTTGACTCAAAAAGAAATAGCATAAAAAGAGTGAACAAACTGTAGTACCAATACTCATCCAAACACCAAAGGCCCACACAGAAAACCTGCACGTAAATACAAAATCAGAACAAAGGCTATAGCGATCTTCATAGCTCATAGAAGTCCTAGCATTAAGACAACAGAATGTTTAATAGGACTACCTGAAACACAAAAAATGGCTCCATGCAATTCTCTTTCATCAACTTTGGAAAGGTGGGTTGTGGATACTCAAACCTATACGTTAATTGAAGACAGTAGACATTAGCTTAGCATTGAATTATTTGTGTAATGACTATAGCTGAAACCAATGAGAAACTAATATGAGAGATATTTTCAGCCCAAAATCCTTTATGGTTTGTTAGACGTAACAGAGATGAACCTCCAAATGAATTCATAACTAGGCAGAGGGGACAAAAATGAATCAAAACAGCTGCAGATAGTCAATGCAAATTGGTTTTCTATTGGAAAAGCCTGTTCTTTAGATTCGCTAGGAACAGAGTCAGCAAGATACACATCGAAGACTTTCCAGGTATGTGCAGAGAGAAGTGAGGATGCTTCATGAAGGTAATTACCGATACCAGGAAAAGACTTTCCATCCTTTCAGGGCATGCATTTTCTTAAAGAAGTGAAGGCACTAATATTAGCTATTATTTTTCATGAGCTTATTTACCAAAAAAGGATAATAGAAAATGTTCACATCCAATTAAACCAGAGCTACATGCATAAGTGAACTTAACAGCTAAACAAGGAAGAAAAACAAAAAACAAAACAAAGGAGGAGGAGGAGGAATGCCTAAGGCTTAATTCCTTTTTCAAGGATTTTCCTCTTTTTTCAAGATTCTCAGCACCCTAAAGGTCTCTGCAGCACACTATCAAAACCAGCAAAGTCTCAGAAACTAATTGGCTCGAACATCCAAGTCTCATTACATATGCAGATAATATTACCATGATCCTTCAAGATTAATATATAATCAGAACTCTGGATATCAGTTTACAAGAATTTCTTGAAAAAGGTGGCAGGCAGAAAGTAGAAGCTAAGCATTTTTGTCATAACTGATGGCACAGATATCAATTTAATTTAGGATTTTAGAGAAACTGAAGGACAAGTTAATGCTGTGCATAATTGTAGTTAAGCTTATAGATAAGAAATAGTTTTTTCAAGCCATTTAAGCCATCTACGATGTCCAAATATGTTTGTAATGATCTTGTACATCAGAGTGTTATCTGATCCTGAACTATTTTTGTGCGGAAAGCAGTGTGACAACTCTTAGGCAATTGAGAATTTCACTTTAGTACTTAGATATTATTACATGTCAGGTATATAATTTAGGCTGTGCAAAGTGGTAATAAAGCTATTATGAGCCCTTAAATTATTTATGTACCAAAAATTCATGTTAGTTCTTATTGAAATATCAATTATTCATGAGAACTACCATCTTTCATGTAACACATCTGCAAAGATCTGACAGGAAAAACAGTGTTTGATTCATCTAAAACTCCACATTAAGTAAAATTTTACACCACCAGCTTGCAGCAAGTTTTGATTGGTTAACGTTAAACACTATTAGATCCAGCAGGTATCAAAGAAAAGGGGCACAGGTATCCAAAGCGGAGCATCATGCAGCATCATGTAGCAAAGAGGGTTCTGGATAGCCATCTGTTGCCGGACCTTTAGTTACCAGCAGGTTGAAGCCGCCTAATATTTGAATCATCCAATGATGTATTGATGTCACATGCACCAAAAAAAGATCTCTAATATATCTGAGCAGTTTTATACAAGAATGTTATACTTGACAGTTGAAAAAATTTGCCAAGAGGCTTAAAATCAAGCCTTCCATATAATATAGCAAATTAATGATGCACATGCAATGGGTTTGTAGTTATTGCCTGATTCAAGTGTAGCATTAACTGGTAGAAGCAACCAATATTGTGATAAATCATTCCCTCCTCTACACTGTAGTATGACAAAATAGTGCAGTATTAATACAAAAAATCAGTTTCATCCAAGGTTTTAAATACCATGGTGCAGGATCATCCCAGTTTTCCCATGTAAAGTGACAATATGCAACCCGACACTCGATGTTCCGACCCCTCCCAATTAATTTCTCAACTTATCCTGTCATAACACTAGGGATGGTGTCCGCAAGTAATTAAATATTGGTTTATCAGCTCAATTTTTTTTCTTTTTTTTTGGGGGGGAAAAAAAGCTACTCTCAGATGAAAGCTGTTTATTCCTTCACGGTCATTGCACAAAACAATATGGCTATATCACAATTAAGTCAATTTGTTTCATCAGCAGACACAAGTAGGTTAGGAAGGTATAAACCCTCAACCCTCAATTCATACATACTTTCTATGTCAAAAGCTTAATTTGCCTAATGAAACTCAAGCCACCTAGCAGGGCTTGCTGTTGGTAGGACCAGAAACAGCTATGGTGGTATTTGTTCTTGATTAGACAAGATGTTTGGAGAGAAAAAAAAGGGAGCTATTGCTTAACAAACAAAACTAGTAGCAGAATAAGTTTAGGTCATTTTTTAGATGTTCTATTTGTTTTTTGCATGTGGGATTCAACATGTACAACAAGTGCAACCAAAAAAAGAAAAAGAAAATGGTAATGGAGGTTAATTGTATCAGGAGACACAATGTAAGTTATGAGTAGAGAATGATGCCAGCCCATAGAAAAGCCTCTAACAAAGTAGTTATCAAAAATATAGTGATTGCTCCTATTTGACATCAGCTAGTTATCTAATTGACATTTCCCTGGATGAAGTATGGAAGGTGGTTGCATTTTGTTGACTAAAAGCATATCTTTCTCCTTGTTGTGTTTGCCGCATATTCAGGTGATAGAATGAAAGGAATAAAATAAGCAGTTGATAAATTTTGCTGACAGATGAGCACAACATAGAGAAACATACACATTTCGCCCCCACTTGTTAGTAGCAGCAGCTACTTTAGCTTCCGATCCATGGCCAGTATTCCTAAGATAATAACCAAATGATTCTTTTGTAGGGTAAGGGAGCTTGCAAAATGTATCCTTTTCAGTTGAAAAGATGAAGCGTTGCTTTCTGAAATCAAAATATATTTCATCACTATTGCCAGTTGAAGACGCTGATGATCCTTCCACCTGCATTAAGTCAGAAATAATTCCCTCGGATAATGTCAAGACTCAAGAATTTTTTATAATTGAAATTAAAAATAATAAATTCAGTGTCCAGGAAAATACTCAAACATTTCACACACAAAAGATACAAAATTCCTATATTTAAATGCAATCTGCAGATTAGTCACAGCTACGTACATAAGCATAAAAAAACTTTGTAAATGGGTGAATTCAGTGGATCACACATGAGTTTATATTCCAGTTCCTTAAGATTCGAGAGAAGTAGCATTAAAAAAGTTGCCCTAGGTGAGAACACAATCCATATTCAAATTATTTAGGCTTGGATATCTACATTCTTTGCAAATCATTCAACATAAGAGTATAAGCATAAGAGAATAGGAATATCAAATAATTAACAGATTGGTTCTTCTGCGGCTAAATTGGATATCTAGGTCCTTCACCACTCATTCTACATAAAAGTCTAAACATATGAAAATAGGAATAACTAATAATTAATAAATTGGCTCTTCTGCAGCTAAATTGGATGCACAGGTCCTTCACCACTCATTCAGCATAAGAGTGTAATATATGAACATAGGAATTTAAATCTAACAGATTGGCTCTTCATTGGCTGTGTGTGTGTGGATACCTAAAGCATATGTGAAACAGCAGGCTAAAAACCAGAGAGAAGTGTTGATGGACCAACATCAGGTACAAGATAATTATAACAACACTGCATAATAATTTCTCAAGATTTTAGTTGTTGGCATTGTTGTCCAGATTGTAAGATCCATGATCTTTAGATCTGGATCAGTTTGAACTGTAAGATCTTGAGCTGGATTGTACATCCAAATTTTCGATCATATGATCCTTTCAAACATAAAATCCAAATATGGAACATGTTAGCATGTATCAAAGCAAATAGAACATCCATTCTTTAAAATCCAACAATTTTCTTCAGCTTTGATGATAACTAATAGATCATTAAGGATCCTAATTAGTTGATTGGGAGGGCTAAGACTTGCATTAATATTTTGTCTTACCTCCAATAAATTACCGCAAAGTAGAATTTTGCTGATACATTTGGAGCAAAACATCCTTTCCCGGTAATTGGTCAAGATGTTGCACAAGGTTCAACTGGAAGGATGAAGAACTAAACATTGTTTTTTCAACAAAAAGCAAAAAGAAAAGATTTTATTTCATACATTAAATCTGATAACGATTACAATTATTATGATAATAACATACCATGTATCTATTTCTTTATTATGCAGACCCATATATCATGGGTCAAATTACAGTACCCCATGGACTTACATAGTGGCATATAACTATGGTGAAAAATTAAACATGGTGTTTGTTTCTTGGAGATATCATATGAGCCATAATTGTTGGGAAGTGAGCTTATTATGTCATATGAAGGTTTCTTACTAATTATTCATTCAATTCACGATTTAAGTATGCTTCTTACTTTGTAAATCAGAAAAGATCTACAATTTGTAACCTTCTCCATGGTTCCAACAAATTTGGACCCTTATATGATTTACAATACAATACTGAGCTTAACCACATTGCTTGTTGAATTAGTAACAAATTTATATTGATTCAGTTTATGACAATGGACTACTATTCCATGTTCTAGATAAAACAATAGAATCAATGAAAGATGCTAAGAGCAAGATTTAAATCCTATGGGCTAAGACATGGAATATGATCCCCCGCTGTCCCATCCCATCTTGGTGAAGTATCCCGATGGTACTCTCTATGTCCCTTCTTCTTTCTTTTTTTTTCTTTCTTTCTTTATTTGTTTCTTTTCCTTCTTTTTTTTCTTCCTTTATTTCTTTTTTCTTCATTCTTTCCTTTCTATCTTTCCATTTTTTTTTCTCTTTTTCTTTTTCCTTCTTTCCTCCCTTCTTTCTTTCTTTCCTTTTCTTCTTCTTTCCCCTCTTCCTTCTTTCCTCTCTTTTCTTTCCTTTTCTTCTCCCTTCCCTTCTTTCTTTCCTTTTCTTCTTCTTTTCCCTCTTCCTTCTTTCTTCTTTCCTCCCTTTCCCTCTTCCTTCTTTCTTCTTTCCTCCCTTTTCTTTCCGTTTCTTCTCCCTTCCTTTCTTTCTTTCCTTTTTAATCTTCTTTTCTTCCTTTCTTTTATTACCTTTTCTTCTTCTTTGCTTCCTTTTTTTCCTCTTCCTTCTCTTTCCCTGAGTGGATGGGTTTTGAAGTCCTACCCCTGTGCCAGTCCCGTTTCCTCGCAAGAACGAGACAAAACAAAGGGGACAACAACCCCCACTCTTCCTGTCAAGACTAGAAAAAGGCATTGCAAATGGTAGTCTTACAAAGCATAATTTATCTAATATTTTACCCAGTTATGCAAAATCATGCATTTTGATCAAAAGATTGCTTGCCTTAAATAATAAAGCGTATCCCAATAAAAAGCATACCACAATTTGTTATGACCAACTCTGCTATCAAACAAATAAATATGAAATTTTAAGATGTGTCTCAAGCAAGAGTTCCAATACCATGTGCTGAATGCATGTGCTAGCATGTTATATACTGAGCTATGCCAACGCATGCTCATGTTTCGAACATTTTGCATGCACTAGCATAGCAAAGCCAAGTACTAGCATGAGATGAAATTGGCACCACACAAATGCCGCAGCATGCCAGTAACTGTATTACCTGAACAGTTGCATCCAGCACCTAAAACTCATGTCCAGTATGTATAGGAGGATGTGTCAAACACTTGGATACTTGGGAAAATTTTTTAATTGCAGCCTTTATTATTTTGAGATTGGCCAAGCATGTAAGTTTTAAAAATGACTTTACAAAATGTCAACTTTCAATAATCATTAAGCTAATTAGAAAGTTTGGATGACAAACATGCAGAAAACCTAGATATATAATATCTTTTAATCAAAAATATTTTTCATTAAAATAATCCTTTTCCACAGGACCCTGTATCTCCTTTTTATCCTCTTGCCGAGTTCGATACCTGTATACCTTTGCGAATCTGATTCATGTGTGCATATCCGTGCCACAATGGCCAGTAAAGCACTAGCTTAGTGCCTATCATGCATGCCATCTCATGCCAACCAGCAGTTAGATCCTTAGTCTAGAGGCAGTAACCAGGGCAACTTCAATTTGTCCCATTGATGCTTGGTGACTAAAGCAATCTGACCAAGAAGGTGTTCTACAAGGTTGAAAGGGAAAATGAATAATTTACTATCTCTCTAGACATTAATGTAATCACCTATTCCACATGGCTAGGCAATACTTTTATACTGCTTACGAAACAATATATAAAAACTAATCAGAAGCTGGTTGACCCAGCCATTACACACCTAAGTACAGGTCAGCAGGGTTTAAACCTCAGTAAGGAATAGGCTACCAGACTTGAACAAATGGTTCATCATATATAGTTTAAAAGCATAATGGGCCTCGAAGTTCATGGGACACGTCCATAAGTTTTAGCTAGAACTGGAAGAGCAAGAACTACATGCAAGATTAGATATTTCATGACAAAATTTTGACAATTTCTTAACATACACTTAGCACTTCATTGGGTTTTAATACAACAAGAAGACATGGTCAAGTTTATTGTTAGAGAAAATGGACCAGCAACCTATGACTGTAAAAGCAAGCTTGCAGTAGGAACATTATGGTAAGACTTACTCCGATCAACTATCTTCATACTGCACACTTGACTTTCAAGATCTTGAGATGACATTGACATACAACATTACCCAGTATAAGTTCTTGCAAAAGGCAGCGAAGGAACAGGAACATGCATAAAACAAATCACAACAAATAATAGAATAGGAAGTGTAGATGTCATGTTAAAGTATTATATAGCATATCAATCTAGGCCAAAAGGTAGAGAGAAGGTTTTATAACAGAAATGGTCATAAAATCATGAAATGGTATAGAGGAACAAGAATGAGCTCCAATTTTGTTGATATATAAGGAAATATTGTTGAGAACATATTAACATAGGTTGTAGGTTGGTAAACTATGTTACATCATTTTAAATAATTTTAAAATCACTTTGCTACCCTCTAACCTGAATAGTAATAGGTAACGTTAATTATACAGGGAATGATGTGTTTTATGTCTCATTCTTTAACAAAAAAATTAACAAGGTATGATTGGAAAAAATAACTCTGCTTTCGATCTGGAAAAATGATGATAGATAGCAAGGACACTATTGGATGCTAATGGGTTTCCATCACTGAGCTTTTTAATAACCTACAGGCAAATGGAGGGACCCATTAAGCTTTGCAAGAAAGCATGGAATAGTTATATATAATAGACTCAAAAAAGGCATCGATATTATATTTCTATTTTTGCTGATGTGGATTCTATTTGTTATTTTCAAAAGGAAGATGAAAATATTCACTCTGTTTCTGCATATCATGTCTAGTGCTTTGGCATATAGGTTCATTGGTGCCTTGCCCACATGTTATATGGCACTAATAATGTAATGACAGAAGTCAAAGTTTTAAAGATCTTTAAGGGCTAATTTTCCCTAATTATAATGTATGCAAATCGAATATTTTCCCTACATCCACAAGGAATTGTGATTGAACGTGGATGTCACAAATTTATGCAGATATTGGGTGGATGAAGTTACGCAAGTGTCATCTTGTTCTCCATAGTTTTGATTTTTGACATTTCTAAGTACTTATTTTTCCTTTTTTCATTGAAGAAACCTATTATCTTTTTGACCGTAAAAATCAAGGATCAAGTTACAACATGATGCAAACATAACAATTGCAGGCTAGCACAATGCATTGTCGTGCCATGCCATGTTGTGCTGACCATATGTCTTGCCAAGTATCAAGGTTCATACATACAAAACTAGGTCCGTGTTAGTCCATTTCAACCTAGACGAGGACTAGCAGTGACCAACAAGCGAGATACAAGAGCATATACTCTTGTATCCTTCCTATACCTTGCTAGCATGGATTGCAGTGGCTTGATACTTGAATCCTTGATAAATTTGTATTTTTTCACTCTCTTATAGCTTTCCTTACTTCTAATTTGATTATATTGCTTGTGAACACATGAAAAAAAACACCTGGTCTACAACTTCTACAAATACTCCTAATATTTAATAAGAAAACCATTATTATTTTTATCTATAATTAGATGCTAAGAACTACTAAGGAATTAAGTCACCCTAACCTCTCAATTATATCTAACAATAATGCTCTCTACCTGCAATCTTGTAAGCCAATTTACGTTGCATTCTTAGCTTAAGAAACAATTTTTTTCTAACCTAAAATCGTTCCATTCAGGATAAAAATCTTTCATCAAAAGATATCCTCAATCTAGTATATGGATATTTTGGCAATTACAAAAGCAAAGAAGATGGCAAACAAAAAAAAAAAGGGGAAACAAAACCATGTCCAATAATCTTCAGATTAATTTATGAAACTATTTACAAAAAACATCCAAATAGTAGCTACAAGTATAAACACCGATTATATGAATGTCGAGCAGACCTATGGGAAAAGGCAAAACACAAGCACTACTTAGGTAGCAGCAACAACGAATGAATGGCTTATAGATGTAACGAAAACATCTACTTAAAGAACAGCAATGGCCATAAAGGTGCAACTAGAAATTTCCCTTTCCCCTCGTAATATTAATCACACTGATCATACAATCTTTAACAAGTAGAGGATAAAGTCTTATTAGCATCATGTTACAGAAGGAATCTCCTCCAACAAGGCCCATACATAATTTTAAGATAAAAACATGCACTGGAGAAATTAAGTACTTACATATAGCAACAACATGCAACAAACACAACCAGGTCCATATGAAGGCTGTCCTTAAGTAAGATAGTAGTCTAGACAATGGTTTTCATACAATGTCTAGATTTCATGTAGGTTTGTTATATTATAGCAACTTTGACAGGTTTTGTAACTCTGGCTATGATTTCATAATTTATGACCATGAAAGTGCTCTAAGAATGCTATAACATTTCCCTTTCCAAATATAAAACAACAAATTAACTCCCTACAGTCTATAAAATATAAATAGAATCATCCTCTTTCATTTTTGTGATAACTTGCCAATTGTGTTAGTGAGGCTTCATCATGCTGCACATGGAATGTGACATGAATATAAAAGTTGTCAGATAAACGAAAGCAGCATTCACAGATTCAATAAACTTACAGGTCTCCGAATATGAAGTGGCACGATTTCTTTTGAACCAGAAAACTTAGCTGGAGTTACTTTGCATGCATCTGCAGAACAGATGTCTTTCGCCTGCGAGATCATAGTAATAAAAGCATAAAGCAACAGCAGAGACATCATAGTTTTTGACCAATCAAAAATAAAGCAGTCAGAAGTCAAAAGAAACAAAACAGGTATAGCAACATATACTTGGTATCCACATGCTTCTACTATGAAACAAAGATATCTATTTACAAATTTGTTAAATTTTATAATGTAAAAAACATTAAATATGCTTTTTTCCTTTCTGCTAGCATGCAACTCATAGCGCAGAGATGGCTGCTGCCTGTAATATTTTATCAGTTCTGACCACATATTAAATCAATCGAACTGACTCATAAAATTAGAGCAAAGTTCAATTCACAAGACACAGGCAATAAATCAATTCCAAACTACAGTTTGTGATTTTTTATCAGTTCCAAACTACATTTTGACACCAAAAGTCTACTCCTTATGCAACAGTACTATAAATCAATTCCAAATTACAGTTTGTGATCTTTTATCAGTTCCAAACTACATTTTGACATCAAACTCTACTCCTTAGGCAAGAGTACTATAAATCAAGAACCCACATACCTTGCTGAACTGGACAAAGCATCTGAAATCAACCGACCAGGCAGTGAAAAGCAGCACCAGAATGTGCGCGACGGCGAGCGCCCCAAGAACTATCAACGCGTCAGTGAAATCAAGGCTAGGCAGGGCAACAAAAAGCCAGATGGAATAAAGAATCGCGAAAGGCCACACGTCCAAGCGCCAAGTCCAGTGCCGCCGCTTCAGCAAGTCCACTCCTTGCACCACCTTTCCATCCACATCGAATTTCGCCATCTTCTGCTTCCCTTAATCTATCAAAAGATCACATAAAAAAAGTTCACAACCGAAACCGTTCGTCCCCAATTTCCTCCTCCCCCGATAACCTTCAAACCAGATTCCATAAGAGATCTATCATCTAACGGATCGAAAAGAAGGGAAAAAAGGTAGGGTTTTTAATCGCATGATTCCAGAAAATGAGACGGAGACGAAGGAATCGAGGAAGAGGGGAGAGAGTGTACCTGTGGATCGGCCGCTGGATCACGCGGAAATCTATTCGACGGGGGCGAGGGGATCGAGGGAACGGCGCCGGCCTGAGTCCCGCCGGAGTCTTCGAGGGGGTGGCTAAGAGGAAGATCTCATCTTCGCAAAAAAGAGAAAGGGTTTTTTGTTGTGGGGGGCGGGGTTTTCTTTTATGCTGCTGGAGAGGATGCGAGACGGCGTCACGGTGGAGAAGGATGCTTTCTTTTGCTCCGTCTCTGTGGTTTTACAGTTTTACCGCACCGCTTATATATCTGCTTTATTCTCTGGCAACCACACCCCTGCGGTGAAATTTTCCAAGTATTCCTCGCCACGTTACCACAGCGTATTTTAAACATAGATCTTCAAATTGTCCCTTTGTAGTTTTGGTCCGAAAGTTAATTCTAGTTTTGGGTTGGTAAGGATTAAATTAGATGATTATCTACATATCATGTTTACCCCAAACTTTAATGATTTACTTGAAAAATTTTATTATGATTTAGTTTTATTTTATTTTGATTCCAACCTGAAGGCATAGACATACAATTGCCAACTTGTGACATCTAGTTAATTTAGGGTACATTTGGTTATATTTTTTGATTTTTAATTTTTAATTTTTAAAAAATATTTTTTATTTTTTTAATTTTTATTATTTAATAAAAATAAAAAATATAAAAAATATATTTAATAACTATCTCGATGAGGGAGAAAAATTCAGGAAGGAAGAGAGAAGGGGATAGGGAGGTAAAGAGCTCGACGAGAGAGAAGAATTTGGATTCTTTACTTTTTGATTTGATATTTTAGATGTACGTAAATAAAAATATAAGTTTTGAAAATCCAAAAATTTTTGTTTTACATATAAAGTAATTATTTTAATTTTTTTAATTTTTAATTTTTATTTTTTATGATGTAAATTAATTATTATTTTTTTATTTTTATTTTTTAAAAATTAAAAAATAAAAAAATATTTTTTAATGACTAATCAAATACACTTTTAGACAAGTTAAGTTTATGAAAAATCTAAACTGATATTTTGTCTCAATATCTTCTAGTTCCAAATTCAAATTTGAATACGGCTCAAAAGCTTAATTTCTTTTTACAATTTTTAAAAGAGATTAATTTCCATAATATTTTAATAAATTGGATCTTGTAAAAAAATAGCTGAATCGGCAATGTTATAAAATAGAGCTACAATTGTCATGCACCAATTTCTTTCTTTCAACTAGAAATTATATAAGTTAATCTATGAATCATACAAAATCCATAGATCTCGCTGTGTGGAGTAACTAGGATATGCTTGATAGCATGAAAATAAGTGAAAAAAATATAATTATTTCTCAAAAATTCTAACATCTAGAAATAAGCTTTTTAACTTTGTTAGTTTTTCTAAGATCCATGCAATTTTGTATTTTAACTTGTAACCAAATATATGTTAGTTTCGAGCTAAGATATTAGGAGAATCAATGAATACAAAGTACTTACAACCATGAGTAGAATTGGCATTATAGCATTTTACTGGCGATCATCGTAGCATATAGACATGGATAGGTTATCTGTCTACCATTCAAGAAGACGTGCATCTATAGACTTGTGCATAAATAATGTTTTATATTTCCATGGTGGTCAAACTTTAGGATTTTTAGTTTGGTTATTAAATATTCTTTTCTGAATGGATAGTGTGAATATTAAAACTCTATTAGACACAGCTACCATTGCTTCATGGTAGTTACTAGTACTATTGCTTCAGTACATTTATTAAAAATTAAGGAAAGTTATTAGATGTGGGTTAATTCACATGGGATCTAGGTGAAAGGCTTCTTCTCATTTTTCATCAAATTCTCCATTTTTATGTACCACAAACTATACAGCAATACATAAACAGGATAAGAGGAGGGGATAGAGCAACCCCATAATTCAAGATCTTCTTTTTCTTCTTGTAATGAAGGAAATTTTGGAGCTGATGCTTTTCATTGCCTTTCCATTCTGTTTAAAAGAGAAACTATTGGTCAAAGTGTGCTTCCTCTGTATTATATGATGTACTTTAAAATATTTGGCAGAAAAACAAAAAGATCATTAGTTTTACTCCTCCAAATGCCTGGTCCAAAAGGTTCTCGATGGTCTCCCAGGATTAACACACTTTTAAGGAGTTTTAAGGTAAAATTTTATCTTCAACTTCACCAATCGTTACTTGTCCTTTGAGTTTATGGTAGTTCTCATTTATATTTTTCTCTTTTTTATATTTTCTATAAATATAAGATAAAATTGAAAGGTATTATGATTAGTTGGACCATATCAAATCTCATAGAAGCTAGGGGAGGGTTTTTGGTCAAAGATCCTACATTTTCCATTAAAGTCAATATTAGATTTTTATTGAATTTTCACATGTTTTAGTTGAATATCTTAATTTGTTTCATTTTCATATCAAGCTTCTTTCTTTTACTAGGACTTTATATGGCTTATCTATATAATGAAGCCTAGGGTTTAATTTGTAGGAAACTTATTTTAATTAATTAACAGAATTTCCATAGAGTTTTCTTCCCACTTTTTCTCATCTTGTTCTTTGTTATTCTTGTCTCTATAACACACGAGTTAGGACCTGCATCACGTTCATAGTTGGTTTTATTTTGAGATACATGGGGGTACTAGATAAGTTTAAGCTTTGTTAGAAAAATAATTTATGATAAGTAAAAAGAAACATATTAATATATGATCCAAGAAAATAAAAAATCTATTTTTTGTTTGCTAAAAAATATATGATTGATTATATTTGATAATGATTGAAAATATCTATTATTACCTAAGAGATCAAATAATATGAGACGAAAAGTAGTTATAGTTTGTATAATTAAATAAAAATTAGTGCTAATAGTGATAGGAGCTATTGCGATAGTGTCAATGTTTATGCCTCTAATATTACTTTAGAATTTGTTTTACATGTATATCTTTATAAATATCTGAAATTATGTGCATATCTTTGTAGATTAACTATCTGTATGTATACATTTGTAAATTATTTCTTTTTGCTTGTTTATGCAATATAGGACAAAATAAAGTTTGATACTGACTGATGCAGGATAGAAGGAGGAAGAGAGAGAGAAAAAGAAGAAGAAAAAGAATAAGAAGAGGAGATAAGGGAAGAGAAAGGAGGAGAAGAAAGTAGAGGAATAGGACAACTCAATATCCTATAATATTACATCTAATAAGGGAAACTATGTTTTCAATTAATGTAGTAATGGATTTATATAGACAACCCAACACCTTATAAGAGTTTGCATAAAAATAAAAGTTTGGAGTCCTCATAAAATTAAAATTCCATAATCTCACAAAATTCTAGTCTTATAGTCCACATAAAAATAAAACCTTCCAATTCCAAGATAAAATAAGTTTTTTAATTTCAATAATTATGCCAAATGGAGGTATGCCTAGATTTATTACTGGACAATCCTCCATCACGATCCTTTGCTAAATATGCCATCTAATGCTATGAAAAATAATCTTTTAAAAGTTGAAAACCCTTGATGCAAGTAGACATGCAAAAGGAAAAAAAGATTTACAAGGATATACTTATAGATAATAAATTTACAATAGTATACATACAATTTAAATATTTACAAGGCATATATACAAAAAATCTTTTAGCTGAATGCTAGTTAAACTAACATCCTCAAGACAGACATACAATAAGAAATAATTTATAAAGATATACAAAAAAAAAAAAGAAATCCATCACTTTGTAGCTATATAGAGATGTAATTATCTATAAACATAAGAAAATTATATGGTGATCCAACTTCAAGGAACAAGGATAAGATGGGGGAGAATTTTGGATGGGAGTACATATTGTTGACCCTTATTAGCTCTATAATACTCCTAATTGCTCACCAATGCACAGTAGTTTTCTCTTATTGTGTCTTTTCAGTAGTTGATGCTAATTTTTGGATTTATAACAATTAGGGTCTCATGGATTGGGATTAGATATATGATGAACAGATGAGGTAATAAGTAAGACTTGCTTTAGAATTAGAGAGCTGATTTGTGGAAATCCATTTGTGCCATGTGACTAAATATTGAACGGATATTTTTATAATATACTTAAATAGCACCATTTATCTATCTTATAGAATAATTATCATCTTTGTGTTAGATATAAATTTCTTTAGTAAAAAATAATCCGCATTCTATAGAGATGAGGAAGTCAATTTAGTTCAAAATTTTAGGTTCAAATACAAATTTAATTAAATCAAGTCTAGTCAAAACTACTCTACAAAAGTTTAAGTTGCGAAAGAAAACTGTATTTTGTAGAATATGAAACTATATGGATTAGTCGAGTTTAAATCTTTGAAATATGGATTATATATAGATCGCATTAGTTAGAGGGTATTGATATATGAACTATGAACTGAATAGGGATTAAGATTCATTGGGAGCTTTTAACAGAAATTTAAATTTGGTTCAAATAGATACATTTTTTAAAAAAGTCAAAAATTTCTTTAAACTTTATATGGATTCTTTTTGTTTATGTTGATTTGTATATCATACCTTTTGTCCATGTCCAACATGACTAAAATTCTATCCCAATTGATTATGAGCCTAATATTTAGACCCAATTTGGTATTATTGTTTGTAGCATAGTTTTCTCTATAGAGATTTGTGTTAAATTTGTGTCCTAGAAGTCAAGTGTTGGCTGACACATTATGTACTTATAGGGCCTAAACTTGTACTTGTAATCTTTTCTAATTATCAATAAAGGATTTTTTCATTCCAATCATATATATGTGTCCATGATTTATCTTAGAAATTAACAAAAATAATTTTTGTATATTCTTAAATAGTTAAGAATTTGAGACATATATTAATTAGTGGCTAATTTCTAAATACTTTCGGTCAACGGAACATCACGAAGGACAATGATCAATCTATTTGAGATCGGTACACGATTCACCTCCCTTGTGGGCAGATGAGTCTCGAGTCAGCGGTGTAGAGATACTGGGATGAAGATGCAGGTGGTTGTTAGAAAATAATTTACACTGAGCATGACCAACACGATAACTATATGGATGTCTACTCACTCGTCAGTGATCTTCTCGATGATGCAGTAGTATGAGTGATCCTTTGACCTGCAGTGTCATTGGCTATTTGCGGTAAGGCTACTGAGTTTGACTGCATGTTTCTTTGATCCCTAGCCATTTGAATCCTTTCTGTGTATGTTGGCTTCAGTAGGTTCAGGTTCGCTGTTTGGAGTAGGATGCATCTAGATGGGATCTATCAATCTCGATAGAAAAGAAAAAGTTCTATGTGATTTGTGAGACTGAGTTCAAAAAATTTTTGACCAAAGTAAGTGTAAATACTGAAAAAAAATTTCACAAGATTCACAAAATATAAGTCGAGCTAGTCTAGTATATGACTGACGATGGGGTCTGACGAGTTCTTCATGACCTCCGTCAAGTCGGGACTCACGATAGAAGGATTGAATCATACGATAACTACATCTAGAGGTTTGTACTTTCATTCTACTGGATTGTCACTACATACTGCTAGGTGCCACTGGTGGATTGTGAGATTCATCGGGCATCATTTTGATGATTGATGGTCCTCGAAGGATAGAATTAAAAATATTTCAATCCATCGAAAAGAGTTTCGATGATATTGTGATAGAGATCACAATATATCTCACTATCAGATAGAATGAAATCTATGGGATCACATATTAAGAAATTTAATCTCGAATTTATCAATTGAACTTATGAAGTTCCAATTGGATTAGGATTTATTGAAATCCTATTAGATTCATGAGAACTATGCTAGCATACGGTTAAACCTAATTTTTCTTGAAACTTTAATTTGATCAAGTCTATAGCCTTAAATCTAACCTAAATCTATTTGGATTTAGTTGGGCTCTTAATTGTGAGCCCAAAAAAATTTGATTAAGTCAATTAATTGATATAATTATCCTAACATTATCTCTTCTTTATCTCCTACTTATCTCTAAGTGTGCATGTGGAATAGATGGAAGATTGGGTGACGCATTCTTTTCTTTTTGAAAAATTTTGGGTGCCAAATCCTTGAGGGTCCCACCCCCTCTTATGTGTCATGGCATGGAGGAAAGAGAGTGGGGTCCACACCCCATCTCTTTTGGCTAGAGATCCCTTTGTGAGGGTGCCAAGAGTTAGCGCCTCAACTACTTGACAATTATTTCTTGATGCCTCTTGTGCATGCTTTAAGGAGCTGATTAATTACCTTTTATATCTGATTTTATTTGGCATAAATCAGATTTAAAAGGTACAAAATTCTTATGAGATAAGGATCTACTTTTTAAGATGATTAGGTTCCTCATATGTGTCAGAACAGTGTTTATTTAAAGGGAGGACTCTAGGATTTCTTAAGTGGTTGAATTTTTGATCAAGAAAAATACTCTCTCCCTTCTCCATGCCTTCTCTCCTCCCTCTCTTTCCTTCCACGCCCAAAAGTTGGGTGCCTTTCTTCCACACATCCAAAAACCAGTGTTGATGATTTGGAGATTATAGATCGAAGAGAAAAAGAAGAAGGCTGCAGATCAAGGAGTTGATCTCGGAGTTAAAATCAAAGGAGTTGATCAAAGTCTTCAAGGTCAAGGTTCTTTATGAGAAGAAAAATCTTTTACAAGAAGAAAAAAGTTCAAGATAGATCTCCATGGATATCCGTAGAGGTCAAATACATATGCGGCTCAACATTCCACGAATCCGAGATCATAAGAAGCGGTGAATATCTATCCACGCCAAGGTAATGAGATCTGGTCTCATAAATTTTTCTAAATTCTAGATTGATGATATGTGCTTTCTCCTGGACTTAGGTAGGTTTAGATCTGATCTTATGCATGTGGGATTAAATGGTTTAACCCATTTTATTTCTACTGTCTATTTTCAAAGTTTTTGAAATCTCTACATGCTGCCTATGCGATTTTCTAACAATGGTATCAAAGCCAGATTTTAAAAACACATATGATTTAATTTTTAGATTAGATCTGAAAGTTTTAATAATTTAAAATCAATTTTATGCTGATATAAGGTTGTCCTGGTATAGCATTTACCCCCTATATTGCAAAGGTTGTTCTAACATAAGATTGATCGGTTTTGAAAACTGTTTTCGAAACAAATTAAATCAAATCTTTTAGATTTAAAAATTAACATATGTGATATGTTTAATTTATATTTAGATCTGAAATTAGAATGATTAAAAGTTCACGTCAAACTGATATAAGATTATCCTGATACAGGGTTTATACCCTATATTATAAAGGTTATCCTAGTTTGATGTGAATCAATTTTTGAAAAGATATTTTTAAAATATTTTAATCATTATTTTAAATTTAATTTTATATATATTTAATATATATAAATTTAATTTTAGATCTGAAATTAATGTATATGTGATGCATATTTGATTTAGATCTGAAACTACATATATTCGATGTATAAAACTAGGCTTAGATCTGAAACAGTTTCAAGATCACAAGCAATTAATTGCATGCAATGAAACATAATCTAAAAATCGATTTTAGATCTAAAATTATGTTATTGGATGTGGGTATGGGTTGAACAAATTAGGTCTAAGTGAACAAACTATAATTATGGTCTAACTGATTAGATCAGACTAGAACTCATTTTTGATTTTGAGCAGTTGATTGAACCTAATCGACGGATGATTAGGATTAGATCAAAGGAGCTCAAAGTCGACTTTAGTTGTAGTTGGCCACATCAATTCATATTTTGATATGAGTTGATTGACTTAAGATCGAATTTGGCTTAGTGGTTCGGATCCGTTTCAATAGGTTAATCTAATCGATTCTAATCGACCAATTTGATGTCTAAGACAAGTATTTAAATAGTGGTTATTTAATTAGTTCTATTGTCCGATCTGATCAATTTTGAATGGTGTCTAAAGAAAGCAACGGGGGGACCCCCACGCATCTTAACTTATCTAACCATATTGGGAGATTCAATTTCATATTAGATTACTTGTGGACTCGAGTTCACCCATGCCAACTAGCCTGATGAGACATATTGATGTACTAATCTAATTTAATCAGTCAGATGTCAGATCTGCTGATTTAAAAGAAACCTAAATTAAAATCTTCTCATTAAATATTAAGTTTAGAGATCTTCCATCGTTGTAGAGATATCGATGCTTTTCTGACATTGATCGTTCTCGGCTGGTTACAGTGGTTCGATTGCATCGGGAAGGTACAACCACTCTATTGACATATAATATTCCGAGGTAGAGATGGGGTTGGGCCCAATAACTATTAGATGAGGATCTCAATGACGGTTTTACATCCGCTGGTGAATGATGGGTCTGACTTAACTAAGAAATGTGCTAATAACTATTAGATGAGGCCACAGAACTTGAAGACCAAACCCACTGCATCTTGCTTAGAGAAGCAATGGACAAAGTATTGTCCACTCATTGATCTGTTCTCACCAATAACTGTTAGGCGAGGTGTATATAGATTAATGGAATCACAGTACCCACTTGAAACCAATCGCGTATAGATTTTCGTTTCTCCACTCGAGGAGTGTGGAAGATTCAAAAAAATAGTGAGAGCCTTTATTTTTTTTTTAAGTTTCTAGAATAAATATTTTTATAAGTACAAAATCTAACTAGAAACTGTTTTCTCTGCAGAAAACCATGTCGAGTTCAAACTCTTTAGCTCGAATCCTCGATACAAGTAGGTTGACCGGCACCAATTACAAAGACTGGCTCCAAAATTTAAGAATTGTTCTCAATTCTAAAAAACTCACCCATGTCCTCGATCAAAAAATGTCTGCATTACCTGCTCGTCCATCCACTGATCAATGAACTACACTTGAGAAGTGGATGGACGAAGATAACAAGACGAAGTGCTATATCTTAGCATCCATGTCCAATGATCTTCAGCAGCCGCATAAAGATATGAGGACTGCCAAAGAGATGCTGGTTCACCTGCAAGAGTTGTATGGTGAATAGAGTCGCACAGCTCGCTTTGAGGTCTCCCGAAGACTTTTCAAAGCAAATATGCGTGATGGATAGTCCATCAATGATCATTATTTGATAATGATCAAGGACATAAAGGAGCTTCAGAAGCTTGGGATAAACATGGACAAGGAATTGCAGGTGGATCTGATCCTCCAATCTCTTCCTGATTCATATGGGTAGTTCATCATGAATTACCATATGAATAAGATTGATGTCACTTTGCCAGAGTTATTGAATATGCTGGTGACTGCAGAGGGTACCTTGAAGAGTTCAAGGAGCACAGTTCTGGCTGTGAAGTGGGCTTCCTCCAAAAGAAAGTCTTCTTTCAAGAAGAAGAAAAAGCCCGTAAAGAAGCAGAAGAATGAAGCCAAGCCCAAGAAATAGGTTTCGAAGAAGGTCGATGACAAAGAAAAATATTTCCATTGTAATGTCAAAGGCCATTGGAGAAGAAACTGTCTAGCCTACCTGACGACTGTCAAGAACAGAAAGAAGGATAGACCTTCTGAAAGTACTTCTGAGTTGCTCATTATTGAAACTAATCTAACGGTTTTCTCTTCTTCTAGTTGGGTCCTTGATTCTGGTTTAAGTGCTCATTTATGCACTTTAATACAGAATCTTGAAGAAGTTAGGAGGCTGAGGGAAGACGAGATCACTCTCTGGATCAGCAATGGAGCAAGGGTTGCTGCTGTGACCGTCAAAACCTATCCTCTGTGATAAATGTTAGGATTTAGTTTGTTTTCAAAAGACTGTTACTTTGTACCTGTAGCCAGTAGAAATTTGATTTCTATCTTTATGCTGGCACAGGATAATTATAATTTTTATTTCAATAAAGATATGTATTCTATTTATTTTGAAAATAAACTTGTGGCACGTCCTTTTTTGATTGACGGTCTTTACCATTTGCATATCGATGCAAGTGTAAATATTAACGAGCAAATTGTGAATACCATAGGAGAGACCTAAAGATAGGATCAATCAAAAGTATCTATGGCACCTTAGGCTAGGCCATATTGGAGAGGACAGACTCAACAAACTGAAGAAAGATGATCTTCTTGGACCATTGACTTTCGAGTCTTATCCAGTCTATGAATCATGTTTTCAAGAAAAAATGATCAAGCTACCATTTATGGGATAAGAAGAAAGGGCCACTAAGATATTTGCCCTGGTACATACTAACGTATGTGGTCCATTTGATGTACAAGTCAGGAGTGCCTATATCTACTCCATAATCTTTGCTGATGATTATTCACGGTATGGGTTCATGTATCTGAATGTACCGAAAGTCTGAAGCTTTTGAAAAGTTTATAGAATCAGATATAAAGAAAAAAATAGACCGAAAAACCCATAAAGATTTTTCGATCAGATCGAGGAGGGGAATATCTTAGTGGAAAATTTTGGGTCTATCTCAAAGATAATGGCATAGTCTCACAGTGGACACCTCTAGGGACGTCTCAGCTCAACGAGGTATCCAAAAGGAGGAATCGGATCCTATTAGATATGGTCCGATCCATGATGAGCTTCACAGACCTTTCTGACTTTCTCTGGGGACATGCTTTGCTTTTTGTGATTCATCTCTTGAATCAGGTTTCCTCTAAATCCATTCCTACCATACCATATGAATTATGACATGGTAAGAAGCCAACTTTTGGGTACCTTAAGATTTGAGGATGTCTGGCCCATGTCAAGCGACGGCAGGTGGACAAGTTAGAGGCTAAGTCCTTTAGAGCTCGTTTTATAGAGTATCCTAAGAAAACTATGGGATACTACTTCTATTTTTCTGAGGATCACAATGTAATTGTGAGCCGTCATGCTATTTTCTTAAAAAATGAGTTTATCCAATATGGAGGCAGTGGGAGAAAAATTGAGCTTGAAGAGAAAGTTTCTGAAGAGCATCGAGTCCAAGAATCTGAATCCAGTAATGAGCTAGTAGATGTGATACCTCCTCCATCTCATAAATCGAGTAGGATCTCCCATCTTCCTGAAAGATACTTAGGTATTCTTACAGAGAATTTAGAGGAAGCTTTTTTTGTGGGAGAAAGGGACATTAGGAATAATCCCAAAATCTACGAGGAGGCAATGTTAGATGTAGACTCTGAGAAATAGATGAAAGTATTGAAGTCAGAAATTGATTCAATGCATTCCAACCGGATTTGGTCCTTAGTAGATCCACTTGAAGGTATTGTACCTATTGCATGTAAATGGATTTACAAAAAGAAGATTGGGTTGGATGGTAAGGTAGAGATCTATAAGGCAAAGCTAGTCGTGAAAGGTTATAATCAACGTGAGGCATTGACTACCATGAAATTTTTTCATCTGTAGTCATGCAGAAATCTATCCACACTCTGCTTATCGTAGCAGTATTTCATGATTATGAAATTTGACAAATGGATGTGAAAACTGTCTTCTTAAATGGATATCTTGAGGAAGATATTTATATGGAGCAGCCTCTGAGTTTCACATCCAGTGATAGTGATCACAAGGTCTGCAAGCTGCAAAAGTCCATATATGGACTTAAGCAAGCATTTCGGAGTTGGAACACTCGCTTCAATGATGTGATCAAAATATTTGATTTCATCAAAAATGAAGAGGAGTCGTGTGTATACAAAAAGATCAGTGAGAGCACTGTCATATTTCTCGTATTGTATGTGGATGACATCCTCCTGTTTGAGAATGATATTTTCATGCTGACGTCAGTCAAAGTATAGTTGTCAAAAGAGTTCACCATGAAAGATCTAGGAGAAGCTTCCTACATTCTTAGCATAAAGGTCTATAAAGATAGATCTAAGAGAATGATTGGACTCTCACATCATATGTACATAGAGGAGGTGCTGAAGAGGTTCAGCATGAAAAACTCCAAGAGGGGACTTTTGCTCCTTAGACATGGTATTCATCTCTCCAAAAAGATGTGTCCTGACATACCTAAGAAGATCCAGCGCATGAGCAAGATCCCTTATGTTTCAGTAATAGGGAGCCTCATGTATGTCATATTATGTACATGTCCTGATATAGCACTCGTCGTGAGTGTCACGAGTAGATATCAGGCGAATCTAGGTGAAGAACACTGGATTGCTGTTAAAAATATCCTTAAGTACTTGAGAAGGACTAAAGATTTGATGTTGGTCTTTGGTGGAGGATCGGAGCTGAAAGTTGAAAGATACATCGATTCAGACTTTATGACTGATGTCGATAATAGAAAGTTTACATCATCATGTATCTTCTTGTGTAATAGTGGTGCAGTTAGCTGGAAGAATTTCAAGCAACCGATCATTGCAGATTCGATCATGAAAGTCGAGTACATTGCCGCATCTGAAGCTACTAAGGAAGCTTTTTGGTTCAAGAAGTTTATTGCGGAGCTGGGTGTGATGCCATTACACTGTACTGCGATAACAATGATGCCATAGCTCTCGCTAGAGAGCCCAAGTCTCACCAGAAGTTCAAATACATAGAGCGACGATTTCACATCATACGTGAATACCTCGAGAAGAAGTTCATCGAGATACAGAGAGTTGACTCCGCACTGAATATGGCAGACCCGCTGATCAAGCCTCTCAACCAGCAAAAGATCGAAGCTCACCTTGAGAAGATGGGTCTTAGGTATATGGCCAATTGACTTTAGGTCAAGTGAAAGTTTGTTAGATTTGTGCCTTAGAAGTCAATTGTTGGTCGACACATTATGTACTTACAGGGCCTAAACTTATACTTGTAATCTTTTCTAATTATCAATAAAAGATTTTTTCATTCCAATCATGTATATGTGTCCATAATTTATCCTAAAAATTAACAAAGATGATTTTTGTATATTCTTAAAGAGTTAAGAATTTGAGACATATATTAATTAGTGGTTAATTTTTAAATGCTTTCGATCAATGGATCGTCACGAAAGACAGTGATCAATCCATTTAAGATTGGTGTACGGATCACCTTTCTTATGGCAGATGAGTCTCGGGTCTGCGGTGTAGACACTAGAGTGAAGGTGCAGATGATTATTAAAGAACAACTTACACTGAGCGTGACCAACATGAAAATCATATAGATGTCTACTCACTCGTCAGTGATCTTCTCGATGCGACAGTGATGTGAGTGGTCTTTTGACCTATGTTGTTATTGGCTATTCACAGTGAGGCTACTGAGTTTGACTGCACATTCCCTTGATCCCTGGCTATTTGGATCCTTGCTGTGTATATTGACTTCAGTAGATTCAGGTTCGCTGTTTGGAGTAGGATGAACCTAAATGGGATCTATCGACCTTGGTAGAAAAGGAGAAGTCCTATGTGATTTGTGAGATTGAGTTCAGAAAATTTTTGGCCAAAGCAAGTGTGAATACTGAAAAAGAGTTACCACAGATTCACAAATGAACTCGAATCGAGCCAATCTATCATATGATTGATGATGGGGTTTGACGAGTTCTTCATGATCTCCGTTAAGTCGGAACTCACGTTAGAAGAACTGAATCATACGATAACTGCATCTAGAGGTTCGTACTTTCATTCTATTAGATTACCATTACATACTACTAGGTGTCACTGATGGATTGTGAGACTCATCCGACGTCATCTTAATGATCGATGGTCCTCAAATAGTAGAATTAAAAATGTTTCAATCCATCAAAAAGAGTTTCGATGAAATTATGATGGAGATCACAATATATCTCACTACCAGATAGAATGGAACCTATGGGATCACACATTAAGGGATTTAATCTCGAATTTGCTAATTGGACTTATGAAGTTCCAATTGGGTTAGGATTTATTAAAATCTTATTAGGTTTATGAGAACCATGCTAGCACACGGTTAAACCTAATTCTTCTCAGAATTTTGATTTGATCAAGTCTTTAGCCTTGAATCTAACCTAAATCTATTTGGATTTAGTTGGGCTCTTAATTGTGATCCAAAAGGATTTGATTAAGTCAATTAGTTGGCATAATTATCCTAACATTGTCTCTTCTTTATCTCCTGATTATCTCTGAGTGTGCATGTGGAATAGATGGAAGATTGGGTGACGCATCCTTTTCTTTTTGGAAAATTTTGGATGCCAAATTCTTGAGGGGCCCACCTCCTCTTATGTGTCATGGCGTGGAGGAGAGAGAGTGGGGTCCATGCCCCATCTCTTTTGGCTAGAGATCCCTTTGTGGGGGTGCCAAAACTACCTGATAATTATTCCTTGATGCCTCTTGTACATGCTTTAAAGGGCTGATTAATTATCTTTTATATCTGATTTTATTTGGTATAAATCAGATTTAAAAAGTAGAAGATTCTTATGAGATAAGAATCTACTTTTTAAGATGTTTAAGTTTCTCATATGTGTCAGGACAGTGTTTATTTAAAGGGAGGACTCTAGGGTTTCTTAAGTGATTGAATTTTTGATCAAGAAAAATACTCTCTCTCTTCTCCACGCCTCCTCTCCTCCCTCTCTTCTCTTCCACACCCAAAAGTTGGGTGCCTCTCTTCCATACACCCAAAAATTAGTGTTGGTGATTTGAAGATTGTAGATCGAGGAGAAGAAGAAGAAGGCTACAGATCAAGGAGTTAATCTCACAGTTAAGATCAAAGAAGTTGGTCAAAATTTTCAAGGTCAAGGTTCTTTGTGAGAAGAAGAATCTTTTACGAGAAGAAAAAAATTCAAGATAAATCTCGATGGATATCCATAGAGGTCGGACATGTGTACGGCTCAACGTTCTATGAATCTGAGATCATCAAAAGTGATGAATATCTACCCGTGCCAAGGTAATGAGATCTGATCTCATAATTTTTTTAAAATTTTAGATTGATGATATGTGCTTTCTCCTGGGCTTGGGTAGGTTTAGATCTGATCATATGCATATGGGGTTAAAAGGTTTAACCCATTTTATTTTTGCTGTCTGTTTTCAAAATTTTTGAAATCTCTACATGCTGCCTATCCAATTTTCTAACAATTTGGATAGTGGAGCTTTTGCTAATAGAGTTTGCAATAAAAAGCCATTTACTATTTGGTAACTATATTCTCGAGGTATTGTAGAACTTTAACATCTATTTACTAACCAAACCAAGAAAGTGCTTTAGTATCTGGCAATATTTTTAAAATCGAATCAAATTGGACCAACAGTTCAATCAATTTAACTAAAAATCAGTCACTTGTCTTATCCGATTCGAAAGATATTTTAACAATGGTTAAAACTTGATCAAACTTGATGAACTAGACAAATCGATCAAATTATTCAGGTTGGTCCCATTTGACTTTTTTATGTAAAGATAAAAGTAACAGTAACAGAAAGTATTCTAAAAGATATAGACTGAAAGTATAAAAAAATACTATAGCTAACTAAATTATACACCCATAGCATCTTCTTGGAGAATGCTACGAAGTTGTAATGGAATATGCCTTGATTCCATGATTAAGATGCCCTAATAAATGCCTTGAGTTGCAATCCAATCAGTTATTGTATTGCACTCTCTATATACTTGTTAAACAATGAGAAATTACAGCCAGAACTTTCAATGTGCAAAATATTGTAGAAGAGGGTTGCCTACAATAGAAGAAGTAGATAACTTTGACATCCATGAGATAACATTAGATGAATCACCCTCTAACCAAACATGTGTAACCTTAAACAACCAAACAGTATCCCTAAGAGAAGCCCAAGCACCAACTAGTTTAGCAAATGAAATTAGTTGGAGCGAAAAAATTTAATAGCTGAAGCAAGTGGCCTGAAAAAATTTGATATTTTTTTTTAACTTAAATTTTTTTAAGTTGAAACTCTAAGCGACTCCTTTTTTCTTTTGTAGTTGAGTTACCATTAGATAGTTCTCTTCAGTTGAAACCATTACCAATTCTCTTTATATTCTTCTTCTTCTCCTCTCTATTCTCCGGTCTTCAATGGCCCTCCCTCTCTAATTGTCTTCTCTTTGATGATCGACGATGACAAAGATGGCAGACGTGGGTGGAATTGAAGCTGGCCGAAAATATTCTTTCCCTCTCTCTTCTACTTTTCCCATCTTCCCTTCTGCCTCCTTTTAGACCTCCTCTCTCTTTGTGGCTTACATAGTCCCTCTCTCTCACCTTTCAGCCCCTTGGAGGAGCTAGCATTGTCTTCATGGATGTCAAGGTGGTTCAACCTCATGAAGGCACTCTCACTCACATCACCATCGTTGTCTTGCTTTGGCTTGATGAGATTCGATGCTCTCACTCGGGGACATCGAATGCCCACTAGAAAATATTGGTATGACCTACAATAAGTGGCCCTCGCCTCAAAGAGGAGCTTGAGAATGCTTGTCATTGTCTTGTTTCTATCCTCACCTTGAAAAATGTAAGCAACTATTATGATTAGCAATTGAACTGAGGAATGGAATGAAATTTTTTTTTATAATCTTTTTATATTTTTATTTTTTTAAAAAAATAAAATATAATTATAATATCATAACAACATCTTACTAATGTCATCAATTGAACTTGCTGGTTATATAGATCCAACCAGTTAACCTAGGGATCGGACAGCTTGCTTGTTCACTGTTTGGTCCAGTTTTAAAAAACATTGGTACTAGTAGAATGTGCATTCGATTTTTTTGGTTCAAATCGAACCAAAATCTAAAAAATTAAACTTCCAAATTTATATTTTATAGAATGAAAAATCAAACCAAAGTAGTCTAAAATCGAATAAACTAATTCAATTTGATAATTTGATTTTGAGCTTCTCTATAGTGGTCTTTTGGTTTTGATTTGGACTTATTAAGTTTTTTATTAATTTTATTATTTAAACTGTTGAATTGTACTTGGGCTTAGCATTGTTATTCAAATTATAATCAATAACAAATCATTTAAAAAAAGATTTAATTTAATAAAATTATCTCGAGCTCTTTGCAATCTATCAATATAATATTCATTATAAGTTAGCCATTTCGATTTTTAGTAAATCAAAGTTTTAAAATTAAATATCAAAGATCGAACTAATTGAAAAACTTTGGTTCAGTTTTAAACTGAAATCAAAATTTTTAGGAGAAAAATAGAACCAAACACTAAAATAATTAACCATTTGGTTCAGTTTTCGGTTAACTGAACCATTTGCATACCCATAGATATTAGAAAGTAAACAAAATGAGAAAGTATGGTATTTCTAATTATTTAAGTATTTATACTATCAAAAATTATTATTATAAAATATTATTAATTTATAAATTATTTTTTTAATATTTTAATCTAATTAATATAATAAATAATTTAATTATTTTAATTATCAATTTGATCCTGAAACTTTAAATTACTATGCTATAATCTACTTTATTTGGATTAATCAAATAATAGAAGGTACTTTATTTTTGTAATGCCTAGTCACCAAGTATTAAAGCCGACAGAGACTATTATAGTTGCTTGAGCCATGAGATGATGGGGATGCTTTCATAGCTAAAATTGACAATGATGATGATTTTAAGTTATAGAGGAGATGTGGAGGAATTTGTCGGCTTGCCCTTAATGAGGGGCGCTAGTGGCAAGGTCCTAAAATGCAAATAGTACAGTTGTCAAAGATGAAGTATTGATAGCAATGATCGATGGAGGAGGTGTTAGAGATACTATTATCATGGCCAGAGAGTTGAGTGCACAAAAAAAGTTCGATGGTGAAAAATTCAAAGAAAAAATATTGTTGATTAAATATTATTGATACTTTTATATATTCAAACCATATTATGTATTGGAAAATATCAAAAAAATCAAAATAACTTAGAAAAATCTAATAAAAGGCAAAGAGAATCTCACATGCTAGCATCCTCCCTTCTGAGGAGCTTGACTAGCATTTTCAATCTTGACAATATGAGGTGTAATGATGACAACTTGCATTGCTTAATTAAACTAACCATGAGAGTAGTTGATGACATGTTGGTTCTTAGTTGGCTGAAAGTAAACTCAATAATTTTACTACATTTGTCTAGTGGAGGTCATTTTCTTTTTCCTCTATTGTTATACTTGTTCCAATCTGTTGTTAGCTCTTCTTCTTTACTTGGCCCTATCCTATCACCATACTTATCTCCTCGCCTCCTCACTTACCAATTGGACTCGATGCCCCAGCTATACTTTTTAGAGGCCAAGTCATAAGGAGATGGAGTGACTAGGATGATGGCCATGAGGGAGGATAATGATGGTGGATTGGAGAATAAGATCAATTGTGATTCAACTTTTTGTCCTACTTTTTGCCTTCCGTTGCTAACTATGATCACACTACTCTTCTACATTTCTTCCAGATAGTGGTGGATCAGAGAATTAGTCGAGGGGACTAACATAAAGAAGATGGAGGAAAGCAGGAGATAGCAGGGAGAAAAAAGGTGGGATGGCAGTGTGCATAAATAAGAGGTTGGGGATGGAGAGCGAGCAATTGGGTCTTAAGTGACAACAGCAATGATGATTCAAAAGGATGTAAGGGGATGATGGTGGGCGACAAGGAAGATCAAGAAGGAAGTGCAAGAGGCTAATTCTGGACCAACAATAGAAAAAAATAGATTGAGTGCAGAGAATTAAAACAGCATTAATTAAAGGAGATTAGATTTTGACAAGTACGAAGATAATTATGAAAATTAGCATGGACATTTTCATCTCTACATAAATAATCTCTGTTAAAGTAGAAATAACTTTTCATACTTTCTAAAATAGAGCTTTTACCCAAAAGCTCCAAATTGGAGCTTCTCCCTGATCTTTTTAACTATTGAAGGTGGTAAAAAGTTACTTCAAATTTTTTATTAAATATTTCAGAATCATCCAATAAGCTTTTGGCCCGTCAATTATAAATTTTTTGCATTTCCAACCTTAACATCAAATAGGATCATAGACTTACGTTTAACTTGTTAGTTTGAGAGTTTAAATTATGATCATTCTACTTTTACGCTTTATTTGGATAGCCCTCATAAGAGAAAGAAAAGAAAAGAAAAGGAAAGGAAGAGAAAGAGAAGGAAAGGGATGGAAAACATCACCCTTGTTCGGATAGCCCTCATAAGGAGAAAGAAAGAAAAAAGAGGATAGGTATTTTAAATCAAAAAAACTTATTGTACCTTTTTTATGTATTTCAAGATTATAAAAAATGATTAACCAAGACTAATGCACAGTCTATGATAAAACAAAAGATTATTAACAATCAATAATAAAACAACCTTATGCACTTCATTTTTTTTTTCTTTTTGTGTGCTTTTTCGTTGCTCTTTGATTATTAACTTCTCCAATATGTTTTGTTTGGCCTACAAATATATAAGTGGATTAAATATCTATTCTGCTGATTTTAATATTCAAAAGCTATTGATGATATAGGTTAACTAATTTAGAGATTATGATGCCCTTTATGCAAGTCGATTTGTCTATGATTATGACACAATGAATCAGATTTTTTCAATAATTAAGCAATAAATTTGAGGCTTCAATTGAAACTTAATTTAGAAAAATTCATCATGTGAAGATCTCAAGCATCAATAGTTGCATCCAACTTAGAGAAATTATGTTGCAAACTGAATTATAAATAGATTAAGAATGACGAAAAATATGGGAGGCAAGCAGAATTAATATGTGTGAGAAACTGCAAAAATCTATACTATTCCATTAATAGGCAATACACAAATCAACAGATTGCCATTACCATAATAAAGTCAAGTTGTGAAGTCAAATTAACCCACATAGAATTTAGTCAATTCCAGAAGAAATATTCAACAACATAGGTTCTAAAATACTAAATTGGCATCCTAAATAACCAACAAAAAGAAAAACATCAATATTTTGCATCAACACTTCTTTTTCCATCAACTAAAAGCCATTTGTTTCTATACTTCTCTTTGCATCAACCAAAAATCATTCACATCAATACGTCTTTCCCCTTCTTCGTTGAAAAATCTAATATTTCTCTTAACTTATCAGGATGCTCGATAAGAAAAAAATAAGCATTTATTAGATGTTCAGATGCAATGGCCAAGTCGATAAAAAATTTATAAATTTTATCCTCTTGAATTGGAAGTTGCTGAAAGACATTCCTAAAAATCTTATTTTCTTCATGAATTACCTCATTTTCCTATTTGATTGCCTCAACCATATTATCAATTGCCTCCCTAATACCTCCAAGCTCCTTCTCTTCCTTTGACACCTTATTTTTCTTTGTTTTTAAAGTTATTGCACCTTGTGGAGTATAAGAATGCACTTTTTGTTGCTCATCGGATTCCACGTTATTACCTATATTCTCAATGATTACCTCATTCTGAGAAACCAAATGATCAATACCATCAATGGTATTGATGAAATCATCTTCAATCATAGAGAATTATCGACATTTCAGATCTTTTATAGTCTCAGCATGATCTCCCATTGCCCTATCATTTTCATAAAGAATCACGATCTTATCATAATATGGAATGAATTTGTTCCTCCAATCTTCAACTTTAGAATAAGCCTATCAAAAGACAAATAAATATGCTGTCAAAATTAAGTATTGACATATTAATGAATAAAGATAAATGATCTAGATAAATTTTAATTAACTTCTCCCATACTTCAAGCTCAATAGTCCACATCTTAGTTGTTGGATCCCAAGCTAGTTCGATTATTGAATTTTTTTTGAAAAAATTAAAATATTTCAAAAAATTCTCTTGTAGAGTTTTTGAACGATTTATTATCTTGTCCTTATCCAAATTCTTGTTCAGTTTTTCATTCACCTTAGCCATTATATTTTCATATGCTGGTGTTGTGAATGTTCCATTCACTTTATTTTTCATATTATGTTGATGCATGAATGCCTTGATGAGTGCATCATCCATATCAAAACATAAGTTCTTCCTTTTTTGAGTTATCATTCATATCCTTCTTCCTCCTTGGCATGATTGATCTACATATATTTAGAAAGAAAATATATAGAAATATATAATAAACATAAACATATAGTATATACAAAAATATTAAAAAAATATTATATCAAATGGTTTAATGTTGACATTATAAGTATGAACAATCAAATAGATTTACCTAATGAATACAAGAAAGTAAACACAACACATAAATAGTTTGATGTGATAGTAAACCGGTAACGCTACAAAATATAATCATTCTATATAGTTATAGCTATATAGTCTCTTCTAATCTCTCCTTGAATAGTGTCATCATCATTTCCTCAAGTACACCTTTCATTTTTTATTTAATTTTGATTTGTAAGTTCAGCATCTACTTCAGCAATTAGCTCTTCATCTGGGTCCATGTACATTAGATTATTCTACAAAATACAACAAGATAACACTATATTTTTTAGCTTTAACTCCGTATGTATGTTTCATTGTACTTGCTATAATAGGAAATCATTTTTTTAACACACCAAATGCTCGTTGAATAGCATTACGCAAGGATGCATAGTGAAAATTAAACAACTCTCGAGCAGTTTGTGGTGAATTTCTCGAGTATTCTTTCAAGTGATAACGCACTCCTCTATAAGGTACGATAAATTCATCCATCAACTAGTACCTAGCATCAATAAGATAAAATTTACCTATTCAAATTTACAACCATCACATATGGTTGTTAATTAATGAGTATAAAATAAAAAAATGTATGAAATTATTTTGATTACCTTTAGATATTTTAAGATTATCTTCTCTTAATAATGTATTTTTAAAAATTCTTGAGTCAACTGCTATTTCGTTCCAATCCGATAAGACATGTGTAAATTTAAGATCAAAATTGTACATTGCTAATACATTTTGGGTGGGATAATCTTTTCTACTGTGATATTTAGGAGCATCTGTAATAGACACATTTATACGGACATGCATTCTATCGATTGCTTCCACATAATGCTAAAATTATATGTCTATATTAACAATAATCTAATGTAAAATTATTTGATATTTACAATATAGGGTGATGATTTCATCTTAAAATATGGGTAGAATCAACTACTATTGAGATGTGTAGGAAAACTTGTGAGCCGTCTGGTTGTTTGAGAAGCTTTTCTTCTAATTCAATTATACATTTCAACACATTATGAAAATGGTGACTTATAGTTTCTCTAGACCTTCGAAATCAAAATTGAACTTCATGATTTCTAGCATTATATGCTAGTATACAAAGTGTTTTCACAACTTGCTCTTCTATCGTTGCTCTTCTCATTGATTTTAGACCACCAACTTGTTCTAGCAAATCACACAAGTCTGAAAATACTTTAAGCCCCATTTGTATTATTTTATACCCTTGACCACTTCCAATAATCTTACTCAATATTTTCTCATGCACCCTTTTCCTTTCAGAGTTGAAACTACTACTAATATGTTTGTCTCATGACTGTATTTTGAGAACGAACCATTGAGTGACCAAACATATTAGTTGAGCAACCATCCTTCTATAAATTTTTTTCCATCTAATTTCTCTCTATTTAAATTTGATAATAGCCATTTGAAATTTTTGAGAATCCATCTATATCAAAAACATTACACATTACAAAATAAAAATGATAAAATATAGAACAATTAAGAAAAATGCAAGAGTATATAACAAAATAAGAAAAAATGCAAGTAAAATGAACCGTTATAAGTTACAATCTAATGAAAAATCATGAATGGTCATATAGTTTTTTTATGATTAAGTATAGTTAACATTATTGAAACAATAACTACAGGACAACAGACAATAGACAACAATGAGACTATCATTTCTGTAGGCACAAAAATGATAAGATCAGTAAAAAAAGAAAGCAAAAAATCGAGCTACTAACCTTGTACATAACCTCATCAATGAGAGACAAGGAGATGAGTGATGGATGTCATTTTTTATTCTTGCAGAAGAGAGGAAGAAAGAAGTTTGCTAGTGAACAATGAAAAAAAAATGTAGAATAAATCCTAACTTTATTTGAAGACGTGTGGGCATTTTTATCTTTTATCAGTCTCATATCCCTTTCTCTCTTGATTCTCCTAAATTGGAGGAATTAGAAAATTAGTTTAATGGAGGGAGAGAGGTACCCCTCCCTTTCCTTCCCTATCCCTCAAAAATTAATATCCAAACAAGAAAAGGGAATCCCTTCCTTTTCTTTCCCTCCAAATCTCTCAATCCAAACAAAGTGTTAGGTTTCATCAAGATTACAACCATATTCAATGATAGAGTTTAACTAATATTTATTATACTAAATCAAGTTCAACTAAATCCAACTAGATCAAGTCCAATATGATAAGATCCATGTCCAACATATTCTAAGTTTGCATCCTGATCTAGACATATATTTAATCCATAGATTTTACTTTAGAGGTATGTTTAAGATAAGTTGGATAAAAGTCAATCATTTTCAGAAAAAAACTTTGTTGTTTGGATATTTTATCTTTTTATCTCAATTCTTAATCTACTATATTAGTTTATTAATTTGGTTATCCATTTTGCTAGCATTTCAAAATTTTGTAACTATATACAAAATATACTCACTAACTAATTTTCTTAAATATTGATTTTTATAATTATATCATATCTAGATTAATAATATAATATTAATTTTTTTTAAAAAAATATGATATTGGTTTATTTACGTAGAACCTTCATTTGTATTTTAAATTTCTTAAGTAGTTAACAATTGTATTGCTATTGTATTTTTTATTTTGCTTAATAATATGATTTTTTTTATTAAAAACTTATTTAATTTTTTATTTTTACTCTAGTAAAAATCAAAAATTAAATAAGTTTTTTTTTTTTTTTGCAAAATGTATATAAGTAGCGGTTTCTTGATGATTTTATTCTTGGAAGCATGAGGAATGTAGCACTCAAAACAAATATTCATTAGATATTCAAAATATATATATTGGGTGTTATACGTGTGTTATTCATCTCATACTTCGATCTAGGGACAAAATCATCAATGAACTTCTAAATTTGTGACATTCTACAAAAAAATCCAACCTTTGTTGCAAAATCAATAATGCAGTAGATGTTTGTGTAAAGTTTATGAATATTTTTTTTACATATCAATAGTTTAATCTTCATTTCTAATTCTTATTTTACATAATATTTTAAATTAAAGTATTAATTTTTTAAATCTCTACAGTGATAGAGTATTCCTTCAGGACTTGTTTGGTTCACAAGAAGTAGAGGGAAGAGGCAAAAAGTGAAGAGGGGATCTTTTATTTGGTTGGAGTTTAAGAGAAAAGAGAAATATGAAAAAAACTTTTTTTATGGGAAGACACTTTCTACATTTCATATAAAATAAAAATCCATGAGAGAGATAGATTTTGGGGCTTTTCATAGGATAGAAATTAATTATCCTTTTTGCTTTTCAAAAATATCCCTCTAAGATCCATGGTTGAAATTCTATAAAATATCAATGGATCATTAAGATAAATTACTAAATAGTGATACATACTAAGATCTTTATTTTCTCCTCCTTGCAAAATTATATAATATAATATTAATATTATCCTAATATTTATATTAGTATAATATAATATTTATATATATTATAATATAATACTAATACATATATATTATTATTATTATCTTAATATAATAAATTATTATGATCTAATAATATAATATAATATAATTATATTAATATTAATAATAATATAATATTACTATTTATACAAAGTTTGGGAGTACAAAGCCATGGTGTTATATTTATTAAGGGTATAATAATTATTTTACATAGTTTTCTCTGAAAAATAGATGGTCAACCAAATTAAGTCATTCTAGAAAAAATATTTTTTCATGGTCAACCAAATATACTTAAAATCATATTTTTAGGAAGTAACTTTCAGGTTCTAGGAAATTGAATCTTGGGAAGAAAAATTCTTTCCATGGACTCGTTTAAGTTACTTCCTAGAAAATTTGTTCTTGAGAAAAAAAATTCTTTCCACAAATCAAAAGGGTTTGCATAGTCAACATCCATCATGGTGCATTTGGGGCCCCAACAGTGACAACGGCCATTGATGAAAATAAATTTTCTTGACTAAGTAGTGCCCAACCCCCTTGAGGCAACCCCCTTGAGGGGGTGTTTGGTATAGGATGATCCACCCTAGATCAAAGATAATATGGATGGAGGTGATGAGATCATCGTATTTGATTGTACCATGATGATCCTACGTGGTAATAATTTTAAATCACCTCCACTTCTCAAATCTCCCCTAAACCCAGTGATGTGATACCCATCCTTGAGGTTGAAAATAGAAGATCACCCCCAGACAGTAATCTTAAGCTAAAATATAAGGACAAGAATATTTCTGAGTCTAATAAAAAAATGGTACATCGATATACTATTAATATATTATATTAATATTGTATATATGATATTATATTATATTTGATATTATATATGATATTTATGATATAATTATATTATAATATATTATTAATCATATTATTGTCATATTATGATTCAATGATAATTTTAAATTAGAGTAAAAATTTCTTATTGTACTTTATATTTATATATTAAAAAATATTTAATAGATTACTTCTATTTATCTTTTTTTAATCAATATAAATCTTCATATTAATAAATAATATATTATAAGTGTAAATAAAAATATTAATATATAATAACAATTAATATATTTTTATAAGATTAATGATTTATAGTACTAGTAAATATATTTTTATAGAATTTATTAATTATTAATATATTAATAAATATAGTAATATTTTATTTATAATATATTATATATAATTAATAAATATATTTTTAAAGAATAATTATGGATAATTTTGATATTATATAATCAGTGATCTTGGATTTTCATAGAATACCAAATAGGTTATTCGTAAATATCCAAGAATCTTTAATTATTGGACTATGGCTCACCAAATGTAGTGATCTTAGATCACTAGTGATTAAATCATCATAGGATTCAGATCATCAGTGATCTTAGATCACCATGATGATCTCATTTAGATCACCAAATGCTACCTAAGGTGTGAACTATGGCCCCCTTACTACTATTTGATTAAATTATTTTTGCTTTTGTGAGTCTCGATTTTCAATTTGAGCTATCTAGACTCGGTAGAGATGGCAGTATCTTGAAGGTGCATAAAAAAGCTTGCCAGCATAAAAAAAAAAAGCTTGCCTCAAGCTCTAGGTATATCTTTTTTTTTTTGGGTACAAATGGACGATCACATCATTCTACTGCGAGTACAGTCCAAAAAGTTAGAATACAAAATATCACGAATTGCCCGTGGGCACACAACTTCAAGACGTCAAGACCAGTCTCCGATATGATCGGCAACAAATGAAGCTACCCAATTTGCGGCGTTGTTTGTCTTCCAATAGACATGTCAAACAACCATCGTAGAAAAAGTGATAGAGGGACTCCCAGATATCATGGAGCAGCGGGTGAGCTCCTAACTACTTCGTGTCATCCCTGATCCAGTCAATAATTGTGGCAGAGTCACCCTCAATGAAGATGCTCTCTGCATGCAGCTCCTATTATGTACAGGTGATGCCCGTTCAGACTGCCTGGAGCTTTGCTCCTGGGACCAATGGCTCAAATAGATGTGAGCCCCCAGTAGCCAAAAATCTACCATCCGGACATCGGATATATAGCCCGCACCACTTCTGCCATTTCTGACACTACCATTAAAATTGATCTTGACAAACCTCGAAGGGAGAGGCCTCCAAGCGATAAAAAAAATCCTCCGGATCAATGCATGCACAGCATGGGAGCCTCAGAGACTTAGGGTGGCAAGGGACTATCCAGCAGTATCGAACCGATAGTACTTTTTGGCAAGAAAATAGGATCTTTCCAGCATTTGATGTGCAGGCATAACCTCAGCGTCGAAGACCAAGGTGTTCCTGAATAGCTAAATCTGATAAGCAATGTACGCGATCCTACCACTGATGGCTTGGCCCTCTGTTGTGCATTGATAGATCATTTTCAGGAATGAGAAAAGCCAAAAGTTGCTCATAGCTCTCTAGGGCCGCCCTCCTACCATTCCCTAAACCAAGCATGCTTGCAGACATCAAAGCAAGGCATGCTTAGTTGTCTTATCCTCCAATCTACACATCGAACAGGCAACTAATAGGTCCATGCCTCTATATTTGAGAAATGCCCAAGTTGAAAGTTGGTCCCAAACAATCTTCTACCGGAAGAGACAAGCTCTAGGCATATTTTTGTGCTGAATAGAAATTGCAAATTATATTGGCATCCTAGGACGAGGAGGACATTGGGAACGATTCGTTGACAAAAGAAAAAATCTATGTAAATATTACATAAGCTTCAATCTCAAAAGGCTTATTAAAGCATAAAATCCACAGATAAAAACTTCTAAGATGGGATCAAGTGGTGCCCGGAGTTGCTCGGCTTCGAATTGGAGGGGACTATGAGCACATCACTGGCCTATCTGATTGGAATTGGTCTTTCAAGAAGAGAGCTAGGAGGGTTCTCACTCGGTATCTGGAGATACTCGGCATGCGAGGTGGGAGAGCGATTAAGCCTTTCATCGAATATCTTGAGAGCCTGGTCTAACCGATGCTGGCTGTGGCAGGATTGATTAAGGAAAGGCCTCAAATTCTTCGTTTTGGCTTGGAGGACCAGGTGAAACCCAATGTTGAGGCCCTGCTGGAGTTTGGTGCTCGGAAGGAGGCATTGGCTTCTGCGATAGTGCATTATCCAGACATCATGGGAACTGAACTGAAGGTTAAGCTTGTCTCGCAGCAAATCTTGTTTGAATCGAGCATTTTGGTTGGTTGTGATGAATTCGGAGAAGTCATTGAGTAAATGCCTTAAGCTGTTTGGCACTCTACCGTGTTGAAGCATGTCGATTTCCTCAAAGGCTGCAGCTTTTTGTGGAAGCAAGTGAGCTGAATGGTTGTTGGCTGCCTTTAGTTGCTTGTATTGAATCTGGATATTATGAGAATGAGCTTTGAGTATTTTCAAACGGAGATGGATAGGGAATTGGAGGAGCTGGTTGTATTTCCTGCTTTCTTTACTTATGGTCCTGAGTCCACAATAAGACCAAGGTATCAGATTATCGCCAGGAAAGGGTTAAAGTGTTCACTTGGATGGCTACTCAATTTTTCTGATGAGAAATTTAAAGAACAGATGATGTATGACTACATCGGGACTGAAGAAATGGAAACAGAATTATCATTTGACATGAAGACATTGCTAGAACCTAGGGAGGAAGATGAGTCTGGGTCTGAATATGATGTGGACAGTGAGTATGAGGACAGTGATGATGACTTTATGGGAAATTAATTTTGCTACCATTTTCAGCTGTCTGTGGGTGACTAGTTTCACCTCAAAATGATGTGGGAGTGCATTAATGCACTACCATCTCTAAGAAGCGTTCTTCAGAGTGACCTGGTGATGTATACAGCAAACCTTTTCATGAAGAGAAGTATCCCTTGAAAGCTGAGTGAGAAATGAATTTTATGAAGGCTAATTGCAATGTCAGACCTGAAGGTACATCTAATCGTTCTCTCATCCTTCAGAGTTTTGTTGTCAGTCAATCTTTATGAGATGAAAGTTGTATCTCTGGTAAAAATTGTTATGTGTTTGAACAGCTTATCTTCGGTATCCATATTTGATGACGTACATGTGAAGTTGTGGGCTTTTTAGAGTGAAAGCAAGCCTTGGCACATTTTAGACCCTAAAGTTGATATGTTACATACTTGTAGCTTGATGCTTCTAATAGGCTTTTAAGTTCTTCAAGGGTTACAAGTATCCCCGATCAGATATCCTTAAATATTTGAAGTTATGCTTTGTATGATTTTAATAGATGATGTAGCAGAAGCTTACAGATTATAAATTTTTTTAATCAAGAGTCATTAATCATTATTGAATTCATGCATTTTTAATGTTCCCTGCTTGACTTAAGGCATGCTCCAAATCAGTTCTGTTCTTCACTATCTCTCCATACCAAAATTTCTACTACACTGTTTCAAACCGATTCTTTTAGGTCTTCTTTTCCTTTAAGCTTTAGGATTAAGGTTCGCTACCTCGGTACTGGACCCTATATCGGTAAAACTTTGTTTAATATCAGTACGCAGTTCGGTATGATACGATAATGTCGGTATGTTCCGAGACAGCATATCGGTATGAGAGTGGTACAGTACAATATGGGCTGCTATGGGGTGATACGGGGCGGTGCAGTGTTCCATGTTTAGGATATTTGTATCTAATGTTCTTTTACTAATTTGCTTTTTTTTTTTTTGCATGCCTCAAGATGGTCATTTGAGAATTTTCATCTGTGTTCATCTTAAATTGTTCATGAATAGTGGATGACTCCTTGAATTTAGTGTTCCTGTTTGTGAGTATAGTTTCAGCAGAAAATGACATGGGAATGTGCTAATGGACTGCCATCTGTTGGAAGCCTTTTCAGAGTGACCTTGTGATGTATGCAGCAAAACATCTCATGCAGAAAGTCATTCTTTGAGAGCTGAGTGAGAAATGAAATTTATGGACTCTTTCCAATGCCAAGACCTAAAGGTATAGCCGATCATGCTTTCATCCTTCTAACAATTTTGTTGTTAGTCTATTTTTATGAGGTGAAAGATTGTATCTCTTGTGAATACTATTACATGCTTGAACTGCTTATAGCTGATACATTTATGTGAAAGTTCGTAGCTTTTAGAGTAAAAGGTAGCTTTGACACTGTTGGACCGTACTTTGTCCACCTGATGACATGGCAAACACCTGGCGTCATGACCTGGCAGCTTGAGATAGGCAACCCGAATTGCATCACATTACTAGGATGCCGTCATAGACGTCGGTCTACAGCTGATGACACACCAGAGATCGAAAGCTCGATGAGGACAATATCGTCGGGTATTCACCTATCTCGTTCTATTCCGCCCCAGCTCTCTGAGTGCCATTCCCCAGTTCGGACGCCACAGGATCTTGCTGACGTGCGAAATCCATTGAGTCAGTAATCAGTATTCTATTACAGCAGTCCACTACTCTTCGAACGTAGGTGGTTGCCGCTGTAACAACCCGTTGACACCACTACTCTGGCCCCTAACAGCCACTACTCAAACTCCGACAGGCTCCAACGACTTGTCAGATTCCCTCCTATAAAAAGGAAGGGGAAAAAGGGAAGGATTCCGACTCACTATCTTCTTCTCAACAACAGACACCTTTTAGATGCTAAAATTGATGTCTATATTACATAATTGTAGGCTTGTGCTTCTTATAGGCTTTTCAGTTCTTCCAGACTTACAAGACCTGCCAGCTAGATGTGCTTAAATATTAAAATTCATGCTCTTTATGATTTCAATAGATGGTTCGGAAGAAATATATAAATTATAAAAAGTTTTATCAAAAGTCATTACCTAAATTCATGCATTTTAGTGTTGTTTTCCATCTTAAGGCACGCTCCATCTCTCACCTACTATGTGCACCAAATTTTTATGTGACTATATCAGACTAATTATTTTAGATCTTCCATTCCTTCAAGCTTCAGGATTCATATTTAGTGTTCTTTTTTCGATTTTCATTTTTGCATGCCTCGACATGGCTGTTTGAGAAGTTTTTCTTATTAGCCTATGAAAATCCTTGATGAATAGCAGATATCCTTTTGGGCTCGTTCTTTTGTGGATAAAAAATTTGCTTGGGAATTTATATTTTCTTAAGTAAATATCTCTCAGGCAATATTTAGACAGGAAAATCATTTACCCATGTTCTTTTACGCGTGGGAATGTGGCTTCGAAATCTGTTACCCATGTTCTTTTACGCATGGGGATGTGGCTTCAAAATCTGTTACTCATATTCTTTTGCATTAATACGTTTCTAAATAAATTACTAAAATATATCCATATTTTTTATAATACTTTTTATGCTTTTTAGGTTTGGAGAAAGTGGATGACTAAGTTACTGGGCATGAAATGATGGAGGCATTAGAAATAAGGATGGAGCATTTTAGGGGTAAAATTAAATACCTACTTTACTGGCTGATGGAAAAATGATTCAGCCATCTCTTGGGTGGGTAAGATTTTTCTCCCATTTCATGGATAAATGCTATGCATGAAAAATAACTTATCCATCTTGAAAAGCGTAAGAACATTGGTAAGTTGGTCAATGAAAAAATTGATCAACTTTCCCATGATATTTACTCACAAAAGAATGGGCCCTTTAGAATTTATCTTTGTTGTTCAAAATTTGAAGCATAATAATGATTTTGTTTGCCTATTGAATCACAAAACTATACAAATTCTTGTGTTCCTGAGCTGCACTAGCTTCCTTAAGTATTTCTTGCATCTAAACTTTGCACTTATTCTTCTCTTCCTTTTCATTCTATTCTGCAAGTCAGACCTCTGATAACTGATTCATTAAGAGAATAAGACAAGGAGTTGTATTAAAATCATCCAATTCTTGTAAGTTTACCGAACTATCATTTTAATAAAATGCCCTTGATAATTAAATGTTTTCCGGTCTAACTCCTATCTAAAGAGTGCGATACAACATGCGAAAATTATTTGCTTTAAAAGATATTCTACAAAGTTGTCAAGTGATAGCTCCCCAGTTATTTCTGACAACTTCTACATATGGTGCTTGTACTAACTTAACACAATTTAGTCTTATAGACCAATTGATAATAAGAATAATGATGCATTGACCAAGGGGTTTTGAGTTATTTGTGTATTGACTTGGAGGGATAGTGTTACACTCTAGGATAGGGGCTAAAGGGTCTAGAGAAGCGACATTGAAACCTGTCGGTTGCTGGGATTAGGCTATGACCTGAGTTTTCAATAAAACTGAACTAAAAAAGGAGTGTTTCTGAAGATAATACGTATCGTTAGGATTTGACACCTCAAGATTCAGCCCACATTGAGCCACAGCGAGGTTTGCGGCGAAAAACGGAGTCCAACGAGATCAAGATCACCCTAAACGGAGCTCGGATAGAGGAGATACGAGCTTATGAAGTCGGCACGAGACCCGAGGCGACGGAGGACCGCCGGTGGACGGCGGCGGGGGGCGGCGGCTAGGCCGCAGGCGGCGGCGTGCGGAATGCTCGACCCAGGCGGGCGGGCGGCCCAGCCGGGTGCGCGGCCCAGTCGGGCGCACGGCCCAAGCGGGCGCGCGGCCCAGCCTCGTGCGGGCCCGCACGCAGGTGCGGCCCAGGCCCGCGCGCGCGGGCCGGCCCAGGCCCAGGCGGCCTGCCTGGCCCTGTTCTCCGATCCACCGTGGACCGGGCGGTCCACGGGTGGGTCTGTGGACCGCGTGGGCATTTTCCATGCGTTTTTCGCGGTCCACGGCACTATTCCGTGGACCGGAGCGCGATCGAAGGGCTCAGGTGACTCTCGGTCTTGATCCAATGGTCTGGGACGTGATTTGGGTTGATTCCTAATCATGATCTAAGTCGTGATTAAGGCCTATAAAAGCCCTGTACATGGAACAGAGGAGTGGGGGGTTCGATTTTTTACACTGTGGACGCCGCACGGAAGGGAGAAGCGCGCGTTGCTGTGAGAGAAGGAGCAGGGCTTCTGGACAGCGGTCGCCAGGCACTTCAGGGGTTCAAGGAGTCTTCCAAGAGAGAGAGCTTTTGTGAGGGAAACTTCTAGTGAGAGAGAATTGGGTGTACAAGGGTTGAGGGTGAGGTCTCCTCTTGTAAAATTTTCTTTTTCATAGTGAAGTTTGCATGTCCCGTGGAGGCGAGCCCTTTTGTGGCTGATCCACGTATTTTGATTATTTTTTCCTTTTGTTTTGTTTCTTCTTTCTTTCTGCTGCATCGCGTGGTACTGAAAAGGTCTTGGAAGGTGGTGTCCAGGCCAGACATCCACCCAACAGTGGTATCAGAGCGAGGTGGAGCTCCAGGAGGCGGATCGGGCATGAGACAGGAGACTCGGGAGGACGAGAGGCGACGTCGCAAGGTGAGATTCCTATTGCCGCAGGACGATGCCCCGAGCAGGTCTCAGGTCAGGAGGAGCACAGCATACGACAGAGATGGGATCGAGCAGCCTGGCTCGACTCCCATGTTTGCCCATCCATGATCAGCAGGCGATTGCCCAGGGCATTGGGGCGAGGAGATCCAGAAGCTCTCGGAGTTTGGAGGAGGCCGAATATCGAGTCGAGGTGGAGATTGTTAGAATTTGACGCCTCGAGATTCAGCCCACATTGAGCCAACACGTATTGTGTATCATCAAGTTCTTAAATGGCGATATCAAACCTTTGGTTGTTGTCATAGAATGGTACAACACTGATGCATTACTGGTATGGCTGGTATGTACTGAGACCCTCAGTAAAAATGAAAAGCAACTAGCATACACTGGAAAGGTATTCAATCGGTTTCAGCAACCCGAGGTTGGTACTGGTGTTGGTTTTGTATTAGAATATATAGTACTAGTGGTACCATACCATTCCAATGATATTTGATTCCTTGAATATTATCTAATAATTTTAGGGTTTAAATTGGGATTTTAAGGGCTTATACAATCAAATAACTGAAATCAAAGGCTTGCTAGAATTTTTTTGGGAAAAAAATCTGATTATACATTACAAGAAGGAACTGGGCAAGATAAAATTATGTTTTTGATCAAAGAGATTAGAAGAAATCTAGCTAATGACCATAATAAAAGAATGAAAGAAATAAATTGTAGAAGGAAGAGGGAGGATGATATTGGACCCATTCTGGAATCTTAGAATCACCCAGTAAAAAAGGAACTTTGAACTTTCAGTCATCTTTTTTTTTTTTGCATAAAAAAAGATATGATTACCTCTTTTATCTCCCATATCTAGAGGACTAGACAAGCCTAACAACTAACAAGACTTTAGGCTTTCTAGCATACCCTTATAACATGTGATTACTGTTCATAGTTACTAGAGCATGAACACTACTGGTGCAGTAACTTGATTCATAAAGCTATCAATAGACTATAGATCATTTAATCTCAGGCCTTGATTATAGATCATACACTAAAAACTAAAACTAAAAGTAACCAAAAATAAAAGGAAATACAAAAAATTGATAACAAAATTAAATCTGATAAAAGTATTTAAGTTGCAGCCCTGTATGATGCATCGTAGCACAATTTTGGTCTCCATTTGATCCTGCTGTGTAGGAACTTGCCCTGATTTCTTTTAAGTCAGTTCTGGAGCTGCTTTGATTGATTTCTCATAGCAATGATTACTTTTGATGGATGCCCACCATAGGATGTCAAAAAAATTTCCTAATGCTTGGACTGCGGGCATCTTCTCATCCTCTCCAACACATAATAAGATGAGTGTATGCCTAACTGCTGAAGCAAACCACAGGCGACAGATTAACAAAAGCTGAAAAAATGTTGGAAGATTTTGCATTTGTGAAGAACTTCATAGAACTCTTTGATAGCTGTTAGTAGTCCTTTTGGATTGTTCAGACTTAACATAAGCTGACTTGCGATCTTCATACTTTGTAAGCTCTCCTGTTGACTGATCAGTTCCTCTTTCAATGTGTCTGGAGACATTTCGGCCATGATTGAGTAATCATTGACCATGATTTTAGAATCTTAACAGATGTTTCTACTGTTGTGTTGATTGCAAATTTAGCATGAACTTCGGATGGTAGAATCACCTCCTCCTTTTGCTCTTTCTTTTCTTGGTACAAAAAAAGTTATCTACTTTTAAAGAGATTTCTTTTTATTTATTTCTTCAGATGTGGTAAAAATTGGCTCTTGTTTCACTTAAGTCATAATACTTCTTTTGCTGCCCTCGATCTGACTTTCAAGCTGACAAAATTTATTTGATGCTGGCTTCTGCTTCTTGATGTCTTTGTGTGCTTCGCCAAGTCCTCAGGTTGTTGATAATATGATACTTTGCCTTGTGTGTCCATGGCTGTTGGTGTTATGATACTTGACCTTTGATGTACACCTAAAAATTCTCCCAATTTGGAATTTCTGTAATTCAGTCCACTTATAATTCTTCCTTGATCAACAACTCTTTATGTTGTCGTGGTGTTAAAAGACCCCTATCATGATGATACCAGCACTATCCTTGACAAGTGTACAGGTGTGTAATCTATGTTGTAATACCAAACTGATGTAGGGCAGTCTAATATGGGGGTCTATAAGGTCTAGAGTAGCAGGACTGAAACATTTAGGTTGCTGAAATTTCAGATTATAACTTGAGTTTTGAATAAAACTGAAGTAAAAGTTAATAATTTTTGAAGAAATAGGTACTGGATGGCTATTATCTAACCTAGGTTTTATGATTTTGCGGTTTGAATTGAGATCTTCAATTTTTATACCAGGAATCAAGAGCTTGCTGGAGTGTTTCTGGAGAAAAAGCTGATTTTACATGACATGATAGATTTAGGGAAGATAAAAGCACATTTTCTTATCAGAGAATATTAGAAGAAAAGGCAAGTAATGACTAGAATAAAAGGATAAAAGTAAAAATGGTAAAAGGAAGAGTGACAATAATACTGGACTCACTGTGGAACCTAGGAATCACACCTAGGGTTGCAAGCCTCATGCTTATCCTATGTCATCACACCACAGGGAAAAAGAGAACTCTGATATTTCTTTCTTTCTTTCTTTCTTTCTTTTTTGCATAAAAAATCTGGTTACCTCTTTCAACTTCCATGATTAAAGGAATTGATAACCCTAACAAGACTTCTAGGCTCTCTAAAATACCCTTGCAACATGTGGTCACTGCTCATGTTTATTGTGCCTTGAATGGTGCGTGAACACTATCACTATAGTAATTTGGTCCATAAAGCTATCAAATAAAACCAAGATAATTTGATCTCAGCCCTTGATTTAAAAGTTTCTACTAAGAACTAAAACTAACCAGAAAGACAATACAAAAAATTGACAATTTAATTAAATCTTATAAAAATTCCTTAGTTTCGGCCATATGAAGAATCATGGAATGATCTTGTCTCCATCAGGAGATCATGACTAGCCACTTGTCGAGAGGCCATATTTGGGTAGTTTGTTGTTGGAATTAACTATCTAATGGAATTAATCTGAAGATAATTTATAAATGCAAGGAACCATTGACAGCCACTAAGAAGTTACCAAGAATTCTGTCTATTTGTTAAAAAGCATTTGCATGCCAACAAGCCATTTTCTGCCAGGGTCATAATTTGATCGAAAATGTACATGTCATTCATGCATCTATGCATGCCTTGCATCAGTTTAGACTTGTGATTGGACAATAGCTTGGTACTTATGATCATTTAATGAAACAGTTTGAAATCCAGGTGGCTGCATCTTCATTTGGTCATGCTTTAAACACTGACCAGTTGGGCTGAAGCTCACCATGATTCAATGCAGTCCATCTAGCAACAAGTCAAAATGCCAACCTCAAACTATGGTCCTCTGCTGTTTTTTGGTTTTTCCCCCCTTTTTTTTTGTGATGCCTTTTCTGTGTGAGATGGTTTGGAATATATCCAATGCACCATTCGTAAACTAGAACTTGAAATATCCGTTGGCTAGGACTGGAATTCATTTGAACAGAAGTTAGCTGGTCAAATTTGAAGTGATTTTAGTCAAGTTTGGATCCACTCCTCCAAGAAGCATAAATCATTGTTGGTGGGCATCCATTCCTTCCTTCTTATTTTGCAGAGAAGATATGGTTGACTTCCTTTTCATCATAACATTAAAAAAGAAATTGAAACTTACTGTAATTTATGCAAGAAAGTAACATGTTTATATCCCCATGTTATTAGGTTGTGTTTTGTGATTGTCTGATTGATATCTGATATCTTTTTGGTTTGTTTGTTTCAACAGAGAAAATATAACCAGTTGTCTTGAAAAGAGAGTCTTGGAGAAAAAGTCATTGAGAATGTGGGAATTCTCTCAACCATGAAGTTCGACATTATGATGCAAATTAAGTTCAAGTGGACTAAAAGCTCCATAGCCGCCCACATTCTGGAAGATTTCTTTTTTATGTGCCTCTTTAAGAGAGATAAAAGAGAGAAGTGTAAGAACTAAAACCCAGAATTTGTTCATCATCTAAAGCAACTTCACCAACAAAACAATCTTTAATCATGACCGTTGTTGTTTTCTCATGCATTGCATATGGTCAGTGCTATGGGTCCTGACTAACAGCATAATTGAATGAAAGATATAATGTTTGTATCAGTGAAATACAGTTAAATGGAAAGAGAAAAATAACTTTCAAAGATCTTTCTGTCGGCGTATACAATTGTTGATTTCTTACAGCATAATTCTGATGACATTTCACCATCAAATTGGACATTAAAGGTAGCAATCTCCCGACTTCAGCGAAGCTTCCAAGAAGAATTTGGCTAACTCCAGTCACTGTCATATCTGTTGGTTTAAAAAAGGGAGGAAAAATGGCAGTCTCTCATGGTTTGAGTATACTTTTTTGACTTAAATTTTGGAAGAAAATGGTAGCCTGGACCAAGCTTTAGTCTCTATCACCTTCTGTAGGCCTTCAAACTGACCCTTATATGAGGGATGCACATGATATCTCATAGTGGGCTCGGGTCTAATATCACTTGTCACGGATTCACAGCCTAAAAAGCTTAAGCTATTGGATGGAAGACCTGCTTAGACTCATAAATCCATATTCAAATGATGCAGGACTATGATAGCAAGCTCTGTAATAAAGCTAGGATTGCAAGTAATTAAAAGGCATGTACTGAGTTGAGCATCAAAGTATAGCTGGGACATGGAGGGTGCAGGATGGAGGAGACAAGAAGCATATGGGAAATCAAGAAGACAGTAGAGACAGCAAATGCAGTTAACTTGCTAAGATGGTCTGGTATCTAACACTATGTTTATTATGATTAGTCTGACTGGTTAGAGAACTGGGAATTGATGCACCCAAAGAATTCATGCTCAGGATAAAAGTCCATGTTAGATTTTCATATGAGAAGGAGATGAACAGTCTAGGAGAAGAAACATTAAAATCCAAAACCCTTCCAATTGCACAATACAAAGATTGGGATTACTTGTTCAACCTAAAAGTGATTCGGCTTGCCCTCTTTCAAGAATTCTATTTCTTCTCAAAACTTCTTTAGGTGGAAAAGTTTCTTGGATTCCATTGTTAACATTTTCCAGGCACTAGCCATTTAAGGAATATTTTATCACACAATCTGTTCAGAGAAGACCGGTTCAATTTTGACTGCATTTTATGAACTACAACAATGATTGAATAGTCATTGGGATCTGGATTTTACAATTAGCACACTTTATGTGTTGCCTAGAGAGTCTTTGTTCAAATCCTCATGGATTTAGATAGTTGGTTCCCTCCATCGTTATTCTTGAATGATTGTTATTAGCAAATACAATAGTAAATAATTGGGAAACTGACTATCGCCCTCTGGGATTTTGTATTATTTTTGGTCTTTATTGACCATTTAATTTCTGAGACTTGGTTTTCATGACCATTTTATTTAGTCTCTATTTGATGGTAAGCCAGACCTGATTGTTAATTAAAAAAAAATTAATTATGTGCAAAAGATTAAAATGTAAAGTGTCTATCTATAAAATTAATCATCAAATGGAAGTCAAATTGAAGTTCAGTTTCTAAATTTTCTATATTAATATCATGCTCGAATAAAAAATTTATTTTTAACTAATATATAGTTTTGAATCTTAGAAAGATTATTTTAATTGAACAGTTAAAAAGACCAAGCAACTGTTACTATTCTGTTGTATGATGGACATTGTAACAGGATATGGTAACTAGACAAAGGATGCAATTAAATTCCCACTTTGTACAATATATGGTGCACCTAGGAGACACCCTAATTCTTAAATAAACTGTTATTGTAAGATGATGGCTTTTATTTTTATTTTAGAGCAATGCTGTGTCCAAAAAACTGTTGATGATGAGTCAAAGCAGGGAAGGTGTGTCTGTAGACTTGACTTGTAGGCCTAACAACCCTAGTTTAGTCGGCAATTGACCTGGAGAAAGCTTATCCAAGCTGTCTACAACTTGTGGGCTAATTAATGGGGACAAGAACAGCCATAATTGACAGCTTAGGGTCATAATCCGTCCCATTAAGCTTGTATAAGATAAGAACCAAAAGAATGGCTAAAAAGTTAAGAGGCAAAACAAGAAATTTCAAGGATGGTCTATTGGATCAACTATCATTTTATATTTTAGTGACTGAAAATTAAATCCTTGACCCTTGTATTTGATGGCTTTTTCGTATTTGATTTGTGACCCATGTTTAAGTGTGTAGGGAACAAGTATAACCATGAAATAGATATAATTGTGCAAAAAATCCCTAATGCATAATATTTTATTTCTTATGAAATACAATAAAGGTTAAATGATAAACAAGAGACAAATAATTAAAAAATAGTTGATATTATAACAAGTTACGAATTTCTGGATTCTCTCCGAAGCTGCATCAAGTTCAAAATGGGACACAACTATGGACCACCATTCATGAATTAGCTAATCAAAGCTATCCACGTAGTTAATGAGGCTTAACATTGTATAAGCACTGGTGTGAGATAGTGATGATGTAAGTGACCATTCTAAAGGTGTTGGAATTATTTCAAGCCATTGTCGCTGTTGAATATTCCTAGCTTTTCAAAGCAACTTGGGAGAGAAATCGAACGGCATCTTTGATGAATATCACAGATTACTAAAGAAGCAGCATATTCTATTTTTATTTTATTTTTTGTGTGTAATACTCCATCAAAAAGAAAATCCCACAAAAAATTCTTAGAATGATGCAAACAGGCATATCGCATGAGCCTTTTCTCTCTTTTCACTATTTTTTTGAAAAAAGTTGAAACACTCTTCTGGTGATTAAATAAATGAAGAACTCAAATGAAACAATGAATTATCAAGAAAATTGCAGTAAGCTTTCAAGAATGCTACCTTACAACTCTCGGGGGGTGTTTGGTTCACAATCGGAATCAGAATGGGAATGAAAATTGAAATGGCTTGGAATCGGAATCAGAATCGGAATGGTCAAATTTTTCGAAGCATTTGATTCATGACTGGAATCGAAATCGGAATAGAAATAAAAATTTAAATCCATAGAGGAGAGTAGGGATGGAGTTCTATATAAATTGAGCAATTTTCATTCCACTCTGGAATCAGAATCGGAATGAGACTCCCCCAACCAAACGGTGGGAACGAGAGTCGTCCATTCTGATTTCGATGCTAGACCTCCACTTCTTCCAATCAAACACCTTCTCAAAGTTATTATGAGTGACATTCATAAATAAAAGCAATAATAATGATCTGATCGATTCAGATTAAAATCCTCTCCATGTTGAAAAAATAATTGTGATTTAGTTACCTGTCCAATATTATCTACGTAGAAGGTCCTATCTAACAATAACCGGCAAACAAATAGGCCAAGCTATACATGCCAAGTGCCTTAATCATATGTTTGGTCATCCATTAATATTAGATGAGACCAAGTTATACAGATGGTAGGCTAGTAATTAGATAGTTCAATAATCTTAATTTTTGTATAAAATTTATTAATTATTAATTTTGTAAGAAATTTGATTTTTTTTCTTTTTTTGTAGGCTGGTAGGGTTTCTTGGATGTTTTCGCCCCATATTTAAATACAAGATAAACAGTATATATTTACTAGATACTAATATATACTTGTTGAAACCTTGATATATATATATATATATATATATGTTGAATATTATATTCATATTTGTTTTGGTTACTGCCTATCTCACACTTAAATACATGACCAAAGATTGTCCAAGGATAATGAATAAATATGTTTTAATCTGCTAAAAAGTATACTTAAGTGAGCATTTTATAGCCTTCAATTATTTATTAAAAAAATTTGAGAGGAGTGGAACTCATGGAAGTCAACCTTGGAAAGAATATTTTTAAATAAAAAATAATTATAAGCTAGTTATCAGCCATTAATAATGAGAAAGTTGATATTATCTTTTAGATTAAAAAAACTGAAAGTCCACATGTCTATAAAAATATTGATGAAATAATAGTCAATTCTTTATATAATTAAAAAGTCCAAAACCCTTTGAGGGTGATTGCTTCTGTTGGGACAAATCAACCGACCCCTGACTCCGACTCTACATCGGTCCGAATGAATATATTACTCCGACTCATAATCGGTTGACCGACCGACAGTCGGCTATTATCGACCAATAACAAACGACTTGATCAACCTTCGATCGAAGACCATCGGCATATCAGACTTACCGATCGATACTCATTCGGATCTACTACCGACTCATCACTATTACCGACATATAGTCGGTCTATCTTCTCAATGTACTTTAACTGTTATGAATGGTTATCAACTACGTGTCATGGTTATTAGTGAAAATAAACGACCCACTAAATCTACAATTATGGCCCGATAATTTAGTGCCATAAAAAGTAGAAACACGTGCTCGACGGTTACATTAGAATCATCTATAAAAGGGAAGGTAAGTAAGCAGCACGAGTGAGGGCAATTCTGGGCCAAGATTCTGTTACATTTTACATTCTTATCTGCTATTCACCAACCCTCTCTCTAACTTAAGTATCGGAGGGTTTCCGTCGGACACAATTTCGATCTGTGAGGATTTTATCTTGCAGGTGCTCTTCACTAGCGACAAGCGACAGGGAGTTGGCCGTAACAGATTGGGGCGTCAGGTAGGAGAAAAACTATAGTCAACCATGTCAAGAACCAGAGCTCAGCATTCGACTGGATCGGCGAGGCAGTCTTCCCACCAGGAAGATGTTCCTCCACCTCCAATGGTAAAGCCCAGTTCCTCGCATCCTGTGATCACCACGGACGCACAGATTGCTGTACTCATGCAGTAAATAAAAGTTTTGATGTAGACGGTTCAAAGGCTCTGCAGCAGCAAACCCAGTAGCAGCAGCCGTCAGTGGAGCAATCGGTGGCCCAGTCGGTGCCATCTAGACACAGCCGCCATCCTCTATGGTGTTCACCCTCCTCATCTTTGGAGCGATCATCTTGACACTCCCACCGAGACAGACAACCGCATTCTCGGCACTCTCATCGTGCCATCCACCATTCGTGGCGTTCTCCCTCTTCTTCTCGTGCACACAGTATCAAGAAGGAGAAACGGCCGCGGATGCCTTCTGCTTCTCCTTCTTCGAGTTTTTTAGGGGGTTCTACCCCTAGAGTTTTCTAGCAACGGTGACTTGATGACTATGAATGCAAGTTCTGAGAAATTGATCATCAGCTCGCCCGACTTTAAGTGGAAGGTCAGAAGTCCTCCAACAACTACGACTTCCATACTGCCCAGCCTCTCTTTCGGCGCATCTTGGATGAACCGATTCTCTCTCGCTTCAAGATGTCACAGATGGAGTCATATGATGGCTCTACCAACCTGATCGACCATTTGGAGAACTATAAGACTCTGATGATGATCTAGGGGGCAACCGATGCTCTCTTATGCATTGGATTCTCGGCAACTCTTCGGAAGGCTGCTCGAGCCTGGTATTTCAAACTTCAGTCAGGGAGCATTAATTCTTTCGAGCAGCTCAAGCATTCTTTTGTAGCCCACTTCAGCACAAGTCGAAGGCCGTCACGAACATCCGACAGTCTCTTCTCAATCAAGCAAGGTGAGACAGAGACACTAAGAGACTTTGTGGCTCGTTTCAATACAGCTACACTTGAGGTCAGGGACCTCAATGAAGACATGGCTATATCGACCATGAAAAGAGGTCTGAGAGGATCCAGATTTACTTACTCTCTCGATAAAATTCTTCCTCGGATCTATGCTGAACTTTTGGAGTGCGCGTACAAGTACATTTGTACGAATGAATCTGCTTCTGACCGATGCCAAACAGACGAAAAAAGTCAGAAGAAGAAACAAAAAAAAATGAAGCTCCGACCAAATCAAGTAGGTCGACTGTCAATAAGCGAACTTCAACTCGAAGACGGAGTCCGAAGCTGAACTATGATAGGTATGACTCCTATACTCCTCTTTCTGCTCCTCATACACAGATCCTGATGGAGATTGAAGAAGCAGAATACTTATGATATCCCTTACCAATGAAAGCACCATTGAGGAGCAGAAACAGGAAAAAGTACTGTCGGTTCCATCATGATCATGGTCACGATACCAAACAGTGCATCCAACTCAGGGATGAGATAGAAGCCCTGATCCGACGAGGCTACCTCGAAAAGTTCTAAAGGGATCAACCGACTCAACCTCCTGCTAACCGAGGAGACTATCAATAATCGGCTGACTGCAGGAGTGATCAACATGATCTCCGGGTGACCAAACTGGGGGGAAACTTCTGAAGAACAGTCGGTGAAGAAACGACAATTCGATAATGTAATTATTTTTTGAGAAGAAGATGTTTGAAAAATCCAAACTCCTCATGATAATGCTGTCATTATTTCGGTAACGATAGCTAATTATGATGTAAAATAAATTCTTGTAAATAATGAAAGCTCAACAGATATTTTATTTTATTTGACTTTCTTCCGAATGCGACTACCGACTGATCGACTCAGAAGAGTCTCGACGTCATTGGTCAGTTTCACTGGAGATGCTGTTACTGTGAAAGAGAAAATCACTCTCCCCTTAACTGTAGGAATTGAACCATAATAGAGTACTATACTCTTGACATTCACGGTTGTCCGAGTTTCTTCAACTTATAACATCATACTCAGATGATCTGAACTTAACGCCCTGAGAGTAGTAGTCTCGACATATCATCTGTTAGTCTGATTTTCGACAAGAAATGGAGTCGGAGAGATGCATGGAGATCAACAACTTGCTCGACATTGCTTTCTAATCTCCACACAAAATAATAAACCTGAAAACTCTTTGTTCGTCGATAAATTGAAAAAAAGAGAGAATGAGGAGAGGAGTGAACCAGCTGAACAACTAGTTTCCATCCTATTAAAAGAAGAAGATCTTGAGAAGATGGTCTAAATTGGATCGCAGCTGTCTGATCCGAAGTGGCAGCAATTAATAAATCTACTAAGAGCAAACGTTGATATTTTTGCTTAGTCGGCAACGGACATGTCAGAGATTCCTCTAGAAGTAATAACTTATCGGCTCAACATCGATCCAAAGGTCAAGATGGTGAGACAGAAGAAAAGATCTTTTGCCCCTGAAAGGCAGAAGGTCATCGACGAAGAGGTCGACAAGCTCCTCGCAGCTGGTTTCATCAGAGAAATCACTTATCCCGATTGGCTTGCTAACGTAGTAATGGTGAGAAAGATCAATGAAAAATAGAGAATCTGCATCAACTACATAAATCTGAACGAAACTTGTTCGAAGGACAGTTTTTCTTTACCAAAGATCGATCAGTTAGTTGATCCTGTTGGAGCACGATCCCGGCTTCTCCCACGGACTTTTGGTGCAGCGGAACCAGCAACGAATAGATCTGGAGACTTCTGGACACGATCCAAGGCCCTTCGATGAAATCAGTCTGGTTGCTGTTTTCTTCATCAGCCTTTCGTTCCAGATGAAGAATGCCTTTGAAACCACCTTTAAAAATCTAAGATCTGGTACCCAACTAGATTAGACCTGGACCAAGGTCCTCCAATTCGTAGATCTCGAATCGGGACATTCTAGATAGGGAAGAAGATAGATTGAGACAGACCTCGCAGATCTGTCCTGCTGTAGCCTTTTTGTAGATCTGTTGATGGAGATCTCACCTGCACCTCAAACGACCTCAGATCAACTCCAGATCTGAGAAGAATTTGTACCAATCTCTTCTCAAGAGATTTCAGGTCCTGGACCTGGTGTTTGGGTGCCTGCAAGAGAGGAGAGAGAAGAAATGGCTGGCGGCTGCAAAGGGGGGAAGGGGCTAGCACCTTTCTTCCTTTCTTTCCTTTTATGGACTGGCGGCAAGAAACCCTAGGGTTTCTTGCTCCTGGTGCATGGAAGGTTGCTGGAGAGAGAGGGAGAAGAGAGAGAGAGACTTGGGAGAAAGAGTTGTCTATTTTTTTGGCTTGATCAAACCTATACAAGTACATGTATATATAAACACCGGGTCAAGTGACCTAAACCCAAAACTTCCTTGACCAACTCAATGGGAGATTAGGTTAACCCAAGCCCATGTACACCCATGACTCGACCTAATCTCACCTCTCCTGGGCCTAGACCTGGCCCATAAAGAGTTGATCCCTTGAGGCCCACATAACCTAGATCTCAAGAACCCGAAAGGCCCACAGCCTTTCAACCTAGGGCCCAACTAGCCCTAGAGCCTCCATGAAGCCCTCATGAATGATGGACCTTGGCCTTAGCCTTGGTCTCCTGGGTCTTGGGCACACCACCTGGATCACAACAATTTCTACCTTGATGTCCCAAGGCCTCAACCAGCTCCACTCTGTCCTTGCGACTGTAGACCCATTTGCAGCCAATGGGCCTCTTCCCCTGTGGCAACTGCACCAATCGCCACGTCTGGTTCTTGTAGAGAGACTGCATCTCCTCGGACATTGCCTGAACCCATCGCTCTCTGTCCTAACTCTCAATAGCCTCCTGATACGTATATGGGTCTCCATTCGCTGTCACCAGGGCATATGACAGCATCTCCTCGAAGCCATATCGGTCCAGTTGCCTGATTGTCCTCTTGGGCTTGTATAAGGCAACACCGATATCAGTCCTCGATCCAGCTCGCTCTTGCTAGACCTCTCCGCCTCGATCATCCATCCTAGTCCTCTCCACCTGTGGAGACACCTTAGGTAGGTTCTCCACCTGAATGTCATGTCCTCCCGTAGTACCTGTAAGAGGCAAAATCAAAGAGGTTAGCTGTCCAGCAGCGCCCTGCTGGACCTCCTCCTGCTCCTACTGCTCCTCCATGCCTGCTCGCCTCCGTAGGACTGACTCCTCATCAAAAGTCACATCCTGACTAATGATGACCTTCTTTTCCAAGGGATCCCACAGCCTGTATCCCTTGACTCCTCGCGGATAGCCTAGAAACACCGTCTTGCGTGATCTGGCGTCTAGCTTGCTCCGCTCACCAGCTCCAATGTGCATATAGGCCGTGCACCCAAATACTCGTAGATGGCCCAGCCCAACTGTCCTCCCAGACCACACCTCCTCTGGAAGCCTGCCATCCAATATTGTGTGAGGTGACCGATTGACCAAGTAACCCGCTGCGTCAACTGTGTCAACCCAGAACTCCTTTGGAAGCCCTGCCTGCAGCCTCATGCATCGTGTCTTTTCCAAAAGTGTTCTGTTCATCCTCTCGGCCACCCCATTCTGCTGTGGAGTCCCCCTAACTAAGAAGTGTCTCCGATCCCACACTCCTCACAGTAGTCCTGAAACTCTCTGCTGGTGTACTCCCCACATTGTCTGACCTCAGACACTTCACGCTCCTCCCCTGCTCCTTCTCCACCTCAGCTCTCCAGATCTTGAACTTGGTGAAGACCTCTGACTTCTCTCTCATGAAGTAAATCCAGAGCTTCTTTGAGAAATCATCAATCAGGGTCATGAAGTATCTGACCTCATTCCTAGCAAAAACTGGGGCTGGTCCCCACACATCCGTGTGTACTAACTCCAGAGGGGCTGCACTCCAAGCTGTACTGATGGTGAACTGAACTCTTCTCTGCTTTTCCATCTGGCAAGGCTCACAGATCTCCCCTGTAGCACCATCCTCCAGATCAGAGATGAGTCCTCTCCTGCTCAACTCCCTCAGCCCTCTGTCACCCATGTGGCCTAGGTGGTAGTGCCACATCCTGTAAGCCCCCTACTGGTCCTGTGCTGCAGCTGCTGCATCAGACTCTTCGGTCACCACAGATCTCTCCATGCGATAGAGGTTATTGTCCAACCTCCTACCTCTCATCACCACCATAGCTCCATTGGAGATGTTCAGTACTCCGCTTTTAGCCCTACTGCTGAAGCTGTATCCACTGCGCTCCAAGTAGCCAAGTGACACCAGATTCTTTTCCAGCTCTGGGATGTGCTTTACATTTGTCAATGTCCTCACAATCCCATCAAACATCCTCACCCTGACTGTCCCTATCTCAGCTACCTTGCAAGGATGATTGTCGCCTAGAGTCACTGATCCCTCATCTGTCTTGGTGTATGTCGCAAACCAAGACCTGTGTGGTGTGTAGTGATGTGAGCACACAGAGTCTAGCGTCCACTCCTCTGTGTAATGCCTGTGACCATCTGATACTACAAGTAGATCATCCTCCACCTGCTGCTCAGCAACTGCACTCACTGATTCTAAGCCACTTCTTTCTCCCTTCTTGCTCTTCCATAGTGGACATTCTCGCTTGAAGTGCCCGAACTTGTTGCACTTGAAGCATTTCACCTCTTTCTTTCCCTTCCTGGACTTGGACCGCCCCTTGGACTTGCTTCTGCCTCTGCCTCTACCTGTCCTCTCCCCTACTGCCAAACCCTCCTGGGGAGCCCGATCTCTGGTCAACTTTTTTCTCTGCTCATTCGACCTCAGCATTGAGACCATGTCCTCATACTCCAGAGTCTCCTTACCGTAGAGCAGTGTAGTCACCAAAGAATCATATGATCCGGGCAGCGAACATAGAAGCAATAGAGGCTTGTCCTCCTCATCCAGCTTCACCCCAATATTCACCAACTCCGTGCACAACTAGTCGAACCTCTGAATGTGGCCAATCACATCAGATCTCTCCTGCATCCGAAGACTGTACAACCTCTTCTTCAGCATCAGCTTGTTACACATATTCTTCCCCATGTACATGGTGTGCAACTTCGACCAAAGGCCCTTCGGGGTCTTTTCTTCCAACACCAAATATAACACCGCATCCGCCAAATATCCTCTGATCATCGAGCATGCTTTCTTCTCCAACGATGCCCACTGTCTATCTGTCATTCCCTCAGGCTTCTCATCCAAAGCCTGATCCAGATCTGCTTGCACCAGAAGATCCTTCACCCGGATTTTTCACATGAAAAAATTTTTCTTGCCATCAAACTTCTCAAACTCGACCTTCATATTACTGTCCATGACTGAATCTAAGCCAAACAAGCAATATAAAATCAAGAAGTGTAGAATATACCTTGATGGTACCTTGCTTAAAATTTTCAGTACTTGGGATCTTTAACTTCTCGCACTTGGAACCGCTTCCTCACCATCGTAGCTCTGATACCAACTATTGGAGTATGATCCCGGCTCCTCCCACGGACCTTTGGTGCAGCAACCAGCAACGAATAGATCTGGAGACTTCTGGACACGATCCAAGGCCCTTCAACGAAATCAGCCTAGTTGCTGTCTTCTTCGTCAGCCTTTCGTTCCAGATGAAGAATGCCTTTGAAACCATCTCTAAAAAATCCAAGATCTGGTACTCAACCAGATCAGACCTGGACCGAGGTCCTCCAATTCATAGATCTCGAATTGAGGTATTCTAGATATGGAAGAAGATAGATTGAGACAGACCTCGCAGATCTGTCTTGCTGCAGCCTTTTTGTAGATCTGTTGATGGAGATCTCACCCGCACCTCAAATGACCTCAGATCAACTCCAGATCTGAGAGAGACTTGTACCAACCTCTTCTCAAGAGATTTCAAATCCTGGACCTGGTGTTTGGGTGCCTGCAAGAGAGGGGAGAGAAGAAATGGCTGGTGGCTGCAAAGGGGGGAAGGGGCTAGCGCCTCCCTTCCTTTCTTTCCTTTTATGGACTGGCAGCAAGAAACCCTAGGGTTTCTTGCTCCTGGTGCATGGAAGGTTGCTGGAGAGAGAGGGAGAAGAGAGAGAGAGACTTGGGAGAAAGAGTTGTCTATTTTCTTGGCTTGATCAAACTTATACAAGTACATGTATATATAAACACCGGGTCAAGTGACCCAAACCCAAAACTCCCTTGACCAACTCAATGGGAGATTAGGTTAACCCAAGCCCATGTACACCCATGACTTGACCTAATCTCACCTCTTCTAAGTCCAGACCTGATCCATAAAGAGTTGATCCCTTGAGGCCCACATAACCTAGACCTCAAGAACCCGAAAGGCCCACAGCCTTTCAACCTAGGGCCCAACTGGCCCTAGAGCCTCTATGAAGCCCTCATGAATGATGGACCTTGGCCTTAGCCTTGGTCTCCTGGGCCTTGGGCACACCACCTGGATCACAACAGATGCAACGTTGGGATACCGACTCTTGAGTTTCATGGATGCCTTCATCGGATATAATTAGATTCAGATGGCACTCAAAGACGAGGAGCACACAGCCTTCATAACCGTTAAAGGCATATACTGCTATAAAGTAATACCTTTCGGTTTAAAAAATATCGGAGCCACTTACCAATGGCTTGTCAATAAGATCTTCAATGCACAGATCGGGTGAAACAGAAAGTTTATGTGGATGACATGCTAGTGAAAAGCCCCCAAACCTTAGATCATGTTCGAAACCTGGAAGAAGCTTTCAGCACACTTCGACGATATCAAACAAAGTTGAATCCGACTAAGTGTGTATTTGGAATGATTTTTGAAAAAATTCTTGGATTTCTTGTGTCACAATGAGGAATCGAAGCCAATCATGAGAAGATAAAGGCTATCATCAACATGAAGCATCCGAGCTCAAAGAAAGAGATATAGCAACTCAATGGAAGGATCACCGTACTTAATCGATTCATTTCGAGATCGATCGAAAGATACTTGCCTTTTTTCAAGACCCTGCGGCAGATAAAGAATTTCTCATGGTCAGATGAATACTGGTAGTTCTTTGAAGATCTGAAAAAATATCTTGCATCCCCATCACTACTGACAAAATCGAAGGTGAGAGAAACTCTGTACTCTACTTGACAACTTCAATAGAAGCGATCAGTTCGATACTCGTCCAAGAAGATAAAAATCGAATTCAATGATTGATCTACTATACCAGTAAGGTGCTTCACAATGCCGAAGTGAGATATTCAAGAGCAGAAAAAATGATCTGTGCTCTAATTATATCATCGCAATGACTTTGCCCATACTTTTAAGTACATTCTATTATCGTTTTGACAGATCAGCCATTGAAGGTAATTTTACACTGATCTAGTACATCGGATCGAATGACAAAGTGGGCAATAAAATTCGATGAATTTGATATACAATATCGTCGACGTCCATCAATGAAGGTACAAATTTTAGTCGACTTCATCATCGAATGTACAATACCCAATAATAAATCTGAAAATGAAACTAGTGATATAATAAAGCAGATCATAACTTTCGAACTCGACTTAACATCGGCATGGGTGCTACATATTGATGAAGCATCTAATGCACAAGATAGCGGAGCTGGTCTCATCCTTACAAATTCTGAAGGGGTTATTACTAAATACGTCCTTCGATTCAATTTCAAAGCTTCGAATAATCAAGCTGAATATGAAGTACTCTTAGCCGGCTTAAAAATTGCCAAGGAGCTTGATATCGACAGTTTGAAGGTCTTCACCTACTCACAACTGATAGCTAGATAGATTAAGGGCGAGTTTGAAGCCCGAGATCCTATTATGATGAAGTTTCTTCAGAAGGTGAAAGATCTAACTTCAACATTAAAGTATTTTAAAATCTTTCACATCCCAAGGACAGAAAATGCTCGAGTCAATGCACTTTCACGACTCGCAACCTCTTCTTTCAACTCACTAGGTCGGACATTCGTCGAATGTCTTGAACAGCTGAGTATTGATAAAGTCGAGAAAATGTTACAACTCATTGATGAACCAAGCTGGATGGATCCAATTATCCAGTACTTGACTGATGGGACTCTCTCTATGGATCTTTCAGAAGTCAAATGACTCAGATGGACAGTCTCTCAATATATTTTAATGAATGATCATCTATACAAAAGGTCGTTCTCTCTTTCCTTACTAAAATGTTTGGGACCAACAGATGCTGATTATGCACTCAGGAAGGTCATGAAGGAAGTTGTGAAAATCACTTGGGGGGTAAAGCTCTAGCTTACAAGATCCTACGACAAAGATATTATTGGCCCACCATGAAGAAAAATACGGCTGAACTTGTCCGAAGGTGTGAATCATGTCAGAAATATGCAAATATACAACACCAACCGATAAGTCAGTTAACATCAATTGTCACACCATGGCCCTTCTCATAATGAGGGATTGACATACTTGATCCTTTCCCTCCGGTATCTGATCAGAAGAAATTTTTAGTGATCGCCATCGATTACTTCACCAAGTCAATGGAAGCTGAACCTCTGGCATAAATCACTAAGAGTAAGATGGAAGACTTCATTCAGAAATTAATTATATGCAGATTCGATTTACCACACATTATCATCATGAAAAATGATTGACAATTCGATAATCAAAACTTTAAAGAGTTATGTATAAAATTTTATATTACGTACAAACTTACATCAGTCAGCCATCCACAATCCAATAGAGAGGTGAAAGTAACCAACTGCACAATTCTACATGGACTTAAAACCAGACTGAATGAAGCTAAAGACCTTTGGGTAGAAGAACTATATCTGATCTTATGGGCATACCGAATGACTCTTCGTATACCAACGACAGAATCGCCATTCAATTTAGCTTATGGAACAGAAGCGATGATCCTACTTGAGATCGGATTACCTTCAACAAGGATTGAGCAATATAGTGAGCTGAGCAATTTTGAATGTCGGAGAGCTGATTTAGATCTACTTCTAGAAGTTCGATAACAAGCTCAAGTTCAGATGGCAACATATCGGTAAAGGATAGTTTGGTATTATAATGCAAAAGTTAAACCGAAGGTCTTCCATCCAGGAGATCTGATCCTAAGAAAAATAGAAGTTTCAAGATCTCTTGACTAGAAAAAATTATCTTCGAATTGAGAAGAACCCTATAGAATAACGGAGATACTTCGATCGAGCGCATATCGGTTAGAAACTCTGGAGGAGTAACCATTCTCCGAACATGGAATGCTGACAACTTGAAAATATATTATCAATAAAATTATTCGTGTATACATTATTCAGAATGAAATATTGAATTTCAGATTCACAAGTTTCAATCAACTATAAAGTGGTAACGGATCGACAGATGGATAGTCAGTTCATTGACTATCGACTATATTTCGATTTTTCACTGTAAAAATCAATATATCAATTATACTTTGGTTTTCACTGTAAAAACCACAATACCGACTGTGTCTCGATATCGAACATATCCTGACTTTCCATTGTAAAAGTCGATTATAGTCGAATGACTATTATGACGACTTAGTCTTAACTAAGCAGAATACTATGCCAATACGATCAAGGTCGGATTGAAATTATACCGACTTAACTACGATCGGTCAAAAGATATTCGACTTGCCATCATTTATCAAATAACTAAGGTCGGACATGGGGTATTTGGCTTATTACCGTTTATCCTAATGCTTAAAAGTATGTCAAATGGATATTCGACTAATGGATGATTCTACAAATACTATCGAACGTTCGGTTTGTCGATTGATATTCGATAGTTAAATAATTACTCTACAACATTACAAGCACACAAAAAAAAGAGTCTATATTTAGAAAAAATTTTTTCCATTCATTGAAAAAAGAAGATTACAAAATTAGGCCGAAGTCTGATTACAAAAGTATTTGATTACAAAAAAAAGAATTACACCGATCATAATTTGTCGTCCCTATCTCTTTGCTCTGGTGTAGCATCGACAATTTAGACAACTTCTGGTGCTGTCGATGCTCCATCTTGAGTCAGCGTAGCTTCTTCAGTAGCTCCATCTTCCAGTGCAGGAGGGATGATGCTACTCAAGTCAAAATCTGGGTACAACTTTTCGATCGTATCTCGATCGTTCTTGTATCTGGCGTAGTAGGAGGCGAATCCGTCTTCGAGAATCTCTTCTTTGAACTCCTCTGAATTTTTGAAGTCCTCAATGGCATGGTTCAGAGCCTCTCTCGCCGACTCTGCTTTCGCTCTCACCAACTCTGTGTCAGCTCTTTCGAAAGTCGATTCATCATCGGCCAGTGCCAACCTTTGCAGGCTGGCCCAATATCTTCCACATTCAGCTTCGAGTTCAATGATGCACCCATCTTTTTCTTATCGAAGTCGATGGATCGAATGTTTCTTGCTCTTGATCCACGACTCAAGAGCCAAAATATTTTGGTGAGCCGACTCAAGTTCGGCTCCAAAAGATTGAAGGTCGGCGGACAGATGGGAGACTTCCTCTTGAAGTTTCACCTCCCACTTGGTCGCCGCCCGAAGTTGTTCAAGGGCAGCCGCCTTTTTAGCATTAGCGACCGCCACTTTATCCATCCATGTTTGATGAAAGTCTGCAATCTTTCGATAGCCGGCTTTCAGGTCAAACATGTCGTATGCCAACTGAAAGCAAAGGATAAGTTGGATTAATCAAAAAAAAAGTGTGAAGAAAAACTTACCCCGAGTATCATCGGATAAAAATAGAAAAATATTTCGATGACGGTATGACTTTTCCTATTCTCCCAATCAATCGGGAGAAGGACAGCTTGAATAAGCCATTTGGCCAACTCTGGATTGGCCAAGGCCGACTCATCCTCAGAAAACCTGATGTCGAAGTGAACGGTGTGCCCTAACAATGATCTGTCGTCAGCCAAATTCATCGGTGCCTTCCCCCGATCTTCTGTCAGTAGTCCCACACTTGGGAATACGAAGAAGCTGGAGTTTGACTGCACTCGAGAGTCCTGCTAAAGGAACAACTGGTGCAGCTGCAGACTATTCAGATTCGGCTGCGACTTTCGCCTCGACCCAGATCTCTGTTGATTGAGCCGCCGATGGTGCTGCGACAACTCTGTCTTCTCTTGCCGTCCCATCTTCGGTAGTTGGCACTTCGGGAAGCACTGTCGGGGCCGACAGCACCAAAATCGGCTCAGAAATCGATGCTAATGGTACATCAGGTTTCTCCGCCGGCATAGATGTAGTTGCCCGACCCTTCTTCGACAGTCAGAAAGGTATAGCTTCGGATGCTGCTTTTTTCTTGACAGCATATTGATGAATATCAGAGGTCGATACTCGCACCCTCGACTGCATAGCTACAATCAGAATAAAAAGTTAGTACAATTCCGAAACAAACAAAATAAAAATGAAAGTGATCGACTAGGCTATACCTAAGGTGGTGACCGAACTAAGGCCAGCATCATAAAGAGCTTGTTCGGTCATCAGCTCTCTCTGCGATGGGACCACCATGTCCTTCAATCGATAGAAGTCTTTCTGATCATCGACCTCCACCCGACTATTCTCGTTGGAGTCGGTCCTCGGATCACCCCAGCACAAAAGGAAGCCCTAGGAAAGAGAAGAAGTAACAAAGAATAATTGTTTCTTCCATCCGTGAATAGATGATAGAAGATTGATGATGAAGGAAAGGCTGGGTTGAAGAGCCACCAACCCTTGACCTTTGAATGGGGACGAAAAACAAAGAAAGAACGAAAAAGAGAATGATGAGGCTCGGTCGATATTAATCGACATAACAAAGTAAAGCTAATTATAAGTCGGACTGAGTTCGGTACCAGCTGAGCGAAACATAGACCATAATAGTCCAAGAAATTTCGGACAAACTTCAGAATCGAAAATCGAAGATCCGTCCGAAGGTCTTCAACATAGAAGGCCACCTGACCCAGAGGAAGAGAGTTCATTCGACCATCGGCGCCAGACACAAAAAGTTGATATTGCTCCGGGATACGATATTATTTTTGGAGCCTTCGGATAGTGAAGAGGCCTCCACTTTCGGACCCGATGGGGAGTCATCGGCCGGATTCCCCGACCGACTATCCCGAGAAGAAGAAGCCCTAGCCATGGGAGAAGAAGACTAAAGAGAACAAAAAGGAGATGGACCCAACAAGGAAGGACAAAAATACTTAACCTGAAAGCTAAAAGCAAAAAGGAGGAGAAGGAATCCTGGTCTTCTGATGCTAGGGCGACCTTCTGGCAGAGTTTCTGCAGCAGAGAATGAAGACAAAATACAAAGTAAAGATTTGGCTGAAAATGACTCTATATATACAGGATCTCTCAATGGCCAGGATGGAAGTGATCAAATTGGAGTTTCATCAGATGACGACACATAGCAATATCCGAACCGACCATTGATCAGATGGTTCGATGCATCTACTTCTGATCGTGCCACCTCACCGTCATCCATGTGAACAGTTCTGATCCAATGACATTCGAACACGTGGCCAAAATCTATTGGTCAGAATTATATTGTCCGATGTCGAATTATCTTTCTGAAATAATGTCTGATACAGACATCTGGTATCAAATTATCTTATCGACATGACAGTCCAATAATGATTTTGCAGCCACCGAAACGACAAAACAGCTAAAGAACTTTCGTATTTCAAAAAATTCATAAAGGACAATAGCTGATTCGAGGCTCGAGATGGTATGTGATGACTCCCTTCATCCAACGTGACAAACCACGTGATGATATACACGTCGGACTACCTTGGACATGGGAGTGGGGGGCAACTGTTGGGGCAAATCAATCGACCTCTGACTCCGACTCTACATCGGCCTGAATAATCATATTACTCCAACTCATAATCAGTTGACCGACCAACAGTCGGCTATTATCGATCAATAACAAATGACTTGATCAATCTCTGATCGAAGACCATCGGTATATCAGACTTACCGATCGATGTTCATTCGGATCTACTACCGACTCATCACTATTACCGACATATAGTCGGCCTATTTTCTCAACGCACCTTAACCGTTATGAACAGTTATCAACTACGTGTCACGGTCATTAATGGGAATAAATGACTCACTAATTTCATAATTAGGGCTCGATAATTTAGCGTCATAAAAAGCGGAACCACGTGCTCGACGGTTACATTAGAATCATCTATAAAAAGAGAGGTAAGTGAACAGCACAGGTGAGGATAATTTTGAGCCAAGACTCTGCTACATTTCACATTTTTATCTGCTGTTCACCAACTCTCTCTCTGACTTAAGCATTGGAGGGTCTCCGTCAGACACAACTCCGATCTATGAGGATTTTATCTTACAGGTGCTCTTCACTGATGATAGATAATAGGGAGTTGGCCACAACAACTTGCTAGATTGGTAAAATCCTTTTGTGATTATAGTAGAGATCAGAGTTTAAATCTTATATTCACATGAGTTCAGCGTGTTTGAAGTATTTGATGGAATTGAAACTTTTAAAGGGAAGCATCAAATACTTATATTTATGTCATGCCCAAGCTAAGCATTTATGCAAGTTTCTTTGCACTAGATTCAAGCATTTTTTTTTTGTTTATTTTGTTTTATTTTGTCTTTTTTCTTTTTGTGCCTTTCATCGCAGCTACCCAGCCAGTTGTGCTACTCTCATATTGCATCGCATGTACTTGATATTAGTAGTTATGGCAGGTATTATGTTGGTATTAGGCAATGCCTTAACAATCACAACCTTCATCTTCTTATAGGAAGCTATAGGTTTGATGAATGTAGAATGATGCACCTACAGGTATCGTGGGCTTGGATAATTTATCTTGAATGTGCCTTTTCTATCTTATTTTTTAAGAAAAAAAGAGTCATCATCATCTGATATACCTATTATGTATATTAAAACAGATACATTGCTTGCACTAAGCTCTTCACTTGCCACATTGACACTAATGTTAATGATGTGATTTAATCCTTCTTACATTCCACACCATCATTAATTAGATTAAAATCATATATTAAATTAAAACAATATAGTAATTAATTATAGGTTATAGAATAATGGTTTTAATTACTCACTATGGAGCTACTAATTAATATTAATGATGAGATTTAATCCCTTCTCACATTCCATGTTATCATTAATAAGGTGAAAGTCAAGAATGAATTAAATAAATGAGATAAGAAAGTTAGCAATAAATTAATGCTTTTTAATTTATCATATAAATAGTATAACAATTACAAAAGATTTATATAACAATTGAAATAATATATCTAATATTCATAATTTATTTAATATAATATAATAATTGTATATGATAAAAGATAATATATAAAGTAAATATAGTCTTAATTTGTTACAAAAATATTTTTAATATTATATATAATAATTACTTATTTGTTACTTAGTTTAACTCAAACTCAAGCAAATCGACATGGTAAGCCGATAAAAATTATATATAATAATTACTTATTTTAATAATAACATGCTGTTAAAATTATTTATTTTAATATCTACTTGATGATTAAATTAAAAACAACTAAAATACATAAATTATTTTAAAAAAATTTATAGCATAGATTATATCCAATGATTTCCATCTTACATTTAGATGATCTCTTATTATTTTAATTATTAATTATTTTTTAAGAAATTAAATGTAAAGAGTGGTGCTCAACTTTAAAAAATAAAAGTAAAGATAATTTAAAACGGAATACAAGGCAACATGCCAAACGGGCCCTCTAAAAGTCAAAAGCTAAGAGAAGAACGGGACAGAAGTCGCTGTCCAACTAAAACTCTGGGCCATAGCCGTTCCTTCCTAGAAACACGCGTCGCTTTACATATAAAGGAAGAAAACCCTTTCTCAATTCAAAAGAATTCGCAGCATTCCACGCCTCGGGCTTTTTCCGTCCCCGCACCGCCCCGTGACCCCAAAACCACCTTTGCCGCCTTCCACCACACGTGACCTCCCCCCGAATCCCCACACCCTTTTCCCTTCCGTCTGACGACTCCCGCTTTCAAACAAAAAGAACTTGGCACACTGAAGTTGGTGAAACCTAAGATCACTTCCCAAATTTCTTTCAATTCCTAAGACCTCGCATGCCATCGCCATCTCAACAGCAGCCCCCCCCCCCCACCCCCCCCAAAAAAAAAAAAAAAAAAAAAACCCACATTGTCCTATGTTCCCCACCTGCATGGCTTTTTGTGCCATTTATTAAAATTCATATATTTGTTTTCCTTGTAATATTCCAAGAAGAAATGTAAATTATTAACAAATTTTGACACTCAACCATCACTTTTAACTCCCATTGACTGCTCCCTCCTTCCTTTCTTTCCTCTCTTCATAAGCTTATGACATAGATCCCTTGAGCAGGACCTTGGTCCTTCTCTTTATAGCACATCCTCCTATGATCTTTTTCTTGATCCATGGGCAGTTTTTTTATCTGTGTTTAGCTCTTGGAACAGAGAAGAGGATATCAGTCCTCTCCCTTAGTCCTCGCTTCCCCCCTTCTGAAGAAATGGAAAGCCCATGATCTCTTGCTTCTCCTACACCTTGGACAACTAGCAATAAATTTTTATTCTCCTCTATCCTTCTCTTCCTCGTTCTCGTTGGCTGTTCTTTTTTGTGTGAATAAAAGGAAAGAGAAAGGGGATCGGCCCCGAAAGGAAAGCTGTATCATGGGCTGTGTGCAAGCCAAGTGCTGGCTTCGCTGCCGCCGGTGCTGCTGCCTGGACCAGCCATCCTCCGCCGGCGGCGACGGCGGCGCCTCCCGTGACGGCGACTCCGGCCGGCGCCAGCACCTCCTCTCCGGCAGCCCCCTGGGCTCCGCCGCCATCCCCTCCCACGGCCTCCTCCTCCAGTACTCCTACCTCTCCCAGCGCGGACACTACCCCGACTCCCCCGATCGCGAGAACCAGGACACCCTCTCCATCAAGACCCAGCTCCAAGGCAACCCGAACCTCCACCTCTTCGCTGTCTTCGACGGCCATGGCCATTTCGGCGCACAGTGCGCCGCCTTCGCCAGCGAGCACCTCGTCGATCACCTCGCCGGCGACCCCTCTCTACTCGACGACCCCGTCAAATCCTTCAATTCCGCCTTCTTCGCCGCCAATTCCGAGCTCCACGACAGCGAGATCGACGACACGATGAGCGGCACGACGGCGATCGCCGTCCTCGTGGGCGGCGACACGCTTTTCGTCGCGAACGTCGGCGACTCGAGGGCGGTCGCTGGCGTCTGGAATGGGCAGCGTGTGGTGGCGGAGGACCTGTCCAGTGATCAGACGCCGTTCCGGAAGGATGAGTATGAGAGGGTGCGGCGGTGTGGGGCGAGGGTGCTGAGCGTCGACCAGGTGGAGGGCGTCAAGGATCCGGCAATTCAGAGCTGGGGGATGGAGAGTGATGGGGACCCGCCGAGGCTGTGGGTTCAGAATGGGATGTACCCCGGGACGGCGTTCACGAGGAGCGTCGGGGACTCGACGGCGGAGAGCATCGGCGTCGTCGCCGTGCCGGAGGTCATGACGGTGAAGATCACGCCGAACCATCTCTTTTTTGTTGTGGCGAGCGACGGGGTTTTTGAGTTCCTCTCGAGTCAGGCTGTGGTGGATATGGTATAGCTCTGTTGGTTTTTCGGTTTTCACAAGAAAAAGATTGCTTTTAGTTTTGCAGTTGCTTCCTGTTTCACTGAATTTATTTTTTCCTGGTTTCGTAGCTTTAATGATTGAATTCTTTCATTCAAATGAATTCCTGAATCATAAAAGTTAAAGAAGTGATATAAAAACGGAAATGTCAGCTCTGAATAAAATGCAAGGGAATTTGAGTTGGGTACATGTGCAGTTGATGCATTATTTAAATGAATTTCATCTTTGCTTTGTCGTCTTGTTGGAAATTTTTTTCTTGAAGTTAATTTCTTTTACTTTTATTGATAATCTCTTGTCTGAGGAAAATTTCCAGTTAAATGTAATGGAGTTGAGCTATAGCTCATGTTTTAACAAAATTTGATATGTATCAACTCGAGGTGAATGATGATGGGATGAGGTGAAAGTGAAAGACATGGCACATTATCTGTTGATGCATTAATGGAGCCAAGAGAGAGAGCAAGGGCCAGGGCAAAAGGATAGAGACAGTGGCAATGTAGGTGTGAAAAGAAACTGGATCTTGAGTGTGGCCTGAACTTTGTTGTCTCTTTGAGGCACTGCTAGTTTTTTAGGTTGCTGAGATGGCTTTTTTTTTTTGTTCGTAATGCAGAGCAATTGCCAGAATAGCTGGTTCTGTCATGAAGATTTCACTACTCTGGAGGAAACTAGGCTAGGAAACCAATCCTTTCCATCCCTCCATCTGAATGAGTTTTCTGCTATGCGATTATGTTGTACGTTCTTGGTTTCGGAGATGGTATACGTGTCTCTATATACATATATATGTATATATTTGCGTTATATATGTGTGTCTGTGTGTGTGTTCTTGTATATGCATGTATGTATAATAAAAAATTGTAAAAAGATATGTAGTTTTTAAGGGAACAATAACCCGGATATCATTTAGGTTGTTCACTTTGTAACATTACTAGCATGTTCAGATACGTGTGGATTGATTTTGCTAGTTAGTCAATATATTGGAAAACTACTCTTTGCCTCATCTTTTTTGGAAATGCAAGTTTATGGTTGGATTGCGGTTGTCTCCATAACTTTGGATGCTTGGTATTGAAAACTTTCATCTGAAACTTTATCTACTATGCCATCAAATTCATTGTTAGCAGAAATAAACCTGGATTTAGCATATTTTGTAGCACATTATATTCTGCATTTTCGCTACCTTAAAAATACTATATCTGATAAACTTACTGACTGTAGTACTTCTCCTATATTGCTAACAGTCGGGTCAATTTGCTTATGAGCTAGTTCTTCTTCATTGAACCACCAATTGATGGAAATCAAAGTATTATGAAGTGAACAAAAGTTATGCCCTTGGTTACTTTTTTTTCCACTGATAAAATCAGTGAGCTATAGATACATGTCAAACTTATGATATATATTTTGGTATATCACAGCAAGTATGTGATATACTGATGCAGTAAATTGGATCAATGTGTATCATTGCTGATATTTTTTCAAATGGGATCGATTCCTACATAGAAGTCTTGTCACATATACAAATAGATAGCGATAAGAAAATTAATATATATTAAGAAATTTCATATATTTTATGGTACCAACAGTTGTTTATTATAAACTAAATGTTGCTAATAATACATAGTGAACTTGTAATTTTTGGTGACAAATCCACCTTGACATTACAACAACAAAGAAGTTCATAGCAAGAGCATACAAGAGGTTCTAATACAAAAGATATATTTCCTTAATAGCAACTTAGACAAATCTCAAGCAAACAATAAAGTTAAGCAAAGATAGAGTGAAAAGCTAAGTTGCTTCAAATGCCCCATTGAAGAGCCAGAAGATGAAAACAAGAGATGGCAAGAGAGGTGAAAAGAAATCTTATTCAAACATTAGACGAATTTTTATTCAAATCTAAGCACTAAATTATACTAGTAAGAAATCAAAATTAACACGTGTGAAATGGCATATACCAACTGCCATCTTATGATAGTCTTTAGTTTAGTGCATAAATCTGTGTTTTACAGTGTGGCGTATCCTATTAGTTTAGGGAAATGTTTTGTTATCAAGAACCTGTGATTTATTAAAGAATATATATTTATTGAACACTAGAATGGTTTATAATTCCTTCTGCACTTTAATATTCCCTTGTGCGGATGTAGAAAATTAGGTTTTGAGGCTTTGTTTGTTTAAAAGAGAAGTTGAGAATTCCATGGGAAGAAAAAAGCTTATGCCAAAATTAAAAAACTGTAGTTTTATGTAGATTGCGGACATGTCAAATTCTCAAACTTAGTATAATTGATGTTGAAGGGCATGCATTGTTAATCTTGCAACCACAGTTGATGTTATTGTCTTCGGTTCTTCAGCACAATAAAGGAGGTGATGTGATTTGTTGTGAGGTTTTAAAGTCAGTTTCAGTTTCAATTTCAGTTTTGGGTTTGGTTCCCTATGTAGAGTTTCAATTTCGGAAGTTTCATTAAGTTCTGAATTCTTGGTCAGAAAGTTAGGATGAAATTCTAAAATATAGAAAAAAAAAGGAAAAGAAATCAAAGCAAGTTATTTTCCATCATTCGATTGTGATTAGAGTTATCTAGGTTCACAAGTTATATAGATTGGGTAGTTTTAGATTGAAGTTTAACTATAGGCAAGTCATTTGCCATCATTTAGGATCATAATTTATATAACTTGGATAGTTTCAAGCTGAAATTAAACAATGCTCAATCTTAATGCATTAAATATATCACATAATTGTGCTAATCACTTAAGTAAAAATTATCAAATATCAATCAATCAAGCATCAACCAACAAAACAAGTACACAAAAAGTGTAAAATAAATTAGTTTTACTTATTTCAAATGGCATACTATTGCAAGTTGGGGCATTCAGGTAATAGCAGCCATCATCATCATCATCATCGCAATGTGGGTGGGGGTACTAACAGAGATTAGGATAATAACGAGATAATTCACTACCAATCCAAGTAATTATGAAATGTTTCATTTGCTGTATATATAAAAAAAATTATTTCTGTGAAATGTATTATGCTTTGTGTTTATGATAATCTTTCTAGAATACCATGACAAGGGCCATTAGAAGCCTTGGTCATTAAGAATTATATTTATTCTTCTTTAAACTCAAGAAAAAAAATCCATTAAAAATTAGTACCATATAGTTGATGAACTTTAATATACAAAGAAATGCCAAAAATATGATGGCAAACATTAAAACAAAGCTTTAAAGATACATTTGTCCATGCGTCATATAGAATGCCCATTTCTAAGTATCGGGTGTGAGTACTTTAAGCTAAATTGAAGGGTTTGGGTAACATAGGGGGCCCAGGCTAAACCACATGTGAGGAGTTTAAACCCAAAACCATATATTTACATCTCATAATTAATATCTACACCAATATACTCATATATGCAAATATACCTTGGCACATTGGTTTTTGTGGCATTGTATCCGATCAGCTACTCCTAGGACCTGAAAAGTCACATCAACATGGGAAAGAAATACCTGCCCATGCTTCCATGCTGTCTAGGAATGGGGGTGTGACTGAAAATAGTCCAAGCTTTCTTTTTAATTGTTGCATCTGTAAATCAGACTTTGGAAAGGCATATGACGGAATAGCTTCAAGATGATTCAACTCTAGTTTCTGATTTTGCATGAAAATTCGAATTTCTATGGGCATATAGGCTATATGAGCTAATTGTTTATTATGCGGGTTTTGTGAGTTAATGAACCTTGAGGATGGAACATCGGATCTCTTCTCTGCTGCTTTTTTTTTTTTTTTTTTTGGGTCTAACTATATATTTAAATAGGATGGTGGATGAGGTTTTCTTGTTTAAATTTCTTGCTTCTTAAAAGTGGTGGTCTTAAGCAGAAAAGTGGAAGTTATGATCTCTCCTTTTATATACTACACTATCTGCAATTATGGCTAGATAATGAACAGCTTGTGGATTTGTAACTTAGTCCATGTTTTTGTTGTTTTTTTTTTGAGTTGGTGTTGGTTCTCAGAAGTGGAGGATCTCCTATATGCCTAGTACAATGTTATCCCACAAATAATTGAGAAAGGAGAATTGGTTCTCCATAAGAGTAAGAAACATTGAGGATATTTATCAAAGATGTGGTGATAAATTCACCTAATTACTTCCTGTCGTTTGTTGGCCCCTTGATTGTAGCTAATCACATTGAGGACATTGCTAAAAGTTTTCTATCCATAGTTCTTCAACAGCTAGGACAGAGATATTCATCTTACAAAGTTCAATGTCCTCAACATAGTGGATGTATGTATCCATATCTCAAATACTTGGATTAGTTTTGAGGTTTAGCATATAAATCATTCTTACCCTTTATTTGTAAGGTAACATTGAATATAAGTATGACTCTAGATTCTGTTTCAAAGTTTATGACCAAGCTATTTTGGTCTTCTCCTTATTCTTGACCCATTAGTAGAAATTCAAAACACTGTCCTTACACTAGTTTCTGGTGGATCTTTGGTGCACGTGTGGATATTGTATGGATTAGCACTCCATGAGCTTATACTTGACAAGTGCACTTCTAAACTTCTAGAAAGTTCTTTCCTAACATTTATAATTTTATTACACAATGTTCTCCACCATATGAAACTTGCCTAACATTATTGCATACTCTTATCTACCTAGTACTATTTTTAGCAAGTACTAAGAAGCATGTGCTCATCACTCCAGCAATGGCACTGAAGAGGAAATATAGAGTACCGATATCCTTGTGGTTAGTGGAGAACAACCATCGGACAGGATTTGTAATTAAAGTTTGAATGAATTTTCCTTCCTTATTAGAGATGGGCCCTGTTAGGGGCTGAAAAAAAAAAGGTGGGGGATTCGATCCCAACTCTTCCTTCCACGACCCCTTATGCAATGATAACAACTGGGGGCTACCCATAAGAGAATAGCATTTTGCACTATATGAAACTTCCCTAACATGATTGCATACTCTTATGTACGTAGTCCTATTTTTAGCAAGCTTTTACATACCAAACCATACTGAGCATACTGTATTGTATTAGTAGAAACGAACATGGCACAAGGGCTTGATATAGTACTGTGCCAACTCATGATATGGATTCTATGCTGACTTAGCGCTTTTTTGTATATTCGTTTGGGGGGCTATCATACCATGCTGTACCATAACGATGAGATACCGGTATAGGACCTGGTATTGAGATGGAAAACCTTTATATGTAGTTCTAAGTTATATTGTAGCACTAATGATGATGATAATAATAATGATAGCAATGATTGTAATAATAAACACCATCTATAAATAATTGCTTCATCCATCCCAATTTACTTGTGTCTTGTCTATCTTATGTTCCCCCTTAAAAGATGATCATTATTAGAATTCTCTTGGTTATCAGCTTTATACGAGCTTTATTTTTTAATTCTTTTCCACTAATTGCATTCTACATTCTTTATTTCATTTTGTTGTTTTCTAAAACTCTTTCAATCTCCATATTCTAATAAGCAACTCAGTGAATGCATATATGTTACCATTTGGGATTTTTCATGTGACCCCCTGCAAAACTTCAACAATATATTACATAAAAGAAATTCCTCAGCTTTTGAAATTTCTGCAGACACCTTTGACAAGTCTAGCTGTTTTTCACAAAGAGAGGAGGAAATGTTAACTATCAATAATCAACATTCAATTGCACATAAGAGGCATTCATGATTATTCTTCTTAAATAATTGTTTAAAGTAAGGTACACCGTATAGTCCCAAACCAGGTGGTACAGCATGTATTGTACTGTACCAGGGGTAGATTGGCATGATTCTGCCCCTTGATTCGAGAAACTAGTGAGGGAGATGGAGAGGAAGAAGGAAAGAGGAAAAAAGAGGGAGGGAGGGAGAGGGCGGCGAAAAGCGAGAGATGCGGAGGGACTGAGGAGAGAGGTCTTTCGAAGCTCTCTCTCCTCTGCATCTTTGGAACAGGGCTTTGTCCCCTTATTTTTTTGCAACTTTTTAAATGAAGTTTGCGGCGATTGCCGACATCACTTTTTTTTTTTTTTTTTGAATTTTTAAAGTGAAGTCGGCAATCACTATCGACTTCACTTAAAATATTTCAAAAGAAGTCAACAGTTGCTGCTGACTTCACTTAAAAATTTGAAAAAAAAGGGATGGTGTGAAACAAGAGCTTGGCCCTTAAATTGAAGCCAGGGAGGATAAAGGGCTTTGAAAGCCCACTCTCCCCCTCCCTCCGCCCCTCTTGCTCTCTGGCACTCTCTTCATCTCTCCAACCTTTCCTCCCTTTCCCTCTTCCACTCCTTCCCCCCCTCTCTCTCTTCCACTCTTTCCTTCTCTCTTCTCATCTCTCCCTCTGTGTGTGTGCGCGCGCGCGCACTGCCCCCCCCCATGCTCTCCCTCCTTTGCTTGCCAATTCTCTTTCATCTGTGCACGCCAGAACAGCATGGCATAGTATCGTACCATACCGTATCACTAGCTTATCAGCATGGGGACCAGTTTTAGTATTGCGGACCTTGGTTTAAACTTTTAAATAATGATTTTTTTTTTGAAAATAAGATTTTCTCTCTTTTCCTTAAATGTCTTAAGGAGAAGCTACTAGCAAACTGCAATGACCACTCAAAGCTATTAAAGCCTCCTTTTTGAGGAAGTGGATGACAAAAAAGCACGGCACTTATTTTCACAATCGATCGATAAGATCTTTTGTTGGGGTGTGGAAATTTAAATTCCAATGAACATCTTGAAACATCGCAGGTTAAGATTTTATAGTTAATTTATTTATTTTCTATTTTTTTGTTTAGTTAGAGAAATAGGTTGGATATTTTAAATTTATGTGCAATTTAGGGACTCAATTTTAGGCTATTTTTCTACTGGTTTTTCAAGTACTATTTTGGGAATGATTAGTATCTATAGAACTTACTCTGGGTAATGGGTATAGGTTGAATTAGGAAAGTTTTATAATTATTAAAGTTGTATTTTAAAAAAGTTTAATGTTTTTATTGCTGGGTTTCATAAAAATGAAGGTATTCTTATTTTAGAAAATCCTATATGTTTTGTTAGGAAAAGTTTGATATTGTTGCATATGCTTCTTATTATTATCTCTCTTGGGAAGGGTCCATAAGTGTCCTGATTAGATAGAAAATCCTAGTCTAATATATATATGTATGTATGTATGCATGCTATAATGGAGGCTCTGCTTGTGCAGAGCTCTCCATTTGCCATGTGGATACTCCTATTAATGACATCATTATTATAACTCTTTATTTTGGATAGTAAGTAGAGTTATGTAATATGGTTCTTTAATAAGAAGTTTATTGGCTTACTAAATAGTATTAAATAAAAAAAACTTTTGTTAGTACTGCTAAATTAATACAAAAATTAATGGTATTATTAATAATCGTATTTGGTTAATGTATGTTGATATTAATAAAAATCACTTTCCATTAGTTTTGTATCCTGCACGGGTCATTAGATTATGCTAGTATTTTATTAATTTCTGTTATATTTTTGTGATCATAATCCTGCTTAAAAATGAAAACACAACTACTGATGACCCCACCATATTGCGTTTATATATCTCCTAGATGCAATACTTTTTTTATTTTCTATTACATGCAAGTTGAATCATGATCCTATTATTTTATGGTACTTTTTTTTACTATATCAATAGATATACATATACTATTAGAATTTTGTACAATGATAGTATATCATAATATTAATATCAAAAATATATTTTAGAAAATAGTTAGGCTCTTATATCTACTATATTATATTCTATTTCTGTTTTTCATTTTATTATTTCTATTCTATATTGCATTTCAAGAATAGTTGAAAAATGGAGAAAAATTGCACCCTGCGCATCATATTAGTTATATGCTAGTTAGTAACTACTATTATGGCTTTAGCTATAGAGGGAGAAAGGTTAATTAGTTTTGGTGAACAATAATGAATACCATTGTCTCTTTCTTTCTATATATCTCTCTTTTTTTGTCCTGAACACTTATATTCTCCATCCAGGTATTGCGAGATCATGGAATCAATTTTCTCTGGGAGTATAAAAATGTTTCTTTATGCTGATTTTTTTGCCAAACAATCTGAAGTAAATTTATATTTCATATGAACTGTCAGATGGAAAGTTTATGTCAGATTTGAATCTATTGTAGGTTTGATCAAGCAGATCAGATCATCATATCTCTTCTGCCATCTATTTCTCCAATCTTTTCAGCCTCTAGGTTAGCTCATGAGGGAACCATTGACAAGACTAGCTAGTCTCTTCTACCCATGTGCCACAAAACAACCAAATTCTCTACGTTGTCAACTTCTCATGATTGCTCGGTGCATAAAATTGTAACATCCTTGAGTGGTAGGGATCTTCCTTGGATATAAGAGTTCTAAAATACGGGGGTGGAGGATCATTTGAAGATGGAATTTTGGTATAAAACTCCCTTCCATCAATGGTTTGAGCTTCTGAATGAACCAATGGTTGAGAATTACTAGAAATGGTGTTTCAGGCCACTTTCTTTGACTAAGAAGGGTGAGGAGAGATAACTGGTCATTTGCTTCTTTCCGGTGGTCAGAGACCATGTCCGGAGTGCTTAGGAGAATGAAGCACAGCAGCTTGACCTCATCAAGATCTCCTAGCTTCTTCAGCAGCTATGGGCAACAAGATTGCTGGAAATGGGTGCAATCAAATGAGCAGCTCTAGAGAAAGGACATGGCCCTAGAAGGCAGCAATCTTAAGAGGTGCATGCGTGTAAGAGTGCATAAGCAGGAAGCCTGCAGGGTATTCAAATGCTACCATGTGTATGCAACAAACACTTGCTACTACATTTCCCAATCGACTAAAAGATAAAATATGATTTAGTTCTTATATAATCCCAAAATTCAATATGCTTTATTAATCATTCACTAACCATTTATCTATTCATAGATCTTGCCCAAATGCAAGAAGGATCTTATGTTGTTGCCACAAACTTCACTCAGCTGATCATCATAATGAAGATTTTAGGTTTCTTGCATGTGGCAAAAGTGTCAATAATTCTTTGGATGGGGCCGTGTCAATTTGAGTCTCTATTTTGATACACTTAGTCCAGATTACTCATAGTTTGTGGTTGGAATTGCTTCTGTTGTTTGTGGTTGGAATTGCTCTGTTAAAACTTCCTGTCCTTTACTGCAGGTGTCCAGATACCCAGATCCCCAAGATGCCTGCTCAGCAATTGCTGCAGAATCTTACAAATTATGGTTAGAGAATGAAATTCGGACTGATGATATAACAATCATTGTCGTGCACATCAAAGACTTGGGTGATGTAAGTTAAATGTTATTTGCATCAATTACCTCAAATTAGTTGCATTTTTTTTCTTAGGTTTGTTAGTGATTGCCAGTCTTCCATAAAAATCTGATCAGTCAGATGCTGTAGCAACTAATGAAGCAAGTCATATCGGCACAAAAGCTTCTCTAATGGTTTCACAGAAAGCAAGCACAGAGAGATGTGCATCTCCAGGGTCAGAAACTGGTCATCCAAAAGGAAGGAATTTCCTTGAGCTGCAGTCATGTCCTCCTGACTTTTCCCTGGAACGAAGTCTTGCATGTGTTGCTCCTTCTCCTACACACTCTTTATCTATAGAAACGGTTTGCATCTACTGTCATGCTATTGTGTTGTACATCTTATTATCTTCTCTGAATTCATTAAGTGATACCTCTGTTTCTTGACAGTGATATACCCAGACTGACTGACTGACCGAGGCTGCCTGTATTCCTCCACCTTCCAGTGTAATGTGTCTTATCTAACTTGTAAACTACCATTCTAAAGAGAAGCATCTAGTCTTTTCTTATGGTAATCTGGTTATAAAAATAGAAATATTCAATTTATGGCGTCAATTTTTTTGCCAAACAAACCAAGAACCTGTCAATTTGATTGCCTTTCTTCGTAATATCACTGTAATTTTGAACGTCCATGAGTTCTTAGTTGTTTGATTGTTTCTTTTGTAATTCTGCATGCGTGGAGTATGCTAACTCTATCTAATTATGCCTGACAGGATAAGTTCCGCAATGGTGGAGGGAATAATTCAATTCCTTGTGGTCTTTTAGTTCCAAGAATCTATTATGAGGAGCTTTCTTTATCATCTTGGCCACATTTCCAGTATGTCACATTTTAGATCCCCTTTATATTCAACTCAAAAGGCTGTTCAAAGTAGTATGGATTTGAGGGAAACATGGTGCCTCTCGACCTTTTCAAGGACCATCGAGCGGCCATTGCTGCGTGGATGTGGAAGATGGTTGTGCAGTATTTGACATCCTACCTGTTAATTTATTGCATATAGCACTAGGGATGAAGCATCGGATGGTCGGCATATGAAATGCTCGTGTTAGGAAGTTGAGGCTTGTAATAAGGTGATGAATAACATTCCCACGGAAAGCATAGACGAACCTGTTTTATCTTTTGGAGAAATGTTATTTCATTTGTTAAATTAAGCTGGCCAGCAATGAGATTGGCCATCTTGTACAAAACTAACTAGACTAGCCATGTGGAAAGTGCTTGAAAAATGCTAAATATAGGCAGGTCTCAACCTACCAAAAAAAAAAAAAGGCTAAGAAATAATAGTAATGTTGTTGCATCACTTTGCGCTTGCTTGAATGCCTTGTGTGCTTGCTTAATCTATGTTCAGATAATTTTGTCTGTGATAGAATGATGATTTCTATTTCATGATATGAGAACTTCACTTTCTCATGTGGATGTCCAATGCTGAGGTCTGTTAGTTTTGGTGGCTTCTGAGAGCTCCCAGGTCTCCAGAGCTTGACCAACCAAATCAATTACCCCAGCCCATGCCACTGCCTGCCTTAGATCTACGCAAGCAACATTTTAAGTGTTACAATAAGAGTCTAAAATTATAATATTTTAGTACTATAATTTGTGGGTCACTTGAGCAAATAACATTTTAGTGCCCCGGGCTGAGACTTTCTACAGAGGTTTAGCTTGTATAAAGTTCCTTGCTTGTTGTGTAGATTAAGTACCAATGAAGGGAGTGTTTGTTTGGCTGTTGTTAAAGTTCATTATTTAATGTGCAACAAAAAATTGAGTATCGAGACATTCTATTTATTTTAATTAGTTATATTACTATATTATGTTTTAAGAATAGTGGAGAAAAGAGAGACAATCCTACCTCACACATCAGGTGAGATATATGCTAGTAATTATTGATTTTGCAAGCCAAAATTAATTTTTAGAAGAATTTTAATTTTAATTTAAATATAAGTATGATATTACTGATGCACATTTACGGAACATCAAATATATATTTATTGAATGTTTGTTGCGTGTATTGAATACTTGAAAGATATTTGCACAAGACACTTCATCTGATATGCATTTGTTTCGACCACCTTCTTCTTATATTTAGATTAAGGGTAAAATCATTGACTAGTTGCATATCATTGGGAGAAATCAAATCCGATATTTTCTTACAAAATCAATAATTAAGTGGTCCTTTATCCAAAATCTATGCATATATAGACAATATTATTCACATATAAACAATATTATTCATGATCCACTGAAAGATGAAAGTTTAATCGTGGAGCGATAGCTAAAAATTGTAATCTAATCTTGTTAAAAGAATTAAAGCAACAAACACTCATTAAATGCTAAACAAAATGATATTTAAAAGATTAAGAAGAAGGAAAACAAGATTAATGTATCCTTGCTTGATCCTTTGAAGCTTCTAGCCAGCGAGGCACTCGTGTTTCTTGACATTATTGTTTTTAAATTTGATCTCTTCAGCACTATGGTTATCATAATTGATATTTTGATTTATCCTAAATTTGAAGACAATGGCATGTCACTAGACAGAAGTTTGATCGGACGAATAAGAAGAAACACCACAAAAATTTCGTTATTTAAAGAAAAAAATAGGGATCTTGCTAGGAAATTTTTGAAACAAGGGAGATTTGATATGCAAATATCTAGAAGATGTGTTTTGTGTGCAATAATTTGTGATCCAGCCAAAATCTTTTATAAATATATTCTACTATGAAAATTATAGTCCTAAGTATTTTGGTGAGACTCTGCTCGGGATGTTGTAATACAGCGAGAAAGGTGAAGAGCAATTTGATCGCCATAATTACACTTTAAATATTAACATATAAACAGAAGTAAACCATAATTTGGTAAAAATTCTTCAAAAAATTTTATTGATATGTCAAAAGATTGCTCATTGATATTTTAGATGCATATATAGAACATGACCCCTAACTTTAATTTGGACATTAAGTCCCGTACAAAATTATACTTCTAATTGACTCAATAAAGGAACACACTAAACTATAAACATAAAAATATGGCTAAAATTCTAGCTTCTATAAATCTTGGCATGGTCTAATTGATCATAGTAGCTATAGATTGCACCATTTGATGCATCATATTGTTTAACTACACATCAATCTCTAGTAATAGTAGGCTAAAACTTTAATGTTGCTCTACTTTTATATCTCCATGTCTCTTTCTCTCCATCTCTCTCATGATAGACAAGATATATTTGATGGGATCTTAGTTATCCATTAAGAATATGTTTGGTCCTAAAGAACTCTATAGAAAATAAAAAATTATATCAAGAAAACATTTTTCACATATATAGTAATTTTTTTTAATTTATTATTTTTAAGAATAAATAAAAAACTTTTTTTATCTAAAAAAATAGATAATTAATATAATTTTTTTTGCAACTAAATGTATCTCATATATCCTCTCCCTGTTGTATATTCCACACATGGCTATTGCCAAATTCTAGTTGTGAAAGATTTGAAGGCTTTAGATAATCATAAGCGATTTGTTTAGGATTGTTAACAAAAAAAAAAAAAATAGTCGGTGGGAAGGAAGCAGAGTCAAATAGAATCATGGAGTGGTATTTTAGTCTAAACTTAATTTTTTTTGAAAATTAAATATATTATAAAAATATATTTGATTCGTAATCGAAATCAAAATCAGAATATATTGACGTACGAGAATCGAGTAATCATATCTGCTGATATATTTAATTTATAATTAAAATAAAAAATAAAATAAAATTTAAATAATAATAAAAATAAAATTTAAAATTTAAAAAATTAAAATATTTTTATTTTTTATATAACGAATAGAACTCCTCTAAATCAAATGACGAAAGATATTCATTCTCATTGTCATTCTAAAATCCAACCCGCCCGACCAAAAATATCCTCAAGCTTCTTCTCTGGCCTTTCCTCTTCGTGCAGCCGTGCGGCAATAAAATGACAAACTTTCTAAGACCCAATCCTACCACCAATCTCGCTTCCGGGTAATAAAACAAAAAAAAAAAAAAAAAAAAAAGTAAAAAACTCCAGCACCAGCTTTTAAGGAATGCACGCCAACAGCTATCTCTCCCCAGATCCCCCCCTCCCCAGATTGCAGTCTACGTTCACTCAGAAAAGCTCGGTCTTTCCACCAAACCCTTTAGATTTAGCAATAAATCCTCCAAGGTCAGAACTTTATATTTATCCGCCACCAACCCAAGCCGTCGTTGGTGTTGTTTCATCCGAGCTGGAGGGTTGGTGTGGTGATGGCGTCGGGCTCCATCCAGAAATCTGAGGAAGAATGGAGGGCCATCCTCTCACCGGAGCAGTTCCGGATCCTTCGGATGAAGGGAACTGAGTATGACTGGCTCTTATTTCTTCTATTTTTCTCCTATTGCTTTGAGTTCTTGTGGTTTGACCTTGGTGTTATTTTTTTTCTCTTCATGTTCTGCTTCATGGATTTTTTTCGTATTTTTTGTAGCTTTTTTTGGACATATGTGTTTTGATGTACCATAACATCATGATTTTTTTTTTTTTTTTTTGTGTTTTTAGGTCTATGTAGTCTGTAATTTTTTCAAACCTGCTTCTTGTTTGGATGTTTAATGAAAATTTATAAATCCCTGAAATCATGGCATTTTTGAATCTTTCTACTTTGGTTTCAGTTCTCCGAGTAGTTGATTTTTTTTTTTTTTTGCTATTTTAGATCTTTCTTACATCAAGATTCAAACACCTTCAGAAAGATATCACAAGTTTCAAAAACTATAAAAGCTTTGGGTTGGGCAAAAGGAGGTAGAATCGTGATTTTCGAATCAAATTCCTTTCTTGATAAAAGGTAATTAACCCCAGCCCAACCTTTTTGTGAAAAAGGAAGGATTTTTGGAATTAAAAGCTCCCAACATGGCCTAAATTTTTCGATATGCTTATATTAAAACTTGTGTCTTCTTGGGATTTTCCTGAGAAAATGATGTCCCAATTTGGAGTAAACCATGTGAGTTTGCAATAGTTTTCTTGGTTGACAAATTTTAATTTACGCTCCTGGTTCTGGGTTGTTTCATTTTATCAAATTCTTAATGAATTTGTATGATGCTGATGATTGGGTTTGTTACATTTAGACTAAGTGTTATTAAGTATTCTTGTATCCATTGTTCCTTGGCTTTTGAACAATTTGATTTTGGCTACTTCGAATTTCTTTGTCATGAAAGTCTTTATGTGCTTTTAGGGTTAATTAATTCAAACATGTGTTATTCATGTAATGTAATTGGGATAAGATCAAGGGATTAAGGCCAGCTTATTTCTTGGCTTTGATGTTGGAAATGTCGGTCTGCTTAGTTCCATGTTAATTATCAATTATACCATTGTTTTTCTCTGGTAGTTGGTTTTTGGTATTATTTTTAGCTGTTTTTTTATTTGTTTTGCTATAGACTTGTTATTTTTTAGTTTGATTTGGTGCATCTATTTTTATTTTGGAATTATGGATTACTCTGATTTTTTTTTTTTTTTTTTACAGTTGGCAGTTTTTAAGTACTTGTTAACTTGAAAAGTTATATGCTGCATTCATCTTGTTTTGGATTGTCTTAGATGCCAGTTAGAAGCAATCTTTTGAAATATTATGATTTAGGTTACTTACTGTTTTCAAGTCCTTTTGTTTTGCTGTTCCTATCTGCTGAATCACAGGCATTATGCTGTCTAACACTTGAACGTATAATTGATTTATTTCTTAAATCTCTATTTCTCATATGTTTTATGATTAAGATTAATACATAGCTGAAATCATATAGTTGTCTATTACTCTCTCTCCTTTGACCTTCAAAACTAGTGGTTTGAATATGCATGAATTTGGAGAATGACTTAATCTTTTGGTACTTTTTAGCATTTCATTATTTTGGCTACTTAGCTTGATACCTTGTGTATTTCCTGATTTATGTGATGTTCAATTGGTTGATTCATAATAGCTGGAGTCTTCTACCTAGAGTGCTGCAACTGCTATGAAATCTCCAATATCTTGCTCCAGCACCCACTTCCTGAGCTTTTCCTATTCAAAGTTTTCATTGAGCTCCACCTCCTTGCTCCTGCATTAAACCTACTATTGTACCTGCTTCTGATTCACGTGCTCAAGGATGGTTCCTTGGTTTCTTTTGATTTATTAATTCAATAAGTTGTATATGTTCAGATATAATTTGCAACAATGTTTATTTTGCGACACTTCTACACTTTCTTGCCTATCAACTGGTCTTCGGAGACTCATGAAAGGGTTCTACCTTGCTTGAATATGCCTGGTTTAGGAATTTGGCATTGACACAAAGGATTTAAGTCATGCTAACAACCAATCATAAAGGTTTTTCTCAATTTTTCCATGTAGCCCTCTCAAATTGGAGTTTTGCTCCATCATAACTCCCATGTAAATAGGAAAAGTCTTGGTTGATTTGTTATATAATAATGAACCTTTATATACAAATTATAGTTTCATCACTTCATTTACAAATTATGATTCAATCGGTTGCTTTATATTAGCTGGACTCTTCTACCCTGCACCCGCTTGGGAATCTCTCCAATATCTTGCTTCTGCACCTTCTTCCTGGGCACTTCCTTCTTCAAAGTTTTTTTTAAAATTTAAAATTAAATTTTATTTTTTATTTACAAGCTCAGCTTCCCTTCTCCTGCATCCAAACCTACTCTTGCACTGGCTTAAAGCTTTGTTGATTGGCTGTATGATAATGAATCTCTACTGACAAAGTATGATGGCATTGTTTAAAAGGGAAAGGGCACTTAAATGTGTTTATGGTTAAACAGTTGATTCAAGTAAACGCATTTGAGAAATTTCTTTGTTTTCATTTTTGAATCAAGCCAAGTATTTTGCACTGACATGTTTTCTCTTTAACCAAATAATGAACAAGAATATCGTAGGAAATTCAAGATAATCTTTATGTATCCCATGAATCTGATGGCATGTGGATGCATGTAAGATATGACAAGGGCTCTATTACAACCTTACATTCATAAGAAAAACTCACATGACTTTGAAATATCATTTTTTCCTGAAAAAAGATGTGCAACTATTCACTTAAAGTATCAAGTGTAGATTGGTTGTTCTAACTTCTCTTCTAATCCCCCCATCGATCATGTCATCATGCTTGAATATCTGCAAATTGCAAGTCTCAGCTTAAAACAGCTACTTGTACTTCTGGTTTTCTTGATGGTTTTTCCAATGAACTTTTGCTGATTCATGAGCTTGAATGGCCAGTTTCAGATTTCTTGCTGGGCTTATGATGTTTATGACCACATATTTTATTTTTTTTAAAAAAAAAAAGATTAAAAAGAACATGAGACATTCTAATAGAACCCATCCCTCACTCTCAGAAAATAAAATAGACAGAAAGGAGCCGGGGTAGAGACTGGATTTTGGCTTCTGGAGCAGCTCATTAGTCATTGCTAAGCCTGCATTCATTTCGGTTGACTTTAAATGAATGAAATGGAGGCTTGTTACTATGACCCAGGCCTAACATTGTCATTTAACTCAATGATTATTTCCAATTGTATTGCATTATTGTTTGTCATTTAGAAACCTGAATAGTGTCCAACAGAAAGCAAAAAGTGTAGGAAACTTACATATTTGTGTTCATGCACTTACAAATGAGACTATGAAATGACTTTGGAAGGATAAGTACTGGCATTTTGTTGGTGGTAGGAGGGGGTGGGGGTTCAATTTCATAACTTTTCGCATGACATTAACACCTAGTCAAAAAAACCACCTTGTTTCTTGTTTTATCTCAGTGCTAATTTTATGGTGTCTTTCAGATACCGAGGCACTGGTCAATATGACAAATTCTTCGATGAAGGTATATATGGGTGTGCTGGATGTGGAACTCCCCTTTACAAGTCCACCACCAAGTTCAATTCTGGGTGCGGCTGGCCAGCTTTCTATGAGGGTCTTCCTGGAGCCATAAATCGCTCGGTGTGTCTTTGCTTATTATTTTTATAATAATAATATTATTATGTTTTCATGCTTCTTTTTTGCCAGCCCATTCATTTGAGTTCATAACAATTGCTAACAACGCTGACTTGTATTGGCAGCCTGATCCTGATGGGAGGAGAACAGAAATCACTTGTGCAGCTTGTGGTGGGCATTTGGGTCATGTGTTTAAAGGAGAGGGGTTTAACACACCTACCGATGAACGCCACTGTGTCAACAGCATTTCACTCAAGTTCGCTCCTGCCTCCTGAACAACTTTCCTCCTCCAGTTTGATTATTTCTGATGCCTCCTGTGCAAGTAATAAAGTTGACTCATGTGTAAGGACCTGTATTGGGTGTTAAGTTATTCAAAATGGCTCTTAGATTCAATTAGGTCTACATTGGATAATGAAAGTCTAAATATCAATCATGTAAGTCATTGGATGGGATCTGTTATTTTTAAATTGCTTACATATCAGAAATCATGTAATTTGAAGTCTTCTAATCTATGTATCAAATAGTTAAAAAAAATTAGATAGTCTAAATAAATTTAATTATATATATTTTTTAATCACTTCGTATGTAGGTTAGTGATTTTTAAGTTATATGATTTTGGATATGTAAGCATTTTAAAGATAACGCATCCAATAGCTTAGTATCAATGATAATTAGCTCAGATCATTGATACGAGACTTCTATTATCTAATATAGATATAATAAAATCTAAGTGAAGGTCTACTTTAGTGTAGTGCTAACTCTCTCTCTCTCTCTTTTTTTCTGCCTTTGTATTTGTATATTTTTTTTCTACTATACTTTAGAAGTATTGTTGGATTGCCTAACCATGCATGAATCTTGAAGTGTTTTTAATAAAAAATGAAAGATTAAGCAAGTCATAGTTTTCCTTGGTGTGACTAATTACTGAAGAAAGAAAATATGTTCAATATCATCATTTCTATGTCATGAAATTTATGGAGTACCACCTTCCTTTTTAGTCTTATTAAGCGGGGAGATGTCGGTGGTGTCAGGGAGGATTCAAACAACTTTAGGCCGGGATGACAAGCTAATCTTTCACCTTATTGATTCATAGAATGGTAGATCATCTATAGCTTCTTTAATTGGATCTTGGAGTCTGCTTTGCAAATCGTATACCTTCTCATCAATAATTATTCTGTTTAGATGATTGTTTAATAGCGACAAAGGTTCAACATCAGTATGTCATATGGCAAGTTCTAGTCCACCTCTCTAGTTGGCTCCATCGTCTCATCTATTAAGAAATTGGCTTTGTGCGCTACTTCGATGGTTCAAGGCGAGAAACTTTTCAAGCCGCCATCTACCTGCTGTGTTCAGAACATGTCATATTAATGGGTGGATGATGAGTGCAATCTAAACCCAACATCTCCAGGATTGTTCCTGAAGGTGAGCTGATCTAGCGGAAGGGGTGTCTTGAAGTTTCTTTCTAATTGTTTCCACGTCAACTTGAAAGGTAAGCATCCCATCTAGGGCTGCCAATGGGTTTAGGCTAAGGCTTGTTCTGTTGATAAGTCAAGCAGTGGGTTAGATTCAAAATTGTCTAGACCGGGTTTGGACCTAAAAGTAGGGCTTGAAGAAATGTTGACTTGGGCTTGGGTAGATGTTTGGCCTGACTAGGGTCCGACCTAAACCTCAAGCTTGGAGCCTGGCCTAGTTGTGGCCTGATTTCTATGATAGGGATCTTCTGTCTAGGGGTATCTATGGCTCAGTTTCAGGTCGATTTATGATCAATCTTCAAATCAAATAGGTTTGAATCAATTTCTCAAATCAAAATTGAAATCGAATTAACCAAACAAAAAAATCGATCCGATTCGATTTGCTTCGATCTATCGGATTGTGGGCTATTTGGTTTCTATCCAATAGGTAGGTTATGGAATTGGCTAAATGGATTGCCATTTATTTTAAGTTCTAATCATGCTAAATGCATAGCTTATGGGATGTGCTGTATATATATATATATGTATATATATTAGTTTGGTTTAAATCATGTTTTTCAAATTTAAATTAAAATCGAACCGATCTTTTTAGTTTCTAAAATTTTTAAATGGAAACGGAATCGAAACTGAAAAGATCCGATCCAATCGAAGCGAAATTAGCGGTTTGGATCAGTTTTGCAGTTTGACTAATTTTGTTGCACATACCCCTATCCATAAACTTATCAATAACATTAGTAGACCAATAATCAATCAAGAGAGCAAAATATTTTTCTGATACATCCTCTTTTTGGCATGCTAGCATCCTACTTGGTTCACTATATGGTCCATTTCTTTTCAAAGCTGATTTATCACCACCTTCCTATGATTGCATATTTCATCATTATACTGCTTAAAGTAATCACAGCACAAATTTCTCTTCTGTACAAAAATAATTTTTTCAAATCAAAAAAAGAAAAAACATCAAGTGGAACGTCAGAGAGCAGATCTCGTACCCCAAATCATGGGCAACCAAATAATCTTCAATCTGAATTTCTTCTTGTCTATGAGATCCTCATTTAAGCCTGATACCTGCAAAAGCAAAGTCTTTCTCCATTGTTATTTGAAGTACTTAATTGATAGGAGCTATTAGACCAAACTGTTGAGCTTCTATCCATGGAAATTATAGTTGGAGGATGATGGATAGCAATGAAGGACTAGGAAGAATAAAGACAAAATAGGGTTTTTGATAACAAGTCATATGGAGAAGAAGAGAGGGATAATAGGGTTTCAATCAGGGAAGAAGAAAGAAAAAATGAGATTAATTTCTAATAACAAGACAATCAATGAAGAAGAAAGGGGAGATTTCTAGTTCATGTGACACCACATCACCCATTTTTGCCCCATCATCTACACTTTTAAATTTTTAAGCTACATGAGCATTGACTTCTGCCAAGTAAAGTTTATGCCATGCATGTGTTGGGGTTTGCCACGTTAGATTTCTAGTAAGAGAAAATCATCGAAAATCTGTCTATCATCAAAAATCTGTCTAAGGACCACATTAAAATGGTTAACAAATTAGGAGGATTAAACTTCAAATTTTTGAACTTCAGGGATCTTTAAAAAAAAAAATGGATAACTTCAAGGATTGAAAGCATAATTAATCTAAAAAATTAAAATTTTATATCAACTTTGCCTATTATCACTTTGTCAAATCTTTTCTGATTTGGAAGATACACCCAAAGTTTTATCCGTAATGAATCACTCTATATAAGTAGTCTATTTCAAAGGCCGAAAGATAGAATTTGGGCCTAATCACTAAAGGTGCATTTCTTTGTAGAGGTAGATTTTAGAAAATTTTTGATTTTTTCAAAAAAATATCTCAACTAGGCATCATATGATCAAGTTATAGCTTTTAGAAGTTTAGTATGCAATTGGCTTCTTGATATAGTGAATCTCATTGTTGGGCCATATTCAGCTTTATTTGTAGTGGCTAAAGTAGTTCACATTGAGTTTGACGATCATTTTGAATTAAGTAAAATTTTTTATGCTTGATTTATAATTTTTAAAATTAATATTCATGCAAAGAATTCATAATAAGTATTTTAAACATAAATATAGTTATACATAAAAAGTTTTCACACTTTTCATTTCAAATATTTTAGACTCATTATCCAAAGGTATACATAAAGTAAGAAAATATTTTATAATTCTTCTAAAAATATGATTAACCAATATCATAATTTATTTTCAAAGAAATCATATTTTTACACAAGTCATGAGCTATGCACGATAAAATTCTAGAGGGAAAGGTGCTAATAACTGAAGTCACGGATATAGAAATCTTTTGAACTGAACTATAGATGCCTTGGGTTAAAACAAATCAACTGAGTTATCTTAAGTTGCGTTTGCAATTATTTTAGATGTGTGGTTTGTTTTGAGTCAGGTATATTTGTAGTCTACCCATGATATGATATGTGAAAATTCATTAAATTGGGTTAGAAGAGATGGGGGGAGGGGAGATGGTGGTTACTGGTTAGGGTCCTTCATTTTAGGATTGATGGTGTGGCCATAATTAGGAAGAACAGGAGAAAGGGATAGTGGTGAAAGGAATTTTTTTTGTGTAACATAGTGGTAAAAGGAATTGCTGGCCATGAGAGGAGATAGAGACAATTGCACTGGGAGATAAGGAGGAAAGGAGCTAGAATAGGAGTGTTGCACAAAGATTTTTCAACTAGAAAATAAAGAATTTAATAGGAAAGGATGAGATTAAGCCAATCATCGACCAAATGGCAAGGTCTAACCATTACTTGACCCTTAAGGCAAACAAGACTGCCATTGAAATGGTCGTTGGCCATGGAAACATGCCCATCTCAAAGTAGTGCACCAACTAGGGTTTAAATCAATGGCCAATGATCTGGTTAGAGTACCGGCCAGCAAGCGATCCATGGGGATGAGAGAGAGAACCGATGGAGAAGGGAGGAGAGGTGGTTTTCTGGTGAGTTTGCTTAGCTCAAATATTGGCTTGGATCTTGAAACAAGGGAGGAAAAATTTTTGATTACTTTCAGGATTCCAACGAAGAGAAAGGAGGTGGGTGACTTATCGAGACCGAAGGGAAAATTTGAGAGATTTGGATAATGATGGAGAAATTTATGTAATGGAAGAGAGAAGAAGATGGGGGAGAGGAGGGGTCTCAAGCATTATCCCCACCCTCACTAGCCATTGCACATACATGCATATCCGAACCACCTTAAGGTCTCAAGCCATTATGAGTGTGAAGAGGTCCTCAACTTTTTCAATTTGGCCAACAAAAATTGCCCTACTTGATTGGGCAATTGAATTTCCCAACAATGGTTCTACTATAAGGTCAACTTGGCCAACTCGATTGAGTCGAGGTCGAGTTTGAGCTGAGTTAAGGGATAAAGCATTACAACATCCATGGTGAGATGTGGTCAGATGCCAAGATCCTACTCTTAACCCTGGTCGTCTACTATGCTATCATGAATTTTTGGTATGCTATGGTGCTAATGTCAATCCTACCATCCTTATACGCAACAAAAAAGTACTTTGAGCAGTTCACAAAATGCAATTTGTTATATCAATATCAAAAAACCATGCTCACAAGATAGTTACTGGTCTTGATGGCAATATATACTTTTAATTCACAATATGGCATTATAACTTGAAAACCTATTACCCAAATACAAAGATGTTGTGGAAAGTATATTTAGATTTGTGCAAAACCAATGCTTCTTTTTTCATGGTAATAATAGATGTGACCGGATTTATTCACAAAGACAACATTTATGGGAAAAAACTTGAAAAAAATCATCCTCAAACACTAAAACATCAAAAATGCATTTAAATTTGCATACAAAGGATACTCCATTCACAAAAGAAAATGCATCCAAAGTGTCACAAAGCTAAGCAAGTGTGCCAATAGTGGCAGCCATTATGAGTACTTGGACATTGGACTTCAGAATTCACATCTTTCTAAAATTAAATTTAAAAAAAAGAATCAGGCTCGTCCCTCCCGCTACATGTTTGCAAGTTTAAGAAAAAAATGTATAGTAATTTATCAAATCCCACGATGGACCATTTTTCAACCTTCAAAACTAAGAATATAATGTATTCCAATCTTATAACACAAGAAGAGAAAAATCTAAAGCAATAAGTGCGTGTACATCATAGAACCTTTGCTATAGAATTAAAATGATGACATTGGTAGACTCTTGTTGGTGCGCAAATCTATATGACGTTGGGATCCTGGAGCGGATGGTGAAGTGGGCCTCTTGGGCATCGGACCTGCACAAAAATTTTGATCTGAGGTTGTTCCAGCGAGGACCCTCTGACGCTCAATTTAGAACTCTATTCAATAGATAGAGGAGCATGAGAGGTAGAATAATGGTATATTTTTTTTGGGGTCCTCTTTGAGCCTTCTTTATGAATGAAGGGCTGGAGCTTCAGTTGGCAAGTTGATTGGCACGATCTTGTTCGATTAGGATGCAATTCGCATGTGGTGGCCAGACTATCGCTCGAGATTTTTGGGATGTGGTGATTGTGTTTGCCTTATCAATTTCGTGATAGTTGTAGCTTGGCAGGCACTTGAATTTTGAATTGAGCTGCCAACTGGATGATGTCGAGACGAGAATTAGTCAACAATGACCAAGAATCAGTTGTCCTGTCTATTTTTGGACGAGAAAGTTGCAGGCCAGAGGCATGCTCGGAAGGAGTCAGTCGGCCCGAGCTATTGGAGTTAGCTGATGAGAAGATATTGATGATAATACACAAGATTTGTCGAGTGATGGTCGGCTCGCTTCCGTTTGCTCGGGGGATGGAGCATTGATATCAGACAGCTGGGGAGGACTAACTCGGCAAGGGTTATAGCCGACTGTGAGTTGACGAGGGCAGACGGGTCTAGCATTTGGACATCTTGGGCCGTAGTCCTTTTCATATCATCGACTTGCATAGAATTTTCTTCAACAATTCTTATTTCCTATGTCTAATTAGATATTGATGGATCTAATCTTGCTACCTATAATTCTATAGAATGCATCAGTGTCCCAGTTAATGCTTGATTGTTAGTTTGAGGCAAACAAAATATGAGCTTAACCACCAATTTCCTGATATTTATTTGTGAAGTGTTGGGCACAACTTTCATGCATATATTTCAAGCCTGAGTAGGTCTATTTCTAAAGTAGGCTCAAGTTGAGACCAAAATAATATTATTATTTTTTTATTAGAATAAATAACATCAAGATTGATATCTCAGTTGAAATTAATTTGTTGAGGAACAAGATGGGCTAGTCCGAGATTGGACATAAGAATACCCGTTGTCTACAAAACCATCAGATCATAGTACTTCTAACATAAGAATGTCCGATGTCCACCGCACATCATCTCATTTTGAAAGATTAGGGTATTCTCATTTTCTTTTAGAGTTGGAATGAAAATGGAGCTGCTCAATAAAACAGTATAAAAATTACTCATTTTCATTTCTATTTCACAATCCAACTCTCCCAAACCAAACATGCTCTATATTCATTTTGAGATGAATCCATATAACCCAAGCTTGCTTGGAAAGGTTTTTCGGCCTTTAGCCAGGCCTAGCTTGGCAAAACTTTTCAGGCTTCAGCTTGATCCAGAGTAAACCGAGTTCAAAGTCACCCAAGTTCAAAGTCAAGCCTGATCTAGACTAAGCCGGCCCAAATGAAACTTGTATTTTGGGCTACATAAAACCTTTTGACGTGATCCAATAATGCATAAATACGGTTCAGCCCAACGGCCCGCTTGACACTATGTCTGTTCATCGCGACTATTCTTGGGCTGGCCCAAGCTGACCCCCAGCCTTGGTCATAAAAAATCAAGTGGGCTGTCTTTGGAGGCGTTGTCCAACATGGGCAGCACTTGGGTTAGGTCCAAATGGGTCAACTAAGCTATATAATGAATCAAGTCCTGCCAACATAGGCGTAATTGAAGCTAAATTTTGGCTACACAACTTGAGAGCGAGCAATCAACCTGACTAAAAGGTCCAAAAATATCTAAAGAAGCTCTTGATTATATGTTTCGACATCCATCACTTTGAGGGTATTTTCATGCACATATACCTTTCTATTTAATTGTAACCCATCATAACACAGCTCTCTCTCTCTCTCTCTCTCTCTCTCTCTCTCTGTGCTGCACTTGTATCTTTGCATCACTTTTCTTGAAAAAAAAAAAAAAATTCTTGGGATTAAACATTTTGCCAAGTAATAGTAACAGAATGTTTGATGTACGCACATTACAAGCGTCCGTTATTAAACATGATCAAGAAACAGAATCAAGAACACAAACTCTTCCAGAAATATTATATAGTATCTATATATTCGCCAGGTCAATAATATAAGTACAATCTTCCAAGAATCTCCAGAAAATTTTTCTTCAGCGATGAAATTCTAAAAACTATCTCAGACTAAAATCTATACATCCAAGAATCCCTCCCCGAACCACAAACAAAAAGAATGGAGAAAGGTGGTTCAAGAAAATGCAATGGACGCAGCATCCAACCCTTTACATCAAAAAAAAAAAAAAAAAAAAAAAAAAAAGAATCAAAAGAATAATTATAAGAATAAGAACTCCAAGACACGAGGAAGATGACAGAGAGGCAAAAATCGCTCAATTACCCTCCGCATCCCCTTTCCTGTGTAGCACGAAGGACGGTCTCCCGCTCTCGCCTTGCCGAAATCCCCACAACTCCACCTCTTCGCCCTTCTTGATGCCGCTCCAGCGGGCAAGATACTTCGAGTACTCGCTGCCCTTGAGGACGGTGCAGTTGGAGGAGTCCCAATGAGTCAGCACCACGAACGCCTTCCACTTGTTTGCTCCCACGTACACCGCCACCCGCAGCCCTCCGTGCATCCTCCCCACCTCCTTCTTCTTCTTGATCTTGTCCTTCTCCTCAGTGGCCTCGACTCCACCGCCGGACAGCTTCATCTTCTTGGACCCTTCGGCGGTGCTGCTTGGCTTCTTGCGCTTCCTCCCATCGTCGTCGAGAAGACTGGCGGCGGCGTTCTCCTCATCGGAGAGGAAAGGGATGAGATGGGCCTTCACGAAGCCGGAGGGGATGATGAGGCGGTTCTGCCAGGGGTTGAGATCGCTCTCGTTGACCTTCTTGGCCATGATGAAGCACGGGTCGGTGCCCTTTTCCTGCTCCGCCAATTCTATCACCCAGCGAGGAATCATGCGTGGACGATGGATCTCGTCAACCTTCTTGCCTTTGGATACCATCCTCCTCGCTTCTTTCATGCGTGGTGGAAGGACTGATGAAGAAGAAAGAAATTAACAGAGAGAGAGAACTCGGAGAAGGGAATTAGAAAAGGATAATGGGAATGAAAAAGGGTTTCGCTTATATAGAGAGCAGATACTATTTTCTCCTACCCCTTGTTCTACTCGAAATAAGTCAAGAGATATATTTCTGTTAATTTCCGACTCCGACTGGGTTTTGGACGTTCGAAGAATATTCTTACGGCTGTGATCATCCACAAGAGCTGAATACGGCACAGTCAATTTCTGACTCACACTGGCGCACAGTCAAAGACAACCAACCCTACCGAGGCACCTGTGCATCAGAAACTGGGCGGTCTTAAGTTGAGGCAGGCTGCTTCATTTAAAATGTATTAAGATTAGATTTAGCGCAGGCAAACTAAAGTTTTAAAACTGCATTTAAGGAACCAATGAGGACACTAAGGTTGGAATACTTGTGGGGTCCATCCAATCATAGCTGTTGTGCCGCTCATAAACGGCTGGGATTGGTTGACCTGACCTCCTCCAGATTCTACAGCAGCATCGGCTTTTGTTGTGACCCATAGAGTTGTAAAGCTGGGCCCATATTGTTGACCTAGGATTCAATTAGCTTGCTGGTCCCATTAATTTTGATCGGATTTATGCGCAAAATCTGAAAGCAATCCAGGGATGAAAGTAGGGCACGCAATTCGTATTTGCAGATTATAAACGCGTCAATTTTTTTTCGATATAAATTCACATAAAATAAATTTAAATATAATTTATTTATTAAATAAATTAAAATTTATAATTTAAAATCTGAAAGCAATCCAAGCGTGGAAGTAGGGAGCGCAATTCGTACTCACGGATCAATCTATTTTCAACATGAATTCGCATGAACTATATTTGAACACGCCCGATTTATTAAACGAGTTAAGATTTACAATTCACACATAATCAGCTTAGTAAATAAGTCATCCACATAAATATAATTATTAAATAGATTGTATCGAATTGATTCGAACACGGTCCACTTGAAATTACAAAAAAATATTTATTTCAATAAATTTAATAATAATAAAATAATAAAAAAATATAAATATATAATTGACAATAAAATAACATAAAAAATCTATCCATTAGACTAATATAATAAAAAAGAAATTCATAAATGGTTCTTACATAACATTAAAATTATATATGATTTTTTAAAAAATATAATAAACATCACGTTATCTTAAAAATTTTCAAAAAATAATCTTATATTTTAAAAATATTAAATGAGTTAGACGGATTGGATTCGGATTTGTAGGTTGACCCGTGAACTTGCATACATTTTATGGATTGTAATCGTGTCGACCCATTTTCGATCTGAACTCGCATAAGTCCAATCCGATCCATATTTTTCGTGTTGATTTCGTATCATGTTCGCGTGTCGTATCAAAAATTACCATCTCTACATGGAAAGAAATAAGAATGGGATGGTGATCAAGCATTTTGGGCAACTAGGTCACTCTAGGCCAGGCTCAGGCCAGATTGGGCTTCCGGCTCATGATGTGGCAAGAACTTCTAAGCCTAAGCCTGGCTGATAGCATGAAAAAAGGTTTTTGGCCCAATCTTGGGCATGTTTGTGTGGCTTGAACCAGCCCAGCCTATCTCGAATTCCACCCAGTCTTAGCTACTGCTAAGATCTATGAATCATCAGTCCAAGGAGTAACACATTTTAGGAGGGAGATCCTCCATGAACTTGGTTGCCTTCAAGTTCCAATGTTCAAGATATTCTCGCGTAGCAAGCATTCTACCAAGTATAACAAAACTTCCTCTACGGTGATATTACTTATTCTACTATTAAATCTAAATTCCCCGACTTGGATGCTATGCCCACATTGGTGAGATTCCAGTTCATACACCTCCTTTTTCTGTTGACTAGATTATGACATGTGCAATGTACGTGGTCGGGATACATTCTACTGAATGGTGGAGAGTATGCATCAAAGAAATTTGAAAAGTGCCCAAGAGTTGTGGCGGAGCTCGAAAATATGAAGCATAGGCCTGGAAAAAGGGAAAAGTCAGAGATGCTGAGAGCAGATGCACCTTGCGTTCATGAGCTTACAGATAAAACTTCTATGGTCAGATTGATTATGAAAAAAATTATGATTGGACCGCCATCGCCATGTCTCCTAAGGAGTTATGTGATGTTTATCAAAATTGTTCAAAATCTCTAGGGTTTATCCATTCTTATTTTCTTAGTATTTTAATGTATGCGGCGTGCCTCAGAGACGTAGTAGGCGATGACGGTCCGACCATAATTCTTTTTATGGTAGGTCTGACTGTAGAAGTTTTATCTTGAACTTGCACCATATATTATAGTAGATTCCAAAATTACTCTTTTGAAGTTAGCCAAAACATATTGCCCTACCTTACCACCACCCCCCACCCCTCAACTCTTATGTAAATTCTACGTTACCCCTCTGGAAAAACATGTGAGGTATGTGATTAAAGATGATATTAGAAGATCAGATCTTCCACTAGTGACATTATTTGGAAAATGTGGTGGAAGTTAAGCAGATGTTAAATATAACATGGCTTTATTATTATGGTGTACTGCCCATAACACCATGGAGCCAACCATAATATTCTTGTACACAAATCTATAAAAAATAACCAAAGGATCTAAATCTATCATCCAGTAAATAAGTAAATAAATGGTGGTTTAGAGCAACTAAATTTAAATTTAAATATCAAACTCTCTAACCTCAAAATTTAGAAAGTCATTCAGCATAAAATTCAAGATTAATTTAAAAACTAAAACTTCGATCACAAAACCTCTAAGGTTGGCACACGAACTTTAAGCCTGGATTATTTTTTATTTTTAGTGATTTTATTTATCTCAAAAAAATAAAAAAAAGTGATCTAAATGGCTTAGTATATAAAACTTATAGTATTTTAATTTCTAGCTTCTAGGGATTAAAAATTTATCCTGTAAAAGTAATTATTTATCAACAAAAATTAAGAATTGCTTGCTTTTCCTAGCAACCCAATCTTTTTCTAGAGCTATGCTTTACCATATTTTCTAAAGAGATGCATGGTGGGAAGATATTATTGGATTGATGAGATCTTCTAATATTCAAATAGTTCATCAAAAGCCTCTCCAAAGATGTCAATTTGGCCTCCCAACTTATTAATTTTCCATGTGCACAACATGGACCAATAACTTGTCAACCAATAAAATCTCTAACTCTATTACTATTATGGGAGCCCTACGAACCTAGCATGTTCAATTGCACCATCAGAGTTCACTCTATTTTATATATTTATTTTTTGGATATCCAAATGGAGTCTCAAAAACTGCACTTTAACCCTCTTTTTCTTAAGTTTTCTAGAATTTGAAAATTTCTTGCATTAACTATCTTGTCCATGCTCTGCTAATATATAAAGTTACCCATGTTACATGTATGCAATGTCAGTAATTAAATAAAGTGGGTAGCCCACCTTTGCAACTCTCCGCTCTCATTTTGTTGATCTAAACAATGATCTTAGAGGAAGCATCCATCCATTAGGAAAAAATCTTCTCTTTTGTTTTTCAGGACCCTTCTTGGACAAAGTCAAAAAATTCTTTTGTCTTTATTTAGTTGCCAATAGTCTAACGGCTGGCACCTCACTACCCATAAGGAAGACTCTATATATCCTACATATATCAATCTTAGACAAAGTCATCACCATGGAACTTCTCTTCTATCATAAATATTATCGTGCAATAATCTATCTAGGACTTTATCCTAAGATGTAGGCTTCAAACTATCTAGTTTGCAAGAAGTATACGAGAATGCTAAGCTATTGCATTGGTGTATTCCAGTCTCCCTATTCAATCCTTCTATGCTTGAAGTAATTGATAAGAATAGATTTAATAGGACAATTGTTAAGTTTGCAAGCCTAAAATGGATTGCCCAAACATTAGCTCGAAGCAAAAGGTGCTGCTGACTGGCATTCTCTAATTGCTTTAGCCAACTACTGTAATTTACTGGTATAGTTAGATGAGAATAATCATGGATACAAGTTGCCCAATTTGATAATGTTGCGGAAGATTTTCAATTGCGTATGGATACGGCTGGAGCAGACTGAAGACCACCGGAGCGGTATTCCTGTAAAACAAGTCCCGATCGAAATTGGCTCCGGTGAAGACCTCCAACGATCGAGCTAGGAATCTGGGGCAACAGAGGAGGAGAGGAAATCATAAGAGGGCAAAAGTATGGTGGGCACACACGCGAGCCAATTTCGATTGGAATTTGTTTTGTAGAAATGCCACTATGGTGGCCTTCTGTCTGCTCCTGCCGTATCCGTATGCGGTTGAAAATCTTCCACAACAGTTAGCAAATCAATCTATAGGCCAGAGACTAACTAAAAGCAAAACAACAACAACAAGCAACAGTAAAAGTTTTGATCAGCAAGGTATATGAAAGATTAATTACTGATAGCAAACCAGATAGGTAGATGGTGCAATTTGGAATGAATGATGAGGATTAAGGCTTTTGGATATGTAGGTTTTGAGAAACAAAGATTACACCATCATAACTTAGAGTCATGGGTTTAAAACATAGAAACAATCTATTCATATGTTAGGATAAGATTGCGTATATTTAACCCTTTTGGGACCTCGCAATGGCGAGAGCTTGGTGCACTAGGCCACTTTTTTTTATTTTAAAAAAGAAAGACGAGCATAACTTACCAAGATTAAATAAGGTCAAGTATCCAAAATTGGACAAGGCATTATAGGCTAGTCCATACGCTAATGATGATTTAGGCATAAAGATAATTTGGGAGAAAAAAAATCCCAAAAATGCAATTAAAATAAAAGACAATTAGTGTTTAAAGTGGCTTATAAAATATCCTTTTGGACAGTTAAAAAGCATATGATGGTGAACTTGGAATCTAATTTAGTTTAAATAGATAGATAAAAGTAGAAAAAGCAGAAGGACAACCAAGATAGTTTTAACAAAGAAATTGGAACCATATTAAAAGTAATTAGAGGTTAAAATGTGCCATTTTATTTGATGTGGGAAAAATTCAGACAAATCTCCCCATTGTATGGATCTTAAGAGTCACCTACACTGCATATCAAAATCCACAACTCCAAATCATGTAAGTCAGAAACATATGAATATAGGACTAACAAGAAAGCAAAAGATATGTAAACTATAAAGGGCAATTGAGAGGAAAGAATGTGTCATATATTATTCTAGTACTGATGATACACATACACACATTCTATACATATACATATATACATATATACATACATACAGATACAAATAAGGGACAAGATTGTGAAGATCTCTAAGATTATTATGTTGACTATTTCTTAACCTAGCATTCCAAATTTGCTAAGATATTATTCTAGCATTTCAAACTTGCTGAGATATCATGCCAGCATTTCAAACTTACTAAGATATTATGGTATATCATACCAATATTCCAAATTTTCTAGGATATTTTGCTAACAGCCCCCTCAAACCCAAAAAGTGGTGTTGACATCAACTTGATCAATTTGGACACAAGATCATTGAACCTGCCAAGAAGATGAGATTTGATGAGAATGTCAGCAGTTTGATCAGTGGAGTGAATAGATGAGTCAAACTATGCCACGAACAAGATGTTCATGAACAAAGTGACAATCATTTTTAATATGTTTGGTTCTCTCATAGAAGATATCATTACGAGCAATCTGAATTGCACTCCTATTATCACAATAAAGAGTCATGGCAAAAGAATGAGAAACACTCATATCTTCAAGTAACCAGCATATATAACTAAAGGAGATCAGAAGTGGCATCGGCAAGGGCTTGATATTCTACCTCTGTACTGGATCGAGCTATAATAGTTTGTTTCTTGCTACGCTAGAAAATTAGAAAATCATTAAGAAAGAAATAATAGCCAATGATAGAATGACGACCAGTAGGATCACCGATCTAATGAGCATCACAATAATTAGTCAACTCAAGATTAGAGCTTGAAGAAAACTGAAGATCATGAAATAAAGTGCCTTTTACATAGTATAAAATGCGGAGAATGGTAGTGAAATGAGTATATTGAGAAGCAGTCATAAATTGACTAACCAAATGAACTGCATAGACAATATCAGATCAAGTAATTGTAAGATAAACTAAGCTCCCAATCAGTTGATGATTAAGCATCAGATCATCAAGTGGTGCGCTATCCATAGGAGTGAGACATGCATTAGGTTCAAGAGGAGTCGAGGTAGTCTTACTGTCTTGTTAGGCCAGCTCGAGAAAGTAATTCTGAAGCATACTTGGTCTGAGATAGATGATATCCATTAGAGATAGAAGAGACCTCAAGATCAAGAAAATAATTGAGGGGCCCAAATGTTTCATTTCAAATTACTGATTGAGATATTCTTTCAGATCAGCAAGACCGACAATATCATCTCTAGTAATGATCATGTCATCAATGTAAAGTAGGAGAAGAATGATGCATGTATTAGTTCTGCAGATAAGAGTGTTGAGTCATGGGGGCTAGAAGAGAAATCAAGATGTCTAATTGTAGTACTGAATTTTGCAAACCAAGCATGAGGTGCTTGTTTAAGACCATATAAGGCTCGACGAAGATGGCAAAACTTTTGAGAAGGATGTGAGTAATCAGGAAGAGGTTGCATATAAATTTTCTCTTAAAGATCACCATTAAGAAATATATTTTTTACGTCCATCATAATTTTCACTGTTTAACAGCGGCAATAGCTAGAAGGCTTCGAAAAGAGATAAGTCTGCCAACCGAGGCAAATGTCATTTCATTGTCAATCCTATATTCTTGTGTAAAATTCTTTGCAACTAGATAGGACATATATTTTTCCACAGATCCATCTAAGTGGATTTTAATCTTATAGACCCACTTGCACCCAATAGAGGCCTTCTCATGTGGGAGGTCAACTAAGTCCCAGATATATATTTTCTCTGAAGCCTGTATCTCATCTATCATTACTTGCTACCAGAGAGGATCAATACTAGCCTCTGGATAAAAGCAAGGCTCATGTAAAGAAACAAGAGTAGAAAAACAATGGTAATCATAAAGTTTGGCAGGGGGTTCTCTTACCCTTATGGACCGACGAAGAGAGGTATCAATAAAAGAAGGGATGGAGGACTTAGAAGAATCATATGCAGTATCTATAAGCAAGACAGATTCTGATGAAGAGACTATAGGTTCTACAAGAGTAGTAATGAGCTTGTCAGAGGAATTATCTATATCAGAAGCATTTATGAATAGCTTGATAGAAAGATTCATAAAAAATAGAGATACAGATGGAGAAGACTCATAAAATTTTGAGAGAGAAGAAAACATGGTGGCTTCCTAAAAAGTGACATGATAGGATATCCAAAGATGCTTAGAGATAGGATCCCAGCAACGATAACCCTTATGTTCTATACCATATCAAAGAAAACAATATAGTCATGCTCGTGATTCTATTGTTTAGTGTGTTTATGTGGCTGAAGGAGAATAAAGCAAGCACAATAAAAGACTCTGAGAGTGTTATAGGTAGGAGGAGTACCATACAACCATTCAAAAAGAGACATAATCTGAGTGACTGAAGAAAAAATACGATTAATAGTGAAGACAACATTGAGAGCGGCTTCATCCCAGAAATGTTCAGGACATGTGGCGGGCAAGAATAAGACACAAACTGAGCCTAGAATATATCTATACTTTTGCTCAGCATATCCACTTTATTTGAAGGTTCTAGGATAGGATTATTGAATAAGGGTGCCTTGTTATTAAAGAAAATGGACAAGACTAGAGTTTTTATATTCCATGGCATTATTAGTTCATAGAATTTTGATCATTTGAAAATTGAGTCTTTACCATTGTAGCAAAGTTAATATAAATTTTAAGCAACTCATATTTGTATTTCGTATAGTAAATCTAGGTAAAACATGCGTGGTCATCAATAAATAGAATAAAATATCTTGAGTCATCCATGGTTGGAGTTGGTGAGAGACCCTAGATATCGGAATGAATCAAGTCAAATGATGTAGGACAAATAAAGTCACTTTTAGTAAAAGATAGTGCTAGTTGTTTTGCAAGTTGACAATATAAATAGTTGAAAGACTGATTATTTATAGACTCTAACAAACCGCTAGATGCTAGTTGACAAAGTTTACTAAGAGAAGCATGACTTAAGCGAAGGTGCCAGAGATGAAGAGAAGATGAGGTGGTAGCTGTAGAAATAATTTAATGAGTGTGCAACGAAGGTGGAAGATGGAGGGAGGTGAGGTCAAATAAGCGTCCCACTCTACGGCTTATCCTAAGAATCTATCATGTCTGAGAATCCTGCACCTAATAATCATTTAAAGAGAAATATAAGTCAAAACCTAGTTCACACAATTGACCCACAGAGATGAGATTTAAGGTTAATTTGGAAACTAAATATATATTGGAAAGTGTTAGATGAGATATGGAAACATGACCAACGTGGCTAACATGTATATGAGATCTGTTTGCAGTGTGAATGATAGACAGATTGAAAATTTTAGAAGAGAGGAGAGAGGGATCAGAAGTCATATGATTATGGTAATCTGAGTAAAAGAGCCATGAAGGTGTACCTAGAGTCATAGACAAGGTAGTGGGAGAAGCATTAGATGAAAACAAAACCTGTTTCTGAAGAAATTCCATTTTGTTCATCTTGGTATAAATAAGTGACTGGGCAGAGCTAGTTAGATCTTAAGGAATAGAGAAGAACAGTATTCTAATAGAGCTTTAGAGATGTGATAGAGAGAAAATCGAGTACATTATTCTTCTAGTAGAGGAATGGTGTTCTAACAGAGCTTTAGAGATACAATAGAGAGAAGATCGAGAACATTATTTTTCAAGTAGATGATAACTTGTAGTGGACGAAAAAATTAAGTAGATAACATGGGTTCTGATACCATGTAAACTATAATAAAAAATTGAGAGAAAAGAATGTGTCATATATTATTCTTGTATCGATGATATAAATAGATATAAGTAAGAAACATTATTGTCAGAATTTCTAAGATTATTGTGTTGACTAATTTCTAGCCTAGCATTTCAAATTTGCTGGGATATTATTCTAGCATTCCAAACTTACGAGATATCATGCTGGCATTCTAAACTTATTGAGATATTATGAGATATCATACTAGTATTTCAAATTTGTTGGGATATGATTCTACCATCCCAAACTGGTTGATATATTATGCTAATATTTCAAACTTGCTGGGATATTATGCTAACAAGATGCATGAAGACAAATCAGACATTTTATAGTTAACATTTACAAACTATTTGTTGTTAATTGGAAAGCAGCTTCAAATAGAAGTCTATATAATATCGCCTAATACCACAAAGAATTATCTCATTAGACAAGATTCCATTGCAGACTAAGAAGTAGATCAATCTATTGTGAGAAATTTTCAATGGATCTTGTCAATGTACTTAAATGCTTCTCAAATGGCAGGGATCTTAGTGATGAGTAGCGCATCCAAGTTTTCATGATAGTGCCAGGGTGCAAGATTAGAATATGAACAAATAGTAAATACTAAATGAACGAACTATCTGGGCTTAAACCTATATATGGACTTGTGAAAATAATACCTCACTAGCTTGAATACATTGAGTGTGAATGTATACAATGACTATGGATGCAATTTAAGTTTAGGCTTACACTATGAATAAAGAAGACATGATTGCAAAGCTTCATAGCCATGTCTATGCATTAATAGATATATAACATGACAACATAATGCATCAATTAGAAAAAAAAAGAAAAACTTGCAAACTTGTTGTATATGTTGGAAAGAAGGATCCATTATAGTCTATGACCATTTATGATTAGATGAGGACCAGTATAGCTGTCCAGGGGCTTACCACATGGACATATTAATGGTACATTTATTGTTGGAGAGAATCCAAAAAGCAAAACTCAAAATTTTTCTAAGATTACATTCTATGCATTTTAATCTTATTTTTTTAATTTTATTATTTAAATATTTTAATTTTTTTATTTTTTTGATTTTAATTTCTGACTGTTGGGCTTTTAATTACCAAAGGTCATGTGCATTTAATCTCATTTTTATTTTATAACCATTGGACTCTGTATTAAAAGTTTTGATTGTTGAACTTCTTATTAAAGATCTTAGATCAATAAAAGTTTCAATGGCCATAAACGGTTATACTAATTGGCTATAAAAAGGCTTTTTTAAGACCTAGTCTAATCACTATGAGAAAACTGACTATTAATAATAGCTGTTTGCTGTCGTTCATAGTCAGTTTGCCATCATTAATGCTATTAGCGATAGCTTTCCGTCGCTAAAAAATTGATAGAAATACCTCCGCCGCTAACTATTATTTTAACAATGGTAATTTTACCATCATTAATAATACTAATTAGCAACCACAATACTGTCACTAATAAATTTTTAATTTTTTTTAATTAAGATTTTAAAAAAATTATTAGCGACGGCTTTATTATCACTAATGTTGTCGCTAAAGATTCGTTAGGTTCATGAAAAATGGAGGAAAAAAATAGCAAAGTGGGGAGAAGTACTCTTGTTTGGTTAGAGTTTTAAGATGAGAGAGACAGAAAAAGGCTCTTCCTATGAGAAGACATTTTTCATATTTCATGAGAAGTGAAAATCCATAGAGAGGTAAGTTTTGAATCTTCCTATGAGATAAAAATTAATGGCTATCTTTTCTTTCCAAAATTATCTTTATAAGATCAATTATTATAAATTAAAAATAATAATGATGATGATAATTTTACAAATATATGATTATGGAGCATATACATTCTCGAAAATACTATTTAAATATTATCTTTATAAGTATTAATATAATTTTATATAAATATTATTCTAATATTTATATTAATATAAATAATATAATATTTATAAAACCTTAATATTATTTTATTTTGTATACTAATTTAATATTTGATTAATATTAATATAGCATATATATTAATATTCATATTAATATAATACTATATTTAATATTATATTATATCTATTTTAATAATATTAAGATATTACTATTATATAAATATTGTTGGGTACAAAATACCCACGGCCGAAGTTCTCAGCAGGATTAGCCCTTGCGAGCCCCGCCCGGACTCCTACGGGAGCCGGGCTTCGTCGCCAACGTCAACCGCCGGTAAGGTCCGTCCGGACTCCTACGGGAGCCGGACTCCGCCAACAACTTCAACCGCAAGTAGACTCCGCCCGGACTCCTACGGGAGTCGGGCTCCGTCCTCAACATCAGCTACCGGTAAGCCTTGTCCGGACTCCTACGAGAGCCGGACTTCGCCTTTAACTTTAATTGCAGGAAGACTCCGCCCGGACTTCTACGAAAGTCGGGCTTCGTCCTCGACTCCAACGGCTGCAGACAGACTTCGTCCGGACTCCTACGGGAGCCAGACTCCGCCAACAACTTCAACCGCAAGTAGACTCCGCCCGGACTCCTACGGGAGCCGAGCTCCGTCCTCAACATCAGCTGCCGGTAAGCCTTGTCCGGACTCCTACGGGAGCCGGACTTCGCCTTTAACTTTAATTGCAGGAAGACTCCGCCCGGACTTCTACGGGAGCCGGGCTTCGTCCTCGACTCCAATGACTGCAGACAGACTTCGTCCGGACTCCTACGGGAGCCGGACTCTGCCAACAACTTCAACCGCAAGTAGACTCCGCCCGGACTCCTACGGGAGCCGGGCTCCGTCCTCAACATCAGCTGCCGGTAAGCCTTGTCCGGACTCCTACGGGAGCCGGACTTCGCTTTTAACTTTAATTGCAGGAAGACTCCGCTCGGACTTCTACGGGAGACGGGCTTCGTCCTCGACACCAACGGCTGCAGACAGACTTCGTCCGGACTCCTACGGGAGCCGGACTCCGCCAACAACTTCAACCGCAAGTAGACTCCGCCCGGACTCCTACGAGAGCCGGGCTCCGTCCTCAACATCAGCTGCCGGTAAGCCTTGTCTGGACTCCTACGGGAGCCGGACTTCGCCTTTAACTTTAATTGCAGGAAGACTCCGCCCGGACTCCTACGGGAGCCGGGCTTCGTCCTCGACTCCAACGGCTGCAGACAGACTTCGTCCGGACTCCTACGGGAGCCGGACTCCGCCAACAACTTCAACCGCAAGTAGACTCCGCCCGGACTCCTACGGGAGCCGGGCTCCATCCTCAACATCAGCTGCCGGTAAGCCTTGTCCGGACTCCTACGGGAGCCGGACTTCGCCTTTAACTTTAATTGCAGGAAGACTCCGCCCGGACTTCTACGGGAGCCGGGCTTCGTCCTCGACTCCAGCCGAGCTTCGACCGACAAGTCTGGACCCCCTGGCAGGTCACAGTAACGGACAACACTGTTCCACTCCCTACGACGGACCCTACGCAGCTCCATTACTCCCTGACAGGCCGTATTAACGGCCACGACTCTGCTCCACTCCCTGTGGCGGATCCTGTGCGATCCCACCACTCCATGACGAGTTACGACAGCGAACGCCGCTCCACTCTCCGTAACTGACTCCACGTGGCACACCCCGGTGATAGCCACGGGTCCACTCCACTACTCTTCGCAGTAAACTCCGCCTGACCCTGGGTAGCCCACTGCCAGACGGTTACAGATGTCGCTATCAGGCTACTGCCCCCTCCGCCTATAAAAGGGGACCTCAGATACGTTATTCTATAAGCTTTCATCTTTCATCTAAAAACTCTGCTAAATTCTCCGTTCGAGCACTCCATTCTTGTTGAGGCAGAGAACTGACTTGAGCGTCGGAGGGTCTTGCCGGATTAACCCCACCTCCGGTTTAGACTTCCTTTGCAGGTCCCGGCGGCGACCGCGACTTCCTCGACTCCAGCTTCTCCAGCGCGAGCGAATTTTTGTACCAACAGGATTGGCGCTAGAGGAAGGGCCTGTGTCTTCACAGTACCCTTGTTCTTAAAGGAGCGCTCAATGGATCCACCTCCGATCATCTTATCCGGCACCCACTCCTCCTTTCCTCATCTGATGCCTTCTCGCGAGGCCTTCGCACAACTACCTCCGGCTATGGTCGCCGACAAGGAGTGGCCGGACGATCGGCCTCTATCGGATTCCGTCAACACCATTTCGGAGGGATCCCAGCGGGAGGCAACCAACATACCAGCTGTATCCCCCAAGCGGCAAAAAGTTGAAGAACCCATAACCTTTACCGAAGAAGATACCCAGGGAGTCCAATTCCCTCATAACGACACGATCGTAGTTTCCTTGAATATAGCAAATTACGACATCCGTCGCATTCTTGTTGACAACGGAAGTTCGGCCGACATCTTGTTCTACGATGCCTTTTCAAGAATGTCTGCTCTTGGCGGTCATCTGAGGCCGATTTGCTCCCCCCTGGTGGGGTTTACCGGTGACGCCATTCCGACGAAAGGAATGATAGCTTTGACTGTGGCCGCGGGTCAATATCCAAAGCAATCCAGGACTCTGATGAATTTCTTGGTGGTGAAGGTGCCATCCGCCTACAATGCAATCCTTGGCCGACCCGGCCTCAATGCTCTCCGAGTTGTCATTTCGACCTACCATTTGAAGTTGAAGTTCCCCACCAACCAGAGGATCGGAGAGGTCCGGGGAGACCAAGCCCTGGCCAGACACTGCTACAGCATCGCCTTGCAAAGAAGCGATCAGGCTGACCCCTGTTCCGTCGATGGACTAGATGCTCGCGATGACCTCGCCGAAGAAAGGGGCGGCCCAATCGAAGATCTGGTACCAATCCCTTTGAATGATGGGAACGCGGAGCATGTGGCGCTAATTGGCTCCAACCTGGGGGAGGAAGTGCGGACGCATCTTATTGATTTTCTACGAAGGAATGCAGACGTTTTCGCTTGGGTTCCAGCAGACATGCCGGGGATTGACACAGAAGTCATGGAGCATCATCTGGCCGTCGATCCAAAGCATCGACCGATGAAAGAAAAAATCTAGAGTCATGCCCCGGAGAGGCAGAAGGCGATAGCCGAGGAAGTGGATAAGCTCCTCAAGGCCAGATTCATTAAGGAAGTCAATTATCCTGATTGGATTTCCAATGTTGTTCTGGTCAAAAAAGCAAACGGCAAGTGGAGGATGTGCATAGACTTCAAAAAGCTGAATAAGGCTTGTCCAAAGGACAGCTACCCCCTTCCCAGAATCGACCAACTGGTGGACGCGACCTCAGGCCATGAGCTCCTCACCTTTATGGATGCGTTCTTCGGCTATAATCAAATTAGAATGGCATCTGAAGATGAAGAAAAGACAGCTTTCATCACTAATCGCGGCCTTTACTGTTACAGGGTCATGCCTTTCGGTCTCAAGAATGCGGACGCAACCTACCAACGGTTGGTGAACAAAATCTTCAAAGAGCAGATCGGTCGAAACATGGAGGTCTACGTGGACGATATGCTCGTAAAAAGCAAGTCTTCCAGGAATCATGTCGCCGACCTCGAGGAGACCTTTGACGCCCTCCGAAAGTATAGAATGAAGCTGAACCCAACTAAATGCGCTTTCGGAGTAACCTCAGGAAAGTTCCTGGGCTTCATGGTATCAGGGCGCGGGATTGAGGCCAATCCAGAGAAAATTTGCGCCATCCAGGAGATGACCGCCCCCAAGTCGATCAAAGAGGTTCAGCACCTCACAGGGAGGATAGCGGCTCTTAATCGCTTCGTCGCGAGGTCGGCCGAATGATGCTTGCCCTTCTTTCAAACCCTCAAGCGGCCGAAGAACTTCTGTTGGACTCCTGAGTGCCAACAGGCGTTCGAGGAGTTAAGAAGCTACCTTAGCTCACCCCCGCTGTTGGCAAAGCCTGAACCTGGGGAGGAACTATTTTTGTACCTAGCGGTTTCTCCCATGGCCCTCGCGGCCGTCCTTGTCAAAGAAGAAGCGAAAGTCCAGCGACCAGTCTACTACATTAGCCGCGCACTGAGGGACGCCGAGATCAGGTACACCAAATTAGAAAAACTGACCTACGCCTTGTTGGTTGCAGCTCAGAGGCTCCGACCCTACTTTCAAGGGCACACCGTGACGCTACTCACCGATCAAGGCGGTTTTACACCGGGCTGACACCTCCGAAAGAATGGCAAAATGGGCGATCGAGCTTACGGAATTCGACATCAACTACAGACCTAGACCAGCAGTAAGGGCCCAAATACTGGCAGATTTCATAGTAGAGTGCACCATCCCAGAGGAGGTCGAACCTGAGCAAAGCAAAGTTGACGACCCGAAGTCTCAACCGAACTCCCCCAACGAAGAGGCCAATCCCTCCGATCGCTTTTGGACTCTCTATGTGGACGGATCTTCCAACATGTCGGGCGTAGGTGCAGGCCTGATCTTGGTCAGTCCGGAGGGAGTCATAGCGGAGTACGCTCTGCATTTCGAGTTCCCCGCAACAAACAATGGAGCGAAATATGAAGCTCTGATCACAGGACTAAGGATCGCCAGTGAGCTGGAAATAAGTCAGCTCCGGGTGCACAGTGACTCTCAACTGGTGGTGGGGCAAGTCAGTGGGAGTTATGAAGCGCGGGAGGACAGTATGGTCAGATACCTTGAGAAGGTAAAGGAGCTCACCCCCGCCTTCAGCAGCTTCAACATTAGACAGATTTTCAGGCTGGAGAATACCAGGGCCGATCTTCTCTCCAAGCTGACGACATCGGCTCCGGCCGAATTGCCCGGAGGCATCCTCTTCGAAGTTCTAAAACACCCGAGTACAGAAGAATCGCGGCCCGTAATGGAGATCGACCACGAGCCCAGCTGGGTCGACCCGCTGATAACCTATCTTAAGGATGGAGTTCTCCCCCAGGATGCGAAGGAGGCTCGGAAGCTCCAAAATCAAGCCTCCCGGTACATCCTTTATGAGGGCAAATTGTACAAAAGATCATACTCCTTGCCCCTCTTGAAATGTCTCCGGCCCTCGGAAGCTGACTACGCCTTGTGGGAAGTACACGAGGGGATTTACGGAAACCATTTGGGGGCTAGATCTTTATCCCACAAGCTGCTCCACCAGGGATATTACTGGCCAATGATGCATCGTGATTCGATTGAATATGTCAAAAAGTATGATCGATGCCAGAGGTACGCCAACATCCAGAGACAGCCCACCACCGAACTCACACCCTTGAGTGCCCCATGGCCTTTTGCACAATGGGGGATGGATATCCTTGGCCCTTTTCCCATGGCATCTGGGCAAAGGAAGTTCCTCCTCATAGCGATCGACTACTTCACCAAATAGGTTGAAGCCGAACCACTAGCAAAAATCATGGAAGCAAAAGTTCGAGATTTCGTCTGGAAATCGATCGTGTGTAGGTTCGGTCTGCCTAGAACCCTAATCACTGATAATGGACGACAATTTGCGGGAGCAAAATTCACCGAATTCTGTGAAGATCTAAATATCTCCCACAACTTCACATCAGTAGCCCATCTCCAGGCGAACGGCGAAGCTGAGGTGACCAACAGAACCCTTTTGCAGGAGATTAAGACAAGGCTCGAAAAAGCGAAGGGAACTTGGGCGGACGAACTTTATCATGTGTTGTGGGCGTATCGAACTATCCAGAGGTTACCTACGGGGGAGACCCCCTTTGCTTTAGCCTTCGGTACGGAAGTCGTCATCCCAATCGAGCTTAAACTCCTGTCGGCATGAGTCGTGGCATTCGACGAACATCAAAATTCACAAAGTCTTAGAGCCAACCTCGACCAGCTGGAAGAAAGACGGGAGATCGCTCAGGTTCGAATGGCAGCCTACAGACAGAAAGTTGCTCGATATTACAATGCCCGGGTCAAGAACAAAGCCTTTAAAGCAGGAGATCTAGTATTTCGATGAGTTACTATCTCGCAACCTCAGGACCGGGGAAAACTTGCCCCAAACTGGGAAGGACCGTATGAAGTCAAAGAAGTAGTCCGGCCAGGAACTTATTATCTTAAGGAACTCGGAGGAGCCGACCTCCCGCAACCGTGGAACTCGAAAAACTTACGGGTGTACTACCAATAACTTTATTTTAATTGCAAGTTGCGTACCTGCATGTCTTTAAACAATTCGCACAAACTGTGTCAGAAGCGAAAGGAAAACGACGTCCCGACAAAGTCGAAGGCCCGGTTCCATTTAGACCGGATGGGGGGAGAGGCCTTACAACGCCCATATGAGCCCCCACAGCCCTGTTAGGGACAGGAGGAGAACCTCGCCCTAACTTGAGCAAAGTCGAAGGTCCGGTTCCATTTAGACCGGATGGGGAGAGAGGCCCTACAACGCCCATATGTGCCCCCACAGCCCTGTTAGGGACAGGAGGAGAACCTCGCCCTAACTTGAGCAAAGTCGAAGGCCCGGTTCCATTTAGACCAGATGGGGGGAGAGGCCTTACAACGCCCATATGAGCCCACACAGCCCTGTTAGGGACAGGAGGAGAACCTCGTCCTAACTTGAGCAAAGTCGAAGGCCCGATTCCATTTAGACCGGATGGGGGGAGAGGTCCTACAACGCCCATATGTGCCCCCACAGCCCTGTTAGGGACAGGAGGAGAATCTCGCCCTAACTTGAGCAAAGTCGAAGGCCCGGTTCCATTTAGACCGGATGGGGGGAGAGGCCCTACAACGCCCATATGTGCCCCCACAGCCCTGTTAGGGATAGGAGGAGAACCTCGCCCTAACTTGAGCAAAGTCGAAGGCCCGGTTCCATTTAGACCGGATGGGGGAGAGGCTTTACAACACCCATATGAGCCCCCACAGCCCTGTTAGGGATAGGAGGAGAACCTCGCCTTAACTTGAGCAAAGTCGAAGGCCCGGTTCCATTTAGACTGGATGGGGGGAGAGGCCCTACAACGCCCATATGCGCCCCCACAGCCGTGTCAGGAACAGGAGGAGAACCTCGTCCTGACATGAGCAAAGTCAAAGGCCCGATTCTTTTAGACCAGATGGGGGGAAAGGCCTTACAGCACCCTAACGCGCCCCCACAGCCGGGTCGGGAACGGGAAGAGAACCTCGCCCTGGTTCGAGCAAAGTGGAAGGTCCGGACTCCTACGGGAGCCGGGCTTCGTCCACGACACCGCGGAAGACTCCACCCGGACTCCTACGGGAGCCGGGCTTCGTCCACGACACAGCGGAAGACTCCACCCGGACTCCTACAGGAGCCGGACTTCGTCCACGACACCACGGAAGACTCCACCCGGACTCCTACGGAAGCCGGGCTTCGTCCACGACACCGCGGAAGACTCCACTCGGACTCCTACGGGAGCCGGGCTTGATCCACGACACCAAGGGAGACCCTGCCCGGACTCCTACGGGAGCCGGGCTTCGTCCTCGACGCCAAGAAAGATGCCACCCGGACTCCTACGGGAGCCGGGCTCCGCCCACGATCCCAATCACAGGAGGGTTCCGTCCGGACTCCCACGGGAGTCGAACTTCGCCTTGACTTCAGCGGAGAAAAATTCTGAGCGAAAAGGAAAAAGGAAGGCAACGGACCAGGACAGCTACGGTTGGAAAACAGACTGCGATCGAGGTACAGAAAACTCTGTCACGGTAAGGACTGGGGCTCCCATCGGGAGTCCCAGCTCTTGGGGAAGTTTTCGACACAAAATAGGACGACTTACTTAGGGTGGCAGAAGCTCGGATCTCCGAATTCAAGCCCTGGGAGGGACCCCAGGCCCGAATGGCCCCAAGCGAGCTTGCGGCCATTGATGAAAAAATGACAATCGGGTATCTTCGAACGGCGTAAAAGTCGAAAAGAAGCTCGGTAAATAACAATCCTACATGAATAAAAGAGGTCGTCGATGACCTCAGGACGACGTGAAAAAGAAAAGAAGAAAAGGAGGAAGAGAGAAGAAAGCAGAATAAAGAAGTTCGACGGATGACTATTCGATGCAAGATGCAGGCGAGATAACAAAATCTCCTCTTCATTTTTCAACCAACAAGGTGTACGTTACAAGATCCGGTGGGCCAGAAAAAAAAAATATAAAAAATAAATACATCATCGACGACATCGAGAACACGGTTTGGAAAGGATACGCCGGAAGCCGCTTCAAGCTGCAAACTTCTCTTCCCATTTCGTGTCCAGTGCGTGTGGCAGGCCTATCGGCTTTCATCCCGCCTTGCTTCGCCCCACCTCCGAAGTCCCAACCTCAGGGGGAAAAGGATGGGATAGATTCCCGGAGGCGGAAAGGGCAACGATAGCGACGACGAAGACCTGTTTCAAGAAGAACCGGAGTCACCCTGGGGGCAACGGTGGCGCCAGAAATATGCGTCATCACCAAATACTCCGTGGTAGCCACCGTCCAGAAAGCTCCGGCAAGGTTGGCATGCGCTACTTCCACCGCCCCCGCAACAAGTTTTACTGCCCCACCATCGACGTCGACCGCTTCTGGTCCCTCGGCCTCGACGGCATCAAGGATCCCACCACAGCTTGTGACGACAGCTCTGCCCTCTTGACCGGTATCACCCCACCTTGCTACTCCGAAATTCTCAGGCAGAATACCTTTACCGACGACCCCCGTTATTAAACCCCAGTTGTTGAAGGAATTCTTCCTTGAGCCCCCTTTGAAACGACGGGGATCCTCAGCGGCCACTTGATGACCGGCGAACTCACCGACCGCTGTTCTCCTCCTCGCCTTCCTCCAGGCCCTATACATCCCTTCGAGGATGGCCTCCGGAGTGGAGGGCATGACGTGAGAACCCCTTAGAGAAGAATCGAGGGGCTGAAGATGGCGAGGGCTGGTGCGGAGGAAGTGGCTGAGTAGTTAGGCTCTCAAACGAAAGAAAGATGCCGTTCTTTCGACAGGATGAAGCCCCGAAGGAAGAGTAGGGGGTTTAAATAGCCAACGGATCTTAGCACAGTTATGGCGGCGGGCGTCCCTAGGCCAACTGGTGCGTGCCACGTGTCCCGCGTGTCCCACTCGCCGCAATCGAGGATTGACTGTTTGCAAATTTCCGTAACACGATGCTTGTGATCACGTTTCGACGGAAGTTCCGAAAAGACTCTTCAGGTCGTCTTAACCGAAAAAAGGGCTCTGACGTGCGCACATTAAATGCCAACATATCCGAGGGCGGTTATGCGCAGGATTCGGGGGGATAACTTCGGCCATCTCTCTGTACTTCCTTCATTCGAACTTCAAACTCGAAAGTAGGGGGACTAGTGTTGGGTACAAAATACCCACGGCCGAAGTTCTCAGCAGGATTAGCCCTTGCGAGCCCCGCCCGGACTCCTACGGGAGCCGGGCTTCGTCGCCAACGTCAACCGCCGGTAAGGTCCGTCCGGACTCCTACGGGAGCCGGACTCCGCCAACAACTTCAACCGCAAGTAGACTCCGCCCGGACTCCTACGGGAGCTGGGCTCCGTCCTCAACATCAGCTACCGGTAAGCCTTGTCCGGACTCCTACGGGAGCCGGACTTCGCCTTTAACTTTAATTGCAGGAAGACTTCGCCCGGACTTTTACGGGAGCCGGGCTTCGTCCTCGACTCCAACGGCTGCAGACAGACTTCGTCCGGACTCCTATGGGAGCCGGACTCCGCCAACAACTTCAACCGCAGGTAGACTCCGCCCGGACTCCTACGGGAGCCGGGCTCCATCCTCAACATCAGCTGCCGGTAAGCCTTGTCCGGACTCCTACGGGAGCCGGACTTCGCCTTTAACTTTAATTGCAGGAAGACTCCGCCCAGACTTCTATGGGAGCCGGGCTTCGTCCTCGACTCCAACGGCTGCAGACAGACTTCGTCCGGACTCCTACGAAAGCCAGACTCCGCCAACAACTTCAACCGCAAGTAGACTCTGCCCGGACTCCTACGGGAGCCGGGCTCCGTCCTCAACATCAGCTGCCGGTAAGCCTTGTCCGGACTCCTACGGGAGCCGAACTTCGCCTCTAACTTTAATTGCAGGAAGACTCCGCCCGGACTTCTACGGGAGACGGGCTTCGTCCTCGACACCAACGGCTGCAAACAGACTTCGTCCGGACTCCTACGGGAGCCGGACTCTGCCAACAACTTCAACCGCATGTAGACTCCGCCCGGACTCCTACGGGAGCCGGGCTCCATCCTCAACATCAGCTGTCGGTAAGCCTTGTCCGGACTCCTACGGGAGCCGGACTTCGCCTTTAACTTTAATTGCAGGAAGACTCCGCCCGGACTTCTATGGGAGACGGACTTCGTCCTCGACTCCAACGGCTGCAGACAGACTACGTCCGGACTCCTACGGGAGCCGGACTCCGCCAACAACTTCAACCGCAAGTAGACTCCGCCCGGACTCCTACGGGAGCCGGGCTCCGTCCTCAACATCAGCTGCCGGTAAGCCTTGTCCGGACTCCTACGGGAGCCGGACTTCGCCTTTAACTTTAATTGCAGGAAGACTCCGCCCGGACTTCTACGGGAGCCGGGCTTCGTCCTCGACTCCAACGGCTGCAGACAGACTTCGTCCAGACTCCTACGGGAGCCGGACTCCGCCAACAACTTCAACCGCAAGTAGACTCCGCCCGGACTCCTACGGGAGCCGGGCTCCATCCTCAACATCAGCTGCCGGTAAGCCTTGTCCGGACTCCTACGGGAGCCGGACTTCGCCTTTAACTTTAATTGCAGGAAGACTCCGCCCAGACTTCTACGGGAGTCGGGCTTCGTCCTCGACTCCAACGACTGCAGACAGACTTTGTCCGGACTCCTACGGGAGCCGGACTCCGCCAACAACTTCAACCGCAAGTAGACTCTGCCCGGACTCCTACGGGAGCCGGGCTCCGTCCTCAACATCAGCTGCCCGTAAGCCTTGTCCGGACTCCTACGGGAGCCGGACTTCGCCTTTAACTTTAATTGCAGGAAGACTCCGCTCGGACTTCTACGGGAGCCGGGCTTCGTCCTCGACTCCAGTCGAGCTTCGACCGACAAGTCTGGACCCCCTGGCAGGCCACAGTAACGGACAACACTGCTCCACTCCCTGCGGCGGACCCTACGCAGCTCCATTACTCCCTGACAGGCCGTATTAACGGCCACGATTCTGCTCCACTCCCTGCGGCGGATCCTGTGCGATTCCACCACTCCATGATGAGTCACGACAGCGATCACCGCTCCACTCCCCGTAACTGACTCCACGTGGCACACCCCGGTGATAGCCACGGGTCCACTCCACTACTCTTCGCAGCAAACTCCGCTTGACCCTGGGCAGCCCACTGCCAGACGGTTACAGATGTCGCTATCAGGCTACTGCCCCTCCGCCTATAAAAGGGGACCCCAGATACGTTATTCTATAAGCTTTCATCTTTCATCTAAAAACTCTGCTAAATTCTCCGTTCGAGCACTCCATTCTTGTTGAGGCAGAGAACTGACTTGAGCGTCGGAGGGTCTTGCCGGAGCAACCCCACCTCCGGTTTAGACTTCCTTTGCAGGTCCCGGCGGCGACCGCGACTTCCTCGACTCCAGCTTCTCCGGCGCGAGCGAATTTTTGCACCAACAAATATAATATTAATATAAATATTAGTATTATATCAATTTAATGAATTATTATTATATAAAAATTTTAATATATTAATATTATATTTATTGAATATAAATATAATATTTTTATTTATATATAGTTTAGGAATAAAAATGTATGGTCTTATATCTATTAAGAGTATAATAAGTATTTTATATAATTTTTTTAAGAAGATGGATGTTCAACCAAACATAAGTCACTATGGAATAAGTCACTTTCTATGACCAACTAAATATACTAAAATTATATTCTTAAAAAGTAATTTTTTGAGAAGTCAGTTCTTATGAAGTAACTTCCTAGGAAGAAAAATTTTTTCTGCGAACCAAATGAGTCCTAATAATTTTTTATTTTTTAAATTAAAATTAAAAAAAATATTAACGATGGCTTTACCATTGTAACTATCATCTCTAATAGTTTTTTTAATTAAAATTCAAAAAGCAATTAGTGATGGCATCGCTAATGCCATCGTTAATAGTTTTTATATTTTTTAATTCATAACTAAATTTTTTAAAACCTACTTTAATCACAGTAGCAAGCAATAATATTTTTTAAAATCTATTATAAATAAGATAATAATTATTTAATATAATTTTTGACTACTATTAATAAATATAAAATTAATTATATTATATTAAAAATATAAATTATATAATTTTACATACAGATACTGCTTTACAAGTATCAAAATTGCATACATATCAAGAAATAAAAAGTCATGTAAGATCTTACTCGTCATCCTTCTACTTCTGTATGTCCTTTTCAGTAGCTAGTGGATGAGAGCCAGATATCCCAGCATCTTGTAATAAAAAAAATAAAATATTATTAATAAATTTTGATACGAAAGTAGATGTACCAATATGGAGATGTATATTTCGATATATTATTTTGATTCTCAAATAGATTGTTTCTATATATTTTATTTGATGATACAGAGTTATAGACACCTCCAGTATATCATTTGGATAGTTAGATTGAATTTTTATCCTTTAGATTTAATTCTCGAATTATTAATAAGTTTTGATACAAGAGCATATATATAGATATGGAGGTGTATATTTCGATATACTATGATTCTTGAACAGATTGTTTCTATACGTTTCATTTGATGATATAGAGCTATAGACATGCCAAACTTATCGTTTGGATGGTTAGATTGAATTCTTACCTCTTAGATCCTATTTTTGTATTATTAATAAGTTTCGATACGAAAGCGTATATGTCGATATAGAGGCGTATATTTTGATATACTACTCCGATTCTCAAATAGATTGTTCCTATACATTCCATTCGATGATACGGAGATATATTTTGATAATATAGAAACAAGTCAACAAACAGATAAGCTCCTGCCATCATCCCCGCCGCTGCCATCTCCTTCTCCTCCACCGCCTTCTCTGCTACCACCGTCTCCGCCCCCATCGCCGCCTTCCCCACCTCTACCATCTTTGTCTCTGCCACCACCTTCTCCACCTCCTCCATCCCTATCCCCGCCACCTCCTTCTCCTCCACCACCTTCGCCACCTCCGTCGGTCTACTGTGTTCCATCTCCATCACCTTTGCCACCCAACTCGCCGTCGCCCCTATCGCTGTCCCATTTTCCACCTCCTCCACCTCCCAGCCCGCATTATTCTCCATTATCGCCTTACCCGTCTCCACCACCACCTCAGCCTTCACCGCCTCCACCACCTAATTCCCCGCCACCACCTCCGATGTTCTTGCCACCTCCACCACCTAATTCACCTCCCCCTCCACCACCATGTATTGAGCCACCCCCGCCACCATCACCACCATCACCACCTTTGTGCATAGAACCACCGCCGCCATCTTCTCTACTACCGCCAATACCGCTATACTCTACTTCTCCACCACCTCCTTCACCACCACTGCCATCACCATCTCCACCTCCACCACCACTAGTCCACTATAAGGCTCCACCATCACCTTCACCTCCACCACCTGTGCCACCTTACCATTATGCATCACCACCACCGCCCTCTCCTCCACCACCCTCAAAGTCATGTGAAGCTCCACCACCACCTCCTCCCCGTCAACCCCCTAAACCCTGTGAGACTCCACCATCACCACAGCCATCTTCGCCATCACCACCACCTTTATACGAAGGCCCATTGCCGCCTGTTATTGGAATCTCATATGCATCGCCTCCTCCTCCTCTGTTCTATTGATTCTTTTGAGAATTATCCTCCTCACCCTCCTCCCACCCTCCATTGATAGAGAAGAAAGAATATTTTTTGGATTCTCGTCATGCTTGTTGTCTATTGAATCTCCAATGCTTTTGTTCCTCTCACCACCTCTGCTGTCGACTACCCTCCGATGGAGGAGGAAAAAGAAGAGAGCAGAAATCACTCGATACAACACAAAGCATTCATCATGGTGATGAAGAAGAGATAGAGAACACATGGAGAAGAGAGGGGCAGGGGATTGGGGGCAAAGCTCTCCATATTAATTATATTTGCATTGCGAATAAATGGCTGAGAGAGAGAGACAGAGTAGATGCAGGGAAAATCAATGTATATAGAGCATGAGATTCAAGAACAAGTAGATTAAATTGTGGTATTATCCCCCTTCTACTATACTTTGTTCTTTTCCTTCATTTATATATGGTGATCATTACTTACGAATTCTTTAAGCTCTGTCTTGGTTATCATCCAATCTCATCTTTAATTTAATTCTTTTCCTCTTACAATGCTTTTATTTTCCCTATAATCTTTTATACAACCATTTTTTTCTTGCATAATGAGATAAATTGTTTACTGTTCACCTTAGTATTTGTACTCTCCTGCCGTTATTTGCTATTGCATTGCCGGCCATAGTTATCGTTTGTGAGTTATTGGGGACTTGGAATGGATTTCTATCTGTTTGTTGACTGGAAGTTGGGCACGCAATTCATATTTGCGGATCGTAAACACATCAATTTATTTTCGACATAAATTTGCATATAACAAATTTAAATATAATTTATTTATTAAACAGATCAAAATTTATAATTCGCAAACAATTTGCTTAGTAAACAAGTCATTCACATAAACGTTATTATTAAACGGATTGTGTCGGGTTGACACGAGTACGATCCGTTTATGACATGCTAAATGCATAGCTTATGGGATATGCCGTATATATGCATGGATATATATTAGTTTGGTTTAAATCATGTTTTTTAAATTTAAATTAAAACCGAATTGATTTTTTTAGTTTCTAAAATTTTTAAATGGAAATGGAACCAAAATTGAAAAGATCCGATCCAACCAAACCGAAATTAGCGGTTCGGATCAATTTTGCAGTTTGACTGATTTTGTTGTACATACCCCTATCCATAAACTTATCAGTAACATCAGTAAACCAATAATCAATCAAGAGAGCAAACTATTTTCCTGATACATCCTCTCTTTGGCATGCTAGCATCCTACTTGGTTCACTATATGATCCATTTCTTTTCAAAGTTGATTTATCACCACCTTCCTATGATTGCATATTTCATCATTATACCGCTTAGAGTAATCATAGCACAAATTTCTCTCCTATGCAAAAGTAATTTTTTCAAATCAAAAAGAGGAAAAACATCAAGTGGATCGTCAGAGAGCAGATCTCATACCCCAAATCATGGGCAACCAAATAATCTTCGATCTGAATTTCTTCTCATCTATGAGATCCTCATCTAAGCCTGATACTTGCAAAAGCAAAGTTTTTCTCCTTCATTATTTGAAGTACTGAATTGATAGGAGCCGTTAGACCAAATTGTCGAGCTTCTATCCTTGGAGATTATAGTTGGAGGATGATGGGTAGCAATGAAGGACTAGGAAGAATAAAGGCAACATAGGATTTTTGATAACAAGTCATATGGAGAAGAAGAGAGGGATAATAGGGTTTCAATCGGGGAAGAAGAAAAAAAAAATAAGATTTCTAATAACAAGACAATCAATGAAGAAGAAAGGGAAAATTTCTAGTTCACGTGATGCCACATCACCTATTTTGGCCCCATCATCTACACTTTTAAATTTTTAAGCTACATGAGCATTGATTTCCACCAAGTAAGGTTTATGCCATGCATGTGTTGGGGTTTGCCATGTAAGATTTTTGGTGAGAGAAAATCATGGAAAACTTGTCTAAGGACTACATTAAAATGGTTAACAAATTAGAAGGATTAAACTTTAAGTTTTTGAACTTAAAAGATCTTTTAAAAAAAGACAAATAACTTTAAGGACTGAAAGCATAATTAACCCAAAAAACTAAAATTCTATATAAACTTTGCCTATTATCACTTTGTCAAATCTTTTCTGATTTAGAAGATACATCCAAAGTTTTATTCGTAATGAATCACTCTATATGCGTAGTCTATTTCAAGAGCCGAAAGATAGAATTTGGGCCTAATCGCTAAAGGTGCATTTCTTTGTAGAGGTAGATTTTGGAAAATTTTTGATTTTTTCAAAAGAATATCTCAACTAGGCATGATGTGATCAAGTTATACCTTTTAGAAGTTTAGTATGCAATTGGCTTCTTGATATAGTGAATCTCATTGTTGAGCCCTATTCAACTTTATTTGTAGTGGTTAAAGTAGTTCACATCGAGTTTGACGATCATTTTGAATCAAGTAAAATTTTTTATGCTTAATTTATAATTTTTAAAATTAATTTTCATGCAAAGAATTCATAATAAGTATTTTAAACATAAATAAAGTTATGCATAAAAAGTTTTCATACTTTTCATATCAAATAATTTAGACTCATTATCCAAAAGTGTACATAAAGTAAGAAAATACTTCATAATTCTTCTAAAAACATGATTAACCAATATCAAAATTTATTTCCATACAAATCATATTTTTACACAAGTCATGAGCTATGCACGAAAAAATTCTAGAGGGAAAGGTAGAAATCTTTTGAACTGAACTATAGATGTCTTGGGTTAAAACAAATCAACTGAGTTATCTTAAGTTGCGTTTGCAATTATTTTAGATGTGGAGTTTGTTTTGAGTCAGGTATATTTGCAGTCTACCCATGATATGATATGTGAAAATTCATTAAATTGGGTTAGAAGAGATGGGGGGGGGGGAGATGGTGGTTACTGGTTAGGGTCCTTCATTTTAGGATTGATGGTGTGGCCGTAATTAGGAAGAACAGGAGAAAGGGATAGTGGTGAAAGGGATTTTTTTTTGTGTAACATAGTGGTGAAAGGGATTGCTGGCCATGAGAGGTGATGGAGACAATTGCACTGGGAGATAAGGAGGAAAAGAGCTAGAATAGGAGTGTTGCACAAAGATTTTTCAACTAGAAAATAAAGAATTTAATAGGGAAGGATAAGATTAAGCCAATCATTGACCAAATGGCAAGGTCTAACCATTACTTGACCCTTAAGGCAAACAAGACTGCCATTGAAATGGTCGTTGGCCATGGAAACATGCCCATCTCAAAGTAGTGCACCAACTAGGGTTTAAATCAATGGCCAATGATCTGGTTAGAGTACCGGCCAGAAAGCGATCCATGGGGATGAGAGAGAGAACCGATGGAGAAGGGAGGAGAGGTGGTTTTTTGGTGAGTTTGCTTAGCTTAAATATTGGCTTGGATCTTGAAACAAGGGAGGAAAAATTTTTGATTACTTTCAGAATTCCAACGAAGAGAAAGGAGGTGGGTGACTTATCGAAACCGAAGGGAAAATTTGAGAGATTTGGATAATGATGGAGAAATTTATGCAATGGAAGAGAGAAGAAGATGGGGGAGAGGAGGGGTCTCAAGCATTATCCCCACCCTCACTAGCCATTGCACATACATGCATATCCGAACCACCTTAAGGTCTCAAGCCATTATGAGTGTGAAGAGGTCCTCAACTTTTTCAATTTGGCCAGACAAAAATTGCCCTACTTGATTGGGCAATTGAATTTCCCAACAATGGTTCTACTATAAGGTCAACTTGGCCAACTCGATTGAGTCGAGGTCGAGTTTGAGCTGAGTTAAGGGATAAAGCATTACAACATCCATGGTGAGATGTGGTCAGATGCCAAGATCTTACTCTTAACCCTGCTCGTCTACTATGCTATCATGAATTTTTGGTATGCTATGGTGCTAATGTCAATCCTACCATCCTTATACGCAACAAAAAAGTACTTTGAGCAGTTCACAAAATGCAATTTGTTATATCAATATCAAAAAACCATGCTCACAAGATAGTTACTGGTCTTGATGGCAATATATACTTTTAATTCACAATATGGCATTATAACTTGAAAACCTATTACCCAAATACAAAGATGTTGTGGAAAGTATATTTAGATTTGTGCAAAACCAATGCTTCTTTTTTCATGGTAATAATAGATGTGACCGGATTTATTCACAAAGACAACATTTATGGGAAAAAACTTGAAAAAAATCATCCTCAAACACTAAAACATCAAAAATGCATTTAAATTTGCATACAAAGGATACTCCATTCACAAAAGAAAATGCATCCAAAGTGTCACAAAGCTAAGCAAGTGTGCCAATAGTGGCAGCCATTATGAGTACTTGGACATTGGACTTCAGAATTCACATCTTTCTAAAATTAAATTTAAAAAAAAGAATCAGGCTCGTCCCTCCCGCTACATGTTTGCAAGTTTAAGAAAAAAATGTATAGTAATTTATCAAATCCCACGATGGACCATTTTTCAACCTTCAAAACTAAGAATATAATGTATTCCAATCTTATAACACAAGAAGAGAAAAATCTAAAGCAATAAGTGCGTGTACATCATAGAACCTTTGCTATAGAATTAAAATGAAGACATTGGTAGACTCTTGTTGGTGCGCAAATCTATATGACGTTGGGATCCTGGAGCGGATGGTGAAGTGGGCCTCTTGGGCATCGGACCTGCACAAAAATTTTGATCTGAGGTTGTTCCAGCGAGGACCCTCTGACGCTCAATTTAGAACTCTATTCAATAGATAGAGGAGCATGAGAGGTAGAATAATGGTATATTTTTTTTGGGGTCCTCTTTGAGCCTTCTTTATGAATGAAGGGCTGGAGCTTCAGTTGGCAAGTTGATTGGCACGATCTTGTTCGATTAGGATGCAATTCGCATGTGGTGGCCAGACTATCGCTCGAGATTTTTGGGATGTGGTGATTGTGTTTGCCTTATCAATTTCGTGATAGTTGTAGCTTGGCAGGCACTTGAATTTTGAATTGAGCTGCCAACTGGATGATGTCGAGACGAGAATTAGTCAACAATGACCAAGAATCAGTTGTCCTGTCTATTTTTGGACGAGAAAGTTGCAGGCCAGAGGCATGCTCGGAAGGAGTCAGTCGGCCCGAGCTATTGGAGTTAGCTGATGAGAAGATATTGATGATAATACACAAGATTTGTCGAGTGATGGTCGGCTCGCTTCCGTTTGCTCGGGGGATGGAGCATTGATATCAGACAGCTGGGGAGGACTAACTCGGCAAGGGTTATAGCCGACTGTGAGTTGACGAGGGCAGACGGGTCTAGCATTTGGACATCTTGGGCCGTAGTCCTTTTCATATCATCGACTTGCATAGAATTTTCTTCAACAATTCTTATTTCCTATGTCTAATTAGATATTGATGGATCTAATCTTGCTACCTATAATTCTATAGAATGCATCAGTGTCCCAGTTAATGCTTGATTGTTAGTTTGAGGCAAACAAAATATGAGCTTAACCACCAATTTCCTGATATTTATTTGTGAAGTGTTGGGCACAACTTTCATGCATATATTTCAAGCCTGAGTAGGTCTATTTCTAAAGTAGGCTCAAGTTGAGACCAAAATAATATTATTATTTTTTTATTAGAATAAATAACATCAAGATTGATATCTCAGTTGAAATTAATTTGTTGAGGAACAAGATGGGCTAGTCCGAGATTGGACATAAGAATACCCGTTGTCTACAAAACCATCAGATCATAGTACTTCTAACATAAGAATGTCCGATGTCCACCGCACATCATCTCATTTTGAAAGATTAGGGTATTCTCATTTTCTTTTAGAGTTGGAATGAAAATGGAGCTGCTCAATAAAACAGTATAAAAATTACTCATTTTCATTTCTATTTCACAATCCAACTCTCCCAAACCAAACATGCTCTATATTCATTTTGAGATGAATCCATATAACCCAAGCTTGCTTGGAAAGGTTTTTCGGCCTTTAGCCAGGCCTAGCTTGGCAAAACTTTTCAGGCTTCAGCTTGATCCAGAGTAAACCGAGTTCAAAGTCACCCAAGTTCAAAGTCAAGCCTGATCTAGACTAAGCCGGCCCAAATGAAACTTGTATTTTGGGCTACATAAAACCTTTTGACGTGATCCAATAATGCATAAATACGGTTCAGCCCAACGGCCCGCTTGACACTATGTCTGTTCATCGCGACTATTCTTGGGCTGGCCCAAGCTGACCCCCAGCCTTGGTCATAAAAAATCAAGTGGGCTGTCTTTGGAGGCGTTGTCCAACATGGGCAGCACTTGGGTTAGGTCCAAATGGGTCAACTAAGCTATATAATGAATCAAGTCCTGCCAACATAGGCGTAATTGAAGCTAAATTTTGGCTACACAACTTGAGAGCGAGCAATCAACCTGACTAAAAGGTCCAAAAATATCTAAAGAAGCTCTTGATTATATGTTTCGACATCCATCACTTTGAGGGTATTTTCATGCACATATACCTTTCTATTTAATTGTAACCCATCATAACACAGCTCTCTCTCTCTCTCTCTCTCTCTCTCTCTCTCTGTGCTGCACTTGTATCTTTGCATCACTTTTCTTGAAAAAAAAAAAAAAATTCTTGGGATTAAACATTTTGCCAAGTAATAGTAACAGAATGTTTGATGTACGCACATTACAAGCGTCCGTTATTAAACATGATCAAGAAACAGAATCAAGAACACAAACTCTTCCAGAAATATTATATAGTATCTATATATTCGCCAGGTCAATAATATAAGTACAATCTTCCAAGAATCTCCAGAAAATTTTTCTTCAGCGATGAAATTCTAAAAACTATCTCAGACTAAAATCTATACATCCAAGAATCCCTCCCCGAACCACAAACAAAAAGAATGGAGAAAGGTGGTTCAAGAAAATGCAATGGACGCAGCATCCAACCCTTTACATCAAAAAAAAAAAAAAAAAAAAAAAAAAAGAATCAAAAGAATAATTATAAGAATAAGAACTCCAAGACACGAGGAAGATGACAGAGAGGCAAAAATCGCTCAATTACCCTCCGCATCCCCTTTCCTGTGTAGCACGAAGGACGGTCTCCCGCTCTCGCCTTGCCGAAATCCCCACAACTCCACCTCTTCGCCCTTCTTGATGCCGCTCCAGCGGGCAAGATACTTCGAGTACTCGCTGCCCTTGAGGACGGTGCAGTTGGAGGAGTCCCAATGAGTCAGCACCACGAACGCCTTCCACTTGTTTGCTCCCACGTACACCGCCACCCGCAGCCCTCCGTGCATCCTCCCCACCTCCTTCTTCTTCTTGATCTTGTCCTTCTCCTCAGTGGCCTCGACTCCACCGCCGGACAGCTTCATCTTCTTGGACCCTTCGGCGGTGCTGCTTGGCTTCTTGCGCTTCCTCCCATCGTCGTCGAGAAGACTGGCGGCGGCGTTCTCCTCATCGGAGAGGAAAGGGATGAGATGGGCCTTCACGAAGCCGGAGGGGATGATGAGGCGGTTCTGCCAGGGGTTGAGATCGCTCTCGTTGACCTTCTTGGCCATGATGAAGCACGGGTCGGTGCCCTTTTCCTGCTCCGCCAATTCTATCACCCAGCGAGGAATCATGCGTGGACGATGGATCTCGTCAACCTTCTTGCCTTTGGATACCATCCTCCTCGCTTCTTTCATGCGTGGTGGAAGGACTGATGAAGAAGAAAGAAATTAACAGAGAGAGAGAACTCGGAGAAGGGAATTAGAAAAGGATAATGGGAATGAAAAAGGGTTTCGCTTATATAGAGAGCAGATACTATTTTCTCCTACCCCTTGTTCTACTCGAAATAAGTCAAGAGATATATTTCTGTTAATTTCCGACTCCGACTGGGTTTTGGACGTTCGAAGAATATTCTTACGGCTGTGATCATCCACAAGAGCTGAATACGGCACAGTCAATTTCTGACTCACACTGGCGCACAGTCAAAGACAACCAACCCTACCGAGGCACCTGTGCATCAGAAACTGGGCGGTCTTAAGTTGAGGCAGGCTGCTTCATTTAAAATGTATTAAGATTAGATTTAGCGCAGGCAAACTAAAGTTTTAAAACTGCATTTAAGGAACCAATGAGGACACTAAGGTTGGAATACTTGTGGGGTCCATCCAATCATAGCTGTTGTGCCGCTCATAAACGGCTGGGATTGGTTGACCTGACCTCCTCCAGATTCTACAGCAGCATCGGCTTTTGTTGTGACCCATAGAGTTGTAAAGCTGGGCCCATATTGTTGACCTAGGATTCAATTAGCTTGCTGGTCCCATTAATTTTGATCGGATTTATGCGCAAAATCTGAAAGCAATCCAGGGATGAAAGTAGGGCACGCAATTCGTATTTGCAGATTATAAACGCGTCAATTTTTTTTCGATATAAATTCACATAAAATAAATTTAAATATAATTTATTTATTAAATAAATTAAAATTTATAATTTGCAAACAATCTGGTTAGTGAACAAGAAATCCGCATAAACATAATTATTGAACAGAGCGTGTCGGGTTGACACGAACACGATCCATTTATGACATAATTATAAAATTATATAAAAAAATCTATTTCAATAAATTTAATAATAATAAAATAATATAATAATATAAATATACAATTGTCAATAAAATAATATAAAAAATTCATCCATCATACTAACATAACCATAAAAAATTCATAAATAATTTTTACACAACATTAAAACTATATATGATTTTTTAAAAAATATAACAAACACCACGTTATCTTAAAGTTTTCAAAAAATAATCTTATATTTTAAAAATTTTATAAAAATATTAAATGAGTTAGGTATGTTGGATTCGGGTTTGTGGGTTGACCCACGAATCTGCACAAATTTTTTGGATTGTAATTGTGTCGATCTATTTTTGATCTGAACCCACATAAGTCTATCCCGGATCCAGATTTTTTGTATTGATTTTGTGTCATGTTCGCATGTTGTGTCAAAAAATACCATCCCTACATGAAAGGGATAAAGAATGGGATGGTGATCAAGCATTTTGGGCCAACCGGGCCAATCTAGGACAGGCTCAAGTTAGATTGGGCTTTTGGGTCATGATGTGGCAAGAACTTCTAAGCCTAAGCCTGGCTAGAATCACGAAAAATAGGTTTTTGGCACAACCTAGTCTAAGGAGTAACACATTTCAGAAGGGAGATCCTCTATGAATTTGGTTGCCTTCAAGTTCCAATGTTCAAGATATTCTCGCTTAGCAAGCATTTTACCAACTATAAGAAAGCTTTCTTTTCAGTGATATTACTTATTCTACCATTAAATCTAAATTCTCCGACTTGGATGCTATGCCCACGTGGTGAGGTTCCACTTCATATATTTCTTTTTTCTTTTGACTAGATTATGACATGTATAATGCACGTGGTCAGGATACATTCTACTAGATGCTTGAGAATATGCATTAAAGAAATCTGAAAAGAGCCCAAGAGTTGTGGCGGAGCTCGAAAATATGAAGCGTAGGCATGGAAAAAGAAAAAAGTTAGAGATATTGAGAGCAGATGCACCTTACGTATATGAGCTTGCGGATAAAATTTCTATGATCAGACTGACTAAGGAATGAATTATGATCGGACTGTCATCGTCTGCCACGTCTCCTAAGGGGTTATGTGATGTTTATCAAAACTATTCAAATACCCCTAAGGTTTATCCATTCTTATTTTTTTAATATTTTAATACACACGGTGTGCTTCGGAGATATGGCAGACGGTCTGACTATAATTCTTTTCATGGTCGACCCGACCATAGAAGTTTTATCCTGAACTTGCATCATATATTAGAGTAGATTCCAAAATTACCCTTTAGAAGTTAGCCAAAATATATTGCCCTATGTTACCACCACCCCCCACCCCTCAACTCTTATATAAGCCTAAGCCTGGCTAATAGCATGAAAAAAGGTTTTTGGCCCAATCTTGGGCATGTTTGTGTGGCTTGAACCAGTCCAGCCTATCTCGAATTCTACCCAGTCTTAGCTATTGCTTAGATCTATGAATCATCAGTCCAAGGAGTAACACATTTTAGGAGGGAGATCCTCCATGAACTTGGTTGCCTTCAAGTTCCAATGTTCAAGATATTCTCGCGTAGCAAGCATTCTACCAAGTATAACAAAGCTTCCTCTACGGTGATATTACTTATTCTACTATTAAATCTAAATTCTCCGACTTGGATGCTATGCCCACATTGGTGAGATTCCAGTTCATACACCTCCTTTTTCTGTTGACTAGATTATGACATGTGCAATGTATGTGGTCAGGATACATTCTACTGAATGGTGGAGAGTATGCATCAAAGAAATTTGAAAAGTGCCCAAGAGTTGTGGCGGAGCTCGAAAATATGAAGCATAGGCCTGGAAAAAAAGGAAAAGTCAGAGATGCTGAAAGCAGATGCACCTTGCGTTCATGAGCTTGCAGATGAAACCTCTATGGTCAGATTGATTATGAAAAAAATTATGGTTGGACCGCCATCGCCATGTCTCCAAAGGAGTTATGTGATGTTTATCAAAACTGTTCAAAATCTCTAGGGTTTATCCATTCCTATTGTTGGGTATAAAATACCCACAGTCGAAGTCCTCAGTGGAATCGACTACACGACAACTTCACCCGGACTCCTACGGGAGCCGGGCTCCGTCATCGAGAACTCCAACAGCTTCAGCCGTAAGCAGACTCCGCCCGGACTCCTACGGGAGCCGGGCTCCGCCACCGACATCGACTACAGGACAGCTTCGCCCGGACTCCTACGGGAGCCGGGCTCCGTCCTCAGCATCAACCGCTGGTAGGCCTCGTCCGGACTCCTACGGGAGCCGGACCTCCCCTCTGACTTTAATTGCAGGGAGACTTCGCCAGGACTCTTATGGGAGCCGGGCTTCATCCTCGACGCCAACAGCTTCAGCCGCAAGCAGACTCCGCCCGGACTCCTACGGGAGCCTGGCTCCACCGCCGACATCGACTACAGGACAGCTCCACCCAGACTCCCACGGGAGTCGGGCTCCGTCCTCAACGTTAATTGCTGGTAAGCCCCGTCCGGACTCCTATGGGAGCCGGACTTCGCCTTTAACCTTGACTGCAGGAAAACTTTGCCCGGACTCCTACGGGAGCCGGGCTCCGTCCTCAGCATCAACCGCTGGTAGGCCTCGTCCGGACTCTTACGGGAGCCGGGTTCCGTCCTCAACGTTAATTGCTGGTAAGCCCCGTCCGGACTCCTACGGGAGCCGGACTTCGCCTTTAACTTTGACTGCAGGAAAACTTCGCCCGGACTCCTACGGGAGCCGGCCTCCGTCCTCGACTCCAACGGCTGCAGACAGTCTTCATCCGGACCTCTACGGTGGCCGGACTATGACCACTGCCGAACTTCAGCCGACAGATCAGTATCAGCACTCCCAGGCCACGATCGCGGCCACGATTCTGCTACATTTCCTGCGGTTGATTCCGCGCAGCTCCACCACTCCCTGACAGGCCGCAGTAATGATCGCAGCACTGCTCCACTCCCCATGATGGATCCCGCGCGGCTCCATTACTACCTGACCAGCCACGATAAACGGCCACGATCTTGCTCCACCTCCTACAACGGATACTGCGCGATTCTCCTGGCAAGTCACGACGGCAAAACGCCGTCCCACTTCATGCGGCAGACTCCACGTGGCACGCCCCAGCGATAGCCACGGGTCCGTTCCACTACGCTTCGCAGCAAACTCTGCCTGACCCTGGGCAGTCCACTGCCAGACGGTTACAAACGTCGCCATCAATTCGTTGCTTCCTCCGCCTATAAAAAGGGGACTCAGATACGTTATTCGATAAGCTCATTTCTTATCTCAAAACTCTACTAAATTCTCCGTTCGAGCACTCCATTCTTGTTGAGGCAGAGAACTGACTTGAGCGTCGGAGGGTCTTGTCGGAGCAACCCCACCTCCGGTTTAGACTTCCTTTGCAGGTCCCGACGGCGACCGCGGCTTCCCCGACTCCAGTTTCTCCGGCGCAAGCAGATTTTTGCACCAACAGGATTGGCGCTAGAGGAAGGGGCTTGAACCTTCGCGGTACCCTTGTTCTTAAAGGAGTGTTCAACGGAGCCGCCTCCGATCGTCTCTCCGACACCCACTCCTAATTTTTCCCCGCGAGATCCATGCTCGATGCCTCCACGCAAGGCGTCCACACGACGGTCCATGACCTCCGCAGCCAGATCTCAGGCTCCGGCCTCCCCTCCTGTTTCCCAGCCTCCTCCTCCTCCTCCGACGGCGGTGGTCGGCGCGGAGCAATTTGACTTGCTGGCACAGCAGGTCAGAGGCCTCATCGAAGCTGTGCAAGCAATGCAGCAGCAGCAACCGCAGGCATCGGCGCACTCGGAAGGGGCATCTCCGGAATGTCAGAACCCGGCGGCGGGGCGGGCCACCTGGGCCAGCCGCCCCATCCTTCCCGGGAAAGAAAATCCGAGGGTAGAGAGCCCTCAATCGGACCACGACTCCACCCCTGGAAGATCCCTGCCCCCGCTCTGCCAGAGGACCCTCGAGACTCGAAGTCGAGAGGATTTTCTGGACCGGAGGCTCCAGGAGATGAACCGGCGGATTGAAGAACTCCGCCACGCGCCCCCCGCTCATGGTGAGGATATTTGTACTGACCCTCCCTTCTCTCAAATGATCATGCAGGAACCGATCCCGTCAAACTTTAAGTTTTCCCAGTTCGAAAGCTACGACGAAACTTTGGACCCGGTTGATCATCTGGAGGCCTTCCGGACGATGATGCTGCTTCACGGCGCTCCTGACGCCATCTTATGCCGGGCTTTCCCATCTACTTTGAAGGGAGCAGCGAGAAACTGGTACTCGGCTTTGAAGCCGGGTACCATCTTTTCCTTCGATCAAATGAGCCACCAATTTATGGCCCATTTTGTCAGCAGCCGACGCCCCCGGAAGGGTTCGGAGTCCCTCATCAAAATCAAGCAGAGGGAAGGGGAGTCCATACGGGCCTACGTCAACCGCTTTAACATCGCGGCGTTGGAGGTCCGGAACTTGGACCAATCAGTTGCCATGGCCGCCCTGAAAGGTGGCCTTCAGAAGAATGATCTTTTGTTCTCCCTGGAGAAGAAGTACCCCAGGGATTTTGCTGATTTACTGGCTCGGGCTGAAGGATACGCCCGAGCGGAAGAAGCCTTCAAAATGAAGGACGAAGAGACAGCAAGGGAGCGTCAAGCGGGAGATTCGAGTAAGCCCGCAGTTGAGAAAAGGCCAAAGGAAGCCCGGCCACGTTTCCGATCCCCTCCTGGACATAAGCGCGCCCATAGTCCACCCCGGGCACGCAGGCAGAGAAGCCCGGACCGCGGGGTTCGATGGGGCTCCCCACCAGGGAGATTTCGCAACTACGCCCTCCTCAACGCCTCGAAGGCCCAGGTACTAATGGAGGTCAGGGAGCAGCTCCCTAGGCCGGAGAGGATGCGCACACATCCCGAGAAGCGCAACCCCAACAAGTTCTGCCTCTACCACCGCGACCACGGCCACGACACCGAAGAATGCATCCAGCTCCAGGACGAGATCGAGGAGCTCATTCGGCGAGGTCGACTCGACAGATTCATCCGTCGCAGGCCTGAGGGTAGAGGAGACCGGCCAAGAGCCCTCCCACAGCCTGAACCGCAGAAAAGGGAGGAGCAACCCGAGGACCGGCCTCCCATCGGGACCATCGACTCCATCACCGGAGGGCCTCAAAGAGGAATGGAAAAACTGTAAATGTATCACTTACGATTTCACCTTGAATCTACTTTCCTTTTTACCTAACGTGCCCTTCCCACCTGGCGTGGATTTATTAAGACTGGATATGATCCCTCCAAAAATAAAGCCATGTCAGGAATAGGAGGAGAACCTCGTCCTGACACGAGCAAAGTCAAAGGCCCGATTCTTTTAGATCGGATGGGGGGAGAGGCCTTACAATGCCCTAATGCGCCCCCACAGCCATGTCAGGAACAGGAGGAGAACCTCGTCCTGACATGAGCAAAGTCAAAGGCCCGATTCTTTTAGACCGGATGGGGGGAAAGGCCTTACAACGCCCTAATGTGCCCCCACAGCCATGTCAGGAACATGAGGAGAACCTCGTCCTGACATGAGCAAAGTCAAAGGCCCGGTTCTTTTAGACCGGATGGGGGGAGAGGCCTTATAACGCCCTAATGTGCCCCCACAGCCATGTCAGGAACAGGAGGAGAACCTCATCCTGATATGAGCAAAGTTGAAGGCCCGGTTCTTTTAGATCGGATGGGGGGAGAGGCCTTACAGTGCCCTGATGCGCCCCCACAGCCAGGCAGGTAACGAGGGGAGAACCTCACACCGGCTCGAGCAAAATGGAAGGCCCGGACTCCTACGGGAGCCGGGTTCCGCCCGCAAGGAAGACTTCACCCGGACTCCTACGGGAGCCAGGTTCCGCCCACAAGGAAGACTTCATCCGGACTCCTACGGGAGCCGGGTTCTGCCCGCAAGGAAGACTTCACCCGGACTCCTACGGGAGCCGGGTCCCGCCCGCAAGGAAGACTTCACCCGGACTCCTACGGGAGCCGGGTTCCGCCCGCAAGGAAGACTTCACCCGGACTCCTACGGGAGCCGGGTCCCGCCCGCAAGGAAGACTTCACCCGGACTCCTACGGGAGCTGGGTTCCGCTCGTAAGGAGGACTTCACCCGGACTCCTACGGGAGTCGAGTTCTGCCCCCAAAGAAGACTTCAGCCGGGCTCCTACGAGAGTCGGGCTCCATCCACGACTTCTGCAGCGAGGGCTAATGGTGGCGAAACCTGGCCGGCTAACAAGATCAGATGAAAGGAAAAAGCCCCCTCCCAACGATGTCAACATCGGGCAAGACAGATGGCAAGAAAGGTTCGGCAGACAGCGATATTAGTGCAGCGCGCGGACGAGGTAACGCAAAATGCTCTTTTTATTCCATTTCCGATATACACACTACAAAGCCAGGAAGGCCAAGAAAAGGAGGGCAAAACGACAAAAAGGAAGTAACTACATGATAAGACAGAAAGGCAAAAAGAGCTCTAAGGAGGCCCTGCTCCCTCCGACCTAGAGTTATCTATTCCGTCCCTCAACCAGGACTGCCTCAGATTCTCTATTTCTCCTTCTAGCTCTTCCCTCTTTCGCAGTGCGTCCTGGAGCGCCCGACGAAGTTGCTGGCTCTCAGCCTCCGCTTCTCGATGCCTCTTCCTCAAAACTTCGGACTCCGCCTCTGCGTCTGCGACGGCCCGCCGCTCAAGTGCCAGTTGGATCTTCATTTGTTGCAGCTCGGCTGACTTCTCCCCGAGGGAGACAGAGATCCCTTCAACAGTGCCTCTCAGGGCTTGGAGCTCTTCAGAATCTTGGGCGGAAGTAAGCTGCGCCCTGTTAGCCAGCTGCCTCTGGAGACGAACGACTTCGTCGACCGCCGTCCAGAATCTCCCTTTATACTCTTCCACCTGCCGGCGCCAGCTGGCCCGCTGAACGTCGTGGCTCATCTCGGCATCTTGAAGCTGCTTCTGAAGGTCGGAGACCTTCTGCGACCACTTCTATTCATCATCGACCCGGGCCAAGAGCCGGGATAAATTTCCTTCCAGCTGGCCGATCTTCCTCTTCGCAGCTGATAGTTCCACCTTAAGGGCGCTGATCCTGGCTTCTTGAGCCCAAATACGGTCGTTGGTGCTCTTCTTGCACTCCTCGAGTTCCTTTGTGAAGTTCACCTTCCTCCGGCTGTAATCCATGATCGCCTTCACATGGAGACTCAGGAAGTGGGCGGCCTCGACGGCGGCTTCAGAATGGCCTTCTCTCGATTTGCGGAGTTCGCCTTCCGTCTTCTTCAACTTCTTCGTCAGGTGAAGGACCTCTTTTTTCAACTGCTGGATTGTCGATTTCAGCGGGACCCCCAGGGGCAAGGGGAGTGCTTCTGCAGGGCACTGCCATCGGAAGGTAAAAGCATCAGGGAACGACTCATTGCAAGGAGAAAAGCGGAAAGAAGGAGGAGGGGGAAGGAGAAGCCATCCACAACAAGAAATTCGACTTTATTGATTGAATAATTGTGAAGACAAACAGAAAGGAAATATTGCGACAAAATAAGGGCACAAGATCAGAGGTCTCAGACCTCAGGGGCGGGAGGTGGAGAACCCGGCGCGGGGGGTGCGACCGCGGTGGCGGCAGACGAGGGGCCGGTCTCGTCTTCGGACTCCTCAAGGAAGCCGAGGTCGAGCTCGGGAAATTTGCTGGCCACCTTCTCTTGACAGAGCTCGAACCCCTTGGTGAACGCCTCCTGGCCGAACTGGTCATTCAGGTCCCTCATCTCCACGGAGGCCTTGAATTCCTCCACCGCAAGGGCCCTGGCCTCCGAGATCAGGATCGAAGTTTGCTCGACCAAATGGGCGACCTCGGCCTCCGCCTTCCTCACCGACTCCTTCAAGATCTGCCTCTCCTCCTCCCGGGCCTGCTTCTCTCTTTCCAGGGCCTCCTGGAGGGCGGCTACTTCAGCCGACTTCGCTTGGAGGCGAGCAACCTCGGCTTGGCAGCGTTCCTCCACCTGGAGGATGTCCCTCCTCATGCGGCTCACCGCCTCGATATAGGCGAAGAGCTGGTGCCCAATCTGCAAGGACGGATAGAGAATTACGACAGAGGCCGAGTGACCGTGTAAATAAAGATCCGTTTACCTCGAGGAAGGATCCCAAAGAGTCCCAAGCCCGCTGCTCAGGATCGGCGCGGTCGATCCTCCCCACGACGTCGGACAAGATGCAGCCGTCGATCAACCGCCTGATCAAGTCCCTATCGTTGAAGGGATTCTCCGATCCCTCCTCGAAGCAGACGGACTCGTCTACAGCAGCTCGGTGGCTACTCGCCCTGCGAGCCACCGATTTTCTCCTCCTCCCCGTGGCGGGTGCCTCCGTGGAGCGAACCCCCAGAGCGGGGGCCCCAGTCGGTGGGCTCCTCGAGGAGGCCCGGGGAGCCACTGGCTCGGCATCTGAAGGAATGTCGATGGCCGGGGCCGCCTGGACGGGCGCTGCCAAGCTTGTCTCCTCCGCCCTGGCCCTCTTCGTCGATCCGGAGGCCGCCGCGACCTTTCTCTTCTGAGCTCTCATGCCCTTGGCGAGCATCCGCGTTGCTTCGGCATCCATTGCTAAGAAAAAAAAAAAAGAAAAGAAAGAGAAGAAATAAGAAAAAGGAGAAAAAGAAGCAACACCGATCAATCAAGAGTCAAAAAAAAAAAAAAAAAAAAAGAGAAAGAAAAAGAAGAGAGTGGGAAGGAAAAAGAAGTAAAGAGAAGAAGAAGAGGAAGGCAAGAAAAGAAAAGATAAGACGAGTACTCACTGGATCCTGGGGGCTCAAGCCGATGTTGAAAAGAAGCTGCTCCCTCAGAAGATTAGGAAGGGAAGGAGCGGGATAAGTTAGAAGCTTCTGGGCGGCCTGGAGGTCGTCCTCTCCCAGGCTGGGAGCCCGACGGACGGAATCCCTCAGAGAACCCCAAGGGGCAGGCCCAGTTCCAAGGTCGGGCAGTGGACGAAGAGGTATTTCCCCTTCCAATTGTGAATCGAAGAAGGGGCGCCTTTCAGCAACCCCTTCTTACCAAACTGGGGGGAGAAGTACCACCAGTCCTTCGCCGAAGGATGGCATTTGAAGGTATAAAAATGCCTAAACAAGGAGAGAGACGGCTGAACCTCGACTATGTGGCAGAGGGAGAGAAACCCTATCAAAAACCTAAAAGAATTCGGGGCCACGGAAGCGAGAGAGATGTCCAAGAAGCGGAAGAAGGCAGCGACAAAGACAGGAAGTGGAAGCCGGAGTCCGGCACGGAACGCTTCCTGATACAAACAAAAGCGACCGGGAGGAGGAGTGTTGGCCCGATCAGAGGGGCCAGGTAGCTCCAGGTCGTACTCCGAAGGAACCCCATACTGAACCCTTATCAGAAGGAGTTCCTCCGAAGTCGAAGAACATGAAATAATGCCCGGTGCGAAAATCGGGCGAGGCCCAGCCCCGGACGTGGGTTCGTCCACAGAGACAGGGACCTGGGGGTTTGAAGCAGAAGAACTCTCGGAACTGCCGAGGGCAGAAGAGCCAGAGGACATTTTGAGTAGTTTCGAAGGGAGGATCTAAAGGACCCTAAAATGATGGACCGAAAGGAGAATGAGAGGCCGAAGACTAACTCGGAGGGATACACAAAAGTAATGATGAGAAAAGAAGCCCCTAGGCGGTGAGAGGAAGGTTGGCACTAACCTATATTACTCTGAGGGACCTGGGGGACGAAAAACGGGAGGCGCCTACGGCTCGAGAAGACGCTCACTAAAGCAGGGCTCTCGAAGAGAAGACAGACACCAGCGAAAACTCAGGAATGGAGTAGGATGCCTAAAGGAGGGAGGACAGGTTTAAATAGACCCTGGGATCCGGCGCCATAATGATCGCGAATCCCCCAGGCCAGTCCGCATCCGACACGTGTCCCATTCCCCCTGGCAGACGGCTAAAAGCGGCTGACGGTTGGCAGGATCATAATTGCGCCGTACCTAGGCCAGAGTATCTGCGGGAATTTCGAAGCGTCCCCTCGTACCGCTCCAATTCGAAAAGACTCCAGCACGCGCACATTTAATGCCAAAATATCCGGAGGCGGCAGTGCGCAGGATTCGAAGGGACGGTTTCGGCTGTGCCCATCTCTCTCTCTGTACTTCCTTCATTTAAAATTCAAACTCGGAAGTAGGGAGACTGGTGTTGGGTATAAAATACCCACAGCCGAAGTCCTCAGTGGAATCGACTACACGACAACTTCACCCGGACTCCTACGGGAGCCGGGCTCCGTCACCGAGAACTCCAACATCTTCAGCCGCAAGCAGACTCCGCCTGGACTCCTACGGGAGCCGGGCTCCGCCGTCGACATCGACTACAGGACAGCTTCGCCCGGACTCCTACGGGAGCCGGGCTCCGTCCTCAGCATCAACCGCTGGTAGGCCTCGTCCGGACTCCTACGGGAGCCGGACCTCCCCTCTGACTTTAATTGCAGGGAGACTTCGCCCGGACTCTTATGGGAGCCGGGCTTCATCCTCGACGCCAACAGCTTCAGCCGCAAGTAGACTCTACCCGGACTCCTACGGGAGCCTGGCTCCGCCGCCGACATCGACTACAGGACAGCTCCACCCGGACTCCCACGGGAGCCGGGCTCCGTCCTCAACGTTAATTGCTGGTAAGCCCCGTCCGAACTCCTACGGGAGCCGGACTTCGCCTTTAACCTTGACTGCAGGAAAACTTCGCCCGGACTCCTACGGGAGCCGGGCTCCGTCCTCAGCATCAACCGCTGGTAGGCCTCGTCCGGACTCCTACGGGAGCCGGGTTCCGTCCTCAACGTTAATTGCTGGTAAGCCCCGTCCGGACTCCTACGGGAGCCAAGCTCCGTCCTCGACTCCAACGGCTGCAGACAGTCTTCATCTGGACCTCTACGGTGGCCGGACTATGACCACTGCCGAACTTCAGCTGACAGATCAGTATCAGCACTCCCAGGCCACGATCGCGGTCACGATTCTGCTACATTTCCTGCGGCGGATTCCGCGCAGCTTTACCACTCCCTGATAGGCCGCAGTAACGATCGCAGCACTGCTTCACTCCCCATGACGGATCCCGCACGGCTCCATTACTACCTGACCAGCCACGATAAACGGCCACGATCCTGCTCCACCTCCTGCAACGGATACTGCGTGATTCTCCTGGCAAGTCACGATGGCAAAACGCCGCCCCACTTCATGCGGCAGACTCCACGTGGCACGCCCCAGCGATAGCCACGGGTCCGTTCCACTACGCTTCGCAGCAAACTCCGCCTGACCCTGGGCAGTCCACTGCCAGACGGTTACAAACGTCGCCATCAATTCGTTGCTTCCTCCGCCTATAAAAGGGAGACTCAGATACGTTATTCGATAAGCTCATTTCTTATCTCAAAACTCTGCTAAATTCTCCGTTCGAGCACTCCATTCTTGTTGAGGCAGAGAACTGACTTGAGCGTCGGAGGGTCTTGCCGGAGCAACCCCACCTCCGGTTTAGACTTCCTTTGCAGGTCCCGGCGGCGACCGCGGCTTCCCCGACTCCAGCTTCTCCGGCGCAAGAAGATTTTCGCACCAACACCTATTTTCTTAGTATTTTAATGCATGCGGCGTGCCTCAGAGACGTAGCAGGTGATGACGGTCCGACCATAATTTTTTTTATGGTAGGTCTGACTATAGAAGTTTTATCTTGAACTTGCACCATATATTATAGTAGATTTCAAAATTACTCTTTTGAAGTTAGCCAAAACATATCGCCCTACCTTACCACCACCCCCCACCCCTCAACTCTTATGTTAATTCTACGTTACCCCTCTTAAAAAACATGTGAGGTATGTGATTAAAGATGATATTAGAAGATCAGATCTTCCACTAGTGACATTATTTGGAAAATGTGGTGGAAGTTAAGCAGATGTTAAATATAACATGGCTCTATTATTATGGTGTACTGCTCATAACACCATGGAGCCAACCATAATATTCTTGTACACAAATCTATAAAAAATAACCAAAGGATCTAAATCTATCATCCAGTAAATAAGTAAATAAATGGTGGTTTAGAGCAACTAAATTTAAATTTAAATATCAAACTCTCTAACCTCAAAATTTAGAAGGTCATTCAGCATAAAATTCAAGATTAATTTAAAAACTAAAACTTCGATCACAAAACCTCTAAGGTTGGCACACGAACTTTAAGCCTGGATCATTTTTTATTTTTAGTGATTTTATTTATCTCAAAAAAATAAAAAAAAGTGATCTAAATGGCTCAGTAAATAAAACTTATAGTATTTTAATTTCTAGCTTCAAGGGATTAAAAATTTACCCCGTAAAAGTAATTATTTATCAACAAAAATTAAGAAATGCTTGCTTTTCCTAGCAACCCAATCTTTTTCTAGAGCTATGCTTTACCATATTTTCTAAAGAGATGCATGGTGGGAAGATATTATTGGATTGATGAGATCTTCTAATATTCAAATAGTTCAACAAAAGCCTCTCCAAAGATGTCAATTTGGCCTCCCAACTTATTAATTTTCCATGTGCACAACATGGACCAATAACTTGTCAACTAATAAAATCTCTAACTCTATTACTATTATGGGAGCCCTATGAACCTAGTATGTTCAATTGCACCATTAGAGTTTGCTCTATTTTATGTATTTATTTTTTGAATATCCAAATGGAGTCTCAAAAACTGCACTTTAACCCCCTTTTTCTTAAGTTTTCTAGAATTTGAAAATTTCTTGCATTAACTATCTTATCCATGCTCTGCTAATATATAAAGTTACCCATGTTACATGTATGCAATGTCAGTAATTAAATAAAGTGGGTAGCCCACCTTTGCAACTCTCCGCTCTCATTTTGTTGATCTAAACAATGATCTTAGAGACAGCATCCATCCATTAGGAAAAAAATCTTCTCTTATGTTTTTCAGGACCCTTCTTGGACAAAGTCAAAAAATTCTTTTTTCTTTATTTAGTTGCCAATAGTCTAACGGCTGGCACCTCACTACCCATAAGGAAGACTCTATATATCCTACATATATCAATCTTAGACAAAGTCATCACCATAGAACTTATCTTCTATCATAAATATTATCCTGCAATAATCTATCTAGGACTTTACCCTAAGATGTAGGCTTCAAACTATCTAGTTTGCAAGAAGTATACGAGAATGCTAAGCTATTGCATTGGTGTATTCCGGCCTCCCTATTCAATGCTTCTATGCTTGAAGTAATTGATAAGAATAGATTCAATAGGACAATTGTTAAGTTTGCAAGCCTAAAATGAATTATCCAAATATTAGCTCGAAGCAAAAGGTGCTGCTGACTGGCATTCTCTAATTGCTTTAGCCAACTACTGTAATTTACAAGTATAGTTAGATGAGAATAATCATGGATACAAGTTGCCCAATTTGATAATGCTGCGGAAGATTTTCAATTGCGTATGGATACGGCTGGAGCAGACTGAAGACCACCGGAGCAGTATTCCTATAAAATAAGTCTCGATCGAAATTGGCTCCGGTGAAGACCTCCAACGATCGAGCTAGGAATCTGAGGCAACAGAGGAGAAGGAGAGGAAATCACAAGAGGGCAAAAGTATGGTGGGCACACACGCGAGCCAATTTTGATTGGAATTTATTTTGTAGAAACGCCACTCTGGTGGCCTTCTGTCTGCTCCAACCGTATCCGTATGCGGTTGAAAATCTTCCGCAACAGTTAGCAAATCAATCTATAGACCAGAGACTAACTAAAAGCAAAACAACAACAACAAGCAACAGTAAAAGTTTTGATCAGCAAGGTATATGAAAGATTAATTACTGATAGCAAACCAGATAGGTAGATGGTGCAATTTGGAATGAATGATGAGGATTAAGGCTTTTGGGTATGTAGGTTTTGAGAAACAAAGATTACTCCATCATAACTTGGAGTTATGGGTTTAAAACATTGAAACAATCTATTCATATATTAGGATAAGATTGCGTATATTTAACCCTTTTGAGACCTCGCAATGGCGAGAGCTTGGTGCACTAGGCCATTTTTTTTATTTTAAAAAAGAAAGGCGAGCATAACTTACCAAGATTAAATAAGGTCAAGTATCTAAATTTGGACAAGGCATTGTAGGCTAGTCTATACGCTAATGATGATTTAGGCATAAAGATAATTTGGGAGAAAAAAAAAATCCCAAAAATGTAATTAAAATAAAAGACAATTAGTGTTTAAAGTGGCTTATAAAATATCCTTTTGGATAGTTAAAAAGCATGTGATGGTGAACTTGGAATCTAATTTAGTTTAAATAGATAGATAAAAGTAGAAAAAGCAGAAGGACAACCAAGATCGTTTTAGCAAAGAAATTGGAACCATATTAAAAGTAATTAGAGGTTAAAATGTGCCATTTTATTTGATGTGGAAAAAATTCAGACAAATCTCCTCATTGTATGGATCTTAAGAGTCACCTACACTGCATATCAAAATCCACAACTCCAAAACATGTAAGTCAGAAACATATGAATATAGGACTAACAAGAAAGCAAAAGATATGTAAACTATAAAGGGCAATTGAGAGGAAAGAATGTGTCATATATTATTCTAGTACTGATGATACACACACACATGCTATACATATACATATATACATATATACATACATACAGATACAAATAAGGGACAAGATTGTGAAGATCTCTAAGATTATTATGTTGACTATTTCTTAACCTAGCATTCCAAATTTGCTAAGATATTATTCTAGCATTCCAAACTTGCTGAGATATCATGCCAGCATTTCAAACTTACTAAGATATTATGGTATATCATACCAATATTTCAAATTGACTAGGATATTTTGCTAACAGCCCCCTCAAATCCAAAATAGTGGTGTCAACATCAACTTGATCAATTTGGATATAAGATCATTGAACCTGCCAAGAAGATGAGATTTGGTGAGAATATCAGCAGTTTGATCAGTGGAGTGAATAGATGAGTCAAACTATACCACGAACAAGATGTTCATGAACAAAGTGACAATCATTTTAATATGTTTGGTTCTCTCATAGAAGATATCATTTTGAGCAATTTGAATTGCACTCCTATTATCACAATAAAGAGTCATGGCAAAAGAATGAGAAACACTCATATCTTCAAGTAACCAACATATATAACTAAAGGAGATCAGAAGTGGCATCAGCAAGGGCTTAATATTCTACCTCTGTACTGGATCGAGCTATAATAGTTTGTTTCTTGCTATGCTAGAAAATTAGAAAATCACTAAGAAAGAAATAATAGCCAATGATAGAATGACGATCAGTAGGATCACCGATCTAGTGAGCATCACAATAATTAGTCAACTCAAGATTAGAGCTTGAAGAAAACTGAAGATCATGAAATAAAGTGCCTTTTACATAGTATAAAATGCAGAGAACGGTAGTGAAATGAGTGTATTGAGAAGCAGTCATAAATTGACTAACCAAATGAACTGCATAGACAATATCAGATCGAGTAATTGTAAGATAAACTAAGCTCCCAATCAGTTGATGATTAAGCATCAGATCATCAAGTAGTGCACTATCCATAGGAGTGAGACATGCATTAGGTTGAAGAGGAGTCGAGGCAGTCTTACTGTCTTGTTAGGCCAGCTCGAGAAAATAATTCTGAAGCATACTTGGCCTGAGATAGATGATATCCATCAGAGATAGAAGAGACCTCAAGATCAAGAAAATAATTGAGGGGGCCCAAATGTTTCATTTCAAATTACTGATTGAGATATTCTTTCAGATCAGTAAGACCGACAATATCATCTCTAGTAATGATCATGTCATCAATGTAAAGTAGGAGAAGAATGATGCCTGTATTAGTTCTGCAGATAAAGAGTGTTGAGTCATGGGGGCTAGAAGTGAAATCAAGATGTCTAATTGTAGTACTGAATTTTGCAAACCAAGCATGAGGTGCTTGTTTAAGACCATATAAGGCTCGACGAAGATGGCAAAACTTTTGAGAAGGATGTGAGTAATCAGGAAGAGGTTGCATATAAATTTTCTCTTGAAGATCACCATTAAGAAATATATTTTTTACGTCCATCATAATTTTCACTGTTTAACAGCGGCAATAGCTAGAAGGCTTCGAAAAGAGATAAGTCTGCCAACCGGGGCAAATGTCGTTTCATTGTCAATCCTATATTCTTGTGTAAAATTCTTTGCAACTAGATAGAACATATATTTTTCCACAGATCCATCTAAGTGGATTTTAATCTTATAGACCCACTTGCACCCAATAGAGGCCTTCTCATGTGGGAGGTCAACTAAGTCCCAGATATATATTTTCTCTGAAGCCTGTATCTCATCTATCATTACTTGCTGCCAGAGAGGATCAATACTAGCCTCTCGATAAGAGCAAGGCTCATGTAAAGAAACAAGAGTAGAGAAACAATAGTAATCATAAAGTTTGGCAGGGGGTTCTCTTACCCTTATGGACCGACGAAGAGAGGTATCAATAGAAGAAGGGATGGAGGACTTAGAAGAATCATATGCAGTATCTATAAGCAAGACAGATTCTGATGAAGAGACTATAGGTTCTACAAGAGTAGTAATGAGCTTGTCAGAGGAATTACCTATATCAGAAGCATTTATGAATAGCTTGATAGAAAGATTCATACAAAATAGAGATACAGATGGAGAAGACTCATAAAATTTTGAGAGAGAAGAAAACATGGTGCGTTCCTAAAAAGTGACATGATAGGATATCCAAAGATGCTCAGAGATAGGATCCCAGCAATGATAACCCTTATGTTCTATACCATATCAAAGAAAATAATATAGTCATGCTCGTGATTCTATTGTTTAGTGTGTTCATGTGGCTGAAGGAGAATAAAGCAAGCACAATGAAAGACTCTGAGAGTATTATAGATAGGAGGAGTACCATACAACCATTCAAAAAAAGACATAATCTGAGTGACTGAAGAAAAAATACGATTAATAGTGAAGACAACATTGAGAGCGGCTTCATCCCAGAAATGTTCATGACATGTGGCGGACAAGAATAAGACACAAACTGAGCCTAGAATATGTCTATGCTTTTGCTCAGCATATCCACTTTATTTGAAGGTTCTAGGATAGGATTGTTGAATATGGGTGCCTTGTTATTAAAGAAAATGGACAAGACTAGAGTTTTTATATTCCATGGCATTATTAGTTCATAGAATTTTGATCATTTGAAAATTGAGTCTTTACCATTGTAGCAAAGTTAATATAAATTTTAAGCAACTCAGATTTGTATTTCGTATAGTAAATCTAGGTAAAACATGCGTGGTCATCAATAAATAGAATAAAATATCTTGAGTCATCCATGGTTGGAGTTGGTGAGAGACCCTAGATATCGGAATGAATTAAGTCAAATGATGTAGGACAAATAAAGTCACTTTTAGTAAAAGATAGTGCTAGTTGTTTTGCAAGTTGACAATATAAATAGTTGAAAGACTTATTATTTATAGACTCTAACAAACCGCTAGATGCTAGTTGACGAAGTTTACTAAGAGAAGCATGACTTAAGCGAAGGTGCCAGAGATGAAGAGAAGATGAGGTGGTAGCTGTAGAAGTAATTTAATGAGTGTGCAACGAAGGTGGAAGATGGAGGGAGGTGAGGTCAAATAAGCGTCCCACTCTACGGCTTATCCTAAGAATCTGTCATGTCTGAGAATCCTGCACCTAATAATCATTTAAAGATAAATATAAGTCAAAACCTAGTTCACACAATTGACCCACAGAGATGAGATTTAAGGTTAATTTGGAAACTAAATATATATTGGAAAGTGTTAGATGAGATATGGAAACATGACCAACATGGCTAACATGCATATGAGATCTGTTTGCAGTGTGAATGATAGAAAAGATTGAAAATTTTAGAAGAGAGGAGAGAGGGATCAGAAGTCATATGATTATGGTAACCCGAGTTAAAGAGCCATGAAGGTGTACCTAGAGTCATAGACAAGGTAGTGGGAGAAGCATTAGATGAAAACAAAACCTGTTTCTGAAGAAATTCCATTTTGTCCATCTCCATATAAATAAGTGACTGGGCAGAGCTAGTTAGATCTTAAGGAATAGAGAAGAACAGTATTCTAATAGAGCTTTAGAGATGTGATAGAGAAAAAATCGAGTACACTATTCTTCTAGTAGAGGAATGGTGTTCTAACAGAGCTTTAGAGATACAATAGAGAGAAGATCGAGAACATTATTTTTCAAGTAGATGATAACTTGTAGTGGACGAAAAAAATTAAGTAGATAACATGGGTTCCGATACCATGTAAACTATAATAAAAAATTGAGAGAAAAGAATATGTCATATATTATTCTTGTATCGATGATATATATAGATATAAGTAAGAAACATTATTGTCAGGATTTCTAAGATTATTGTGTTGACTAATTTCTAGCCTAGCATTTCAAATTTGCTGGGATATTATTCTAGCATTCCAAACTTACGAGATATCATGCTGGCATTCTAAACTTATTGAGATATTATGAGATATCATACTAGTATTTCAAATTTGTTGGGATATGATTCTACCATTCCAAACTGGTTGATATATTATGCTAATATTTCAAACTTGCTGGGATATTATGCTAACAAGATACATGAAGACAAATCAGACATTTTATAGTTCACATTTACAAACTATTTGTTGTTAATTGGAAAGCAGCTTCAAATAGAAGTCTATATAATATCGCCTAATACCACAAAGAATTATCTCATTAGACAAGATTCCATTGCAGACTAAGAAGTAGATCAATCTATTGTGAGAAATTTTCAATGGATCTTGTCAATGTACTTAAATGCTTCTCAAATGGCAGGGATCTTAGTGATGAGCAGCGCATCCAAGTTTTCATGATGGTGTCAGGGTGCAAGATTAGAATATGAACAAATAGTAAATACTAAATGAACGAACTATCGGGGCTTAAACCTATATATGGACTTGTGAAAATAATACCTCACTAGCTTGAATACATTGAGTGTGAATGTATACAATGACTATGGATGCAATTTAAGTTTAGGCTTACACTATGAATAAATAAGACATGATTGCAAAGCTTCATAGCCATGTCTATGCATTAATAGATATATAACATGACAACATAATGCATCAATTAGAAAAAAAAAGAAAAACTTGCAAACTTGTTGTATAAGTTGGAAAGAAGGATCCATTATAGTCTATGACCATTTATGATTAGATGAGGACCAGTATAGCTGTCCAGGGGCTTACCACATGGACATATTAATGGTACATTTATTGTTGGAGAGAATCCAAAAAGCAAAACTCAAAATTTTTCTAAGATTACCTTCTATGCATTTTAATCTTATTTTTTAATTTTATCATTTAAATATTTTAATTTTTTAATTTTTTGATTTTAATTTCTGACTGTTGGGCTTTTAATTACCAAAGGTCATGTGCATTTAATCTTATTTTTATTTTATAACCATTGGACTCTGTATTAAAAGTTTTGATTGTTGAACTTCTTATTAAAGATCTTAGATCAATAAAAGTTTCAATGGCCATAAATGGTTATACTAATTGGCTATAAAAAGGCTCTTTTAAGACCTAGTCTAATCACTATGAGAAAACTGACTATTAGTAATAGCTGTTTGCTGTCGTTCATAGTCAGTTTGCCATCGTTAATGCTATTAGCGATAGCTTTCCGTCGCTAAAAGTTTGATAGAAATACCTCCGCATCTAACTATTATTTTAACAATGATAATTTTACCGTCACTAATAATACTAATTAGCAACCACAATACCGTCATTAATAAATTTTTAAATTTTTTTAAATAAAATTTTAAAAAAATTATTAGCGACGACTTTATTATCACTAATGTTGTCGCTAAAGATTTATTTGGTTTGTGAAAAGTGGAGGAAAAAAATAGCAAAGTAGGGAGAAGTACTCTTGTTTGGTTAGAGTTTTAAGATGAGAGAGACAGAAAAAGACTCTTCCTATGGGAAGACACTTTTCATATTTCATGAGAAGTGAAAATCCATGGAGAGGTAAGTTTTGAATCTTCCCATGAGATAAAAATTAGTGGCTATCTTTTCTTTCCAAAATTATCTTTATAAGATCAATTATTATAAATTAAAAATAATAATGATGATGATAATTTTACAAATATATGATTATGGAGCATATACATTCTTGAAAATACTATTTAAATATTATCTTTAAAGTATTAATATAATTTTATATAAATATTATTCTAATATTTATATTAATATAAATAATATAATATTTATAAAAACTTAATATTATTTTAATTTGTATACTAATTTAATATTTGATTAATATTTATATAGCATATATATTAATATTCATATTAATATAATACTACATTTAATATTATATTATATCTATTTTAATAATATTAAGATATTACTATTATATAAATATAATATTAATACAAATATTAGTATTATATCAATTTAATAAATTATTATTATATAAAAATTATAATATATTAATATTATATTTATTTAATATAAATATAATATTTTTATTTATATATAGTTTAGGAATAAAAATGTATGGTCTTATATCTATTAAAAGTATAATAAGTATTTTATATAATTTTTTCAGGAAGATGGATATTCAACCAAACATAAGCCACTATGGAATAAGTCACTTTCTATGGCCAACCAAATATGCTAAAATTATATTCTTAAAAAATAATTTTTTGAGAAGTCAGTTCTCATGAAGTAACTTCCTAGGAAGAAAATTTTTTTTTGCGAACCAAATGAGTCCTAATAGTTTTTTATTTTTTTAAATTAAAATTAAAAAAAATATTAGTGATGGCTTTACCATTGTAACTATCATCTTTAATAGTTTTTTTAATTAAAATTCAAGAAGCAATTAGCGATGGCATTGCTAATGCCATCGTTAATAGTTTTTATATTTTTTAATTCATAACTAAATTTTTTAAAATCTACTTTAATCACAGTAACAAGCAATAATATTTTTTAAAATCTGTTATAAATAAGATAATAATTATTTAATATAATTATAAATATAAAATTAATTATTTTATATTAAAAATATAAATTATATAATTTTATATACAGATACTACTTTACAAGTATCAAAATTGCATACATATCAAAAAATAAAAAGTCATGTAAGATCTTATTCGTCATCCTCCTGCTTCTGTACGTCCTTTTTAGTAGTTGGTGGATGAGAGCCAGATATCCCAGCTTCTTGTAATAAAATAATAAAATATTATTAATAAATTTTGATATGAAAGTAGATGTATCGATATGGAGATGTATATTTCGATATATTATTTCGATTCTCAAATAGATTATTTTTATACATTTTATTTGATGATACAGAGCTATAGATACCTCCAATGTATCATTTGGATAGTTAGATTGAATTTTTATCCTCTAGATTTAATTCTCGAATTATTAATAAGTTTCGATACGAAAGCATATATATAGATATGGAGGTGTATATTTCGATATACTATGATTCTTGAACAGATTATTTTTACATGTTTCATTTGATGATATAGGGCTATAGACATGCTAAACTTATCGTTTGGATGGTTAGATTGAATTCTTACCTCTTAGATCCTATTTTTGAATTATTAATAAGTTTCGATACGAAAGCGTATATGTCGATATAGAGGCGTATATTTTGATATACTACTCCGATTCTCAAATATATTGTTCCTATACATTCCATTTGATAATACGGAGCTATATTTTGATAATATAGAAACAAGTCAACAAACAGATAAGCTCCTGCCATCATCCCCGTAGCTGCCATCTCCTTCTCCTCCACCGCCTTCTCTGCTACCACCGTCTCCGCCCCCACCGCCGCCTTCCCCACCTCCACCATCTTTGTCTCTGCCACCACCTTCTCCACCTCCTCCATCCCCATCCCCGCCACCTCCTTCTCCTCCACCACCTTCGCCACCTCCGTCGATCTACTGTGTTCCGTCTCCATCACCTCTGCCACCCAACTCACCGTCGCCCCTAACACTGTTCCATTTTCCACCTCCTCCACCTCCCAGCCTGCATTATTCTCTATTGCCGCCTTACCTGTCTCCACCACCATCTCAGCCTTCACCGCCTCCACCACCTAATTCCCTGCCACCACCTCCAATATTCTCGCCACCTCCACCACCTAATTCACCTCCCCCTCCACCACCATGTATTGAGCCACCCCCGCCACCATCACCACCTTCGTGCATAGAACCGCCGCCGCCATCTTCTCTACTACCGCCAATACCGCTATACTCTAATTCTCCACCACCTCCTTCACCACCACTACCATCACCATCTCCACCTCCACCACCACCAGTCCACTATAAGGCTCCACCATCACCTTCACCTCCACCACCTGTGCCACCTTACCATTATGCATCACCACCGCCACCCTCTTCTCCACCACCCTCAAAGTCATGTGAAGCTCCACCACCACCTCCTCCCTGTCAACCCCCTAAACACTGTGAGACTCCACCATCACCACAGCCATCTTCGCCATCACCACCACCTTTATACGAAGGCCCATTGCCGCCTGTTATTGGAATCTCATATGCATCGCCTCCTCCTCCTCTGTTCTATTGATTCTTTTGAGAATTATCCTCCTCACCCTCCTCCCACCCTCCATTGATAGAGAAGAAAGAATGTTTTTCGGATTCTCGTCATGCTTGTTGTCTATTGAATCTCCAATGCTTTTGTTCGTCTCACCACCTCTGCTGTCGACTACCCTCCGATGGAGGAGGAAAAAGAAGAGAGCAGAATTCACTCGACACAACACAAAGCATTCATCATGGTGATGAAGAAGAGATAGAGAACACATGGAGAAGGGAGGGGCAGGGGATTGGGGGCAAAGCTCTCCATGTTAATTATATTTGCATTGCAAATAAATGGCTGAGAGAGAGACATAGTAGATTCAGGGAGAATCAATGTATAGAGAGCATGAGATTCAAGAACAAGTAGATTAAATTGTGGTATTATCCCCCTTCTACTATACTTTGTTCTTTTCCTTCATTTATATATGGTGATCATTACTTATGAATTCTTCAAGCTCTGTCTTGGTTATCATCCAATCTCATCTTTAATTCTTTTCCCCTTACAATGCTTTTATTTTCCCTATAATCTTTTATACAGCCATTTTTTTCTTGCATAATGAGATAAATTGTTTACTGTTCACCTTAGTATTTGTACTCTCCTGCCGTTATTTGCTATTCCATTGCCGGGCATAGTTATCGTTTGTGAGTTATTGGGGACTTGGAATGGATTTCTATCTGTTTGTTGACCGGAAGTCGGGCACGCAATTCGTATTCGCGAATTATAAACGTATCAATTTATTTTCGACATAAATTCAAATATAATAAATTTAAATATAATTTATTTATTAAACGGATCAAAATTTATAATTCGCAAACAATTTGCTTAGTAAGCAAGTCATCCGCATAAACGTTATTATTAAACAGATCGTGTCGAGTTGACACGAGTACGATCCATTTATAACATGCTAAATGCATAGCTTATGGGATATGCTGTATATATGCATGTATATATATTAGTTTGGTTTAAATCATGTTTTTTAAATTTAAATTAAAATCGAATCAATTTTTTTAGTTTCTAAGATTTTTAAATGGAAATGAAACCAAAATTGAAAAGATCCGATCCAACCAAACTGAAATTAGCGGATCGGATCAATTTTGCAGTTTGACTGATTTTGTTGTACATACCCCTATCCATAAACTTATCAGTAACATCAGTAGACCAATAATCAATCAAGAGAGCAAACTATTTTCCTGATACATCCTCTCTTTGGCATGCTAGCATCCTACTTGGTTCACTATATGATCCATTTCTTTTCAAAGTTGATTTATCACCACCTTCCTATGATTGCATATTTCATCATTATACCGCTTAGAGTAATCATAGCACAAATTTCTCTCCTATGCAAAAGTAATTTTTTCAAATCAAAAAGAGGAAAAACATCAAGTGGATCGTCAGAGAGCAGATCTCATACCCCAAATTATGGGCAACCAAATAATCTTCGATCTGAATCTCTTCTCATCTATGAGATCCTCATCTAAGCCTGATACTTGCAAAAGCAAAGTTTTTCTCCTTCATTATTTGAAGTACTGAATTTATAGGATGATGGGTAGCAATGAAGGACTAGGAAGAATAAAGGCAACATAGGATTTTTGATAACAAGTCATATGGAGAAGAAGAGAGGGATAATAGGGTTTCAATCAGGGAAGAAGAAAGAAAAAATAAGATTTCTAATAACAAGACAATCAATGAAGAAGAAAGAGAAAATTTCTAGTTCACGTGATGCCACATCACCTATTTTTGCCCCATCATCTACACTTTTAAATTTTTAAGCTACATGAGCATTGATTTCCACCAAGTAAAGTTTATGCCATGCATGTGTTGGGGTTTGCCACATTAGATTTTTGGTGAGAGAAAATAATGGAAAACTTGTCTAAGGACTACATTAAAGTGGTTAACAAATTAGAAGGATTAAACTTTAAGTTTTTGAACTTCAAAGATCTTCTAAAAAAAGACAAATAACTTTAAGGATTGAAAGCAAAATTAACCCAAAAAATTAAAATTCTATATAAACTTTGCCTATTATCACTCTGTCAAATCTTTTCTGATTTGGAAGATACATCCAAAGTTTTATTCCTAATGAATCACTCTATATGAGTAGTCTATTTCAAGGGCCGAAAGATAGAATTTGGGCCTAATCGCTAAAGGTGCATTTCTTTGTAGAGGTAGATTTTAGAAAATTTTTGATTTTTTCAAAAGAATATCTCAACTGGGCATCATATGATCAAGTTATACCTTTTATAAGTTTAGTATGCAATTGGCTTCTTGATATAGTGAATCTCATTGTTGGGCCCTATTCAGCTTTATTTGTAGTGGTTAAAGTAGTTCACATCGAGTTTGACGATCATTTTGAATCAAGTAAAATTTTTTATGCTTAATTTATAATTTTTAAAATTAATTTTCATGCAAAGAATTCGTAATAAGTATTTTAAACATAAATAAAGTTGTGCATAAAAAGTTTTCACACTTTTCATTTCAAATAATTTAGACTCATTATCCAAAGGTATACATAAAGTAAGAAAATACTTCATAATTCTTCTAAAAATATGATTGACCAATATCATAATTTATTTCCATACAAATCATATTTTTACACAAGTCATGAGCTATGCACGATAAAATTCTAGAGGGAAAGGTAGAAATCTTTTGAACTGAACTATAGATGCCTTGGGTTAAAACAAATCAACTGAGTTATCTTAAGTTGCGTTTGCAATTATTTTAGATGTGGGGTTTGTTTTGAGTCAGGTATATTTGCAGGCTACCCATGATATGATATGTGAAAATTTATTAAATTGGGTTAGAAGAGATGGGGGGGGGAGATGGTGGTAACTGGTTAGGGTCCTTCATTTTAGGATTGATGGTGTGGCCATAATTAGGAAGAACAGGAGAAAGAGGTAGTGGTGAAAGGGATTTTTTTTGTGTAACATAGTGGTGAAAGGGATTGCTGGCCATGAGAGGTGATAGAGACAATTGCACTGGGAGATAAGGAGGAAAGGAGCTAGAATAGGAGTGTTGCACAAAGATTTTTCAACTAGAAAATAAAAAAATTATTAGGGAAGGATGAGATTAAGCCAATCATCGGCCAAATGACAAGGTCTAACCATTACTTGACCCTTAAGGCAAACAAGACTGCCATTGAAAGGGTCGTTGGCCATGGAAACATGCCCATCTCAAAGTAGTGCACCAACTAGGGTTTAAATCAATAGCCAATGATCTGGTTAGAGTACCGGCCAGAAAGCGATCCATGGGGATGAGAGAGAGAACCGATGGAGAAGGGAGGAGAGGTGGTTTTCTGGTGAGTTTGCTTAGCTCAAATGTTGGCTTGGATCTTGAAACAAGGGAGGAAAAAAAATTTGATTACTTTCAGGATTCCAACGAAGAGAAAGGAGGTGGGCGACTTATCGAGATCAAAGGGAAGATTTGAGTGTTTTGGATAATGATGGAGAAATTTATGCAATGGAAGAGAGAAGAAGATGGGGGAGAGGAGGGGTCTCAAGCATTATCGCCACCCTCACTAGCCATTGCACATACATGCATATCCGAACCACCTTAAGGGCTCAAGCCATTATGAGTGTGAAGAGGCCCTCAACTTTTTCAATTTGGCCCGACAAAAATTGCCCCACTTGATTGGGCAATTGAATTTCCCAACAACGGTTCTACTATAAGGTCAACTTGGCCAAGTCGATTGAGTCGAGGCCGAGTTTGAGCTGAGTTTAGGGATAAAGCATTACAACATTCTTGGTGAGATGTGGTCAGATGCCAAGATCCTACTCTTAACCCTGGTCGTCTACTATGCTATCCTGAATTTTTGGTATGCCATGGTGCTAATGTCAATCCTACCATCCTTATACGCAATAAAAAAGTACTTTGAGCAGTTCACAAAATGCAATTTGTTATATCAATATCAAAAAACCATGCTCACAAGATAGTTGCTGGTCTTGATGGCAATATGTACTTTTAATTCACAACATGGCATTATAACTTGAAAACCTATTATCCAAATACAAAGATGTCGTGGAAAATATATTTAGATTTGTGCAAAACCAATGCTTCTTTTTTCATGGTAATAATAGATGTGACCGGATTTATTCACAAAGACAACATTTATGGGAAAAAACTTGAAAAAAATCATCCTCGAACACTAAAACATCAAAAATGCATTTAAATTTGCATACAAAGGATACTCCATTCACAAAAGAAAATGCATCCAAACTGTCACAAAGCTAAGCAAGTGTGCCAATAGTGGCAGCCATTATGAGTACTTGGACATTGGACTTCAGAATTCACATCCTTCTAAAATTAAATTTAAAAAAAGAATCAGGCTCGTCCCTCCCGCTACATGATTGCAAGTTTAAGAAAAAAATGTATAGTGATTTATCAAATCCCACGATGGACCATTTTTCAACCTTCAAAACTGAGAATATAATGTATTTCAATCTTATAGCACAAGAAGAGAAAAATCTAAAGCAATAAGTGCGTGTACATCATAGAACCTTTGCTACAGGATTAAAATGAAGACATTGGTAGATTCTTGTTGGTGCGCGAATCTATATGACGTCGGGATCCTGGAGCGGATGGTGAAGTGGGCCTCCCGGGCATCGAACCTGCACAAAAATTTTGATCGGAGGTTGCTCCAGCGAGGATCCTCTGACGCTTAATTTAGAACTCTATTCAATAGATAGAGGAGCATGAGAGGCAGAATAATGGCATATCTTTTTTGGGGTCTTTTTTGAGCTTTCTTTATGAATGAAGGGCTGGAGCTTCAGTTGGCAAGCTGGTTGGCACGATCTTGTTCGATTAGGATGCAATTCGCATGTGGTGGCCAGACTATCGCTCAAGATTTTTGAGATGTGGTGATTGTGTTTGTCTTATCAATTTCGTGATAGTTGTAGCTTGACAGGCACTTAAATTTTGAATTGAGCTGCCAACTGGATAATGTCGAGACGAGAATTAGTCAGCAATGACCAAGAATCAGTTGTCTTTGTCTATTTTTGGACGAGAAAGTTGCGGGCCAGAGGCATGCTCGGAAGGAGTCAGTCGGCCCGAGCTACTGGAGTTGGCTGATGAGAAGATATTGATGATAATACACAAGATTTGTCGAGTGATGGTCGGCTCACTTCCGTTTGCTAGGGGAATGGAGCATTGATATCAGGCGGCTGGCGAGGACTAACTCGGCAAGGATTATAGCCGACTGTGAGTTGACGAGGGCAAACGGGTCTAGCATTTGGACATCTTGGGCCGTAGTCCTTTTCATATCATCGACTTGCATAGAATTTTCTTCAACAATTCTTATTTCCTATGTCTAATTAGATATTGGTGGATCTAATCTTGCTACCTATAATTCTATAGAATGCATCAGTGTCCCAGTTAATGCTTGATTGTTAGTTTGAGGCAAACAAAATATGAGCTTAACCACCAATTTCCTGATATTTATTTGTGAAGTGTTGGGCACAACTTTCATGCATATATTTCAAGCGTGAGTAGGTCTATTTCTAAAGCAGGCTCAAGTGGAGACCAAAATAACATTATTATTTTTTTATTAGAATAAATAACATCAAGATTGATATCTCAGTTGAAATTAATTTGTTGAGGAACAAGATGGGCTAGTCTGAGATGGGATGTAAGAATACCCGTTGTCTACAAAACCATCAGATCATAGTACTTCTAACATAAGAATGTCCGATGTCCACCACACATCATCTCATTTTGCATAGTAATAGTAACAGAATGTTTGATGTACGCACGTTACAAGCATCCGTTATTAAACATGATCAAGAAACAGAATCAAGAACACAAACTCTTCCAGAAATATTATATAGTATCTATATATTCACCAGATCAATAATATAAGTACAATCTTCCAAGAATCTCCAGAAAATTTTTCTTCACCGATGAAATTCTAAAAACTATCTCAGACCAAAATCTATACGTCCAAGAATCCCTCCCCGAACCACAAACCAAAAGAATGGAGAAAGGTGGTTCAAGAAAATGCAATGGACGCAGCATCCAACCCTTTACATCAAAAAAAAAAAAAAAGAATCAAAAGAATAATTATAAGAATAAGAACTCCAAGACACGAGGAGGCAAAAATCGCTCAATTACCCTCCGCATCCCCTTTCCTGTGGAGCACGAAGGACGGTCTCCCGCTCTCGCCGTGCCGAAATCCCCACAACTCCACCTCTTCGCCCTTCTTGATGCCGCTCCAGCGGGCAAGATACTTCGAGTACTCGCTGCCCTTGAGGACGGTGCAGTTGGAGGAGTCCCAATGAGTCAGCACCACGAACGCCTTCCACTTGTTTGCTCCCACGTACACCGCCACCCGCAGCCCTCCGTGCATCCTCCCCACCTCCTTCTTCTTCTTGATATTGTCCTTCTCCTCAGTGGCCTCGACTCCACCGCCGGACAGCTTCATCTTCTTGGACCCTACGGCGGTGCTGCTTGGCTTCTTGCGCTTCCTCCCATCGTCGGCGAGAAGACTGGCGGCGGCGTTCTCCTCATCGGAGAGGAAAGGGATGAGATGGGCCTTCACGAAGCCGGAGGGGATGATGAGGCGGTTCTGCCAGGGGTTGAGATCGCTCTCGTTGACCTTCTTGGCCATGATGAAGCACGGGTCGGTGCCCTTTTCCTGCTCCGCCAATTCTATCACCCAGCGAGGAATCATGCGTGGACGATGGATCTCGTCAACCTTCTTGCCTTTGGATACCATCCTCCTCCCTTCTTGCATGCGTGGTGGAAGGACTGATGAAGAAGAAAGAAATTAACAGAGAGAGAACTCGGAGAAGGGAAATTAGAAAAGGATAATGGGAATGAAAAAGGGTTTCGCTTATATAGAGAGCAGATACTATTTTCTCCTACCCCTTGTTCTACTCGAAATAAGTCAAGAGGTACACTTCTGTTAATTTCCGACTCCGACTGGGTTTTGGACGTTCGAAGAATATTCTTCGCTTGTGGACGGCTGTGATCGTCCACAAGAGCTGAATCCGGCACAGTCAATTTCTGACTCACACTGGCGCACAGTCAAAGACAACCAACCCTACCGAGGCACCTGTGCATCAGAAACTGGGCGGTCTTAAGTTGAGGCAGGCTGCTTCATTTAAAATGTATTAAGATTAGATTTAGCGCAGGCAAACTAAAGTTTTAAAACTGCATTTAAGGAACCAATGAGGACACTAAGGTTGGAATACTTGTGGGGTCCATCCAATCATAGCTGTTGTGCCGCTCATAAACGGCTGGGATTGGTTGACCTGACCTCCTCCAGATTCTCCTGTTATAGCAGCATAGGCTTTTGTTGTGACCCATAGAGTTGTAAAACTGGGCCCACATTGTTGACCCAGGATTCAATTAGCTTGCTGGTCCCATTAATTTTGACCGGATTTATGCGCAAAATCTGAAAGCAATCCAGGGATGAAAGTAGGGCACGCAATTCGTACTCGCGGATCAATCTATTTTCAACATGAATTCGCATGAACTAAATTTGAACACGGCCGGTTTATTAAACGAATCAAGGTTTACAATTCACACATAATCAGCTTAGTAAATAAGTCATCTGCATAAATATAATTATTAAATAGATTGTATCGAATTGATTCGAACACGGTCCATTTATGATACGGTTGTGAAATTACAAAAAATTATTTATTTCAATAAATTTAATAATAATAAAATAATAAAATAATATAAATATATAATTGACAATAAAATAATATAAAAAATCTATCCATTAGACTAATATAAACGGTTCTTACATAACATTAAAATTATATATAATTTTTTAAAAAACATAACAAACATCACGTTTTCTTAAAAGTTTTCAAAAAATAATCTTATATTTTAAAAATTTTATAAAAATATTAAGTGAGTTAGATGGATTGGATTCGGATTTGTAGGTTGACCCGTGAACTTGCATACACTACAAGAAAATACTAAATTACCGACTTTTTTTTGCCGACGCTTTTGGAAAGCGTCGGCAGGTTGCACTGACCTGCCGACGCTTTTAAAAAGCGTCGTTTGTTAACGACGCTTAAAAGTGTCGTAACATTTGAGCACTGTCAACGCCGACGCTTTTAGCAAAAGCATCGTTAAATAAAGAAAATACCGACATTTTTTAACGACGCTAAAAAGCATCGGTAGGTTCGTTTAATACCCCCTCCTCCCGTGTCCTAATCTATCTACCGCCGCCCCTTTAATTTCCACCCATTCCTCCGCCGACCCCGGCCCATCTCCGCCGCCGGCACCGCACCCGCCGTCCACGCGCACCCGCCGTCCACACCTCACCTCCGTCCGCCGCTCCCCTCTGCTGCCGCGTCCGTCGACGCCATGCCCGCGCGGTCCAAGCCATACGCCGTCCGCCCTCCTGGAAGCAGCCACCCGACCGGCCCTCCTCCTCCTCCTTCCCTGTTTGGCTGCTCCAAGCTTCCCACCATCCTACTTCGCCATTCGGCCACCCCAAGCCTCCCATCCGACTCCTAAAGAATCTGAAAACTAGAGGAAAATCGATGGGAAACAAAGCCTGCTCGGCCGCTCCACAGAAATTTTGAAAGGTAAAATATTTTCCCCATTTTACTTGTTTTTCTTTTCATTCATTCTTCTTTTCAGAGATCTGATGGGAAGGAGAACACCTGAGAGAGGGAGAGGGGGAGTTCTTAGGTTTCGGTTGGGGTTTGTGTGAGGGGTTTCTTAGGTTTCGTTGAGGGGAAGGCGAACACCTAAGAGAGAGTGGAGCGGAGGGGTTTCTTTGTTTTCGGTTGGTGGGAGTTCTGGTGGTTTGAGTTGGTCCCTTGAGAGTTTAATCATCGTAGAAGAGATCTTAGGGGAAGGAGAAAACCTGAGAGATGGCATTTGGTTCTGTTTATGGTTGGTGTTTTTATTTATTTATTTATTTTTTGGGGTATGTGCCATGCTTAACATGATGTTGCATTTTGTACATTTGGATGGTGTTCTGTTCACATGAATCTGAATATGATACCAAATCCATGGTGTTGCATTTTTGCTTGCACACTTTCTTTCCTCTGCATATGTGCACTAGGCCATGCAAGAGAGAATGGACGAGCAATTGATGCATTCTGTGTGAGTAGCTCAGCACAATAGCTTAATTATATAATAGCGGGTTTTTGTTGGATTTTTGGGATGCAAGCTTGAAATTGTTAGCAGCTTTGATTGTCGTAGAGCCGGTAGATTTAGCATGGATCACCCTGGAGCCTGTAAGCTACAGGGATAGAGACCTAATGTTATCGTCGACTTGTATGCGCATGAGCTTGCTTACTTCAACTGCCCCTATTGGACTGATGATTTGGGTTGAATTCATGGAATGCTTCTGATCTTTCCATATTCTCGATTCTTGGGTTATTATATACTTGCTGGAGATCAGTTGGTGTAGAGGGTTTGGAACATGAACTTCCTAGGTTTGGAAATGTAAATGGCTGATTTTGATTTCGATATTATACGTATTTGGAGGAATTATTAGAATGATCAGGTCCGATGGACCAATCTAATTGTCACTCACCATAATATTACTTTTTGTGTGTATACTCTTTAAGATTAAAACAAGGATGACAATTCATTCTGTTATCCACCATACATTTGCCCAAGGCTTTGAATCGGTCCACTGGGGATATCCATCTAATAATTTCTACGTGTTATGAATTATTTTTTTATTTTTTGGGGTGTCAGTTTTCCATCTTTTCTTGTGGGTTTTAAAAGTTCCCAACGTGGACTTTGTTGCAGCTGACTAGGTGTTGTCCATATGAAATGATTTTCAGCTTAGATTTAATCTCAAATGGTTTTCCCAAAGTCTTTCCCCAAGGCCTTTAACCTCAAGTAGAAAGGCCTTCTTTTTGGGCAAAAAGAAAACAACTTTCTTCATGCTTTATGGTGTCTCCTGTATGTTGACGGTATAAAATATTCGGTTTCATATGTTTGATTGGAATTCTAGATACATCATCATTCTCTATCAAATTCAATATTATTTTGAGTTATTATTCTGACTTTTAGAAATAGTGTTATATGTAATTAACTGTATTTTGTTTTTGATAAATTAGCTGTATATGATGTCGCCATTATTTGTTATTTCTGATCATGTTGATGGTGGTAATGATCATTTTTGTGCAGCGATAAAATATTTATAATTTAGTGAAAATAGTAGAGCCGTATCGAGGCCGAGGTGTTCACAGAGTTGATGGGACCAGAGCGCTACGGCCGAGTGAGGGGTTATGGAGTAGGAGTCACTCTCACTCAGTTATCTGAGGTTAGTAGATATACGCAGCATGCTACAGCAGATGCTCAGGATTCACGTATTCGCAGACTCGAGGCGGAGATACAGAAGATTAGACAGAGTCGTGCCGCTGAGATGGAGGAGATGCGACAGAGCCGTGCCGAGATGCAGGCCATGAGGGGACAGATTGATCGCCTTACATCTTTATTAGAGATGTATGGTCCATCTCAGGTAAACACATATTATTAAATATATATTTTTGTATTAATTTAATGATTTATATATTTTTATTTATAGATATGCAAATCATGCTTTTGATATGTTTCTTGTAGGCTCCTGGCACATCAGGCACCCGTCGAGACAGCGGCACGTCACGTGGAGACAACGACGACCATCCGCCTGCGGATTGACATTATTTTATTTTTATTATATTCTTATATTTATTTATATTACTCTTGATTGTAATGGATGATTAGTACTTTATTTTTATTTATATAAAATAATATCTTTTGTTTTGGTTAAATTTGCTATTTAAGTTTGCTTTTGGTGTGAATGGTGGTGATTGTACAGGTGTGAATAGTGATGATTGTACAGGTTTATATTAGAATAATTGATATAATTTTGTACAGGAATGTATGTATTCTTTTTTTTTTGTATATAAAACTTGTATTTTTTTTTCTCTTAAAACCTTTAACGATGCTTATAAGTGTCGTTAAAATAATTTTAACGACGCTTATAAGCGTCGTTAAAGACAAAAAATCCGATGCTTCGAAAAGCGTCTTGGTAGAGTGGAGGACGCGGAGTCATTAACGACGCTAAAAAGCACCGTTAAAATTGAATTTTGCGATGTTTTAAAGCGTTGTTAGAAATATGTTTAACGACGCTTATAAGCGTCGTTAAAACAAGTTTAACGACGCTTATAAGCGCCGTTATAATTTAATTTTATGACGCTTTAAAGCATTGTTAAAAAATAACGACGCTTTTAAAAAGCGTCGGCGCTTTTCATCTCCACTCTTACATAGGCGACGCTTTGGCGACGCTTTTTGAAGTTTCGTAAAGCTTAATGACGACGCTTATTAGCGTCGTAAAATAACCTTAATAGTGTCGTTAATGACCATTTTCACTGTAGTGATACATTTTATGGATTGTAATCGTGTCGACCCATTTTCGATCTGAACTCGCATAAGTCCAATCCGATCCTTATTTTTCATGTTGATTTCGTATCATGTTCGCATGTCGTATCAAAAATTACCATCCCTACATGGAAAGGAATAAGAATGGGATGGTGATCAAGCATTTTGGGCAACTGGGCCACTCTAGGCCAGGCTCAGGTCAGATTGGGCTTCCGGCTCATAATGTGGCAAGAACTTCTAAGCCTAAGCTTGGCTAAAAGCATGAAAAAAGGTTTTTGGCCAATCTTGGGCATGTTTGTGTGGCTTGAACTAGCCCAGCCTATTTCGAATTCCATCCAGTCTTAGCTACTGCTTAGATCCATGAATCATCAGTCCAAGGAGTAACACATTTTAGGAGGGAGATCCTCCATGAACTTGGTTGCCTTCAAGTTCCAATGTTCAAGATATTCTCGCGTAGCAAGCATTCTACCAAGTATAACAAATCTTCCTCTACGGTGATATTACTTATTCTACTATTAAATCTAAATTCCCCTATTTGGATGCTATGCCCACATTGGTGAGATTCCAGTTCATACACCTCTTTTTTCTGTTGACTAGATTATGACATGTGCAATGCACGTGGTCAGGATACATTCTACTGAATGGTGGAGAGTATGCATCAAAGAAATTTGAAAAATGCCCAACAGTTGTGGCGGAGCTCGAAAATATGAAGCATAGGCCTGGAAAAAGGGAAAAGTTAGAGATGCTGAGAGCAGATGCACCTTGCGTTCATGAGCTTGCAGATAAAACTTCTATGGTCAGATTGATTATGAAAAAAATTATGGTTGGACCGCCATCGCCATGTCTCCTAAGGAGTTATGTGATGTTTATCAAAACTGTTCAAAATCTCTAGGGTTTATCCATTCCTATTTTCTTAGTATTTTAATGCATGCGGTGTGCCTCAGAGACGTAGCAAGCGATGACGGTCCGATCATAATTTTTTTTATGGTAGGTCTGACTGTAGAAGTTTTATCTTGAACTTGCACCATATATTAGAGTAGATTCTAAAATTACTCTTTTGAAGTTAGCCAAAACATATTGCCCTACCTTACCACCACCCCCCACCCCTCAACTCTTATGTAAATTCTACGTTACCCCTCTTGAAAAACATGTGAGGTATGTGATTAAAGATGATATTAGAAGATCAGATCTTCCACTAGTGACATTATTTGGAAAATGTGGTGGAAGTTAAGCAGATGTTAAATATAACATGGCTCTATTATTATGGTATACTGCCCATAACACCATAGAGCCAACCATAAAATTCTTGTACACAAATCTATAAAAAATAACCAAAGGATCTAAATCTATCATCCAGTAAATAAGTAAATAAATGGTGGTTTAGAGTAACTAAATTTAAATTTAAATGTCAAACTCTCTAACCTCAAAATTTAGAAAGTCATTCAGCATAAAATTCAAGATTAATTTAAAAACTAAAACTTCGATCACAAAACCTCTAAGGTTGGCACACGAACTTTAAGCCTGGATCATTTTTTATTTTTAGTGATTTTATTTATCTCAAAAAAATAAAAAAAAGTGATCTAAATGGCTCAGTAAATAAAACTTATAGTATTTTAATTTCTAGCTTCTAGGGATTAAAAATTTACCCTGTAAAAGTAATTATTTATCAACAAAAATTAAGAAATGCTTGCTTTTCCTAGCAACCCAATCTTTTTCTAGAGCTATGCTTTACCATATTTTCTAAAGAGATGCATGGTGGGAAGATATTATTGGATTGATGAGATCTTCTAATATTCAAATAGTTCATCAAAAGCCTCTCCAAAGATGTCAATTTGGCCTCCCAACTTATTAATTTTCCATGTGCACAACATGGACCAATAACTTGTCAACCAATAAAATCTCTAACTCTATTACTATTACGGGAGCCCTACGAACCTAGCATGTTCAATTGCACCATCAGAGTTCCCTCTATTTTATATATTTATTTTTTGGATATCCAAATGGAGTCTCAAAAACTGCACTTTAACCCTCTTTTTCTTAAGTTTTCTAGAATTTGAAAATTTCTTGCATTAACTATCTTATCCATGCTTTGCTAATATATAAAGTTACCCATGTTACATGTATGCAATGTCAGTAATTAAATAAAGTGGGTAGCCCACCTTTGCAACTCTCCGCTCTCATTTTGTTGATCTAAACAATGATCTTAGAGGAAGCATCCATCCATTAGGAAAAAAATCTTCTCTTATGTTTTTCAGGACCCTTCTTGGACAAAGTCAAAAAATTCTTTTTTCTTTATTTAGTTGCCAATAGTCTAACGGTTGGCACCTCACTACCCATAAAGAAGACTCTATATATCCTACATATATCAATCTTAGACAAAGTCATCACCATGGAACTTCTCTTCTATCATAAATATTATCGTGCAATAATCTATCTAGGACTTTACCCTAAAATGTAGGCTTCAAACTATCTAGTTTGCAAGAAGTATACGAGAATGCTAAGCTATTGCATTGGTGTATTCCAACCTCCCTATTCAATGCTTCTATGCTTGAAGTAATTGATAAGAATAGATTTAATAGAACAATTGTTAAGTTTGCAAGCCTAAAATGGATTGCCCAAACATTAGCTCGAAGCAAAAGGTGCTGCTGACTGGCATTCTCTAATTGCTTTAGCCAACTACTGTAATTTACAAGTATAGTTAGATGAGAATAATTATGGATACAAGTTGCCCAATTTGATAATGCTGTGGAAGATTTTCAATTGCGTATGGATACGACTGGAGCAGACTGAAGACCACCGGAGCGGTATTCCTGTAAAACAAGCTCCGATCGAAATTGGCTCCGGTGAAGACCTCCAATGATCGAGCTAGGAATCTGGGGCAACAGAAGAGAAGGAGAGGAAATCACAAGAGGGCAAAAGTATGGTGGGCACACACACGAGCCAATTTCGATTGGAATTTGTTTTGTAGAAATGCCACTCTGGTGGCCTTCTGTTTGCTCCAGCCGTATCCATATGCGGTTGAAAATCTTCCGCAACAGTTAGCAAATCAATCTATAGGCCAGAGACTAGCTAAAAGCAAAACAACAACAACTAGCAACAGTAAAAGTTTTGATCAGCAAGGTATATGAAAGATTAATTACTGATAGCAAACCAGATAGGTAGATGGTGCAATTTGGAATGAATGATGAGGATTAAGGCTTTTGGGTATGTAGGTTTTGAGAAACAAAGATTACTCCATCATAACTTGGAGTCATGGGTTTAAAACATAGAAACAATCTATTCATATATTAGGATAAGATTGCGTATATTTAACCCTTTTGAGACCTCGCAATGGCGAGAGCTTGGTGCACTAGGCTACTTTTTTTTTTTAAAAAAAAGAAAGGCGAGCATAACTTACCAAGATTAAATAAGGTCAAGTATCCAAAATTGGACAAGGCATTATAGGCTAGTCTATACGCTAATGATGATTTAGGCATAAAGATAATTTGGGAGAAAAAAAAATCCCAAAAATGCAATTAAAATAAAAGACAATTAGTGTTTAAAGTGGCTTATAAAATATCCTTTTGGACAGTTAAAAAGCATATGATGGTGAACTTGGAATCTAATTTAGTTTAAATAGATAGATAAAAGTAGAAAAAGCAGAAGGACAACCAAGATAGTTTTAACAAAGAAATTGGAACCATATTAAAAGTAATTAGAGGTTAAAATGTGCCATTTTATTTGATGTGGGAAAAATTCAGACAAATCTCCCCATTGTATGGATCTTAAGAGTCACCTACACTGCATATCAAAATCCACAACTCCAAAACATGTAAGTCAGAAACATATGAATATAGGACTAACAAGAAAGCAAAAGATATGTAAACTATAAAGGGCAATTGAGAGAAAAGAATGTGTCATATATTAATCTAGAACTGATGATACACACACATATTCTATACATATACATATATACATATATACATACATACAGATACAAATAAGGGACAAGATTGTGAAGATCTTTAAGATTATTATGTTGACTATTTCTTAACCTAGCATTCCAAATTTGCTAAGATATTATTCTAGCATTCCAAACTTGTTGAGATATCATGCCAGCATTTCAAACTTACTAAGATATTATGGTATATCATACCAATATTCCAAATTTACTAGGATATTTTGCTAACAGCCCCCTCAAACCCAAAATAGTGGTGTCGACATCAACTTGATCAATTTGGACACAAGATCATTGAACCTGCCAAGAAGATGAGATTTGATGAGAATGTCAGCAGTTTGATCAGTGGAGTGAATAGATGAGTCAAACTATGCCACGAACAAGATGTTCATGAACAAAGTGACAATCATTTTTAATATGTTTGGTTCTCTCATAGAAGATATCATTATGAGCAATCTGAATTGCACTCCTATTATCACAATAAAGAGTCATGGCAAAAGAATGAGAAACACTCATATCTTCAAGTAACCAGTATATATAACTAAAGGAGATCAGAAGTGGCATCGGCAAGGGCTTGATATTCTACCTCTGTACTGGATCGAGCTATAATAGTTTGTTTCTTGCTACGCTAGAAAATTAGAAAATCACTAAGAAAGAAATAATAGCCAATGATAGAATGACGACCGGTAGGATCACTGATCTAGTGAGCATCACAATAATTAGTCAACTCAAGATTAGAGCTTGAAGAAAACTGAAGATCATGAAATAAAGTGCCTTTTACATAGTATAAAATGCGGAGAATGGTAGTGAAATGAGTATATTGAGAAGCAGTCATAAATTGACTAACCAAATAAACTGCATAGACAATATCAGATCGAGTAATTGTAAGATAAACTAAGCTCCCAATCAATTGATGATTAAGCATCAAATCATCAAGTGGTGCGCTATCCATAGGAGTGAGACGTGCATTAGGTTCAAGAGGAGTCGAGGCAGTCTTACTGTCTTGTTAGGCCAGCTCGAGAAAGTAATTCTGAAGCATACTTGGCCTGAGATAGATGATATCCATCAGAGATAGAAGAGACCTCAAGATCAAGAAAATAATTGAGGGGGCCCAAATATTTCATTTCAAATTACTGATTGAGATATTCTTTCAGATCAGCAAGACCGACAATATCATCTCTAGTAATGATCATGTCATCAATGTAAAGTAGGAGAAGAATGATGTCTATATTAGTTCTGCAGATAAAGAGTGTTGAGTCATGGGGCCTAGAAGAGAAATCAAAATGTCTAATTGTAGTACTGAATTTTGCAAACCAAGCATGAGGTGCTTGTTTAAGACCATATAAGGCTCGATGAAGATGGCAAAACTTTTGAGAAGGATGTGAGTAATCAGGAAGAGGTTGCATATAAATTTTCTCTTGAAGATCACCATTAAGAAATATATTTTTTACGTCCATCATAATTTTCACTGTTTAACAGCGGCAATAGCTAGAAGGCTTCGAAAAGAGATAAGTCTGCCAACCGAGGCAAATGTCATTTCATTGTCCATCCTATATTCTTGTGTAAAATTCTTTGCAACTAGATAGGACATATATTTTTTCACAGATCCATCTAAGTGGATTTTAATCTTATAGACCCACTTGCACCCAATAGAGGCCTTCTCATGTGGGAGGTCAACTAAGTCCCAGATATATATTTTCTCTGAAGCCTGTATCTCATCTATCATTACTTGCTACCAGAGAGGATCAATACTAGCCTCTCGATAAGAGCAACGCTCATGTAAAGAAACAAGAGTAGAGAAACAATGGTAATCATAAAGTTTGGCAGGGGGTTCCCTTACCCTTATGGACCGACGAAGAGAGGTATTAATAGAAGAAGGGATGGAGGACTTAGAAGAATCATATGCAGTATCTATAAGCAAGACAGATTCTGATGAAGAGACTATAGGTTCTACAAGAGTAGTAATGAGCTTGTCAGAGGAATTACCTATATCAAAAGCATTTATGAATAGCTTGATAGAAAGATTCATAAAAATAGAGATACAGATGGAGAAGACTCATAAAATTTTGAGAGAGAAGAAAACATGGTGCATTCCTAAAAAGTGACATGATAGGATATCCAAAGATGCTTAGAGATAGGATCCCAGCAACGATAACCCTTATGTTCTATACCATATCAAAGAAAACAATATAGTCATGCTCGTGATTCTATTGTTTAGTGTGTTCATGTGGCTGAAGGAGAATAAAGCAAGCACAATGAAAGACTCTGAGAGTGTTATAGGTAGGAGGAGTACCATACAACCATTCAAAAAGAGACATAATCTGAGTGACTGAAGAAAAAATATGATTAATAGTGAAGACAACATTGTGAGCGGCTTCATCCCAGAAATGTTCAGGACATGTGGTGGGCAAGAATAAGACACAAACTGAGCCTAGAATATGTCTATACTTTTGCTCAGCATATCCAATTTATTTGAAGGTTCTAGGATAGGATTGTTGAATAAGGGTGCCTTGTTATTAAAGAAAATGGACAAGACTAGAGTTTTTATATTCCATGGCATTATTAGTTCATAGAATTTTGATCATTTGAAAATTGAGTCTTTACCATTGTAGCAAAGTTAATATAAATTTTAAGCAACTCAGATTTGTATTTTGTATAGTAAATTTAGGTGAAACATGCGTGGTCATCAATAAATAGAATAAAATATCTTTTGTCATCCATGGTTGGAGTTGGTGAGAGACCCAAGATATCAGAATGAATCAAGTCAAATGATGTAGGACAAATAAAGTCACTTTTAGTAAAAGATAGTGCTAGTTGTTTTGCAAGTTGACAATATAAATAGTTGAAAGACTTATTATTTATAGACTCTAACAAACCGCTAGATGCTAGTTGACGAAGTTTACTAAGAGAAGCATGACTTAAGCGAAGGTGCCAGAGATGAAGAGAAGATGAGATGGTAGCTGTAGAAATAATTTAATGAGTGTGCAACGAAGGTGGAAGATGGAGGGAGGTGAGGTCAAATAAGCGTCCCACTCTACGGCTTATCCTAAGAATCTGTCATGTCTGAGAATCCTGCACCTAATAATCATTTAAAGAGAAATATAAGTCAAAACCTAGTTCACACAATTGACCCACAGAGATGAGATTTAAGGTTAATTTGGAAACTAAATATATATTGGAAAGTGTTAGATGAGATATGGAAACATGACCAATGTGGCTAACATGCATATGAGATCTGTTTGCAGTGTGAATGATAGACAGATTGAAAATTTTAGAAGAGAGGAGAGAGGGATCAGAAGTCATATGATTATGGTAACCTGAGTAAAAGAGCAATGAAGGTGTACCTAGAGTCATAGACAAGGTAGTGGGAGAAGCATTAGATGAAAACAAAATTTGTTTCTGAAGAAATTCCATTTTGTCCATCTTGGTATAAATAAGTGACTGGACAGAGCTAGTCAGATCTTAAGGAATAGAGAAGAACAGTATTCTAATAGAGCTTTAGAGATGTAATAGAGAGAAAATCGAGTACATTATTCTTCTAGTAGAGGAATGGTGTTCTAACAGAGCTTTAGAGATACAATAGAGAGAAGATCGAGAACATTATTTTTCAAGTAGATGATACCTTGTAGTGGACGAAAAAATTAAGTAGATAACATGGGTTCCGATACCATGTAAACTATAATAAAAAATTGAGAGAAAAGAATGTGTCATATATTATTCTTGTATCGATGATATATATAGATATAAGTAAGAAACATTATTGTCAGGATTTCTAAGATTATTGTATTGACTAATTTCTAGCCTAGCATTTCAAATTTGCTGGGATATTATTCTAGCATTCCAAACTTACGAGATATCTTGCTGGCATTCTAAACTTATTGAGATATTATGAGATATCATACTAGTATTTCAAATTTGTTGGGATATGATTCTACCATTCCAAACTGGTTGATATATTATGCTAATATTTCAAACTTGCTGGGATATTATGCTAACAAGATACATGAAGACAAATCAGACATTTTATAGTTCACATTTACAAACTATTTGTTGTTAATTGGAAAGCAGCTTCAAATAGAAGTCTATATAATATCGCCTAATACCACAAAGAATTATCTCATTAGACAAGATTCCATTGCAGACTAAGAAGTAGATCAATCTATTGTGAGAAATTTTCAATGGATCTTGTCAATGTACTTAAATGCTTCTCAAATGGCAGGGATCTTAGTGATGAGTAGCGCATCCAAGTTTTCATGATGGTGCCAGGGTGCAAGATTAGATTATGAACAAATAGTAAATACTAAATGAACGAACTATCTGGGCTTAAACCTATATATGGACTTGTGAAAATAATACCTCACTAGCTTGAATACATTGAGTGTGAATGTATACAATGACTATGGATGCAATTTAAGTTTAGGCTTACACTATGAATAAAGAAGACATGATTGCAAAGCTTCATAGCCATGTCTATGCATTAATAGATATATAACATGACAACATAATGCATCAATTAGAAAAAAAAAGAAAAACTTGCAAACTTGTTGTATATGTTGGAAAGAAGGATCCATTATAGTCTATGACCATTTATGATTAGATGAGGACCAGTATAGCTGTCCAGGGGCTTACCACATGGACATATTAATGGTACATTTATTGTTGGAGAGAATCCAAAAAGCAAAACTCAAAATTTTTCTAAGATTACATTCTATGCATTTTAATCTTATTTTTTAATTTTATTATTTAAATATTTTAATTTTTTTATTTTTTTGATTTTAATTTCTGACTGTTGGGCTTTTAATTACCAAAGGTCATGTGCATTTAATCTCATTTTTATTTTATAACCATTGGACTCTGTATTAAAAGTTTTGATTGTTGAACTTCTTATTAAAGATCTTAGATCAATAAAAGTTTCAATGGCCATAAACGATTATACTAATTGGCTATAAAAAGGCTCTTTTAAGATCCAGTCTAATCACTATGAGAAAACTGACTATTAGTAATAGCTGTTTGCTATCGTTCATAGTCAGTTTGCCATCATTAATGCTATTAGCGATAGCTTTCCGTTGCTAAAAAATTGATAGAAATACCTCCGCCACTAACTATTATTTTAACAATGGTAATTTTACCATAATTAATAATACTAATTAGCAACCACAATACCGTCACTAATAAATTTTTAAATTTTTTTAATTAAAATTTTAAAAAAAATTATTAGCGACGGCTTTATTATCACTAATGTTGTCGCTAAAGATTCGTTTGGTTCGTGAAAAGTGGAGGAAAAAAATAGCAAAGTGGGGTGAAGTACTCTTGTTTGGTTAGAGTTTTAAGATGAGAGAGAGAGAAAAAGGCTCTTCCTATGGGAAGATACTTTTCATATTTCATGAGAAGTGAAAATCCATAGAGAGGTAAGTTTTGAATCTTCCCATGAGATGAAAATTAATGGCCATCTTTTCTTTCCAAAATTATCTTTATAAGATCAATTATTATAAATTAAAAATAATAATGATGATGATAATTTTATAAATATATGATTGTGGAGCATATACATTCTCGAAAATACTATTTAAATATTATCTTTATAAGTATTAATATAATTTTATATAAATATTATTCTAATATTTATATTAATATAAATAATATAATATTTATAAAATCTTAATATTATTTTATTTTGTATACTAATTTAATATTTGATTAATATTAATATAGCATATATATTAATATTAATATTAATATAATACTACATTTATTATTATATTATATCTATTTTAATAATATTAAGATATTACTATTATATAAATATAATATTAATATAAATATTAGTATTATATTAATTTAATAAATTATTATTATATAAAAATTGTAATATATTAATATTATATTTATTGAATATAAATATAATATTTTTATTTATATATAGTTTAGGAATAAAAATGTATGGTCTTATATCTATTAAGAGTATAATAAGTATTTTATATAATTTTTTCAGGAAGATGGATATTCAACCAAACATAAGCCACTATGGAATAAGTCACTTTCTATGACCAACCAAATATACAAAAATTATATTCTTAAAAAGTAATTTTCTGAGAAGTCAGTTCTCATGAAGTAACTTCCTAGGAAGAAAAGTTTTTTCTGCGAACCAAATGAGTCCTAATAGTTTTTTATTTTTTAAATTAAAATTAAAAAAAATATTAGCGATGGCTTTACCATTGTAACTATCATCTCTAATAGTTTTTTTAATTAAAATTCAAAAAGCAATTAGCGATGGCATCGCTAATGCCATCGTTAATAGTTTTTATATTTTTTAATTCATAACTAAATTTTTTAAAACCTACTTTAATCACAGTAACAAGCAATAATATTTTTTAAAATCTATTATAAATAAGATAATAATTATTTAATATAATCTTTGACTACTATTAATAAATATAAAATTAATTATATTATATTAAAAATATAAATTATATAATTTTACATACAGATACTGCTTTACAAGTATCAAAATTGCATACATATCAAAAAATAAAAAGTCATGTAAGATCTTACTCGTCATCCTCCTACTTCTGTACATCCTTTTCAGTAGCTGGTGGATGAGAGTTGGATATCCCAGCATCTTATAATAAAAAAAATAAAATATTATTAATAAATTTCGATACGAAAGTAGATGTATCAATATGGAGATGTATATTTCGATATATTATTTCGATTCTCAAACAGATTGTTTGTATGTATTTTATTTGATGATACAGAGCTATAGACATCTCCAGTGTATCATTTGGATAGTTAGATTAAATTTTTATCCTTTAGATTTAATTCTCAAATTATTAATAAGTTTCGATACGAAAGCATATATATAGATATGGAGGTGTATATTTCGATATACTATGATTCTTGAACAGATTGTTTCTACACGTTTCATTTGATGATATAGAGCTATAGACATGCCAAACTTATCATTTGGATGGTTAGATTGAATTCTTACCTTTTAGATCCTATTTTTGTATTATTAACAAGTTTCGATACGAAAGCGTATATGTCGATATAGAGACGTATATTTTGATATACTACTCCGATTCTCAAATAGATTGTTCCTATACATTCCATTAGATAATACGAAGATATATTTTGATAATATAGAAACAAGTCAACAAATAGATAAGCTCCTGCCATCATCCCCGCCGCTTCCATCTCCTTCTCCTCCATCGCCTTCTCTGCTACCACCGTCTCCGCCCCCACCGCTGCCTTCCCCACCTCCACCATCTTTGTCTCTGCCACCACCTTCTCCACCTCCTCCATCCCCATCCCCACCACCTCCTTCTCCTCCACCACCTTCGCCACCTCCGTCAGTCTACTGTGTTCCGTCTCCATCACCTCTGCCACCCAACTCGCCGTCGCCCCTATCGCCGTTCCATTTTCCACCTCCTCCACCTCCCAGCCCGCATTATTCTCCATTGCCGCCTTACCCGACTCCACCACCACCTCAGCCTTCACCGCCTCCACCACCTAATTCCACGCCACCACCTCCGATGTTCTCGCCACCTCCACCACCTAATTCACCTCCTCCTCCACCACCATGTATTGAGCCACCCCCGCCACCATCACCACCTTCGTGCATAGAACCACCGCCGCCATCTTCTCTACTACCGCCAATACCGCTATACTCTACTTCTCCACCACCTCCTTCACCACCACTGCCATCACCATCTCTACCTCCACCACCACCAGTCCACTATAAGGCTCCACCATCACCTTCACCTCCACCACCTGTGCCACCTTACCATTATGCATCACCACCACCGCCCTCTCCTCCACCACCCTCAAAGTCATGTGAAGCTCCACCACCACCTCCTCCCCGTCAACCCCCTAAACCCTGTGAGACTCCACCATCACCACAGCCATCTTCGCCATCACCACCACCTTTATACGAAGGCCCATTGTCACCTATTATTGGAATCTCATATGCATCGCCTCCTCCTCCTCTGTTCTATTGATTCTTTTGAGAATTATCCTCCTCACCCTCCTCCCACCCTCCATTGATAGAGAAGAAAGAATGTTTTTTGGATTCTCGTCATGCTTGTTGTCTATTGAATCTCCAATGCTTTTGTTCCTCTCACCACCTCTGCTGTCGACTACCCTCCGATGGAGGAGGAAAAAGAAGAGAGCAGAAATCACTCGACACAACACAAAGCATTCATCATGGTGATGAAGAAGAGATAGAGAACACATGGAGAAGGGAGGGGCAGGGGATTGGGGGCAAAGCTCTCCATATTAATTATATTTGCATTGCGAATAAATGGCTGAGAGAGAGAGACAGAGTAGATGCAGGGAAAATCAATGTATAGAGAGCATGAGATTCAAGAACAAGTAGATTAAATTGTGGTATTATCCCCCTTCTACTATACTTTGTTCTTTTCCTTCATTTATATATGGTGATCATTACTTATAAATTCTTCAAGCTCTGTCTTGGTTATCATCCAATCTCATCTTTAATTTAATTCTTTTCCTCTTACAATGCTTTTATTTTCCCTATAATCTTTTATGCAGCCATTTTTTTCTTGCATAATGAGATAAATTGTTTACTGTTCACCTTAGTATTTGTACTCTCCTGCCGTTATTTGCTATTGCATTGCCGGCCATAGTTATCATTTGTGAGTTATTGGGGACTTGGAATGGATTTTTATCTGTTTGTTGACTGGAAGTTGGGCACGCAATTCGTATTCGCGGATTGTAAATGCATCAATTTATTTTCGACATAAATTTGCATATAATAAATTTAAATATAATTTATTTATTAAATGAATCAAAATTTATAATTCGCAAACAATTTACTTAGTAAACAAGTCATCCGCATAAACGTTATTATTAAATGGATTGTGTCGGGTTGAGACGAGTATGATCCATTTATGACATGTTAAATGCATAGCTTATGGGATATGCTGTATATATGCATGGATATATATTAGTTTGGTTTAAATCATGTTTTTTAAATTTAAATTAAAATCGAATCAATTTTTTTAGTTTCTAAAATTTTTAAATGGAAATGGAACCAAAATTGAAAAGATCCGATCCAACCAAATCGAAATTAGCGGTTCGGATCAATTTTGCAGTTTGACTGATTTTATTGTACATACCCCTATCCATAAACTTATCAGTAACATCAGTAAACCAATAATCAATCAAGAGAGCAAACTATTTTCCTGATACATCCTCTCTTTGGCATGCTAGCATCCTACTTGGTTCACTATATGATCCATTTCTTTTCAAAGTTGATTTATCACCACCTTCCTATGATTGCATATTTCATCATTATACCGCTTAGAGTAATCATAGCACAAATTTCTCTCCTATGCAAAAGTAATTTTTTCAAATCAAAAAGAGGAAAAACATCAAGTGGATCGTCAGAGAGCAGATCTCATACCCCAAATCATGGGCAACCAAATAATCTTCGATCTGAATTTCTTCTCATCTATGAGATCCTCATCTAAGCCTGATACTTGCAAAAGCAAAGTTTTTCTCCTTCATTATTTGAAGTACTGAATTGATAGGAGCCGTTAGACCAAATTGTCGAGCTTCTATCCTTGGAGATTATAGTTGGAGGATGATGGGTAGCAATGAAGGACTAGGAAGAATAAAGGCAACATAGGATTTTTGATAACACGTCATATGGAGAAGAAGAGAGGGATAATAGGGTTTCAATCAGGGAAGAAGAAAGAAAAAATAAGATTTCTAATAACAAGACAATCAATGAAGAAGAAAGGGAAAATTTCTAGTTCACGTGATGCCACATCACCTATTTTTGCCCCATCATCTACACTTTTAAATTTTTAAGCTACATGAGCATTGATTTCCACCAAGTAAGGTTTATGCCATGCATGTGTTGGGGTTTGCCACGTTAGATTTTTGGTGAGAGAAAATCATGAAAAACTTGTCTAAGGACTACATTAAAATGGTTAACAAATTAGAAGGATTAAACTTTAAGTTTTTGAACTTCAAAGATCTTTTAAAAAAAGACAAATAACTTTAAGGACTGAAAGCATAATTAACCCAAAAAATTAAAATTCTATATAAACTTTGCCTATTATCACTTTGTCAAATCTTTTCTGATTTGGAAGATACATCCAAAGTTTTATTCGTAATGAATCACTCTATATGAGTAGTCTATTTCAAGGGCCGAAAGATAGAATTTGGGCCTAATCGCTAAAGGTGCATTTCTTTGTAGAGGTAGATTTTGGAAAATTTTTGATTTTTTCAAAAGAATATCTCAACTAGGCATCATGTGATCAAGTTATACCTTTTAGAAGTTTAGTATGCAATTGGCTTCCTGATATAGTGAATCTTATTGTTGGGCCCTATTCAACTTTATTTGTAGTGGTTAAAGTAGTTCACATCGAGTTTGACGATCATTTTGAATCATGTAAAATTTTTTATGCTTAATTTATAATTTTTAAAATTAATTTTCATGCAAAGAATTCGTAATAAGTATTTTAAACATAAATAAAGTTATGCATAAAAAGTTTTCACACTTTTCATTTCAAATAATTTAGACTCATTATCCAAAGGTATACATAAAGTAAGAAAATACTTCATAATTCTTCTAAAAACATGATTAACCAATATCATAATTTATTTCCATACAAATCATATTTTTACACAAGTCATGAGCTATGCACGATAAAATTCTAGAGGGAAAGGTAGAAATCTTTTGAACTGAACTATAGATGCCTTGGGTTAAAACAAATCAACTGAGTTATCTTAAGTTGCATTTGCAATTATTTTAGATGTGGGGTTTGTTTTGAGTCAGGTATATTTGCAGTCTACCCTTGATATGATATGTGAAAATTCATTAAATTGGGTTAGAAGAGATGGGGGGGGGGGAGATGGTGGTTACTGGTTAGGGTCCTTCATTTTAGGATTGATGGTGTGGCCATAATTAAGAAGAACAGGAGAAAGGGATAGTGGTGAAAGGGATTTTTTTTGTGTAACATAGTGGTGAAAGGGATTGCTAGCCATGAGAGGTGATAGAGACAATTGCACTGGGAGATAAGGAGGAAAGGAGCTAGAATAGGAGTGTTGCACAAAGATTTTTCAACTAGAAAATAAAACATTTAATAGGGAAGGATGAGATTAAGCCAATCATCGACCAAATGGCAAGGTCTAACCATTACTTGACCCTTAAGGCAAACAAGACTGCCATTGAAATGGTCGTTGGCCATGGAAACATGCCCATCTCAAAGTAGTGCACCAACTAGGGTTTAAATCAATGGCCAATGATCTGGTTAGCGTATCGGCCAGCAAGCGATCCATGGGGATGAGAGAGAGAACCGATGGAGAAGGGAGGAGAGGTGGTTTTCTGGTGAGTTTGCTTAGCTCAAATGTTGGCTTGGATCTTGAAACAAGGGAGGAAAAAAATTTTGATTACTTTCAGGATTCCAACGAAGATAAAGGAGGTGGGCGACTTATCGAGATCGAAGGAAAGATTTGAGTGTTTTGGATAATGATGGAGAAATTTATGCAATGGAAGAGAGAAGAAGATGGGGGAGAGGAGGGGTCTCAAGCATTATCCCCACGCTCACTAGCCATTGCACGTACATGCATATCCGAACCATCTTAAGGGCTCAAGCCATTATGAGTGTGAAGAGACCCTCAACTTTTTCAATTTGGCCAGACAAAAATTACCCCACTTGATTGGGCAATTGAATTTCCCAACAACGGTTCTACTATAAGGTCAATTTGGCCAAGTCGATTGAGTCGAGGCCGAGTTTGAGCTGAGTTAAGGGATAAAGCATTACAACATCCTTGGTGAGATGTGGTCAGATGCCAAGATCCTACTCTTAACCCTGGTCGTCTACTATGCTATCATGAAATTTTGGTATGCCATGGTGCTAATGTCAATCCTACCATCCTTATACGCAACAAAAAAGTACTTTGAGCAGTTCACAAAATGCAATTTGTTATATCAATATCAAAAAACCATGCTCACAAGATAGTTGCTGGTCTTGATGGCAATATGTACTTTTAATTCACAGCATGGCATTATAACTTGAAAACCTATTACCCAAATACAAAGATGTTGTGGACCAATGCTTCTTTTTTTATGGTAATAATAGATGTGATCGGATTTATTCATCAAGACAACATTTATGGGAAAAAACTTGAAAAAAATCATCCTCAAACACTAAAACATCAAAAATGCATTTAAATTTGCATACAAAGGATACTCCATTCACAAAAGAAAATGCATCCAAACTGTCACAAAGCTAAGCAAGTGTGCCAATAGTGGCAGCCATTATGAGTACTTGGACATTGGACTTCAGAATTCACATCCTTCTAAAATTAAATTTAAAAAAAGAATCAAGCTCGTCCCTCCCGCTACATGATTGCAAGTTTAAGAAAAAAATGTATAGTGATTTATCAAATCCCACGATGGACCATTTTTCAACCTTCAAAATTGAGAATATAATGTATTCCAATCTTATAACACAAGAAGAGAAAAATCTAAAGCAATAAGTGCATGTACATCATAGAACCTTTGCTACAGGATTAAAATGAAGACATTGGTAGACTCTTGTTGGTGCGCGAATCTATATGACGTCGGGATCCTGGAGCGGATGGTGAAGTGGGCCTCCCGGGCGTCGGACCTGCACAAAAAATTTGATCGGAGGTTGCTCCAGTGAGGATCCTCTGACGCTTAATTTAGAACTCTATTTAATAGATAGAGGAGCATGAGAGGCAGAATAATGGAATATCTTTTTTGGGGTCCTCTTTGAGCTTTCTTTATGAATGAAGGGCCGGAGCTTCAGTTGGCAAGTTGATTGGCACGATCTTGTTCGATTAGGATGCAATTCGCATGTGGTGGCCAGGCTATCGCTTAAGATTTTTGGGATGTAGTGATTGTGTTTGTCTTATCAATTTCGTGATAGTTGTAGCTTGACAGGCACTTGAATTTTGAATTGAGCTGCCAGCTGAATGATGTCGAGACGAGAATTAGTCAGCAATGACCAAGAATCAGTTGTCCTGTCTATTTTTGGACGAGAAAGTTGAGGGCCTGAGGCATGCTCGGAAGGAGTGAGTCGGCCCGAGCTATTGGAGTTGGCTGATGAGAAGATATTGATGATAATACACAAGATTTGTCGAGTGATAGTCGGCTCGCTTCCGTTTGCTCGGGGGATGGAGCATTGATATCAGGCAGCTGGCGAGGACTAACTCGGCAAGGGTTATAGCCGACTGTGAGTTGACGAGGGTAGACGGGTCTAGCATTTGGACATCTTGGGCCATAGTCCTTTTCATATCATCGGCTTGCATAGAATTTTCTTCAACAATTCTTATTTCCTATGTCTAATTAGATATTGATGGATCTAATCTTGCTACCTATAATTCTATAGAATGCATCAGTGTCCCAGTTAATGCTTGATTGTTAGTTTGAGGCAAACAAAATATGAGCTTAACCACCAATTTCCTGATATTTATTTGTGAAGTGTTGGGCACAACTTTCATGCATATATTTCAAGCCTGAGTAGATCTATTTCTAAAGCAGGCTCAAGTGGAGACCAAAATAACATTATTATTTTTTTATTAAAATAAATAACATCAAGATTGATATCTCAGTTGAAATTAATTTATTGAGGAACAAGATAGGCTAGTCCGAGATTGGACATAAGAATACCCGTTGTCTACAAAACCATCAGATGATAGTACTTCTAACATAAGAATGTCCGATGTCCACCACACATCATCTCATTTTGCATGGTAATAGTAACAGAATGTTTGATGTACGCACGTTACAAGCATCCGTTATTAAACATGATCAAGAAACAGAATCAAGAACACAAACTCTTCCAGAAAAATTATATAGTATCTATATATTCACCAGATCAATAATATAAGTACAATCTTCCAAGAATCTCCAGAAAATTTTTCTTCACCGATGAAATTCTAAAAACTATCTCAGACCAAAATCTATACATCCAAGAATCCCTCCCCGAACCACAAACAAAACGAATGGAGAGAGGTGGTTCAAGAAAATGCAATGGACGCAGCATCCAACCCTTTACATCAAAAAAAAAAAAAAAAGAATCAAAAGAATAATTATAAGAATAAGAACTCCAAGACACGAGGAGGCAAAAATCGCTCAATTACCCTCCGCATCCCCTTTCCTGTGGAGCACGAAGGACGGTCTCCCGCTCTCGCCGTGCCGAAATCCCCACAACTCCACCTCTTCGCCCTTCTTGATGCCGCTCCAGCGGGCAAGATACTTCGAGTACTCGCTGCCCTTGAGGACGGTGCAGTTGGAGGAGTCCCAATGAGTCAGCACCACGAACGCCTTCCACTTGTTTGCTCCCACGTACACCGCCACCCGCAGCCCTCCGTGCATCCTCCCCACCTCCTTCTTCTTCTTGATCTTCTCCTTCTCCTCAGTGGCCTCGACTCCACCGCCGGACAGCTTCATCTTCTTGGACCCTACGGCGGTGCTGCTTGGCTTCTTGCGCTTCCTCCCATCGTCGTCGAGAAGACTGGCGGCGGCGTTCTCCTCATCGGAGAGGAAAGGGATGAGATGGGCCTTCACGAAGCCGGAGGGGATGATGAGGCGGTTCTGCCAGGGGTTGAGATCGCTCTCGTTGACCTTCTTGGCCATGATGAAGCACGGGTCGGTGCCCTTTTCCTGCTCCGCCAATTCTATCACCCAGCGAGGAATCATGCGTGGACGATGGATCTCGTCAACCTTCTTGCCTTTGGATACCATCCTCCTCCCTTCTTGCATGCGTGGTGGAAGGACTGATGAAGAAGAAAGAAATTAACAGAGAGAGAGAACTCGGAGAAGGGAATTAGAAAAGGATAATGGGAATGAAAAAGGGTTTCGCTTATATAGAGAGCAGATACTATTTTCTCCTACCCCTTGTTCTACTCGAAATAAGTCGAGAGATATATTTCTGTTAATTTCCGACTCCGACTGGGTTTTGGACGTTCGAAGAATATTCTTACGGCTGTGATCATCCACAAGAGCTGAATCCGGCACAGTCAATTTCTGACTCACACTGGCGCACAGTCAAAGACAATCAACCCTACCGAGGCACCTGTGCATCAGAAACTGGGCGGTCTTAAGTTGAGGCAGGCTGCTTCATTTAAAATGTATTAAGATTAGATTTAGCGCAGGCAAACTAAAGTTTTAAAACTGCATTTAAGGAACCAATGAGGACACTAAGGTTGGAATACTTGTGGGGTCCATCCAATCATAGCTGTTGTGCCGCTCATAAACGGCTGGGATTGGTAGACCTTACCTCCTCCAGATTCTCCTGTTATAGCAGCATGGACTTTTGTTGTGGCCCATAGAGTTGTAAAACTGGGCCCACATTGTTGACCCAGGATTCAATTAGCTTGCGGGTCCCATTAATTTTGACCGGATTTATGCATAAAATCTGAAAGCAATCCAAGCATGGAAGTAGGGAGCGCAATTCGTATTTGCGGATTATAGACGGATCAATTTATTTTTGACATAAAATTATATAAATTAAATTTAAATATAATTGATTTATTAAATAGATCAAGATTTATAATTTGCAAACAATCTGATTAGTGAACAAGAAATCCGCATAAACTTAATTATTGAACAGAGCGTGTCGGGTTGACACGGACATGATCCGTTTATGACATAATTATAAAATTATAAAAAAAAATTATTTCAATAAATTTAATAACAATAAAATAATATAATAATATAAATATACAATGGTCAATAAAATAATATAAAAAATTCATCCATCATACTAACATAATCATAAAAAATTCATAAATAATTTTTACACAACATTAAAACTATATATGATTTTTTAAAAAATATAACAAACACCACGTTATCTTAAAGTTTTCAAAAAATAATCTTATATTTTTAAAATTTTATAAAAATATTAAATGAGTTAGGCAGGTTGGATTCGGGTTTGCGGGTTGACCCACGAATCTGCACGAATTTTTTGGATTGTAATCATGTTGATCTATTTTTGATCTGAACCCACATAAGTCTAACCCGGATCCAGATTTTTTGTATTAATTTTGTGTCATGTTCGCATATCGTGTCAAAAATTACCATCCCTACATGAAAGGGATAAAGAATGGGATGGTGATCAAGCATTTTGGGCCAATCGGGCCAATCTAGGACAGGCTCAAGTTAGATTGGGCTTTTGCCTCGTGATGTGGCAAGAACTTCTGAGCCTAAACCTGGCTAGAAGCACGAAAAATAAGCTTTTGGCACGATCTAGTCTAAGGAGTAACACATTTCAGAAGGGAGATCCTCCATGAATTTGGTTGCCTTCAAGTTCTAATGTTCAAGATATTCACGCTTAGCAAGCATTCTACCAACTATAAGAAAGCTTTCTTTTTAGTGATATTACTTATTCTACCATTAAATCTAAATTCTTCGACTTGGATGCTATGCCCACATGATGAGGTTCTACTTCATATATCTCTTTTTTCTTTTGACTAGATTATGACATGTATAATGCACGTGGTCAGGATACATTCTACTAGATGCTTGAAAATATGCATTAAAGAAATCTGAAAATAGCCCAAGAGTTGTGGCGGAGTTCGAAAATATGAAGCGTAGGCCTGAAAAAAGAAAAAAGTTAGAGATATTGAGAGCAGATGCACCTTACGTATATGAGCTTGCGGATAAAATTTCTATGATCATACTGACTATGGAATGAATTATGATCAGACTGTCATCGTCTGCCACGTCTCCTAAGGGATTATGTGATATTTATCAAAACTGTTCAAATACCCCTAAAGCTTATCCATTCTTATTTTCTTAATATTTTAATGCACATGGTGTGCTTCGGAGATATGGCAGATGGTCTGACTATAATTCTTTTCATGGTCGGTCCGACAGTGCTAAGCTATTGCATTGGTGTATTCCAGCCTCCCTATTCAATGCTTCTATGCTTGAAGTAATTGATAAGAGTAGATTCAATAGGACAATTGTTAAGTTTGCGAGCCTAAAATGGATTATCCAAACATTAGCTTGAAGCAAAAGGTGCTATCGACTGGCATTCTCTAATTGCTTTAGTCAATTACTCTAATTTACAAGTGTAGTTAGGATGAGAGCAATCATGGATACAAGTTACCCAATTTGATAGTGTTGCAGAAGATTTCCGACAGCATACAAATATGGCTAAAGTAAACTGAACACCATCGAAGCGACGTTTCTGTAAAAAAAGTCCTGACCATAATTGGCTCCGATGAGGATCCTCCGATGATCAAGTCAGGAATATGGAGCAACAGAGGAGAATAAGAGGAAATCACAAGAGGGCACAAGTATAGTAGGCACACGGGCGAGTCAATTTCGGCACATGGGCGAGTCAATTTCGGTTGAGAATTATTTTGTAGAAACACAGCTCTGGTGATTTTCAGTCTACTCCAGCTGTATCCGTACATGGTTAGAAATCTTCTGCAGTGGATAGCAAATCAATTTACAGGCCAGAATGACTAACTAAAAGCAAAAACAACAATAACGGGCAACGATAAAAGTTTTGATCAGCAAGGTATATGAAAGATCAATTACCGATAGCAAACCAGATAGGTAGATTATGCAATTTGGAATGAATGATGAGGATTAAGGCTTTTGGGTATACAGGTTTTGAGAAACAAAGATTACTCTATCATAACTCGAAGTCATGGGTTTAAAACATAAAAACAACCTGTTCATATATTGGGGTAAGATTGTGTATATTTAACCCTTTTGAGACCTTACAATGGTGAGAGCTTGGTGCACTAGGCCATTTTCTTTTATTTTGAAAAACAAAGGTGAGCGTAACGTACCAACATTAAATAAGGTCAAGTATCCAAATTTGGACAAGGCGTTATAGGCTAGTCTATATGTTAATGATGATTTAGGCATAAAGATAACTTGGGAGAAAAAAAAGAAAAAAAATTCCAAAAATGCAATTAAAATAAAAGACAATTAGTGTTTAAAGTGACTTATAAAATAACCTTTTGGATAGTTAAAAAGCAAATGATGGTGAACTTGGAATCTAATTTAGTTTAAATAGGTAGATGAAAGTAGAAAAAGTAGAAAGACAACCAAGAGGGTTTTAACAAAGAAATTGGAACCATATTAAAAGTAATTGGAGGTTAAAATGTGCCATTCTATTTGATGTGGGAAAATTCAGATAGATCTCCCCATTGTATGGATCTTAAGAGTCGCCTACATTGCATATCAAAATCCACAACTCCAAAACATTTAAGTTAGAAACTTATGAATATAGGACTAACAAGAAAGCAAAAGATATGTAAACTATAAAAGACAATTGAGAGGAAAGAATGTGTCATATATTATTCTGGTAATACATATATATAGACACACACACACACATACAGATGCAAATAAGAGACAATACTGTTAAGATCTCTACAATTATTGTGTTGACTAATTCCTAACCTAGTATTCTAAATTTGCTAAGATATTATTCTAGCATTCCAAACTTGGTGAGATATCATGATATATCATACCAATATTTCAAATTTATTGGAATATTTTGCTAGCACCCCCCTCAAACTCAAGGTGGTGGAGTCGACATCAACTTGATCTGTTTGGACACAAGGTCATTGAATCTACCAGGAAGATAAGATTTGGTGAAGATGTCAGTAGTTTGATCGAAGGAGTGAATAGATGAGTCACACTATGCCACGAACAAGATGTTGACAAACAAAGTGACAATCATTTTTAATATGTTTGGTTCTCTCATGGAATATATCATTATGAGCAATCTGAATTGCACTCCTATTATCACAATAGAGAGTCATGATAGAAGAATGAGAAACATTCATATCTTCAAGTAACCAGCATATATAGCTAAAGGAATTCAGAAGTGGCATCGGTAAGGGCTTGAAATTCTACCTCTGTACTGGATCGAGCTATAACAGTTTGTTTCTTGCTACACCAAAAAATTAAAAAATCACTAAGAAAGAAATAATAGCCAGTGATAGAATATCGATTAATAGGATCACTAATCTAGTCAGCATCACAATAATCAGTCAACTCAAGATTAGAGCTTGAAGAAAACTGAAGACCATGAAATAAAGTGCTGTTTACATAGTATAAAATACGGAGAATGATAGTGCAATGTGTGGATTGAGAAGCAGTCATAAATTGACTAACAAAATGAACTGCATAGACAATATCAGGTCGAGTAACTGTATCTCCCAACTAGTTGATGATAAAGCATCAGATCATCAAGTGGTGCGCCATCCATAGGAGTGAGACGCGCATTAGGTTCAAGAGAAGTCGAGGCAGTCTTATTATCTAGTTAGGCCAACTCAAGAAAGTAAGTTTGAAGCATACTTGGCCTGAGATAGATGATATCCATCAGAGGTAGAAGAGACCTCAAGACCAAAAAAATAATTGAGGGGGCCCAAATGTTTCATTTCAAATTATTGATTGAGATATTCTTTGAGATAAAAAATACCAACAATATCATCTCTAGTAATGATCATATCATAAATGTAAAGTAGGAGAAGAATGATGCCTCTATTAGTTCTACGATAAAGAGTGTTGAGTCATGGGGGCTAGAAGAGAAATCAAGATGTCCAGTTGTAGTAGAAAATTTTGCAAACCAAGCATGAGGTGCTTGTTTAAGACCATATAAGACTCAATGAAGATGGCAAATCTTTTGAGAAGGATGTGAGTAATCAGGAAGAGGTTGCATATAAATTTTTTCTTAAAGATCACTATTAAGAAATATATTTTTTACATCCATCTGAAAAATTTTTACTGTTTAACAATGGCAATAGCTAGAAGGCTTCAAACAGAGGTAAGTCTGCAACTGGGGCAAATATCTTTTCATTATCAATCCCATATTTTTGTGTAAAATCCTTTGGAACTAGATAGGCCTTATATTTTTTCACAGATTTATCTAAGCGGATTTTAATCTTGTTGGTACAAAATTTTGCCGAAGCCGGAGTTGCTGGAGTTGAGATGACCGCGGTCGCCGCCGGGACCTGCAAGGAAAGTCTAAACCGGAGTTGGGGGTACTCCGACAAGACCCTCCGACGCTCAAGTCAGTACTCTGCTTTAACAGAAATGGAGTGCTCGAGTAGGAATTTTAGCAGAGTTTTGAGATAGAGTTTAGAGCTTAGAAAAGAACGTATCTGGGGGTCCCTTTTTATAGACGGAGAGCATAACTGATTGACAGTGATGTCTGTACTTGCCTGGTAGTGGGCTGTTTAGAGCCGCGTGGAGTTTGTTACGGAGAGTAGTGGCGTCAGGGGTCGTTCAGGGCCACGTGGAGTTTATTACGGAGAGTGGAGTGGTGTTCGTTGTCGTGACTTGCCAGAGAGTGGTAGAGCCCGGAGAGTGGAGTGGTGTCCGTTGTCGTGACTTGCCAGAGAGTGGTGGAGCCATGCGAAATCCGTTACAGAGAGTGTAGTAGGGTAGTGGCCATTGTCGTGACTTGCCAGAGAGTTCGGATCTATCGGCTGGAGCTCGGCTGGGATATCTGATGGAGCGGAATGGCTCTCTATCCCGTCGATCTAGGAGAAGCTTGGATGTTTTCGAGACTGCTGATGAGTCTACTGTTGTCGGATGCCTGAAAATTCTGTTGGTGCTGATGCTACAGGTGGGAGTTATCTGCTGTAGAAGCTCGGATGGAGACTTTCTATTGGTGAAGTCTGACAGGAGTCCAATTGCTAGAGAAGTCCGTCTAGAATTATCCACCGGAGAAGTCTGGTTTCATGAAGAATCTGGCGGAGGGTCGGCTGGCGGTGGACTTCGGATGGCGTTGGGGAGGTTCGTCCGTTGGAAGAGTCTGGGGATCCTGTAGAAGTCTGGATGGCATTGCGAAAGTCCGGCTGATGCTATTAAAGGCTGATGGCTGGGGAGGTTCGGCAGACACTGGAGGTGATCGGTCGTTGTAGAAATCCAGCTGTCGGAGTCCGTCCGTCGTAGAAGCTCATCCGATATCTGTCCACTATAGAAGTTCGGACGGAGTCTGTTTCTTGTAGAAGACTGAAAGGAGACCGCTTATTGTAGAAGCTCGATCGAAGATCGGTTGTTGTGGGAGATCGGAGTAGCTATCTGGCCGGTGGATCCTATCCCATTGTAGAAGCTCGTCTGGGATCTGACTATAAAGAAGCTCGACTGAAGTCTACCTATAATAAAAGTTTGGAAGAAATTTGTTTACAGTAGAGGCTCGAATGAAATTTGCTTATAGTAGATATCCAGGGTAGATCGCCCGCTGTAGGAGTTCGGAGTAGACTGCTCGTAGTAGAAGTTTGGCTCTCACAGGAGCTCAGTTGGAATCCTAAAGGTGGTCGACCGTCGTAGAAACTTGGATGGAGTCTGATTACTGTAGAAATCTTGTTGTCGGAGAAGCTCGGATATTGACGAAGTCCGAAAGAAGTTCGGAGAATAGTTGATCACTTTAGAAGATCGGCTGATAACGAGGCCTAGATAGCCTTTGGAGCGGCCCGGTAGATGGATGGAGAAGCTCATTGTCGGAGAAGTCCGGACGGCATTATGGAAGCTCGGACGGTCGAGGGGGTTCAGAGAGGCGCCACACAAGGTCGGAAGCTGAAAAAGTCCTGGAAGGGTCGATCCTTTACAAACTTCGGCTAGGGGTATTTTATACCCAACACTAGTCCCCCTACTTTCGAGTTCGAATTCTGAAAGAAAGAAGTACAGAGAAATTCTCATAGTCGAAGTTGCCCCTCCTCGATTTTCGCACTCGATGGTTGCCAGATATTTTGGCGTTTGGCGCGCTGGTGCCGGAGTCTTTTCAAATCAAAGTGATCCAAAAAGATTTTTTCGAAATTCCCGCTGGGGTGTGGCTCTAGGTACGGTGCAATAATGATTTTGTCAGCTGTCAGCCATTTTCAGCAGCCTGTCATAGTGAGTGGGACACGCGGCAAGTGTAGGTCGGCCAGAGGAGATCCGCAATCATAACTGCTCTGGGCCCTGTTGCCTATTTAAACACGTCCTCCTCCTTCAGGAGTTTCACTTTGCCTGAGAGAGTCCCTCGGTCCCCTCCTCTTCCCCGAGAGCTCCAGCCTCCTTTAGCATCCTTCTCGGCCTTAGGCATCCTCCAGGTCGACTTCCATCATCCTTGCCATCTTCTTGCACTCCTCGAGCCAACCTAGGTTAGTTTCGGAACTTCTTGCCATTTTTCTGTTCTTTTTTCTTCGTATTCCATTCATTTAGCTTCCTCGAGAGCTTGTTTGCTATTTTTCTTGATTTTTTTTTCGAGATTTTTGTGGCTTCTATTTGATCCAAAATGTCTTCCGATAACTCCTCTTCTAACGGTTCTAGGAGTTCGTCAGTCCCAGTTTCCCAAAGTCCTTGTATCGTAGACGGACCCGTAGTCGGGACCGAACCTCGTCTGGTCTTTGCACCAGACACCATCCCCAGCTCTTTGACTCCGGATGAACTCTCACTGATAAGGATTCAGTATGGAGTTCCTCCGGAGTACGAGCTGGAGCTTCCCGAGCCAACTGACTGGGCTAGCACCCCTCCTCCCGGCCGCTTCTGTCTGTACCAGGAGGCCTTCTGTGTCGGACTTCGGCTTTCACTTTCGCCTTTTGTCATCGCTCTCTTTCATTTTCTGAATATTTCTCTAGTCTCAGTAGCACCGAACTCCTTTAGGTTTTGATAGGATTTCTTTCTCTTTGTAGTTTAGCTAAAGTTCGACCGACTCTTTCTTTGTTTAGGAATTTCTACACCTTCAAGTGTCATCTCTCGGCAAAGGACTAGTGGTACTTCTCCCCTCAGTTCGGTAGGAAGGGGTTGCTGAAAGGCGCCCCCTCTTTTATCCACAACTAAAAGAAGAGGTTCTTCTATGTCCGATGCCCGACCATGGAGCTAGGATTATCCCCTTGGGGCTCTCTGAGAGATTCCGTCCGTCGGGCTTCTAGCCTGGAAAAGGACGACCTAGAAGCCTCCAAAAAGCTCGAGACCTATCAAGCCCCCCTCCTCTCCGACCTTCTGAAGGAATAACTCTTGTTCAACGTCGGCCTGAGTCCTCTTAACCCTGTCGGTACCTTTTTTTTTTTTGCTGCTTCCCCTTTCTCTTATTCCATCTCTGAGCCGTGTTGATCTTCTTTTATTGCAGACATGGACACAGGCGTGGCTCGGAGGTTAGCCCAGGGTCTCTAGACCCACAAGAGAAAAGATGCCTCGACTTCAGGGTCGGTGAAGAAAGTCAGGACAGAAGGGACAAGCTCAACCGTGCCTGCCCAGGTGGCCATTGCCGTCGACGTCCCTTCCGACGTCGAACCCGAAGTCCCCCGAGCCCTTTCAAGGAGCCCCCCGACCGAGGATCCCGCTCCAGAGGCTTGTCCTGAGGAGGCACCCAGGGCCGAAGGGAGGAAAAGAAAGAAGACCCTGGCCCGGAAGAGCCGCAGTCGCAAGGCTACCGTCGAGGGAGCCGGCGGCTCCGAGGAGGACCTGGGGGAAAATCCCTTCAACAACAGGGATTTAATAAAGAGGCTGGTCGAAGGGTGCATTCTGCCCGAGATCGTCCAGAGGATCGTCCTTGCTGATCCCAAGCTGTGGGTCTGGGACTCTCTGGGATCTTTCCTCGAAGTAGGTTAACTCTCTTTTTTCTCCTTTTTGCTTCTTTACTTAATTTATTCTTTAGCCTTTATATTGACTCCCCGACCTTTCTTGCAGATTGGACACCAGCTTGTCGCCAACGTCGAGGTGGTGAAGATCGCCAAGAGGGAGGCAGCTCGGGCGGAGGAAGGTCGCCTGGCTGGGGCCGTCTGCCTCGAGGAGAAGATCGTCGAGGCCCTAAGTCTCCAGGAGGCACTGGAAAAGGAGGGACAAACCTCGTCCGATCTGAGGACCGCCTTGGAGGAAGAGAGAAAGAAGGCTAAGGCCGAGGTCTCTGAACTGAAGGCACAGGTTTTCGAGTTAAAGGTGCATATTTTCGAGCTGAAAGCGCAAATCCCATCCCTGGTCTCGGAGGTAGGGGCCCGAGCAGTGGAGGAGTTCAAGGCCTCCTCCGAGATGGAGGATCTAAAGGTCCAGTTCGGCTAGGATGCCTTCATCAAGGGTTTCGAACTCTGTCAAGAGAAGGTGGCTGGAAGGTTTTTCGAGCTGGATCTTGGCTTCCTGGATGAGGCGTTCGACGATGAAGCCGGACCATCCAAAGCTGCTGCCGGTCCTCCTCCAGCTGGGACCTCGTCGACCGCTGCGGCCGCCGCTGTCGATCTTTCGGGGACGCCGAGCCCCTCCACTTCTGCCCTAGATGTCTGGAATCTCTAGCTTTGTATTTTTTTTTGTGGTGACTTTTCTTCGTTCTCTTGTATGTAAAAATTATTTAATTAATGAAATCAAATTCTTCTTTACAGAGGCCCCCCCCTTTTTTTTTCTTCTATATTCTTTTCCATCTCTTTTGTCTTCTTGTACTAATTTGAGTTGTGGCGCTTTTGCCTCCCAATGATAGTGCCCTACCGAAGCTCTTTCCCTGCCACAGGGGATTCCTCTGAAGTCGATGATCCGAGACCTCAGAAGGAAAGTTCGTCAGTTGACGAAGAAATCCAAGAAGCTGGAAGATGAATTTCATTGGCTGAGGAAGAGCCATTCGAAAGTCACTGCAAAGGCTATTCGCTTTCAGGACCTCCACAGAAAGGGTCTTAATGAATACACCCAGAGGAAAGCCAACTTCGTGACGGAGCTTGAGGAACTCTGAAAATGTGCCAGCGACCGATCTTGGACTCAGGCTTCCAAGATCAGCTCCCTTGAAGTCGAGCTGGCGGTCGCACGGGAGAAGATTGGCCAGTTGGAAGGGAGCTCATCCTGGCTCACAACCCAAGCCGACCGTGATCGAGACTGGTCGAAGAAGTTTTCCGACCTTCAAAAGCAGCTGCAGAATGCTGAGGCGAACTACAACGCCTATCGAGTCGGCTGGAGCGGACAAGTAGAGGACTACCGAAGGAAGCTCCAGACGGCGACCGATGAAGTTGTCCACCTTCGGAGGCAGTTGTCTGAGAGAGTCCAGCTTGCTCTACACAAGGCTCCGACGAGCTCCACTCCTTGAGAGGGATCATGGCAGAACTGTCTGTGGCCCTTGGGTGGGAGGAGGCCGAACTGCAGCGGCTGAAGATTCAGCTGGTCCACGAGCAGTAGACTGTTAAAGATATCGAGGCGGAGTCCGAGGTCCTGAGGAAGAGGCTTCGAGAGTCGGAGGGCGAGAGCCGGCGGTTCCACCAGATGTATCGGGATATGCTGCTGAGAAAGATGGAACTAGAGGAAGAAGTCGAAAACTTAAAGCAATCCCTAATAAGGACCGAAATCGAGAGCTCGAAGTCAGAAGAAGCTGGGCTTCCTTAGAGCTCCCCTTTTTTTTTATCTTTCATCCTTCCATGTATTTCTTTATTTTTCTTGTCGTTTCTCTTTTTGGCCTTCAAGGCTTTGTAATGTATACTTCACTAGTGAAATGAAAAAAAAAAATTCCATTACCTTGTCCATTCTGATATTGAGTTATCGTTTACCGAACTTCTTTTGTCTTTTGTCTTGTTCGACGCCGTCATTGTTTGAAGGTTTCCGATCGCCATCGTGTTGATTTGCCTTTTTTGTTCATGATCGTAGGTCTTTTCGAGGTCATTTGAGTTTGACACTTCCTCCTGGTGCTCGACCTTGGAGACCCGAACTCCTTGTTACTTTGAGAAAGTTGATTTCTCCTCGGCTCATGTTGAGTTCCCTCTTAGTAACTGAGGGTTTTTTGATAGGAGTATCCTTCCTCGTTGAGACGAGGTCCCTTGGATCTTTGATGTAGTTTGTTTTTCACTTATCGCTGGTATAGTTCATCGCTTTTTCTTTTCATCTCTCTCTTTTTTTTGTGTTCGAGTGAGGGTTTTCCCTCTGCTCTTAATGGGGTCGTGAGAGCGTAGAGGAGCCATTAAGGAGGCTTTCTTCCTCATCCGATCTTGATCGACTGGGTCTTTGTTTGCGTCAGGACGAGATTCTCCTCTCATTTCTGACAGTCAATTTCAGCTCATGTTAGGATGAGGTTCTCCTTCTGTTCCTAACAGGGCTGTGGGGGCACGTAAAGACCACTGCGAGGGCCTCTCCCCCCATCCGGTCTTTAAGTAACCGGGCCTTCGACTTTGCTCATGTTAGGATGAGGTTCTCCTCCGTTCCTAACAAGGCTGCGGGGGCATATAAGGGCTGTTGCGAAGGCCTCTCCCCCCATCCGGTCTCTAAGTAATCGGACCTTCGATTTTGCTCATGTTAGGACGAGGTTCTCCTCCTGTTCCTAACAAGACTGTAGGGGCATATAAGGGCCGTTGCGAGGGCCTCTCCCTCCATCCGGTCTCTAAATAACCAGGCCTTCGATTTTGCTCATGTTAGGACGAGGTTCTCCTCCTGTTCCTAACAAGGCTGTGGGGGCACATAAGGGCCGTTGCGAGGGCCTCTCCCCCCATCCGGTGTCTAAGTAATTGGGCCTTCGACTCTGTTCATGTTAGGATGAGGTCTTCCTCCTATTCCTAACACGCTTACTTTCGATTGTATGAGGGAGTTACTTCCTGTCGTTATAAGCTCATGCTAAAAGGATAAATATGCAAATATAAAATTTTTATTTAAGGCAAAGCTATTGATAATACATTCATAGATTTTTCGAATCCTATAGCCGTGGAAGGTCTGCTCCCAATCAGGATCCTCCTGAGATGGAGTTGATAATCCCAATCGGAGATCGATCTTCAGGCTGCTCCTATCACATCCCGAACCCAACACCCGGATCGGATACGTGATGGCCGCACACTCCTTAGAGCAAGCCCTAAAGAATATGCAAGGCCAAAATAAAATATTACAACCTTAACATCCATAACAATTAATTTCAATAATAATTCATAAAATCTTGCATAATTACAATTTAAATTTCTTCAATTCTCTGATTAGATACTATGACACTCTATTTATCCTTCTGTTCACCCGTAAATTCAAGCCATAGCCAATCATAAGCGTCCTGTAACTCTGAGAAGAAAAAGAAAGATGAAGAGGTGTGAGCTTTACAGCCCAGTAAGAATTTCCATATCACACTGATATAGTAATATAGTCTGAAAATAAGGATAAGCAGTAAAATATAAAATCTCATGTTCAATGTCCAGAATAATGCAAACATTCATAAATTTTCTGTCTTGTCAAAATAGATGCATCATCACATGTTAACAAGTGAAACACTTTTGTTCAACAATTATTTTATGTCTTATTTTTCATTTCTTTTTTCATAATCACATAATTTTTAACATTTTTTTTCTGGCTCTGGACTATCCCAGTCTATACCTCATTCATTATCCGGATCGAATTCACTTAAAAAGTCTTTCAAGACTGTCCCAGGATGAGCTCCTGGCCGGCTGTCCCACGTACGGAAACCCGTGAGAGGCTGTCCCAGGCATAAGCTCCTGGCGGGCTGTCCCAGGCATGAGCTCCTGGCCGGCTGATCCACCTGTAAGCCAGTGGGGGCTGTCCCAGACATAAGCTCCTGGCGGGCTGTTCCACATAACAAGGCTAGTCCATACCATATATCTTTTTCTTTTCGTTTAATCATTATGTGTTGATTTCATCAAATCAATTCTGTCTTGCATTATGATTAATTCAGATATGTCATATCCATATAATCATGCCATCAATCTCTGATTCATATATATTGACATAACATACTAATGCTCAAAATCAAATAACAGTATCTCAGATATAATAAATTCATCGATCTCAAATCCGATGATGCAAAACCAATAATGCAAGACCAACAGTAAAATAGCATATATATAATAGTGATCATGTACAGGGATTCTTACCTTTATCGGTGACTGATCCAAGTACAGAAATCAATGTTCTTCTTTGATTTATGAATTTCTTTAACAAAATATTTCACTCGATATCATATGCAGACAATCATCTCTTCATGACCCTGATCAATTTAAAAATCACATATAGAGAAATTACCGATAATCGATCCTAATAACACAAATCGAGGACCTCTCTTAGGATTAATCAAAATTAGGATTTATCTAAGTATCTGGATCCTTCACTAATCCATAAGACTTCTAGAGAGAAAAAATTCATGAAGAGAGAGAAAATTCTAGAGAGAGAAAGTAGAGAGAGAAAATAGAGAGAAAAATCTTCGTATCCTTCCGATGAGGCAGTCATGATCGAGATCATCAAAGGTCCTATCAGGGTGACTCAATATAAATCAAGTGTTACAAATTTCAAATAGAATCAGACTGGGATCAGATCTACTACATGAATTTCAGAGCAATCTCGGATCATCTTATTTTCATCTCAAGTTTATTCTATGGTCTGTGATGAAATCAAAGAATGAGAAAGACTCTAGAGAGACAAAATTCATAAAGAGAGAGAAAGGTCTAGAGAGAGAATCTAGAGAGAGAATCTAGAGAGAGAAAATATAGAGAGAGGAGAGAGGAAAGAGAGAGAAAGGAGAGAGAGAAAAATTCTCTCTCTTCTTCTTCTTCTTCTTCTTTTATTTTATTTTTTTTTGTTTTCTTTATTTTTTATTTTTCCTTTTTCTTTTTCTTTTTTTCCTTTTTTTTTTCCTTTTTCTTTTTCCCGTTTTCTTCTTCCTTTCCTCTTCCTTGGCAGAACAGTGGGGAACCAGAGGGAAAGAGACTCGATGGCACGAGCTCTGACGAGGTGGACGGCATCACGCGACGGTGACAAAGCAAGGCCTGCCGACGGCAAGGTTCGGCCAGCGAGTTGAAGGGTTTTTGAAAAAAAACAGGGGACTGTCCCTATTCTTTTTATTTTTCGGTCATTGGCCGGTCACCGGTGGCCAAGACTTCCAGAGAAGGAAGAGAGAGAGATGAGGGTCCGGTCTCGGGGATGGGACGCCGCAACTGGCGGTGCCGGTGATCGAAAAAGAGAGAAAAATGGCCCGGCCGAACAGAGCAAAAACAGGGGTCATCCTGTTCATGGATTTTTCGGCGATCCTGAAGGTCGGAGAGGGTGCACGAAGCCATGGAAAAGAGAGAAAAAGAAGAGGGGAAAGAGAAGATGGGTTTACCTCCGACTCCGGTGAGGTCTCCGACGAGTATTTGAGATGAACATGATGAGGACATCCGCGGCTTTAACGGAAAAATTCGAGAAAAATAAAAGAAAAAATCTGGTGCTCGTCATGGCTAGCTTTAGAAGAGAGAAAGAGAATTTTATAGAGGTGATTTTCTATCCCGAATCAGACTCTATCGATCCGATTTTGTCAGAGTCGGAGAGGAAGAAGACTCTGGTTAGGAGTCTTCCTCCTCCCGTCGGGCCCTGTTTTGGGCTCTCCAGTTTTTGCAAGGCCCAAGAGCCCTGTGGGCTGGGTTGTTACATTTTTCCTTCGTTAAAATAATTTCATCCTCGAAATTAAGTTATGTTGTTTGAGATATATTCTAAAAATATATATATACATGCATCATATCTTTTATTTCTCATGATCTTGTTATAATAAAATTATTTGAAATCTCAAACTCATCCCTTCTTATTGATTTCTCAACTTTTTGAAGAACTGTAACATTTTGGACTTGTATTAATATACCACCATTATTTGTCCAATATATTTCACTCGAAATTTATAATTATCTCATACTACTCTTGATAAAAAAATAAATAAAGGTCAAATATCGGGCGCTCTTCACAATCATCAATTTTTTTTTTCTTCTCTTGACCTTCCAACAAATTTTATATGTAGACTCTTATCTTAAGAAAATCTCAATCTTCTATATCAGTTTGAGTAACAATATTAAATTTTGAAAATATGAGATCTATGTTAGGACTTTCTAAGTTTGAACTAATACCAGAACTATCAAGCTGTAACTTGAGATGTCTAAAATTTCTTGGCATTATCTACAATGAAACAACCTACTAACAAAAATTATCCGACTATGATCAGATTAAAATCATTCTTTATTTATAACTAATGCATTCTATAATATCTTCGGAATCAAAGAATTAATATTTCTAATCAATTTAACCCACCACGCTTTTGCTGCGCACTCTGATCTTAATTTATCAAATTATATAAGTCTATCAAAGATAAAAATATCCTTATATGTTAGATCAATCCAGGATAGATCCAACCTTCAAATTTCATATAAGACTTACGATAAAATTTTAAGTTTCTTTATCTTTACTATCTTTGGGTATAGCATATAAAAATTAAATCTTGATCCACTTCTTATATTTGAAATCATTGCATAAGTTTCATCACTCTACAAGAATCCAACATGTCTAGAATTAATTGAAGTTAATCTTAGATTTATCTTACAATCATTCAGATAATTTTTAAATTAATCTTCTCTTTTAAAAGAATTAATTCTAACTTGACAAACTAGAAGAACTCAAGCCAACATCCTTATGAGTAGAATCAACTTGATTATTTCTTATAGAGCTCTCTTCATCACAACCCTTAATATTAATCAATAAATCTATACAAAATCTTATCCCTTGTATAAGTCATTCAAAATTTAACATTAGCAAGATGTCTTAATTTAATTTAAAAATCCAAATTTTGACTTGAATAATTAATACATTTCACCATCTTCAATAATCATAAAAAAAATCTAATCTAAAGATAGTAATATGAATTATTAAAAAATTTCATCATAACCTATATATCATTCTCTGACACAATAAATTTTTTTCTTTAATTTAACAATAATATCAAAATACTTTTGAACCACTTAGAAAAGTAAGCTTTTGACTTGAAATTCAATGCAACTTGAAAGATCAAGGAATCATATTCAGAATATGATATTTGAGTAACCAAAGATTTCACCAAGATGTGTATCTCATATTCTCATAATAAAATTCAAGTATATTTTTTATTTAAAATGAAGTTTCATATATGATCCTCTTATAGGTTCAATACTCAAAAATATTTCTCTCTCATATGATGAAATTTCTTCTTAGACCATATCCTAACTTCTTTCTGATAAATTTAAAATTTGTAATGCTCAGATAATTAACATCAAAATCAAAAAAGTTATCATGATCTTCAATCATAAAAGTTTTACATTCCAAAATCCTCTAGTATACTCAACATAACTTATCAATAACTCCCACTTTATTCCAAGGTCAACTCTTTTCATACTTAGGTCAACCTTACTAATTGAAATCTAAGATATAACTCATTAATTCTATTATAGATATCATATGCCACTTATACATAAATTTCATCGTAATATCTATTGACTCGAAATCTAATTACCGGATCGTTTGTTTTATGTCTATCATGTTCCTTATGATCATAACCTAAGTTTAAATATCACTAAAGTCATAATTTTAATAATTATAATCTTAAGCTTAAATACCACTTAAATCATATTCTTTAATGATCATAACCTAAATTGTAATATCATTCTATCATACCTTTAATAATCATAATCTTAAACTCTGATTTTATCAATCATACTCTATTGATTATAATCCCAAAGTTTTGATATCACTTATATGACAATCCTTAGTGACCCTAAACCTGAGCTCTAATACTGTTCTACCATATTCTAATCACTTGTATCATTGTCTTCAAATAAACGTAGCCTAAGCTCTAAGCTCAAATGCCACTCTGTCACATCCTATTGATCTTACATAAAGTTTTAATATCTCTTTATAATTTCTGATGATCTTAAACCTAAGCTCTGATACCATTCTGTCACATCCCGAACCCAACACCCGGATCGGATACGTGATGGCCACACACTCCTTAAAGCAAGCCCTAAAGAATATGCAAGGCCAAAATAAAATATTACAACCTTAACATCCATAACAATTAATTTCAATAATAATTCATAAAATCTTGCATAATTACAATTTAAATTTCTTCAATTCTCTGATTAGATACTATGACACTCTATTTATCCTTCTGTTCACCCGTAAATCCAAGCTATAGCCAATCATAAGCGTCCTGTAACTCTGAGAAGAAAAAGAAAGACGAAGAGGTATGAGCTTTACAGCCCAGTAAGAATTCCCATATCACACTGATATAGTAATATAGTCTGAAAATAAGGATAAGCAGTAAAATATAAAATCTCATGTTCAATGTCCAGAATAATGCAAACATTCATAAATTTTCTGTCTTGTCAAAATAGATGCATCATCACATGTTAACAAGTGAAACACTTTTATTCAACAATTATTTCATGCCTTATCTTTCATTTCTCTTTTCATAATCACATGATTTTTAACATTTTCTTTCTGGCTCTGGACTATCTAAGTCTATACCTCAATCATTATCCGGATCGAATCCACTTAAAAAGTCTTTCAAGACTGTCCCAGGATAAGCTCCTGGCCGGCTGTCCCACATACGGAAGCCCGTGAGAGGCTGTCCCAGGCATAAGCTCCTGGCGGGCTGTCCCGGGTATGAGCTTCTGACTGACTGATCTACCTGTAAGCCAGTGGGGGCTGTCCCAGGCATAAGCTCCTGACGGACTGTTCCACATGACAAGGCTAGTCCATACCATATATCTCTTTCTTTTCATTTAATCATTATGTGTTGATTTCATCAAATCAATTCTGTCTTGCATTATGATCAATTCAGATATGTCATATCCATATAATCATGCCATCAATCTTTGATTCATATATATTGACATAACATATTAATGCTCAAAATCAAATAACAGTATCTCAGATATAATAAATTCATCGATCTCAAATTCGACGATGCAAAACCAATAATGCAAGACCAACAGTAAAATAGCATATATATAATAGTGATCATGTACAGGGATTCTTACTTTTACCGGTGACTGATCCAAGCACAGAAATCAATGTTCTTCTTTGATTTATGAATTTTTTTAACAAAATATTCTACTCGATATTATATGCAGACAATCATCTCTTCATGACCCTGATCAATATAAAAATTACATATAGAGAAATTACCGATAATCGATCCTAATAACACAAATCGAGAACTTCTCTTAGGATTAATCAAAATTAGGATTTATCTAAGTATCTGGATCCTTCACTGATCCATAAGACTTTTAGAGAGAGAAAATTCATGAAGAGAGAGAAAGTAGAGAGAGAAAGTGGAGAGAGAAACCTTCGTATCCTTTCGATGAGGCAGTCATGATCGAGATCATCAGAGGTCCTATTAGGGTGACTCAATATAAATCAAGTGTTACAAATTTCAAATAGAATCGGACTGGGATCAGATCTATTGCACGAATTTTGAAGCAATCTCGGATCATCTTATTTTCATCTCAAGTTTATTCTACGGTCTGTGGTGAAATCAAAGAATGAAAAAGACTCTAGAGAGATAAAATTCATAAAGAGAGAGAAATATCTAGAGAGAGAATCTAGAGAGAGAAAATATAGAGAGAGGAGAGAGGAAAGAGAGAGAAAGGAGAGAGAGAAAAATTCTCTCTCTTCTTCTTCTTCTTCTTCTTTTTCTATTTTATTTTTTTTTGTTTTCTTTATTTTTTATTTTTGTTTTCTTTTTCTTTTTCCTTTTTCTTTTTCTTTTTTTTTTCTTTTTTCTTTTTTTTTCCTTTTTTTTTCTTTTTTTTTTCCGTTTTCTTCTTCCTTTCCTCTTCCTTGGCAGAACAGTGGGGAACCAGAGGAAAAGAGACTCGATGGCATGAGCTCTGACGAGGTGGACGGCATCACGCGACGGTGACAAAGCAAGGCCGGCCGGTGGCGAGGTTCGGCCAGCGAGCTGAAGGATTTTCGAAAAAAAAATAGGGGACCATCCCTATTCTTTTTATTTTTCGATCATTGGCCGGTCACCGACGGCCAAGACTTTCAGGGAAGGAAGAGAAAGAGATGAGGGTCCGGTCTCGGGGATGGGACGCCGCAACCGGCGGTGCCGGTGGTCGGAAAAGAGAGAAAAATGGCCCGGTCGAATAGAGCAAAAACAGGGGTCATCCTGTTCATGGATTTTCCGGTGATCCCGAAGGCCGGAGAGGGTGCACGAAGCCGTGGAAAAGAGAGGAAAAGAAGAGGGGAAAGAGAAGATGGGTTTATCTCCGACTCCGGTGAGGTCTCCGACGAGTATTTGAGATGAACACGATGAGGACATCCGCGGCTTCAATGAAAAAATTCGAGAAAAATAAAAGAAAAAATTTGGTGCTCGTCATGGCTAGCTTTAGAAGAGAGAAAGAGAATTTTATAGAGGTGATTTTCTATCCCTAATCAGACTCTATCGATCCGATTTTGCCAGAGTTGGAGAGGAAGAAGACTCTGGTTAGGAGTCTTCCTCATCCCGTCAGGCCCTGTTTTGGGCTCTCCAGGTTTTGCAAGGCCCAAGAGCCCTGTGGGCTGGGCTGTTACAGCTCCTCCCTCCTTGGCGGCTCCGGTAGGGCCGTAGGCCAATTTTTCCTACCTTCAGGTCGGCATCAAATGAATCTATCGAGCCGACCTCGTCTGATGAGCTCCTCGATCTCATCTCGGAGCTGAATACACTCCTCCATGTCGTGGCCATTGTCACGATGATAGAGGCAGAACTTGTTAGGATTGCGCTTTCCGGGGTGTGTGCGCATCCTTTCCGGCCTTGACAGCTGCTCTCTAACCTCCATCAGCACTTGAGTTTTCGATGTGTTGAGAGGGGCGTAGCTGTGGAATCTTTCCGAGGGAGAGCTCCATCGAACTCTGTGGTCCAGGCTCCTCTGCCTACAAGCCCAGGGAGGAGTCTGGACACGCTTGTGTCTGGAGAGAGTTCGAGAACGTGATCGAGCTTCACTCGATCCTTTTTCAACTGCGGGCTTGCTGGAGTCTCCCGCCTGTCGCTCCTTTGTGGTCTCCTCATCCTTCATCTTGAAGGCTTCTTTTGCTCGGGCATATCCTTCGGCCCGAGCAAGCAAATCAGCAAAGTCCCTGGGATATTTCTTTTCCAGAAAAAATAGAAGATCGTTCTTTTGAAGACCGTCCTTCAGGACGACCATCGCGACCGATTGATCCAAGTTCCGAACCTCCAACGCGGCGACGTTAAAATGGTTGACGTAAGCTCGGATGGACTCTCCCTCCTTTTGCTTGATGTTGATGAGGGATTCCGAACCTCTCTGGGGACGCCGACTGCTAATAAAATGAGCCGCAAACTGGTGACTTATCTGATCAAAGGAGAAGATAGTACCCAGCTTTAGCATCGAGTACCAGTTCCTTGTTGCTCCCTTCAAAGTAGATGGGAAAGCTCGGCACAGGATGACGTCTGGCGTGCCATGGAGTAGCATCATTGTCCGAAAGGCCTTCAGATGGTCAACCGGATCTGAGGTCCCGTCGTAGCTTTCGAATTGGGGGAGCTTGAAGTTTGGCGGGATCGGTTCCTGCATGATCATTTGAGAAAAAGGAGGGTCAGTACAGATGTCCTCACCACAAGTAGGGGGAGCGTGGTGGAGCTCTTCGATCCATCGGTTCATCTCCTGGAGCCTTCGATCCAGGAGGTCCTCTTGATTGCGAGTCTTGAGGGTCTTCTGGCAGAGTGAAGATAGGGATCCTCAGGGAGTGGAATGGTGATCAGACTGAGGGCTCTCCACCCTCGGATTTTCCTTTTCAGGAAAGACAGGGCGATTGGCCCAAGTGGCCCGCCCTACTGTCGGATTTTGGAACTCCGACGATGCTCTTTCCAACTGCACTAACGTCTGCGGCTGTTGCTGCTGCTGCTGCATGGCCTACACTGCTTCGGTGAGGCCTCTGACCTGCTGAACCAATAGGTCGAACTGCTCCATGCCGATCGTCGTTGTCGGAGGAGGAGGAGGAGGAGGAGGAGCCTGAGAAACTGGAGGTGAGGTCGGAGCCTGAGATCTGACTGCGAAGGCTGTGGATCGTCTGGTGGATGCCTTTCGGGGAGACATCAGGTGAGATCTAGTAGGAGAAGGAAAAGAGGATGTCGGAGAAGATGATCAAAGGCAGTCCCGTTGAGCACTCCTTTAAGAACAAGGGTACTGCAAAGACACAGCGACCCTTCCTCTAGTGCCAATTCTGTTGGTACAAAATTCTGCCGAAGCCGGAGTTGCTGGAGTTGAGATGACCACGGTCACCGTCGGGACCTGTAAGAGAAGTCTAAATCGGAGTTGGGAGTACTCCGGCAAGATCCTCCGACTCTCAAGTCAGTGCTCTGCTTCAACAGAAATGGAGTGCTCGAGTGGAAAGTTTAGCAGAGTTTTGAGATAGAGTTTAGAGCTTAGAGAAGAACGTATCTGGGGGTTCCTTTTTATAGACGGAGAGCATAACTGATTGACAGCGACGTCTGTAACCGTCTGGTAGTCGGCTGTTCAGAGCCACGTGGAGTTTGTTATGGAGAGTAGTGGCGTCAGGGGTCGTTCAGGGCCACGTGGAGTTTGTTACGGAGAGTGGAGTGGTGTTCGTTGTCGCGACTTGCCAGAGAGTGGTAGAGCCCGGAGAGTGGAGTGGTGTCCGTTGTCGTGACTTGTCAGAGAGTGGTGGAGCCACGTAGAATCCGTTGCAGAGAGTGGAGTAGGGTAGTGGCCATTGTCGTGACTTGCCAGAGAGTTCGGATCTATCGGCTGGAGCTCGGCTGGGATATCTGATAGAGCGGAATGGCTCTCTATCCCGTCGATCTAGGAGAAGCTCGGATATTTTTGAGGCTGCTGACGAGTCTACTGTTGTCGGATGCCTCGAAATTCTGTTGGTGCTGATGCTACAGGCAGGAGTCATCTGCTGTAGAAGCTCAGATGGAGACTTTCTGTTGGTGAAGTCCGACAGAAGTCCATCTAAGATTATCCATCGGAGAAGTCCATCTAGGATCATCTGTCGGAGAAGTCCGATTTCATGAAGAATCTGGCGGAGGGTCGGCTGGCGGTGGACTTCGGATGGCGTTGGGGAGGTTCGTCCGCTGGAGGAATCTGGGGATCCTGTAGAAGTCTGGATGGCATTGCGGAAGTCCGACTAACGCTATTGAAGGCTGATGACTGGGGAGGTTTGGCAGACACCGGAGGTGATTGGCCATTGTAGAAATCCAGCTGTCGGAGTCCGTCCGTCATAGAAGCTCATCCGATATCCATCCGCTATAAAAGTTCGGACGGAGTCTGGTTCTTGTAGAAGGCTGAAGGGAGACAGCTTATTGTAGAAGCTCGGTCGATGATCGGTTGTCGTGGGAGCTCGGAGTAGTGACCTGACCGGTGGATCCTATCCCATTGTAGAAGCTCGTCTGGGATCCGGCTACGAAGAAGCTCGACTGAAGTCTAACTGTAATAGAAGTTTGGAAGAAATTTGTTTACAGTAGAGGCTCGAATAAAATTTACTTACAGTAGATATCCGGGGTAGACCGCCCGCTGTAGGAGTTCGGAGTAGACCGCTCGTAGTAGAAGTTCGGAGTAAACCGCTCGTAGTAGAAGTTCGGCTCTCGCAGGAGCTCGGTTGGAATCCTGAAGGCGGTCGACCGTCGTAGAAACTTGGATGGAGTCTGATTACTGTAGAAATCTCGTTGTCAGAGAAGCTCGGATATTGACGAAGTCCGAAAGAAGTTCGGAGAATCGTTGATCACTGTAGAAGGTCGGCTGATAGCGAGGCCCAGAGAGCCTTTGGAGCGGCCCGGTAGATGGATGGAGAAGCTCATTGTCGGAGAAGTCCGGACGGTATTATGGAAGCTTGGACAGTCGAGGGGGTTCAGAGAGACGCCATACAAGGTCGGAAGCCGAAAAAGTCCTGGAAGGGTCGGTCCTTTACAAACTTCGACTGGGGGTATTTTATACCCAACAAATCTTATAGACCCACTTGCACCCAATAGAGGCCTTCCCATATGGGAGGTTAATTAGGTCCCAAATATGTATTTTCTCTAAAGCCTGCATCTCATCTATCATTGCTTGCTGTCAGAGAGGATCTATACTAGCCTCACAATAAGAGCAAGGCTCATGTAAAGAAACAAGAGCAGAGAAACAATGGTAATCATGAAGTTTGACAGGGGGTTCTCTTACCCTTATGGACCGATGAAGAGAGGTATCAATAGAGGAAAGGATGGAGGACTTAGAAGAATCATATGCGGTATCCATAGGCAAGACAGATTCTAATGAAGAGACCATAGGTTCTGCAAGAGTAGTAATGAGCTTGTCAGAGGAATTATCTATATTAGAAGCATTTATGAATAGCTTGATAGAAGGATTAGTGAAAAATAGAGATATAGATGGACAAGAATCATAAAATTTTGAGAAAGAAGAAAACATGGTGCATTCCTAAAAAGTGACACGGTAGGATATCCAAAGATGCTTAGAGATAGGATCCCAACAATGATAACCCTTATGTTCTATACCATATAAAAAAATAATATAGTCATGCTCGCGATTCTATAATTTAGTGTGTTCATGTAGCTGAAAGAGAATAAAGTAAGCACAATAAAAGACTCTGAGAGTGTTATAGGTAGGAGGAGTGCCATACAACCATTCAAAAGAAGACTTATTTTGAGTGACTGAAGAAGAAACACGATTAATAGTGAAGACAACAGTGAGAGTGGCTTCATCCTAGAAATATTCAGGATATGAGACAGACAAAAGTAAGAAACAAACTGAGCCTAGAATATGTCTATGCTTTTGCTCAGCATATCCATTTTGTTGGAAGGTTCCAAGGCAGGATCATTGAATAAAAGTGCCCGGTTGCCAAAGAAAATGGACAAGGTTAGAGTTTTTATATTCCATGGCATTATTAGTTCATAGAATTTTGATCATTTGAAAATTGAGTTGTTACCATTGTAACAAAGTTAATATAAATTTTAAGCAACTCAGATTTGTATTTCATAAAGTAAATCCAGATAAAACATGAGTGGTCATCAATAAATAGAATAAAATATCTAGAGTCACCCATGGTTGGAGTTGGTGAGGGACCCCAGATATCGGGATGAATCAAGTCAAATGATGTAGGACAAATATAGTCACTTTTAGTAAATGGTAGTGCTGGTTGTTTTGCAAGCTGACAATGTAAATAGTCGAAAAACTCATTATTTATAGACCTTAACAAACTACTAGATGCTAGTTGACAAAGTTTATTAAGCGAAGCATAACTTAAGCGAAGGTGCTAGAGATGAAGAGATAAGAAGGTAAAGAGCACTTGCAAAATGAGTTCGACAGGATTACCAGTGAAGAGCATCTGTAAAATGAAGTTCACATTGATCGAAATTGTATCCGGTGGAGATCCTCCAATGCTTAAGTCAGTGAAAAATGATGAACAGTAGATAATTATTTCGAAAAGCAGAGTTTCAGCTCTAAAGAATCCTTTCCAAATACCGTTCATTTATCTTCTTTACAAGTCCACTGCCAAGTTCAATTTTGGGTGACTGGCCAGCTTTCTATGAGGGTCTTCCCGGAGCCATAAATTGCTCGGTGTGTCTTCGCTTACTATTTTTATAATAGTAATATTATTATGTTTTCATGCTTCTTTTCTGCCAGTCCATTCATTTGAGTTCATAACAATTGCTAACAACGCTGACTTGTATTGGCAGCCTGATCCTGATGGGAGGAGAACAGAAACCACTTGTGCAGCTTGTGGTGGGCATTTGGGTCATGTGTTTGAAGGAGAGGGGTTTAATACACCTACCGATGACTGCCACTGTGTCGATAGCATTTCACTCAAGTTCACTCCTGCCTCCTGAATGACTTTCCTCCTCCAGCTTGATTATTTCTGATGCCTCCTGTGCAAGTAATATAGTTGACTCATGTATAAGGACCTGTATTGGGTGTTAAGTTATTCAAAATGGCTCTTAGATTCAATTAGTTCTATATTCGACAATAACAGTTTAAATATCAATCATGTAAGTCATTGGATATGATCTGCTATCTTTAAATTACTTACGTATCAGAAATCATATAATTTGAAGTCTTTTAATCTATATATCAAATCGTCAAAAAAATTAGATAGTCTAAATAAATTAAATTATATATATTTTTTAATCACTTCATATGTAGGTTAGTGATTTTCAAGTTATATAATTTTGAAGATATAAGCATTTTAAAGATAGTGCATCCAACAGCTCAGTATTAGAGACTTCTATTAGCTCAGGTCATTGATACGAGACTTTTATTATCTAATGTAGATACGATAAAATCTAAGGGGAGGTCTGCTTCAGTGTAGTGCCAACTCTTTCTCTCTCTCTCTCTTTGCCTCTGTACATATGTGTGTATATTTTTTTTCTATCGTACTTTAGAAATGTTGTTGCATTGCCTAACCATACATGAATCTTGAAGTGTTTTTAATAAAAAATGAAAGATTAAGCAAGTCATAGTTTTTTTGGTCTGACTAATTACTGAAGAAAGAAAATATGCTCAATATCATCATTTCTGTGTCATGAAATTTATGGACTACCATCTTCTTTTTAGTCTTATTAGGCGAGAAGATGTGGGTGGCGTCCGGGAGGATTCAAATGACTTTAGGCCCGGATAACAAACTAATCTCTCATCTTGTTGATTCAGAGAATGGTAGATCATCTACAACCTATTTAAATTGGATCTTGGAGTCTGTTGTGCAGATCGTATACCTTCTCATCAATAATTATTCTGTTTAGATGATTGTTTAATAGCGACAAAGATTCATCATCAGTACGTCATATGGCAAGTTCTAGTCCACCTCTCTAGTCGGCTCCATCGTCTCATCTATTGAGAAATTGGCTTTGTGTGCTACTTCGATGGTTCAAGATGAGAAATGTTTCAAGTCACCGCCCACTTACTGTGTTCAAAACATGTCATATGAATGGGCGGATGATGAGTGCAATCTAAACCCAACATCTCCAGGATTGTTCCTGAAGGTGAGCTGATCTAGCAGAAGGGGTGTCTTGAAGTTTCTTTCTAATTGTTTCCATGTCAACTTGAAAGGTAAGCATCCCATCTAGGACTGCCAATGGGTTCAGGCTAAGGCTTGTTCTATCGAGAAGTCAAGCATTGGGTTAGATTCGAGATTGTCTAGATCGGGTTTGGACCTAAAAGTAGGGCTTGAAGAAATGTTGACTTGGGATTGGGTAGTTGCTTGGCCTGACTAGGGTCCGACCTAAACCCCAAGCTTGGAGCCTGGCTTAGTTGTGGCCTGATTTTCATGATAGGGATCTTCTGCCTAGGGGTATCCATGGCTCAGTTTCAGATCGATTTATGATCAATCTTCAAAATGAATAGGTTTGAATCAATTTCTCAAATCAAAATTAAAATCAAATTAACCAAACAGAAAAATCGGTTCAAACCGATTCAAAAAAATCGGTCCAATTCGATTTATCAAATTGTGGGCTATTTGGTTTCTGTCCAATAGGTAGCTTATGGAAGTGGCTAAATAGGTTGCCATTTATTTTAAGTTCTAATCATGCTAAATGCATAGCTTATGGGATGTGCTGTATATATGCATGTATATATATTAGTTTGGTTTAAATCGTGTTTTTCAAATTTAAATTAAAATTGAACCGATTTTTTTAATTTCTAAAATTTCTATGGAAACGGAACCGAAACTAAAAAGATCCAATCCAACCGAACCAAAATTAGTGGTTCAGATCAGTTTTGCAGTTTGACTAATTTTGTTGTACATACCCCTATCCATAAACTTATCAGTAATAGTAGTAGACCAATAATCAATCAAGAGAGTAAAATAGTTTTCTGATACATCCTCTTTTTGGCATGCTAGCATCCTATTTGGTTCACTCTATGGTCTATTTTTTTCCGAAGCTGATTTATCACCACCTTCCTATGATTGCATACCGCTTAGAGTAATCATAGTACAAATTTCTCTCCTGTACAAAAGGAATTTTTTCAAATCAAAAAGAGAAAAAACATCAAGTGGATCGTCAGAGAGCAGATCTCGTACCCTAAATCATGGGTAACCAAATAATCTTTGATATGAATTTCTTCTTGTCTATGAGATCCTCATCTAAGCCTAATACTTACAAAAGCAAAGTCTTTCTCCATCATTATTTGAAGTACTGAATTGATAGGAGCCGTTAGACCAAACTGTTATGCTTCTATCCATGGAGATTATAGTTGGAGGATGATGGGTAGCAACGAGGGACTAGGAAGAATAAAGGCAAAATAGGGGTTTTGATAACAAGTCATATGGAGAAGAAGAGAGGGATAATAGGATTTCAATCGGGGAAGAAGAAATGAAAAATAAGATTTCTAATAATAAGACAATCAATGAAGAAGACACACGAGATTTCTAGTTCATGTGATGTGCCACATCACCCATTTTTGCCCCATCATCTACACTTTTAAATTTTTAAGCTACATGGGCATTGATTTCCACCAAGTAAATTTTATGCCATGCATGTGTTGGGGTTTGCTATGTTAGATTTGTTGGGCCTTATGTGGTGCTCCCAAGGCTCAGGAGACTAAGGCTAAAGTCAAGGTCCAAAGTCCATGAGGTGGTCATGGAATTTCTAGGGCTAGTTTGGGCCCTAGGATAAAAGACTGTCAGCCTTTCGGATCTTGAGGTCCAGAGATTTTGGGTCTTGAGGAGCTAACTTATATTTGATCTAGAATTGAGTTCAAGATTATGAGATTGGATTAAGTCATAGGTGTACATGGGCTTGGATGAGTGCAATATTGTATTGAGTTAGCTAGGAGAGTCTTTGGGTTGGATCATATTGACCCTGTATATAAACATACACTGTATTCTGACTCAAAAAATCGAATGAATACAAAATTATTTTCTCTTTAACCTTTCTCTTTCTTCCTTCCTCTCTTTCTCTGGTCTTCTCCACATCCTAGCAGCAAGAAATCCTAGGATTTCTTGGCTGCCAACCCAAAAAAGAAAGAAAGGAGGCACTAGAAACCAGCGCCCTCCTTGTGCACGCCCTTGTTTGTGCACCCCCCTTCTTGGCCGTCCAAGAGAAGTTCCACGCCTCATCTTTTATTTGAAGGTTTCATCAAGAGTACTTCTAGATCTCAAAAGGTAGATTTTAGATCTGATGGAGAAGGGGTTCAAATCGCAGAGTGAAATTCTATCGACAGGATTTACAAGGCTGTTGAAATTCTAAAGGCTATTTTCATTTTGCTTGGTTGCTGGCCTTCAAGGACCTCCGCGATCAGATATTTACTATTTCCTGACATTCACAACTTGAGAAAGTTGCTCCAACAATTGGTATTAGAGCACAGATTGTGTGGAGAAAGAAGGAGACTCCAGAAGTTGAAGATCTTCAAAGGCTGAAATTTCAGTAAAGACCCTGTCAAGGTATTTCTCAAATTTCTTGGAGTTTTGTTGTGTTTTTGATTTAGATTCAGCCATGAGAAGCAACATGAAGGTTGATTTTGAGAAGTTTAATGGAAAAAAAAAAATTTCATGTGGAAAGTTCAGGTAGAAGATCTTTTGATTCAAGTAAATCTGGATCTGGTAATGGAAGAGAAGCCTGAAGGGATGACGGATCGTCAGTGGATGTTTTTGGAGAAGAAGACTTATTCTGTGATTAGAGGATGTTTGGTGGATCCGATGCTCTATTCGATGTTAGAGGAGAGGACTCTGAAAGATTTGTGGTCGAAGTTGCATACTATGTATATGAAAAAAAATATGTGCAACAAACTGATGTTGAAGAAGAGACTATATAGCCTTCGGATGCAGGAAGGTGGAGATGTCTTGAGTCACATCTAAAAATTTGATCAGGTGTGCAATGAGTTGCTGAACATCGGGGTGAAGATGGAGGAGGAAGATAAATTGTTGCCACTACTATGCTCGCTGCCTCCTTCTTATGATCCATTGATGACGACGCTGCTCTATGGCAAGGAGACCCTAGAGTATGAAGATATGGTCTCGGTGCTACGGTCCAATGAACAGTAGGAGAAGTTAACCAAGAAAGGTGCTCCCCAGGAAGGCTTGGCCATGGGGGAGAGATCAAGAAGAGGAAGAAAAAGAGGCAAGTTAAGGAGATGGTCAAAGTCTTGAAAGAGTAGGAGCAGGAAGGAAGTCAGGTGCTACAAGTACAACGAGATCGGGTACTTCAAACGAGATTGCCCGCAGTGGAAGAACAAAAAGAGAGATAAGGGAGGATCTGATGCACCAAGTATGATGGCTGATAGTGAGGTGGAGAATGACCTCTTGGTAGTATCAGATGGTCACAGGCAAAATACAGATGTATGGATCTTAGATTCAGCCTGTTTGCATCACTACACCCCAAATTGATCTTGGTTTGCTACATACACCAAGACGGATGAAGGGAGCATGACATTTGAAGATGATCACCCATGTCGAGTTGCTAGTATTGAGAACATTTGGATGAGGATGTTTGATGGGATGGTGCGGACTCTCACTAATGTGAAGCACGTCCCTGATTTGAAGAAGAATCTCATGTCACTTGATTACCTGGAGCGAAGTGGCAACAGCTTCAACAGTCGTGCCAGGAGTAGGGTGTTGAACATCTCAAATGGAGTCATGGTAGTGATGAGAGGTAGGAAGATGGAGAACAACCTCTATAGGATAGAAGGATCTATGGTGACTGGAGAAATTGATACAGCAATAGCAGCATAGGATCAGCAGGAGGCTCATCGGTTATAGCACTACCGCCTAGGCCACATGGGAGATCGTGGGATGAAGGAGCTGAGCGAGTATGGTCTGATTTCAAATCTGGATAGAGGTATCTCAGAGGTATATGAGTCATACTAGATGGAAAAGTAAAGAAAAGTACAGTTTGCCAGTAGTTCAGCCCGCAGTGCAGCTCCACTGGAACTAGTTCACACTGATGTGTGGGGACCGACTCCGATTTCAGTCAGAAACAAGGTGAGATACTTGACATTCATAGATGATTTTTTGAGGAAGGTATGGGTCTACTTCATGAAGAAAAAATCAGAAGTCTTCACCAAATTCAAGGTGTGAAAAGCTGAGGTAGCGAAGGAGACAGGTTAGAGCTTGAAGTGTTTGCGGTCCGACAATGATGGGGAGTACACCAGCAAGGAGTTTCAAAATTTTTATAAGGAGTGTGACATCAAAAGGCACTTCTCGATGAGAGAAACTCCTCAGCAAAATGGGATGGTCGAGAGGATGAACAGAACCCTAATGAAAAAGGCACCATGCATGAGACTGCAGATAGGGCTTCCTAAGGTGTTCTGGGTTGATACGATGGATGCAGCCTATTATTTGGTGAATCGATCATCTCACACTAAATTAGATGGTGGTATTTCAGAGAAAAAATAGTTTGGAAGGAAGATTGGGCTAAGTCATCTAAGGATATTTGGGTACACGGCATTTGTGCATATCGGTACTGGTGAGCGGAGCAAATTGGATGCCAGATCACGGAAGATGGTGTTCTTGGGATATCTGTGAAAAGTTAAGGGATACCAACTGTGGGATCCCTTGGATAAGAAGGTTGTCATCAGTAGAGATATCACCTTTGATGAAAATTTAATTCTCCAAAGGAGAGATGGCATGGAGGAGTAGCAGGAGGTCCAGCAGGACAGTGCTGGACAACTAACTGTGGAGAAAATTCAGTGCAGGGGTAAAATGGTAATTTTAAATTTTTTTTAAAATTACTATTTTACAGTAAAAATTATTAATTAATCTAATTAATTAATAAAAAATTACTCTACACTAGAATCTAAATATGATATATAGCATGTATGCATTTAAATTTGAAATTCGAATTTGAACAGTAAACACTTTACTGTAATATGTTCAGAACACAATACCTTTGTGTGGGTAGTAGATTACCGCAATCTGATCACCATCGGGAGAGTTTGATTATCGCGATGCAGCCACACAGCATGTCTGGCCTCTGCGGATCATCCACATGAAGCTCTCGATCTGATCGACTCCTCACGAGTGCTAGCTCGTTGTAGAGTCCTTTCGACGGCCGATGCTGATCGAACTCCTTTGATTGATATCTGTCGATTCTTTGGATGCTCCAGATCATCAGCAAATATGCTTGAGAGGATGTTGAAGATCTTTCTGAAATTTGGTGGGCTTACGACATTCGTAGCTCACCTTCTCACTTTTCGAACTCCAGGCTGAAACCCTGAAGAACTCATTGAAACCCTGCGCATATTTTTTTTTCTTTTCTTTCTTTTTCTCTCAGAAGGATATAGACCTTCACCTTGCACACAAAGATTCCACACACCTAGATTTTCTTCCAAAATTTTTCTTGCACACGCCCCACTCTTCTCCTCTTAAAATAATGTCAAACGTCTTATCCATGTGAGAGGATAAAGATGAGTAATTGCACATTTGAATTCAAATCAAATTTTGAATTCAAATGGAAACCAATTTATCCCTATCCACTAAGGGCGTGAGAAGAGGAGGGAGTGGCTTAATTTGTGCATGAGTGATTTCATAAGAAACATTTTCTCGTATAATAAATGGGACGCTAAAAGAGGATAAGGTCAAGGTGTTAAGATTGGTTGCTCATTCAAATTTAAACTTTGTTTTGAATTTGAATGGCCAACCAATCATCCTTATCCACTCATTTGGTGCATTAAAGTAGGGCGTGAGGAGGGCTTTGCGTGAGAAAAAATTCATGAGAACTTCCTTCTCGTGAATTCAAATGGGCGCAGTGGAAGTGAGGTGGCGCAGGGAGAATGGGTCAAGGTGGTTTCATTATTTAAACCAACCTAATTGAACCAAATAAGTTAGGCCCAATTAGACTAATTTAAACCCAACTAAATTAGGCTTAATTAAGCTCAATAAAATCTTAATCAAATCAAAAATTGATTAAGCCCAATCCCTGATCAAATCAGGGACCAAACCATCTCGACGATTAGGTCAACTCTTAACCTAATCGGATCAAACCAACTGAATCTAATTCAATTGGACTTGATCCAAAAATAATTACTCAATCAAATTGAGTTAATTAGCAATCAAATCACTAATTAAACCTCTCATAAATATTGAGTCCAAATTCGATGGGTAATCGGGCATCAGAATTCATCGAAATGTAATCTTGATCGAAGAGTCCCAAACCAGTGGGACTCTTGACCCCGATATCCAAAACGTGTGGGACTCGTGATCAGAGAATCCTGATTCTCGATCATAGAGTCCCAGACATGTAGGACTCATAGTCCACGAGCATTAGGACTCTTCGTCAGCCATCAGATCAGATAGGAATCTCTAATGTGTGTGACCCCGTAGGTTCAAACCTAAGCCGGTAGCACAGGAATCAATTTCTGTACTAATCGAAGTGACTATCTAACAATGGTATCCGACGATCGGATAGGTCGAATAGTCACAATCGCAACACTCAGAACCTACGTGAATATGGTTACTGTATAATTCATCCTTTTGACCTCTGTGTTTAGGACGACTTAGGATTAAACTGTCAACCCTGATTAGATCTTCCGAATCATGCTCAACTCAAACAGTCCTGTGACTCCTCACAGAGAATACCCTGGCCAAGATTTTGCTAAATTGAAAGACGACTGTACACAGCTCCTAAACTGGAGTGGTCAATCCCATCTTGACACATGCACCGACAAGTCAAGTACTTGACTATACCCAGCAGCCTTCCATCACTGAATTAAAAATTTAGATAGTCCAGTACCTAAGTGCAGTGAGTTGCTTGCAAGTCACCATGGCAATCTCAGGTCGGAGGGACATTTATATCCATATTCCATCGAAGCAAATCTTGATAGCAGAAATAGCTCCAGAGTCGGTCATTTTCAGTACAGATATACCCTTACATCTCATCTGTATGCCATACCAGTGTCTCCACACTCATTGGTTAAGAGGACAACCAACCTATATGGCACACAACGACCTATGCTTGATAAACGTTGTCGTCCTTGGTAACAACGTATCATTTGGTCGCGAACAGATTTAAGGACTAAATGACAAATCCTCTTTTGTCGAGTCTAAATAGTCCTAAGGACTTCACCACAATATAGGAGTTCATTAGAAGATGAAATATTTTATGATGAAAAATATCAAAATAATTTTTATTAATTCATAATTCATGTACATATACAAAAATGAGCACAACCGTCAACAGACTGATGATTGACTTTGGGATACTATTCCCAATACTAACATCCTATTCTATTTTACCACTTGCAGATGCATCGGGAGGACTGATATTCAGGTGGAGCACTCCCCAAAAGTGTCTGTACAGGTGGAGAGAGCTCAGATAGATGAAAGAAACCAGGAGGTCCAGTAGGAGCAAACTGGATCTAAAACGGATATCGGGATTGTACTACACAGACCCAAAAGAAACGTCAGACAATCGGAATGATATGGCTTCGAAGAGACGGTATCATATGCCCTGATGATAGCGAATGAAGATCCCTACATCTATGAAGAGGCTATGGAGAGCCAAGATAGAGAGAGGTAGGTCCAAGCAATGTCTAAAGAGATGCAGTCTCTCCATAAGAATGAGACATGGTGATTGGTGCAGTTGCCACAAAATAAGAAACTCATTGGTTGCGAGTGGGTTTACCAATGCAAGGAGGGGCCTTCGAAGCTGGGGGTATCAAGTACAAGATGAGGCTAGTGGCCAAAGGATACTCCCTGAAGGAAGGCATCGACTTCAGTGAGATTTTTTCCCTCATCTTCAGGCATAGTTCCATCAGGCTTATGTACGTCATGGTGTGTTGTAGGTCAGATATCATCCATATAGTGAGTCAGGTCAGCAGGTTCATGATGCAGTTTGGTAGGGAGCACTGGCGAGTACTGAAGGGGATCTTCAGGTACTTGATGGGTATTGTTAGAATCGGCATCTGCTACGGACAGTGAGGAGATGCTGAGGGACTCTCCAACACATCCAAGGAGGCTCGAGGATAGATAGGAGGGTTCGTGGATGTGAATTTCGATGGAGACATGGATACTCGATGGTCGACGACAGATTTTGTATTTAGCCTGTTTGAAGGTCTCATTTTGTGGAGATCGTGTTTGCAGTACATCACAGCCTTATCCACTATTGAGGTGGAGTACATTGGTATTACGGAGGTAGCGAAGGAGGCCCTATAGCTGAAGGGCTTGGCGTTGGAGATGGGCCTCGCATAGGAGGCTATCAGGGTGCACTGTGACAGACAAAATGCATTATTACTTGCATAAAACTCTGTCTACCATGCGAGGATGTAGCACATCGATTTTCGATATCATCAGATTAGAGAGCTTGTGGAAGAAGACGAGGTGGAGCTGGTGAAGGTCCATACCAAGAAGAATCCAGCGGATGCACTGATGAAGGTACTTCCACGAGATGGCTTTCAAAAATATGTGACACTGATGTACTTGATGGACAGGATAGAGTTGGTTGAGACCTTGGGGTACCAAGGTGGAGATTGTTGGGCCTTATGTGGTGCTCCTAAGGCTTAGGAGACTGAGGCTAAGGCCAAGGTCCAAAGTTCATGAGGTGGTCATGGAGTTTCTAGGGCTAGTTTGGGTCCTAGGACGAAAGACTGTCAATCTTTCAGATCTTGAGATTCAGAGATTTTAGGCCTTGAGGGGCTAACTTATATTTGGACTAAGATTGAGTCCAAGATTATGAGATTGGGTTAAGTCATGGATGTACATCGGCTTGGGTGAGTGTAATCTTGTATTGAGTTAACCAAAGGAGTCTTTAGGTTGGGTCACATTGATCCTGTATATAAACATACACTGTATTCTGACTTGAAGAATCGATCGAATACAAAATCATTTTCTCTCTAACCATTCTCTCTCTTCCTTTCTCTCTTTCTCTGATCTTCTCCACATCCTAGCAGCAAGAAACCCTAGGATTTCTTGGCCGCCAACCCAAAAAGGAAAGAAAAGAAGTGCTAGAAACTAGTGCCCTTTTTGTGCACGCCCCTATTTGTGCGCCCCCCCTCTTGGCCACTCAAGAGAAGTTCTATGCTCCATCATTTATTTTTTGGAGGCTTCATCAAGAGCACTTTCAGGTCTCAAAAGGTAGGTTTCAAATCTAGTGGAGAAGTAGGTTTAATCATAAAAAGAAATCCTGTCGATAAGATTTACAAAACTACTGAAATTCTGAAGGCTGTTTTTATTTTACTTGGTTGCTGACCTTCAAGGGCCTTCACGATTAGATTCTTGCTATTTTCTGACGTCCACAACCTAAGAAAGTTGCTTTAACAAGATTTTCGATGAGAAAAAATCATCGAAAATCTGTCTAAGGACCACATTAAAATAGTTAACAAATTAAAAGGATTAAACTTCAAGTTTTTGAACTTCAGGGATCTTTTAAAAAAAGATGGATAACTTCAAGGATTGAAAGCATAATTAATCCAAAAATTAAAATTTTATATCAATTTTGCCTATTATCACTCCATCAAATCTTTTCTAATTTGGAAGATGCACCCAAAGTTTTATTCGTAATGAATCACTCTATATGAGTAGCCTATTTCAAGGGCCGAAAGATGGAATTTGGGCTTAATCGCTAAAGGTGCATTTCCTTGTAGAGGTAGATTTGAAAAATATCTGATTTTTTCAAAAGAACATCTCAACTAGGCATCGTGTGATCATGATATAGCTTTTAGAAGTTTAGTATGCAATTGGCTTCTTGATATAGTGAATCTCATTGTTGGGCTCTATTCAGCTCTATTCGTAGTCGCCAAAGTAGTTCACATCGAGTTTGATAATTATTTTGAATCAAGTAAATTTTTTTATACTTAATTTATAATTTTAAAAATTAATTTTCATGCAAAGAATTCATAATAAGTATTTTAAACATAAATATAGTTATGCATAAAAATTTTTCACACATTACATTTCAAATAATTTAGACTCATTATCCAAAGGTATACATAAAGTAAGAAAATATTTCATAATTCTTCTAAAAGCATGATTAACCAATATCATAATTTATTTACACACAAATCATATTTTTACACAAGTCATGAGCTATGCATGATAAAATTCTAGAGGGAAAGGTGCTAATAACTAAAGTCACGGATGTATAAATCATTTGAATTAAATTATACACAACTTGGGTTGAAACAAATCAACTGAGTTATCTTAAGTTGCATTTGCAATTATTTTAGATGTGGAGTTTGTTCAGAGTCAGGTGTACTTGCAGTCTACCCTTGATATGTTATGTGAAAATTCATTAAATTGGGTTAGAAGAGACAAGAAAAGAGGGCGGGGGGGAGATGGTGGTTATGGTTAGGGTCCTTCATTTTAGGATTGATGGTGTGGCCATAAGTTAGGAAGAACAAGAGAAAGGGATAGTGGTGAAATGGATTTTTTTGGGTAACATAGTGGTGATAGGGATTGCTGGCCATAGGAGGTGATAAAGACAATTATGCTGCGAGATAAAGAGGAAAGGAGCTAGAATAGGAGTGTTGCACAAAGATTTTTCAACTACAAAATAAAGAATCTAATAGGGAAGGATGAGATTAAGCCAATCATCGACCAAATGGCAAGGTCCAACCATTACTTGACCCTTAAGGCAAACAAGACCGCCATTGAAATGGTAGTTGGCCATGGAAACATGCCCGTCTCAAAGTAGTGCACCAACTAGGGCTTGAATCAATGGCCAAAGATCTGGTTAGAGTGCCGGCCAGCAAGCGATCCATGGGGATGAGAGAGAGAATCGGTGGAGAAGGGAGGAGAGGTGGTTGTCTAGTGAGCTTGCATAGCTCAAATGTTGGCTTGGATCTTGAAACAAAGGAGGAAAAAAATTTTGATTACTCCCAGGATTCTAACGAAGAGAAAGGAGGTGGGCGACTTATCGGGGCCAAAAGGGAGATTTGAGAGATTTGGATAATGATGAAGAAATTTATGCAATGGAGGAGGGAAGAAGATGGGGGAGAGGAGGGGTCTCAAGCATTATCCCCATCCTCACTACTCATTGCACATGCATGCATGTCCGGACCATCTTAAGGTCTCAAGCCATTATGAGTGTGAAGAGGCCCTCAACTTTTTCAACTTGGCCAGAAAAAAGTTGCACTACTTGATTGGGCAATTGAATTTTCCAACAGCGGTTCCACTATAAGGTCAACTTGGCCAACTTGATTGAGTCGAGGCTGAGTTAAGGGATAAAGCATTACAACATTCTTGGTGAAATGTGGTCAAATATCAAGATCCTACTCTTAGCTCTGGTCATCTACTGTGCTATCATGAATTTTTGGTATGTCATGGTGCCAATATCAATCCTATCATCCTTATACACAACAAACAAATACTTCGAGCAGTTCACAAAATGCAATTTGTTATATTAATATCAAAAAACCATGCCCACAAGATAGTTGCTGGTCTTGATGGCAATATGTACTTTTAATTCACAACATGACATTATAACTTGAAAACCTATTGCCCAAATACAAAGATGTTGTAGAAAATACATTTAGATTTGTGCAAAACCAAAGCTTCTTTTTTCATGGTAACAATAGATGTGATCGGGTTTATTCACAAAGACAATATTTATGGAAAAAAAACTTGAAAAAAATCATCCCCAAACACTAAAACATCAAAAATGCATTTAAATTTGCATACAAAGAATACTCCATTCACCGGAGAAAATGCATCCAAACTATCACAAAGCTAAGCAAGTGTGTCAACGGTGAAAGCCATTATGAGTACTTGGACATTAGATTTTAGAATTCACATCCTTCTAAAATTAAATTTAAAAAAGAATCAAGCTCGTTCCTCCCGCTACATGATTGCAAGTTTAAGAAAAAATGTATAGTGATTTATCAAAATCTGTATGATGGACCATTTTTCCAACTTCGAAACTGAGAATATAATGTATTCCGATCTTATAACACAAAAAGAGAAAAATCTAAAGCAATAAGTGCCTGTACGTCATAGAACCTTTGCGACAGGATTAAAATGAAGATATTGATAGACTCTTGTTGGTGCGAGAATCCGTATGGCATCGGGATGCTGGAGCAGATGGTGAAGTGTGCCTTCCAGAGGTATGACCTGTACAAAAATCCTGACTGGAGGTTGCTCCAGCGAGGATCTTCCGACGCTCAAGTTAGAACTCTCATTCAATAGATGGAGGAGCATGAGAGGCAGAATAGAGAGACAGAATAATGGCATACCTTTTTTGGGGTCCTCTTTGAGCTTCCTTTATGGATGGAGGGCTGGAGCTTTCATTGGCAAGTTGGTTGGTACAATCCCATTCGATTAAGATGCAATTCGTGTGTGGTGGTGAGACTATTGCTCGAGATTTTTGAGGTGTGGTGGTTGTATTTGTCTTATCAGTTTCGTGACAATTGTCGTCTGGCAAGTGCTTGAATTTTGAATTGAGCTACCAACTGGATATTGCCGAGACAAGAATTGATCGGCAATGACCAAGAATTAGTCACCCTATTCTGCTTTTGGTCGAGGAAGTCGCGGGCCAGAGGCATGCTCAGAAAGAATAGGTCAGTCGGCCCAAGCTATTGGAGTTGGCTAATGAGGAGATATCGATGATGATACACAAAATTTGCCAAGTGATGGTCGGTTAGCTTCTGTTTGCTCTGGGGGTGGAGCATTGATATCAGGCAGCTGGCGAGGACTAGCTTGGCAAGGGTTATGGCCGATTGTGAGTCGACGAGGGCAGACGGGTCTAGTATTTGGACATCTTGAGCCGCAGGCCTTTTCACATCATCGGCCTGCGCAGAATTTTCTCCAACAATTCTTATTTCATATATCTAATTAGATATTGATGGATCTAATCTTGCTATCTATAATTTTATGGAATGCATCAGTGTCCCGATTAATGCTTGATTGTTAGTTTGAGGCAAATAAAATATGAGCTTAACCAACAATTTCCTGATATTTATTTGTTTGAAGTGTTGGGCACAACTTTCATGCATATATTTCAAGCCTGAGTAGACCTATTTCTAAAGCAGGCTCAAGTTGAGACCAAAATAACATTATTATTTTTTTATTAGAATAAGTAACATCAAGATTGATATCTCAATTGAAATTAATTTGTTGAGGGACAAGATGGGTTAGTCTGAGATTAGACATAAGAATACCCGTTGTCTACAAAACCATTAGATCATAGTACTTCTAACATAAGAATATCCGATGTCCACCACACATCAACAGAAAGTTTGGGAATCTCATTTTGCAAAGTAATAGTAACAGAATGTTTGATGTACGCACGTTACAAGCATCCGTTATTAAACATGATCAAGAAACAGAATCAAGAACACAAACTCTTCCAGAAATATTATATAGTATCTATATATTCACCAGATCAATAATGTAAGTACAATCTTCCAAGAATCTTCAGAAAATTTTTCTTCACCGATGAAACTCTAAAAAGATCTCAGACCAAAATCTATACATCCAACAACCCCTCCCCGAACCACAAACAAAAAGAATGGAGAAAGCTGGTTCAAGAAAATGTAATGGACGCAGCATCCAACCCTTTACATCAAAAAAAAAAAAAGAAAAGAAAAGAAAAGAAAAGAAAAACGAATCAAAGAATAATTATAAGAATAAGAACTCCAAGACACGAGGATGATGACAGAGAGACAAAAATCGCTCAATTACCCTCCGCATCCCCCTTCCTGTGAAGCACGAAGGACGGTCTCCCGCTCTCGCCTTGCCGAAATCCCCACAACTCCACCTCTTCGCCCTTCTTGATGCCGCTCCAGCGGGCAATATACTTCGAGTACTCGCCGCCCTTGAGGACGGTGCAGTTGGTGGAGTCCCAACGAGTCAGCACCACGAACGCCTTCCACTTGTTTGCTCCCACGTACACCGCCACCCGCAGCCCTCCGTGCATCCTGCCCACCTCCTTCTTCTTCTTGATCTTCTCCTTCTCCTCAGTGGCCTCGACTCCACCGCCAGACAGCTTCATCTTCTTGGACCCTTCGGTGGTGCTGCTGGGCTTCTTGCGCTTCCTCCCATCGTCGTCGAGAAGGCTGGCGGCGGCCTTCTCCTCGTCGGAGAGGAAAGGGATGAGATGGGCCTTCACGAAGCCGGAGGGGATGATGAGGCGGTTCTGCCAGGGGTTGAGATCGCTCTCGGTGAGCTTCTTGGCCATGATGAAGCACGGGTCGGTGCCCTTTTCCTGCTCCGCCAATTCCATGACCCAGCGAGGAATCATGCGTGGACGATGGATCTCGTCAACCTTCTTGCCTTTGGATACCATCCTCCTCGCTTCTTGCATGCGTTGTGGAAGGACTGATGAAGAAGAAAGAAATTAACAGAGAGAGAACTCGGAGAAGGGAATTAGAAAAGGATAATGGGAATGAAAAAGGGTTTCGCTTATATAGAGAGCAGATACTATTATCTCCTACCCCCTTGTTCTACTCGAAATAAGTCAAGAGATATACTTCTGTTAATTTCCGACTCCGACTGGGTTTTGGGACGTTCGAAGAATATTCTTCGCTTGGGGATGGCTGTGATCATCCACAAGAGCTGAATACGGTACAGTCAATTTCTGACTCACACTGGTGCACGGTCAACGACAATCAACCCTACCGGGGCACCTGTGCATCAGAAACCGGGCGGTCTTAAGTTGAGGCAGGCTGCTTCATTTAAAATGTATTAAGATTAGATTTTGCGCAGGTAAAACTAAAGTTTTAAAACTGCATTTAAGGAACCAATGAGGACACTAAGGTTGGAATACTTGTGCGTCCATCCAATCATAGCTGTTGTGGCCGCTCATAAACGGCTGGGATTGGTAGACCTTACCTCCTCCAGATTCTCCTGTTATAGCAGCATGGACTTTTGTTGTGGCCCATAGAGTTGTAAAACTGGGCCCACATTGTTGACCCAGGATTCAATTAGCTTGCGGGTCCCATGAATTTTGACCGGATTTATGCATAAAATCTGAAAGCAATCCAAGCATGGAAGTAGGGAGCGCAATTCGTATTTGCGGATTATAGACGGATCAAGTTATTTTTGATATAAAATTATATAAATTAAATTTAAATATAATTGATTTATTAAATAGGTCAAGATTTATAATTCACATATGATCTATTTAATAAATAAGTCATTCACATAAATAAAATTATTAAATAGATCGTGTTGGGTTGATCCGAATACAATCCTTTTGTGATATGATTATGAAATTATAAAAAGAAACATCTATTTTAATAAATTTAATAATAATAAAATAATATAATAATATAAGTATATAATTAATAATAAAATAATATGAAAAATCCATCCATCATACTAACATAACCATAAAAAATTTATAAACGATTCTTACACAATATTAAAATTATATATAATTTTTTAAAAAAAATGTAACAAACACCACGTTATCTTAAAGTTTTTAAAAAATAATTTATATTTTAAAAATTTTATAAAAATATTAAACGAGTTAGACAGGTTGGATTCGAATTTGCAGGTTGATTCGCGAATTTGTATGAATTTTATGAATTGTAATCATATCGATCTATTTTCGATCTGATCCTGCATAAACCCAATCCAAATCCATATTTTTTGTGTTGATTTCATGTCATGTTCCCGTGTTGTGTCAAAAATTACCATCCCTACATGGAAGGGAGTAAGAATGGGATGGTGATCAAGAATGGGATGGTAAGAATTGGAGATAGGCTGGGCCAAATTGGGCTTCCGGCTCATGATGTGGCAAGAACTTCTAAATCTAAGCTTGGCCAGAAGTACGAAAAAAAGATTTTTGGCCCAATCTTGGGCATGTTTGTGCGGCCTGAACCAGCCCAGCCTATCTCCAATTCCACCCAGTCTTAGCCACTGCTTAGATCTATGAATCATCAATTCAAGGAGTAACACATTTCAGGAGGGAGATCCTTCATGAACTTGGTTGCCTTCAAGTTTCAATGTTCAAGATATTTTCACTTAGCAAGCATTCTACCAAGTATAACAAAGCTTCCTCTTCGGTGATGTTACTTATTCTACTATTAAATCTAAATTCTCCAACTTGGATGCTATGCCCACATCGGTGAGGTTCCAATTCATACATCTCCTTTTTCTTTTGACTAGATTATGACATATGCAATGCACGTGGTCAGGATACATTCAACTAGATGCTTGAGAGTATGCATTAAAGAATTCTGAAAAGTGCCCAAGAGTTATGGCGGAGCTCGAAAATATGAAGCGTAAGCATGGAATAAGAAAAAAATTAAAGATGCTGAGAGCAAATGCACCTTACATACATGAGCTTGTGGATAAAACTCCTACGATCAGATTGACTATAGAAAAAATTATGATCGGACCGTCATCGTCTGCCATATCTCCTAAGACGTTATGTGATGTTCATCAAAACTATTTAAATATCCATATGGTTTATCCATTCCTATTTTCTTAGTATTTTAACATGTACGGCGTGCTTCGGAGATGTAGCAGGTGATGATGGTCTGACCATAATTTCTGTTATGATAGACCCGACCATAGAAATTTTATCCTGAACTTGAACCATATATTAGAGTAGATTCCAAAATTATCCTTTAGAAGTTAGCCAAAACATATTGCCCTATCTTACCATCACCCCCACCCCTCAACTCTTATGTAAATTCTACATTACCCCTCTTGAAAAATATGTGAGGTATGTGATTAAAGATGATATTAGAAAATCAGGTCTTCCACCAGTGACATTATTTGGAAAATATGGTGGAAGTTAAGCAAATGTTAAATATAACATGGCTCTACTATTATGGTGTATTGCCCATAACACCACGGACCCAACCATAATATTCTTGTACACAAAACTATAAAAAATAACCAAAGAATCTAAAACTATCATCCAGTAAATAAATGGTGGTTCGAAGCAACTAAATCTAAATTTAAATATCAAACTCTCTAACCTCAAAATTTAAAAAGTCATCTAGTATAAAATTCAAGATTAAGTTAAAAACTAAAATTTCGGTTACAAAACCTCTAAGGTTGGCACACGAACTTCAAGCCTAGACCATTTTTTATTTCTAATAATTTTATTTATCCCAAATAAATAAAAAATAGTGACCTAAATAGCTCAGTAAATAAAACTTATGGTATTTTAATTTCTAGCTTTTAGGGATTAAAAATTTACCTTGTAAAAGTAATTATTTATCAACAAAAATTAAGAAATGCTTGCTTTTCCTAGCAACCCAATCTTTTTCTAGAGCTATGCTTTGCCATATTTTCTAAAGAGATGCCCAGTGGGAAGATATTATTGGATTGATGAGAACTTCTAATATTCAAATAGATCATCAAAAGCCTCACCAAAGATGTCAATTTGGCCTCCCAACTTATTACTTTTCCATGTGCACAACATGGACCAATAACTTGTCAACTAATAAAATCTCTAACTCTATTATTATTATGGGAACCCTACGAACCTAGCATGTTCAATTGCACCATCAGAGTTCACTCTATTTTACGTATTTATTTTTTGGATATCCAAATGGAGTCCCAAAAATTGCACTTTAACCCTCTTTTTCTTAAGTTTTCTAGAATTTGGAAATTTCTTGCATTGACTATGTTATCCATGCTCTGCTAATGTATAAAGCTACCCTTATTACACGTATGCAATGTTAGTAATCAAATAAAGTGGGTACCCCACCTTTGCAACTCTCCGCTCTCACTTTGTTGATCTAAACAATGATCTTAGAGGAACCATTAGGAAAAAATCTTCTCTTATGTTTTTTAGGACCCTTCTTGGACAAAGTCAATTTTTTTTTTCTTTATTTAGTTGCCAATAGTCTTATGGTTGGCACCTCACTACCAATAAGAAAAACTCTATATATTCTGCAAATATCAATTTTAGACAAAGTCATCATCATGGAACCTCTCTTCTGTCATAAATATTATCATGCAATAATCTATCTAGGGCTTTACCCTAAGATATAGGCTTCAAACTATCTAGTTTGCAAGAAGTATACGAGAATGCTAGGCTATTGCATTGGTGTATTCCAGCCTCCCTATTCCATGCTTCTATGCTTGAAGTAATTGATAAGAATAGATTCAATAGGATAATTGTTAAGTTTGCAAGCCTGAAATGGATTATCCAAACATTAGCTCCAAGCAAAAGGTACTACCGACTGGCATTCTCTAATTGCTTTAGTCAATTACTCTAATTTACAAGTGTAGTTTGGATGAGAATTATCATAGATACAAGTTGCCCAATTTGATAGTGTTGTGGAAGATTTCTCGTAGTGTATGAATGCAGCTGAAGTAGACTGAACACCATCGGAGCGATGTTTCTGTAAAACAAGTCCCAATCGAAATTGGCTCCGATGAGAATCCTTGGACGATCAGGCTAGGAATATGGAGTAACAGAGGAGAATGAGAGAAAATCACAAGAGGGCACAAGTATGGTAGGCACATGTGCGAGCCAATTTCGGTCGAAACTTATTTTACAGAAATGCCGCTCTGATGGTCTCCAGTCTATTCCGGTCATATCCGTACGTGGTCGAAAATCTTTTGCAATAGATAGTAAATCAATCTATAGGTCAGGATGACTAACTAAAAGCAAAAACAACAATAACAGGCAATGGTAAAAGTTTTGATCTGCAAGGTATATAAAAGATCAATTACCAATAGCAAACCAGATAGGTAGATGGTGCAACTTGGAATGAATGATGAGGATCAAGGCTTTTGGGTATGCAGGTTTTGAGAAACAAAGATTACTCCATCATAACATGGAGTCATGGGTTTAAAACATAAAAACAACCTGTTCATATATTGGGGTAAGATTGTATATATCTAACCCTTTTGATACCTCGCAATGGCAAGAGCTTGGTGCACTAGGCCATCTTTTTTTTATTCTGAAAAACAAAGGCGAGCATAACTTACCAAGACTAAATAAGGTCAAGCATCCAAATTTGGACAAGGCATTACAGCCTAGCCTATATGCTAATGATGATTTACGCATAAAGATAACTTGGGAGAAAAAAAAGAAAAATAATCCCAAAAATACAATTAAAATAAAAGACAACTAGTGTTTAAAGTGGCTTATAAAATATCCTTTTGGACAGTTAAAAAGCATATGATGGTGAACTTGGAATCTAACTTAGTTTAAATAGGTTGATGAAAGTAGAAAAAGCAGAAGGACAACCAAGAGAGTTTTAACAAAGAAATTGGAACCATATTAAAAGTAATTGGAGGTTAAAATGTGCCATTCTATTTGATGTGGGAAAAATTCAGACAAATCTCCCCATTGTATGGATCTTAAGAGTCACCTACATTGCATATCAAAATCCACAACTCCAAAACATTTAAGCTAGAAACTTATGAATATAGGACTAACAAGAAAGCAAAAGATATGTAAACTATAAAGGACAATTGAGAGGAAAGAATGTGTCATATATTATTCTGGTACTATATATATATATATATTGACACACACACATACATATACAAATAAGAGACAATATTGTTAAGATCTCTAAGATTATTGTGTTGACTAATTTCTAACCTAGCATTCCAAATTTGCTAAGATATTATTCTAGCATTCTAAACTTATTGAGATATCATGCTAGTATTCCAAACTTGCTGAGATATCATGGTATATCATACCAATATTCTAAATTTATTGAAATATTTTGCTAACATCCCCCTCAAACTCAAGGTGGTGGAGTCAACATCAACTTGATCTATTTGGACGCAAGGTCATTGAACCTGCCAGGAAGATGAGATTTGGTGAAGATGCTAGTAGTTTGATCAGCGGAGTGAATAGATGAGTCAAACTATGCCACGAACAAGATGTTGACGATCAAAGTGACAATCATTATTAATATGTTTGATTCTCTCATGGAAGATATCATTATGAGCAATCTAAATTGCACTCCTATTATCACAATAGAGAGTTATGGTAGAAGAATGAAAAATACTCGTATCTTCAAGTAACTAGCATATATAGCTAAAGGAATTCAGAAGTGGCATCGGCAAGGGCTTGATATTCTGCCTCTATACTGGATCGAGCTATAACAGTTTATTTTTTGCTACACCAGAAAATTAGAAAATCATCAAGAAAGAAATAATAGCCAGTAATGGAATAACGATTAGTAGGATCACCAGTCTAGTCAGCATCACAATAATCAGTCAACTCAAAATTAGGACTTGAAGAAAACTGAAGACCATGAAATAAAGTGCCTTTTACATAGTATAAAATGCGGATGATGATAGTGAAATGAGTGGATTGAGGAGCAGTCATAAATTGACTAACCAAATGAACTGCATTGATAATATCAAGTCGAGTAACTGTAAGATAAACTAAGCTCCCAACCAGTTGATGATAAAGCGTCAGATCATCAAGTGGTGCGCTATCCATAGGAGTGAGACATGCATTAGGTTCAAGAGGAGTCGAGGCAATCTTATTATCTAGTTAGGCCAATCCGAGAAAGTAAGTCTGAAGCATACTTGGCCTGAGATAGATGATATCCATCAGCAGTAGAAGAGACCTCAAGATCAAGAAAATAATTGAGGGGGCCCAAATGTTTCATTTCAAATTACTGATTAAGATATTCTTTGAGATCAAAAATATCGGCAATATCATCTCCAATAATGATCATGTCATCAATGTAAAGTAGGAGAAGAATAATGCCTCTATTAGTTTTACAGATAAAGAGTGTTGAGTCATGGGGGCTAGAAGAGAAATCAAGATGTCCAATTGTAGTACTGAATTTTGCAAACCAAGCATAAGGTGCTTATTTAAGACCATATAAGGCTCGACGAAGATGGCAAATCTTTTAAGAAGGATGTGAGTAATCAGGAAGAGATTGCATATAAACTTCCTCTTGAAGATCACCATTAAGAAATATATTTTTTACATCCATCTGAATAATTATCACTGTTTAATAGCGGCAATAGCTAGAAGGCTTCAAATAGAGGTAAGTCGAGCAACTGGGGCAAATATCTTTTCATAGTCAATCTCATATTTTTGTGTAAAATCCTTTGCAACTAGATAGGCCTTATATTTTTCTGCAGATTCATCTAAGCGGGTTTTAATCTTATAGACCCACTTGCACCCAATAGAGGCCTTCCCAAGTGGGAGGTCAACTAGGTCCCAGATATATATTTTCTCTAAAGCTTGCATCTCATCTATCATTGCTTGCTGCCAGAGAGGATCAATACTAGCCTCACAATAAGAGTAAGACTCATGTAAAGAAACAAAAGTAGAGAAACAATGGTAATCATGAAGTTTGACAGGGGGTTCTCTTACCCTTATGGACCGATGAAGAGAGGTATCAATAGAGGAAGGGATGGAGGACTCAGAAGAATCATATGCAGTATCCATAGGTAAGACAGATTCTGATGAAGAGACCATAGGTTCTGCAAGAGTAGTAATGAGCTTGTCAGAGGAATTACCTACATCAGAAGCATTTATGAATAGCTTGATAGAAGGATTAGTTAAAAATAGAGATATAGATGGAGAAGACTCATAAAATTTTGAGAGAGAAGAAAATATGGTGCATTCCTAAAAAGTGACATGATAGGATATCCAAAGATGCTTAGAGATAGGATCCCAGCAATAATAACCCTTATATTCTATACCATATCAAAAAAAATAATATAGTCATGCTCATAATTCTATAATTTAGTGTGTTCATGTAGCTAAAGGAGAATAAAGCAAGCACAATGAAAGACTCTAAGAGGGTTATAGGTATGAGGAGTACCATACAACCATTCAAAAGGAGATATATTCTGAGTGACTGAAGAAGAAACATGATTAATAGTGAAGACAACAGTGAGAGCGGCTTCATCCTAGAAATGTTCAGGACATGGGGCGGACAAGAGTAAGACACAATCTGAGCCTAGAAAATGTCTATGCTTTTGCTCAGCATATCCATTTTGTTGGAAGGTTCTAGGACAGGATCGTTGAATAAGAGTGCCTTGTTGGTAAAAAAAATAGACAAGACTAGAGTTTTTGTATTCCATGGTATTACTAGTTCATAGAATTTTGATCATTTGAAAATTGAGTTGTTACCATTGTAGCAATGTTAATATAAATTTTAAGCAACACAGATTTGTATTTCATAAAGTAAGTCCAGATAAAACATGAGTGGTCATCCATAAATAGAATAAAATATCTAGAGTCACCCATGGTTGGAGTTGGTCAGGGACCTCAGATATCGAGATGAATCAAGTCAAATGATGCAGGACAAATAGAGTCACTTTTAGTGAAAGATAGTGCTGATTGTTTTGCAAGTTGACAATATAAATAATCGAAAGACTCATTATTTATAGACCCTAACAAACTGCTAGATACTAGTTGATGGAGTTTACTAAGAGAAGCATAACTTAAGCGAAGGTACCAGAGATGAAGAGAAAAGGAGGTGGTAGCTACAGAAATAACTTGTTGAGTGTGCAACGAAGGTGGAAGATGGAGGGAGGTGAGGTCAAATAAGCATCCCACTCTATGGCCTATCCTAAGAATCTGTCATGTCTGAGAATCCTGCATCTAATAACCATTGAAAGAGAAATATAAGTCAAAATCTAGTTCACATAATTGACCCACAGAGATGAGATTTAAGGTTAATTTGGAAACTAAATATATATTGGAAAGTGTTAGATAAGATATGGAAACATGACCAATATGGCTAACATGCATATGAGATCAGTTTGCAGTGTGAATAGTTGGTATAGACAGATTGACAATTTTAGAAGAGAGGAGAGAGGGATCATAAGTCATATGATTACAATAACCTGAGTCAAAGAGTCATGAAGGTGTACCTGGAGTCATAGACAAGGCAGTGGGAGAAGCATTAGATGAAAATAAAACCTGTTTTCAGAGGAATTCCATTTTGTCCATCTCAATATAAATAAGTGACTTGGCAGAGCTAGTCAGATCTTGAGGAATAGAGAGAACAATATCCTAATAGAGCTTCAGAGATGTGATGGAGAGAAAACAGAGTACACTATTCTTCAAGTAGAGAAATGGTGTTCTAACAGAGTTTCAGAGATACAATAGAGAGAAGATCGAGAACATTATTTTTCAAGTAGATGATATCTTGTAGTGGAGGAAAAAAATTAAGTAGATAACATGGGTTCTGATACCATGTAAACTATAAAAAAAAATTGTCAGAAAAGAATGTATCATATATTATTCTTGTACTGATGATATATATACAGATACAAGTAAGAAACAATATTGTCAAGATCTCTAAGATTATTGTGTTGGGTAATTCCTAGCCTAGCATTTCAAATTTGCTGGGATATTATTCTAGCATTGCAAACTTGCGAGATATCATGCTGGCATTCCAAACTTACGGAGATATTATGAGATATCATACTAGCATTTCAAATTTGTTGAGATATAATTCTAGCATTTCAAACTTGCTGATATATCATATTAGCATTTCAAACTTGTTGAGATGTTATGCTAACAAGATACATGAAGACAAACCAGACGTTCTATAGTTAACATTTACCAACTATTTGTAGTTAATTGGAAAGCAACTTCAAATAGAAGTCTATATAATATCTCCTAATACCACAAAGAATTATCTCATTAGACAAGATTTCCATTGCAGACTAAGAAGTAGATCAATCTATTGTGAGAAATTTTCGGTGGATCTTGTCAATGTACTTATGGCAATGCTTCTCACATGGCTGGGATCTTAGTGACGAGTAGCGCATCAATGTTTTCATGATGGTCTTGGTGCCAGGGTGCAAGATTAGAATATGAACAAATAGTAAATACTAAATGAATGAGCTATCTGGGCTTAAACCTATATATGGACTTGTGAAAATAATACATTGCTAGCTTGAATACATTGAGTGTGAATGTATACAATGACTATGGATGCAATCTAAGTTTAGGCTTACACTATGAATAAAGAAGACATGATTGCAAAGCTTAATAGCCATGTATATGCATTAATAGATATATAACATAACAACATAATGCATCCATTAGAAAAAAAAATGGAAAAATTGTTTGCAAACTTGTTGTATATGTTGGAAAGAAAGATCCATTATAGTCTATGACCATTTATGATTAGATGATGACCAGTATAGCTATCCAGGGGCTTACCACATGGACATATTCATAGTACATTTATTGTTGGAGAGAATCCAAAAAGCAAAACTCAAAATTTTTCTAAGATTATCCTCTAAGCATTTTAATTTTTTTTTTTAATTTTATCATTTAAATATTTTAATTTTTTTATTTTTATGATTTTAATTTCTGACCATTGGGCTCTTAATTACCAACGATCATATGCATTTAACGTCATTTTTATTTTATAATGATTGGACTCTGTATTAAAGGTTTTGACTGTTGGACTCTTTATTAAAGATCTTAGTGGATCAATAAATGTTTCAATGGTTATAAATGGTTACACTGGTTGGCTATAAAAAAGATTCTTTTAGGATCTAATCCAATCACTATAAGAAAACTGACAATTAGCGATGGCTGTTTACCATCACTAATGCTATAAGCGATGGCTTTCCATTGTTAAAAAGCATTAGCAATGGCTTTTTGTCACTAAAAAGCAACGAAAATACCTCCATTGCTAATTATCATTATTAACGATAGTAATTTTACCATCATTTATAATACTAATTAGCGACCATATTAACGATGGCAATACTGTCGCTAATAATTTTTTAATTTTTTTAATTAAAATTTTAAAAAAACTATTAATGATAGCTTTATTGTCGCTAATATCATCGTTAATAATTTTTTATTTTTTAAATTAAAATTAAAAAAATTATTAACGACAGCTTTGCCATCGCTACTGCCATCTTTAATAGTTTTTTATTTAATTAAAACTCAAAAAACTATTAGCAATGGAACTTTGCTAATGCCATCGCTAATAATTTTTTTTAATTCATAATTAAATTTTTAAAACCTATTTTAATCACAATAACAAGCACTAATATTTTCTAATACCTATTATAAATAAGATAATAATTATTTAATATAATCATAAATATAAAATTAATTATATTATATTAAAACTATAAATTATATAATTTTACATACAAATACTATCTTACATGTATCAAAATTGTATATATATCAAAAAATAAAAAATCATGTAAGATCCTACTCGTCATCCTCCTCATCCTCCTTCTGCTCCATACATCCTTTTCAGTAATTGATGGATGAGAGTTAGATGTTTCAGCATCTTGTAATGAAGAAAAATAAAATATTATTAATAAATTTTGATACAAAAGTGGATGTATCAATACAGAGATATATATTTCGATATACTACTCTGATTCTTGAATGGATTATTTCTATATGTTTCATTCGATGATACGGATCTATAAATATCTCCAGTCCATCATTTGGCTAGTTAGATTAAATTTTTATCTTTTAAATTTTATTCTCGAATTATTAATAAGTTTCGATACGAAAGTGTATACATAGATTGGAGGTGTATATTTTGATATACTACTGTAATTCTCGAACAGATTGTTCTTATATATTTCATTCAATGATACAGAGCTATAGATACCTTCAGCCCATCATTTCAATGATTAGATTAAATTTTTATCTCTTAGATCCTATTTTTAAATTATTAATAAGTTTTAATACGAAAGCATATATGTCGATACGGAGGCATATATTTCGATATACTATTTTGATTCTTGAATAAATATTTTATTTGATAATACAGAGCTATAGACATCTCTGACTCATCGTTTGGATGGTTAGATTGAATTTTTACCTCTTAGATCTCTTTTTTAGACTTAAATTTTGATATGGTGGCGTATCTTTTGATACACTCCTTCGATTTTTGAACAGATTTTTTCTACGCATTTTATTCGATGATATGGAGCTATAGATACCTTCGATTTATCAATTAGATGGTTAGATTGAATTTTTAGTCCCTAAATCTTCTTCTCTGACTCAAACCTAAATATATGAAATTTTTAAATATAAAAATTTAAAACAAATAAAAGAATTTACGAATAGAATTACCTGATGTGATGGTTGGAGCAACAAGTCTAGTTGGTCATGCAATTGTGGGTCACGAAGAATCTCTACGATCGTGTGCCAGACGGCATTCTGGAAGCTCTGAGGTCACTGGCTCAGAAGCCTCTGCACGACCTTCTCCATGTGTACATCGCTCAAAGTCTGAGACATCCAGGCCTGTGATCACACCGAAGAATATCGAGCTGCTGGAGGGTCGAAGCTGAGGCGGACTCCTATGATCTAGCTTTTGCTCACCCCTCCCGTGATCCTGAGCCATCCCTCAAGGTCAAGGGCTAAGTGGACGGATCATCGTCTTGCAATGCAACGACATACTCCGCATAATCCACCTATACAGTTCAGAAATATATTAGTTCTAATATATATATTTCTAAATAAATATAGTTTAAAATTCTTACTACGATCTATCACGATCTATAATCTAAGTAATCACCAACCCTCCTAGACTGGTGTGTGGCCTCCCACAACCGTAGCTGGCTTGGTGGATGATCCAGTTGCCATGTCTATAATAAGTAAATAATAAAATTAAATTAATTAAAATATATATATATATTTTTATAGTTCTAGTAAAGAGTTTTGGTATAGATTTTTTATCAGTCTATCGATCATAACATATGTATCGATGGAGCCACTCGTGTGCTTGATCGGATCCTGCTAGACGGTTTGATTCTGTCGGGCCCTCTGCCACCTATTGGAGTACTTTTTGTTGCTCCACTAGCCGTAGAGGGCCTCCCATACGTTCATCTACATCCAGTGATCTCCATAGGATCTCCAATCTAATGGTGACTGAAAATTGAAATGCTCGATGGTGGACTGCCTAAGGCTGTATTGTTGAAAAAGATGTAGAGTTTCATGCATGAATTTTAAAATATTTTTGAAATATAACACAGTGAAACATATAAATTAAATAATTTAATCTATAAATACATGTAATCAAATTACTAAACCCTATAATTAAGACCTATAATATGTCATATTGTATTTATAAATTAGAAAATAATAGCTTTAGTATTGATCAAATCAATACCCTAGATCTGAAATAGTTTCAGATCTAAAACCTAGATCACTTCTAGATAAGAGAAGAGATCAGATCTCTTACCTTCATGTGGATCGAGAACTCCGTGGTTGATTTTTTTTATTGCCTTTGGAGCCGCATACGCGTCCGGCCTCTACAGGTGATCCACACGAGGTTGCAACAAAATCGGAGGTTCGTCAAACGAAGATCCACTCGAAGTGCTAGCTTTTTGCAGATCCCTCTGGATGGTTAATCTAAAAAATATTCTTCGGATCTCTTGGACATTCCAAGAGATGAAGAATATGAGGAGGAATAAGGAAGAAGTCAAATATTTTGACCTTCCTAAAATCAAAAATAATAATATAAAAGAAAAAATCCTAAGAGAAGATAATTCTTCTCTTTCAGTACATCAATAATTGATGTCCTGAGAACATCTCTATGTTAGGACATGGGGAAATCATCTTCTCTAGATATTTTTCAAACTTTCAGATCTCATGATATCTATTTTTTCTCATAGAAAAATCTCATGATTTATGGAAAAGAAGGGTTCTAAAAGAAACCTTAAAAGAAGACCTTCTTTTCTCCTTCTTCTCTCATCAGAACATGATCAGATCATGTATAAAATTAGATCACCATACCCCAACTCATTGGAGCATGAATCCACCATGCCATCCCTCTTTCTCTCTCAAATTTTATAATATAAAAATACAAAATAAAGAGGAAATAAACTGGAAAAAAAATAATAAGAGAAAAACATCTTCTCTCTTACCTTTTATTTCTACAAGACAACAACTTTTGATCTCTTGATAGAAGACTCTTCTCCAAGGAATTTGATGCCTCAAACCACCCATTTCATCCTCTTTCTCTCTCAAATTTTATCACATAAAAAACATAAAAAATAAAGAGAGAATAGTATGAAAGAAAAATAATGAGAGAAGACAATCTTTTCTCTTACCTTTCTCTCTACAAGATATCAACCTTTGATCTCTTGATTGAAGACTCTCCTCCAAGGATAATGGTGCCTCAAACCACCCATGCCTTCTTCTTTCTCCTCTGCTATTTTTATCTAAAAGTCATAAATTTTTGACTCTTATTTGATAGCATATGGGGCGGCAACTTTTTATATGGTAGACTAGGTCATAAAACCTAGTCTAACAAAGAGTCCATAGGGCATCCAACTCTTGGACGCCTCCTTCCTCATAAATTTCATGGAGAGCATGAAATAACTCACAAAATGGGTTACAAAAAGAAAGGATAAGCTTGGGAAAAGTTGGCACAAGAGAGGAGAGAAGAGTCCTTGTGAAGAAGGACTCTTTCAAAAAAAAAGGATAAACCTAAACCACTTTCCATAATTAGCCAAATCTCTTTCCATATTGAATCAAATCAAATCTGATTCAAATCTCTAGAATAAGTGATGTGAGATAACACTCTTTAGATATAGATATCATAGAAAAATATCTGAAAATTAATTAGTAGGCATGGGCTTGAGATTTCTTAGGTGGCGCAAGAGAAGAGATGGAGTCTTAGTCTAACTAGGATTTTTATGTAGATTAGGTCAAACACTTTAAATCCAATCCAAATTAATTACAATCTAATTAATAGTGATCCTAGTCCAACTAGGAGTCCAATTAAATTAGATTAAACCATATTTAATTTTGATTTAAATCTTAACTTAATTAGGAATTAGGTGCATACAAGTCCTAGTCGAACAGGGACTTGTTCTTCCTTGCAACTGACTTATCCAATAAACTAATTAAACTTAATCTAATTAAATCCAAACTAATTCTAATTGAATCAAATTCAATTAGACTTGATCTCAGCCCAATTGCTCAATCAGATTGAGCCAATTAGCAATCCAATTGCTAATCGATCCTCCTGCAACACTTGCATTAGGTCAAACATCAATCACATTGATCGTTTAACCTTAGAATGATTTTCAATCGTCGATTAACCATCTGATTAGGTTACAACCTCTTATGTGTGTGATCCTATAGGTCATCGGTAGCACAGAAATTAATTTTTGTACCAGTCGAAGTAACCATCTAGCAATGGTTCCCGACATCCAGATAGGTCGAATATACGCAAAGCAACATTCTAAGAATCCTAACCCATGGTTACCGTATAATTCATCCTTTTGATCAATAATGCTCAAGATCACTTCGAGTATGCTGTCAACCACTCATATAAATCATTTCTATTATGTCTCAAAATTTTGCAAATCTCGTGACTCCTCACGAGGATTACCCAGGCCTAGGTTTTGCTAAATTGAAATACAGTGAGACATTCTCTCCTGAAGTTAATCAGGAGTGGTCAATTCCATCTTGACTCACACACCGACTTCACAAGTACTTGACTGTACCCAAAAATTTTTCAAATCTATATAAAAAATATAGACAGTCCAACATCAAAGCATAGTGAGTTGCTTGCAAGTCACCGTGGTGATCTCAGATCGAAGGGACACTTATATCGATTGGCCTTAGCTAACTACTCTTGACAGTAGAGTATTACATTGGTCACATTCAATATAGATGTACTCCTATATCTCACCTGGATGCCATACCAGTATCTTTATACCACTGATTACGAGGACAACCAACGCATATGGCATACAGCGACCTACACTTGATAAGTTATCATCCTTGTTAATAACTTATCATTTGATCGTGAACAATTTAAGAACCATCCGATAAATCCTCCTTTATCGATTGATTGTGGTTCTAAAGACTTCATCATAATTTAGGAGTTAATTTAAGGAAGATAGAACTTTTATGATGAACTTGCCAAATAACTATTATTATTAGATAATTCATATACTAATTTCAATCATCTACCACTTAGATGATTAGCTTTAGGACACATTTTCCAACAACTCTCACTTGTACTAAAGCCAATCAGAATGATATCAAATATCCTATCTTCCACTTGAGTTTGTAGAACTTCTTAGTTTTGAGGCCTTAGCAAATGGGTCGGTCAAGTTCTCTTTTTTCATCGATCTTCCAAAGATCGATGTCACCTAATCTAAAATCAAAAGTGATAGCAATATAGAGTATGCTGGTCCTTCAGTTCTTTAGCTAGATTTATGGCTCCAGAGATATGATAGGATTGGACCATCGGTGGAGGGTGCCACTCCCAACCTGCTAATGAAGCTCAGCAACTATACAGCATACATGGCAGCATCATACGCTACGATGTACTCTACATCACTAACTGAGTAGGCTAAAGTATCCTGCTTGAAACCTTTCCAGCAGATTGCTCCTATGATTAGGGTATGATCCAACACTTTCTTGTTGTCATCTTGATCTGACTGAAATCGAAACATCCTCATATTTAAAGTCGTATTTCCATATTTGAGTCACTGGACCTTAGTATTTTCCAAATACTTAAGGATTGTCTATACAATCTTTCAGTGGTTCTTACTTAGATCAGACTGGTATCTGCTCACTACCATTAGTGAGTATACCATATCTAATCTTGAACATGGAAAAATTAGATGATACCCAAATTTTTATTCCTTGCAATGCTGGAATGCCATTCTCAATTAAGAGAATTTCATCCACAGACAACACAAGAAATAACACTACAGAATATTTTATCCACTTATAAATGCAGGGTTCCTCTTTGTTCATAACAAAGACATATGTTCAAAACGTATATTCCAACTCTGAGATAATAGCGAAAATAGATTTTATAGGTCTCCACCTTCCCATCTGCGCTACTCTGATCCTTTTGAAAAATTCATTCACACCCAATGGGTTTTATCCTTTCAGGTGAATCATCTAGTGTCCACACACTATTGATTTTCATAGACTTCAATTTGGATTTAATGACTCCAAGCCACTTCTCAGAGTTAGACCACTGCATTGCATCCCTATAGGTGATCAGATTCTTGTTAATCTCATCGAGATCAACAGGATCGCCATCCCAGACCTAGACACTGAAGTGTTTGTCCGGCTAACACGGTACTCTATCAGATCTCCTTAAAGGTGTTACTTTAATGGGCTCTGAGTTTGATTTAATCAAATTTGATTCTGTAGGTTTACTAGATTATGTCGGTTCATTTTCTACCAGTCAAACTTTCAAGTTCAACTTGATAGGCATCAGTTCCTTCTCTAAGAAACTCCTTTCCAAAAGGAATGCCCTACTGCTGATGAGCATCTTATGTTCTTCAGCATGATAGAATTAGTAACCCTTAAACACCTATTGGACCAAGAACCAAGTTTATCTGTATGCAAACCTTTGACATAGGCCGATCAACTCCAAACCCAAAGGTGAGAGAGTGTAGGTCCATGTCCGATCCATATCTCATATGAAATCTGCACAACAGACTTACTCAGTATATTTTCAGAGTAAAACAGGTAATCACAAAAGAGCACAATCCTGAAACAGACAGAGAAGTGAACCTTATCGTGGATTGAACTATGTCTAACAAAGTTCAACTTCTCCTTTCAGATACACTGTGTTTCAAAAAGAAATTCACTAAGAGAGAATTCAATTCTCTCCTAGATATGTCACAAACTCACTGGATAAGTATTCGCCTCCTCGATCTGATCGAAGAGTTCTAACACCTTATCCAGTTTTTTTCAATCTTTCATTATTGAATCATTTGAATATTTCAAATGATTAGGCCAGACGCACCCATACCCAGATAGGTCATCTGCAATGAAATATTAATATCTTCCTCTGATGCTTAAGTTCGTAATTCTACATACATCACTATGTATGAGACTTAGAACTTTATCAGCTCCTTCACCTTTTTCATTAAAAGGTAACTTTATCATCTTTCCAAGAAGACAAGACTCACAGACTATCAATGATTCACAATCATTGATATCGAGATTTTCCTCTCAAGCTAATCCGTTTATCCTGTTCTTGTCAAGGTGACTAAGCCAAAGATAGACTTCCATGATATTATCTAACTTGGGTGTGTACATTACACTTAATAGGCTGTGTAAATATTAAATATCATTTCTTTTTTGTCCATGTATTATTGTAACATTATTCATAATAATATCACAATAATCTTCCTTTATTAATAAATGATGATCATCTTTGGCTAAAAAGCCAACAAAGATTACATTCATCATAAACAATGGACAATAGTAACAATTACTCTAAATGATAATATTTGAAAATAAGCTCTACAATTCTTAAAGTTAGGATTGAAATAAGATTTCCATCCCTAACATTCAAGAATTTCTCACCATTTTCAAACATTCCACTTACTAGCAACAAATTGCATAAGACCATCGGTATCTAATACCTAGGTAGTAGAATTTCATAGAAAAATTTTAAGGTGTTATTATATAACATCCTTGATGAGCAACTCTTGCTCCTTTCTCTTGTTCAACCTATTATGGTCAAGGGAAGCAAGACAATTCTTCTTCCTATGACTCTGCTTCTGACAGTAGAAGCAACATGCCTGATTTGGATCGATTTTGGATTAATTATTTTGACTAGACTAAGAAGCCCCAATACGAACCCATTCATACTGCTAAATCAAATTCAACTTTCAATACTAATTAACGAAGTTAAATCCTATAAGTCATCACTATCTAACAGCGATTGGAGCAATTAAGGTTTAGCCTTATTTTGAGAAAAGAGAATAATGACCTAATGTATATGAATTATTTTAAGTCTAGAGATTTGGACTTTAGTCTCAAGATTCTCCCACTATTTTGTTCAAATTTGTAGCCTCTATCTCTAATTCGAAAAATTACTTTAATTTTTTAGTAGGTACTAGAATCCACATAGACTACACACAAGTCCGACTTTGATCGGCCAACCCATCTGCATCTATGGGTAGGTTCATTAACCAATTATTTCTCCAAACAACTTCTAGTAATTTAATTTTACCTCAGAAACCTAATCAGTAGGCTTTGGCCTTCACTGTAAGGATCCGGTTAAGTCCAACCATTAATATGACCATACTTGGTGCATCTAACCAACGAATGATTAAGCCCAACTTTGATTGACTAACCTAACCACCATTAGAGAGACACTTCCAAGTCATCATATAATGAGTGATAATTTCATTAGTCAACAAGCACCAGGCCTTTAGATCTGCAATGATTATTGAGTTAATGGACTCATTATCAACACCTTAATGGGAGACTATGACTTAGTTATCTCCATAACTTTGTCATTTTAAGGATCTAATAATTTTAGAGAATTTAAAATTATTAGTGATTTAAGGATAGAAAGGATATGGACCAATTTGCTCCCACTGACTTCATCAAGTCAAGTCCTCCCACTGACTTTTCAAGTCATTAACAAGGACTAGGATCAAATTTGGTCCATGGGCACCTAGATCAGTCTCACTGAATGAAATCAGACTCACTGATTTTCTATGTAACATGGGTTAGCATGAATCAATGAGCAACCTAATCAAGACCTGATTAACCACATTGGCCAGGTAAGTATGATCAGTGGGAGGGTCTACCAAAGCTTGCCTTAGACACCATAAGAAATGGCCAGGTAAGCGGACTCTCAATTAAAAACCACCGATCAGGTTTACCTTAGACACCAACTGATTTATCAGTTTTGATTTGGTCTGCCTATAGACTCCGGCTCAGCAGCTGAGCCACGATCAGTGTCTATTTATTAGATATATGGACTTTGATCAACTACAACTATTGAAGTGATCTATAGAAATGACCTAATCTTAATTAACTTTTAATTAGGTTTGACCAATTTCTTAACTTAGTCTATATTTAATCTAACCCTAGGTCTAACCCAGTTAATGATCTGATCAAAGCTAACCCATTACCCTTTAACCCATGTTTTATGAAATTATCTTAGGATCTTTAAATCACAAACCTAGATCCTAAACAATCACTTAATTCTTTTAATTAAGTTCATGACTAAGGGTTAGGATTCGGTATTTTGAAAATTATTTTCAACTTTTGAAAGATTTAATACAATTTAGTGTTGTTTCACTAAATAGATTGACTCATTTTAAAAATAGGTTAGCTTATTTCATTAACAAATACTAATTATAGGTTAAAATAATTAAAATCAGTCAGAAATATAATTCAGCCAACTTTTCAGTCAAGCTAGACTGCTGGTCGAGCTGGCCCGATAAGCAAACAGAACCTTCATAAGATCCTATTTTTGGCTGATTTTAATCTATATACATTACATAAAATATCATGAAATGAAATAGACCTAATCTAAAATATTCATGACAAGGTTTATTTAAACTCTTTTAAATTTTTTAGATCGCAACGTACCAGGACAACCTTTGCACTGTAAGAGAAAAATCTTACAGCAGGACAACCTACAGTCCGTGCGATCTTTATTTTATTTTTTAGATTTATTTTAATATAATTATGAATATGTTATAAAAAAATCTAGATGCTCTGATACCACTGTTGGAAAAGGTGCAGGATTTCATGCATGAATTTCAAAATATTTTTAAAATATAACGCAGCAAAATATGTAAATTAAATAATTTAATCTATAAATACATGCAATCAAATTACTAAATCCTACAATTAGGATCTATAATATGTCATATTATATTTATAAATTAGAAAATAAAAGTTTTGGTATTGATCAAATCAGTACCCTAGATCTGAAACAGTTTCAGATCTAAAACCTAGATCACATCTAGATAAGAGAAGAGATCAGATCTCTTACCTTCATGTGGATTGAGAACTCCATGGTTGATTTTTTTTGTTGCCTTTGAAGCCGCACATGCGTCCGACCTCTACAGGTGATCCACACAAGGCTGCAACAAAATCAAAGGTTCGTCGAACGAAGATCCGCTCGAAGTACTAGCTTCTTGCAGATCCCTCCAGATGGTTAATCTAAAAAATATTCTTCGGATCTCTTGGACATTCCAAGAGATAAAGATTATAAGGAGGAATAAGGAAGAAGTCAAATCTTTTGACCTCCCTAAAATCAGAAATAATAATATAAAAGAAAAAATCCTAAGAGAAGACAGTTCTTCTCTTTCAGTACATCAACAATTGATGTCCTGAGAACATCTCTATGCTAGGACATGGGGAAACCATCTTCTCTAGATATTTCTCAAACTTCCAGATCTCATGATATCTGATTTTTCTCATAGAAAAATCTCAGGATTTATGGAGAAGAAGGGTTCTAAAAGAAATCTTAAGAGAAGACCTTCTTTTCTTCTTCTTCTCTCATCAGAACATGATCAGATCATGTATAAAATTAGATCACCATGCCCCAACTCATTGGAGCATGAATCCACCATGCCATCCCTCTTTCTCTATCAAATTTTTATCATATAAAAATATAAAATAAAGAAGAAATAAATTGAAAAGAAAAATAATAAGAGAAAAACATCTTCTCTCTTACCTTTTGTTTTTACAAGACATCAATTTTTGATCTCTTGATAGAAGACTCTTCTCCAAGAAATTTGATACCTCAAACCACCCATTCTATCCTCTTTCTCTCTCAAATTTTATCACATAAAAAATATAAAAAATAAAGAGAGAATAATATGAAAGAAAAATAATGAGAGAAGATAATCTTTTCTCTTACCTTTCTCTCTACAAGATATCAACCTTTAATCTCTTGATTGAAGACTCTCCTCCAAGGATAATGGTGCCTCAAACCACCCATGCCTCCCTCTTTCTCCTCTGCTATTTTTATCTAAAAGCTATGAATTTTTGACTCTTATTTGATAGCATATGGGGCGGCAACTTTTTATATGGTAGACAAGGTCATAAAACCTAGTCTAACAAGGAGTCCATGGGGCATCCAACTCTTGGATGCCCCCTCCCTCATAAATTTCATGGAGAGCATGAAATAACTCATAAAAGGGGCTACAAAAAGAAAGGATAAGCTTGGAAAAAGTTGGCGCAAGAGAGGAGAGAAGAGTCCTTGTGAAGAGGGACTCTTTCAAAAAAAAAAAAGGATAAACCTAAACCACTTTCCATAATTAGCCAAATCTCTTTCCATATTGAATCAAATCAAATCAGATTCAAATCTCTAGAATAAGTGGTGTGAGATAACACTCCTTGGATGTGGATATCATAGAAAAATATCTAAAAATTAATTAGTAGGCGTGGGCTTGAGATTTCTTAGGTGGCACAAGAGAAGAGATGGAGTCCTAGTCTAACTAGGATTTTTATGTAGATTATGTCAAACACTTTGAATCCAATCTAAATTAATTACAATCTAATTAATGATGATCCTACTCCAACTAGAAGTCCAATTAAATCAGATTAAATCATATTTAATTCTGATTTAAATCCTAACTTAATTAAAAATTAGGTGCATACAAGTCCTAGTCGAACAGGAACTTATTCTCCCTTGCAACTGGCTTATCCAATAAATCAATTAGACTTAATCCAATTAAATTCAAATTAATTCTAATTGAATCAAATTCAATTAGACTTGATCTCAGCCCAATTGTTCAATTAGATTGAGCCAATTAGCAATCCAATTGCTAATCGATCCTCCTGCAACACTTGCATTAGGTTAAATATCAATCACATTGATCGTTTAACCTTAGAACGATTCTCAATCGTCGATTAACCATATGATTAGGTTACAACCTCTTATGTGTGTGACCCTATAGGTTTGAACCTAAGTTGGTAACACAGGAACCAATTCTTGTACCAGTCGAAGTAACCATCTAGCAATGGTTTCTGACGTCCAGATAGGTCGAATGTATGCAAAGCAACATTCTAAGAATCCTGACCCATGGTTACCGTATAATTCATCCTTTTGATCAATAATGCTCAAGATGACTTCGAGTATACTGTCAATCACTCATATAAGTCATCTCTATTGTGTTTCAAAATTTTGTAAATCTTGTGACTCCTCACAAGGATTACCGAGGCCTAGGTTTTGCTAAATTGAAACACAGTGAGACATTCTCTTCCTGAAGTTAATCAGGAGTGGTCAATCCTATCTTGACTCACACACCGACTTCACAAGTACTTGACTGTATCCAGAAATCTTTCGAACCTATATTAAAAATACAGGCAGTCCAGCACCAAAGCACAGTGAGTTGCTTGCAAGTCACCGTGGTGATCTCAGATCGGAGAGACACTTATACCCATTGGCCTTAGCTAACTATTCTTGACAGTAGAGTGTTACATTGGTTACGTTCAATGCAGATGTACTCCTACATCTCATCTGGATGCCATACCAGTGTCTCCACACCATTTGGTTATGAGGACAACCAATGCATATGGCATACAGCGACCTACACTTGATAAGTTATCATCCTTGTTAATAACTTATCATTTGGTCGTGAATAATTTAAGAACCATCCGATAAATCCTCCTTTATCGATTGATTGTGGTTCTAAGGACTTCATCATAATTTAGGAGTTCATTTAAGGAAGATAAAACTTTTATGATAAACTTGCCAAATAACTATTATTATTAGATAATTCATATACTAATTTCAATCATCTACCACTTAGATGATTGGCTTTAGGATACATTTCCCAATATGTATAGCCCATCTCGAACCAAAAATCGAATCGACTCGACAAGCATGCCAGCCATAAAAATTTCAAAGTTTCAAATCATATGAGCTTTCTTTTCATAGTTCTTCCTCTCAATTCATGCTGGGATCCCTTGCACCATAGCCCTCTATGGCAGGACAGTCTTTATCATGGATTTTGAGGAGTAATAGACTACTCAAAAAATAAACTACACTACACTTATCATATATGTATGTAAATAAAATCAGATCTTGATAGTATTAAATGAAACATCAATAAATCAAATCAATTTTATTTTTGATTTATTAGATGTCAGATTCATGCATTTATGTTCATGTCAACAACCTAGCTCTGATACCACTGAAAGTTTGCAGATAGTTTTATGCATTTCAAAAAATTTTTTAATCTTAATACAATAGAATAAATCTAGATTAAATACTTCAATCTAGTATGCATTAGATCTAATCTAAAAACTATCTAAGCAAGGATCTTATGACTTTATATAACATGCATAATCTGAAATCTAAAATAAAAAACATAGATCATATCCACAATGTAGAGTATATCTACTATGAAGTTGAGATAAGATCTCTATACCTAAGCATGGATCAATATACACCGCAGTTGATAACCATGGATTTATCAGGTTCTTCAAGGTGCACAACAACCGCACAAACGGAATGCTGGCTTAGGGATGCGGTCGTAGAGACGAGGGTGCAGGGATGGGGCCGCAGGAAGGTAATGCAGGCCGGTGATGAGGGGTTGGGCTGGCAGGATAGGGGCCTCAGGATCGACGTCGTAGGGTCAGGCTAGTGGGACAGGGGCCACGGTGCCGAGGTCTTGGGGAGGCGATCGGGGTCTTAGGGAAGCAGTCGGGTGCTCGTGATCGGGAGCTCAGGGATGCTGGAGGCGGCTGGGGGCTCGGGGAGGTGGGAGACGGTCGAGGGCTCGAAAAGGTGGGAGGTGGCCGGTGGCCTGCATTCAGGGGCTTGGGGAGGGAGAGGTGGTCGGGTGCTCACGATCGGAGGCTCGGGAAGGCGGGAGGCGGGAGACAATCGGAGGCTCGATGAGGTGGGGTGGGGTTCGGGGAGGCGGGAGGCAGTTGGAGGCTCGAGGTTGGGAGGTCAGGGAGGTGGGAGGAGGCTGGAGGCTCGAAGAGGCGGTAGGTAGTCCAGGGCTCGCGATCGGGGGCTCAGAGAGTCAAGAGGTAGCCTGGGGCTCGAAGAGATAGCCGGGTGCTCACGAGCAGGGGCTCGAGGAGGTGGGAGGTAGCTGGGTGTTCGCGGTCGGGGCTCAGGGAGGTGGAGGCGGGGGAAAGAGGGGGTAGGGGAAAACAGGGGGGTGGGAGGGCATGCATGGGAAAATAAGGGTGCATGGGGAAAGAATTTTTTTTTTAAATAGACTATTAGCGACGGTATTTTTCGTTGCTAATGCCGTCACTAATACTATTAGCGACAATATTCCCATCTCTAATACCATCGCTAATAGTTTTAAATTTTTTTAAAAGATTTATAATTAAAATTTTAAAAATCTATTTTAATCATAGTAATATATAAATCACTGCTATACAATATACGACAGTGGTTGCGCAACCGCTGCGATAGACCTATAGTAGTGGTTATTATGCAACCGCTGCTATAGAAACAGAATATAAATTTTTTTTTATTTTTTTTTGAATATATTATAATTTTAAAATTTAAAATCTATCTTTATCATTTATTATCTAAATAATTATTGTTAGAGTATCGTCATAAAAAATTATCTCGATCTAGTAGCCTTAGCTATGTCGATCAATAAAATTTAATTTCGACGGTCATGAATAACCGTATGATGATTTGATAGATAGAGAACACTGATGGGTTCAAAAATTTACAACGATGATTTCGATGATATTTGTAGTACACTATCAAAATTTTACTTCAATTAGACATCATTATCATCTTCAATTTAGCATGAGATGATTTTGACTGTTAAATAAAAAATGAGTGATCAAAAAGTCAAATGGCATCCACTTAAGATGATTTTTTAGATAAATGATCTTTGCTACTATTTTAATTATTTATATAGTGATGATCATAAAATTCAAACCGCGCATATATGAACCATCCACGTTAAGCAGGTCTTACAAAAACACAAGTATAATTACTTAAGGATTTTAAGAATGAGTATCAAGAGATATATAGTTTTGAATTGTTTATATATGCGCAGTTTGAATTTTACGATCACCACTATACAAATGATCAGTAGTAGTAAAGATCATTTATCTAAAAAATTATCTTTTAACCAAATACCATTTGGCCTTTTGATCATTTATTTTTTATTTAACAGTCCAAATCATCCTGTGATAAATTGACTATGATAATGATATCTAATTGAAGTAAAATTTTGAGAGTGTACTACCAATATCATCGAAATTATCGTTGTAAATTTTCAAACCAATTGGTGGTCTCTATCTATCAGATTATTATGCAGTCGTTTGTAAACGTCGAAATTAAATTTTATTGATTGACATAGCAAGGACTACCGGATCGAGGCGGTCTTTTATGATGATACTCTAACGATAATTATTTAGAGAATGAACAGTGAAGATAAATTTTAAATTTTAAAATTATACCATATTCTGAGAAAAATAAGAAAAAAAATTATATTTTGCATTCAGTATTAGCGACGGCATATGCCGATATACCATCACTAATACTCTTCCTATCGTCACTAATAATTTTCATAAATAATTTTTTTATAAATTTTTTATGATGGTGGATGCGGTCACTAATAGTGCCGTCGCTAATGATTATTAGAGACGACAATGCCATTCTATCGTTAATAATTTTTCACTGTTGCTAATAATTTTAATAAATAAATTTTTTTTTATGATGATGAATTCTATCATTAATGATTATTAGCGATGGTCTTGCCATCTCTAATATCATTTCCGCGGTCGCTAAAACTACTATTAGCGACGGCAAAAATACCATCACTAATAGCCATCGATAAAATAATCATTCATGATGGAAAAATTATTATTGGTAATGCCGTCGCTAATACCCCCTATTAGCGATGGCAAAACTACCGTTGCTAATGGCCATTGCTAATATCTTAATTTTTTGTAGTGAATATACCATCCAAGAGCCTTCCTTTCTTCTTCTTTCTAAACTTTCTTTTTTCTACTGTACTATTTCTTCTTCTTTTCTTCGGTATTGAAAGAGTCTTTATCAACCTCGTTCATGGTCATGCTCGTAGGCGAAGGATACTAGTCGTATCTTGAGGTGGTGTTCCGGGATTTCCTACACGAAGAACAGAAATCACCTTAGGACAATATCTTGCATGCTTCTAATTTGATCATTTTTTATTCTTAAAATTTTGTAAGTTATTTTTTTTTACAATCAAAATTCTTATTAATTTTCTTAAATCACATTTGGTTTTTAAATATTATTCAATATTTATTTCTAATGGATGGAATGGTAAGCAGATGTTGATGAACCTCACTCTACAGTTCTTCAGCTGCCCATTTACTTTGAAATGTAATTTGATTAATAAATGACTCATACCTAGTCTTTTTCTTGTTTATTATTTTACCTTGATAACCAGTAATAAAGGAAAAAATACCAATCTAAAAGTATGAATCAGAAGATGAATAACTGAATAATCAGTTTGCCTAGTTCTCCTATACAGACACAACAATATGAGCCGATACTTATCTATATCGATTGATTGTTGAACCATTTTACAAAAAGAATCTCTCTTCTCATAGATACTTGAGATATAAGCCAAAGCTAGAAAGGTCACAATTCAATTAGGTCGCTGATAGACTAGAAATTAGAAGTCTAGCAGATAGGTTCCAGAAACTACTGATTATATTTGCTAGATTTTTCTAATTAATACATATGAAATACTTTCAAGTACAGGTTGAGGTCAGTGCTAGCTGGGCCAAGCTGGAGGTGGTCGGTCAAAATCGAGCTGGAGAATTGCATCTTCTGAAGATGGGATCGCCCATCGGGCTGCGGCTGCTTCGGGCTTCATGGGCGGGATTGCGATTGTACTGGGACGACACCGCTTGTCGAGCAGGTGCTTCCTGCCGAGGTTGATTTTTTGGTGCCTGTTACAAGTTCTGGACGGTTGCTATCAGGGCTTGTATCGATTGCACAAATTAAAATATCAGACTGTTGCTAACCCACTGCCAAGGCCGGCTATGGAGCTAAGACTGATTGTGAAGCAGTAGCCTCGGCATATTGAACGGATGGGCTGCTCCATTGTGAAGATATCTGCCTATGTGAGGAGGTGGACCTTGATGAGTCTATATTGCATATTTCAATTCAATTTCTAAGAACCATGATGAGTCTTGGCAGATAATGGAGTCTGGTTGGATGCAATGGAGAGAACTAGAACACTGTTAACAGGGATTAGGTGTTGTTGAGAAAATTATGGATAGTAAAATTGCTTTTTTTTTTTTCCTCTTTGTGTAATTAAATAGGATATCGCAAAGCAATAATAATTTCTACGATCTACTCAAGTAATTAATAAGTAAAAATAATCAAGTAACCTATAAAAAGAGATACCATAATTTTGATAGAAATCTTTTACTATTTAGAATAATGGAATTACTGTAAATCTTCTCTAGATCAAACAGAGGTTACACAAATATATAATGATCAAGAATAAATCTTGACTTCCGTGATAAAAATAATCATTACTAATAAAGCGGATTTCAATAATAAAGAAAGACAGATCTTAGCAATCGTATGAATACTTGAAATAATTATTGGAGAAGATTTTTCAAAGATCAAAACCGTTCAATTTGTAGCTCTTGATGTCAGGAACAACATACTAAAATTTCATCATAATTAAAATACAATCATTAACCATCCTGGCAAAGTAGTTTTTTTTTTTTTTCTTCTTCTCCTGCTCTGCCGCCTTTGTTTCACGCCGTGCCTCACTTTTTCCGTGACTCAGCTCTGATGCTTTCACATGCCCTCTTGCCCCCAATTAAATAGGCCATTAGTAGGAATCCTTAAAGGACTCTTCCTCTTTCTTTCTTTATTTAAAAGAGTTGTAGTCCCAGAGGGATCACCCAATAAATCTCCCCCTCTCGATTCATATGGAATGTTTCACCAAAATCAAATATGTGGTCTCTACAAGGATTTTATTTTCTCCGGTATGGCTTTTAACCACTCTCTCTTTTATTCATGATTCATGACCTCTTAGTAATATTCTGGTTCTCTCCTATCAGTGATTATCATATACTCATGAGGAGAATATCTCTGAGAAGGATGATGCTCTCTAGTGAATTTTCTCAATTGAAGCTCAACTGATGGTTCTGGAGGGGCTTGCTCAATATACTTATCTGACATATATATCATTATTAGGTATGGGCTCATCAACTGTATTACCATCATCTTCCTGTATATCTCTTCCGTTATTATTATTCATCATAGTAGGAGGCATTGGATCCAGATCAACATAATTTCTAGCAATATACTTTGGCTTCTCAATCTTTTCAAAATCTTCAATAGTCTGATCTTCTAGAAAAACAACATCTCTGTTTTTGATAACCTTTCTACCAACAGGATTCCATAATCTATAACTAAACTCTTCATGTGCATAACTCAGAAAGATATGCTCTTTAGACTTTTTATCAAGCTTGGACCTCTCATCTTTAGGAATGTGAGCCCATATCCTGCAGCCAAGTATCCTCGAGTGATCATGTGAAATATCTTTCCCAATCCATATTCTTTCTGGCACATCTCCTTGAAGAGGAGCTGAAGAAGAAAGGTTGATCAAATCAACTATAGTTCTCATCGCTTCACCCCAAAAGAATTTAGGTAATTTAGCATGATAGAGCATATACCGAATTCTTTCACAAATAATACGATTCATTGTTTCAGTAACTCTATTATATTGAGGTATCTTTTTCAAGTCTGATGCTATGATCTCGATAATATTTCTCAAACAGACTCCTATATTCACCACCATTATCTGCTCGAATATACTTTAGTTACTTTTCTATTTTTCTTTCAACACTAGTCTAAAATATTGGAACACATCGAGCATCTGATTTTTTGATTTTAAAATAAAAGTCCATACTTTTCTAGCATGATCATCAATAAAAGTAATAAAATATAAAGTACCACAAAAGCTCTAGCATTCATAGTGTAAACATCAGTGTGAATCAAATCCAAAAAATGTTTCTATATAGAGGAAATTTATAAAAAATAACTCTATATTATTTGTCAGTTAAACAATCAGTGTATGTCTTCAAAGCCTTACCTTTGATAGCAAGGAGTTTTTTTCTAGCAACGATATCAATTCCCTTCTCACTCATATGGCCAAGCCACTTATGCCTTAATTCATTGGAAGAATCTTTAGCTATATCTCTATCTTGCATAATTTTGTCTGTATCATGTAAAGTGTGCTTGATTTCTTTCTTTTTGCTACCACTAGAGAACTTTTGATGAGCTTCTATTTTTTTCATCAAAATAGCTAGGTAACCTTTATCATCAAGTATTCCAATGAAGATCAAGTGGAGACGGATATCTAAAACATATTTTATATTCTTAGCAGTAGTTGACATCTAATACCGGTTTCTAAATAAAGATCTTCTATGCCAATAATTTTAGTTACTTCATTGTTTTCCATCTTGACACTGTCAAAATCACCATTAATATAAGATATGAAAAAATCATATCGAGAAGTAATATAAAAAGAGGTACCTGAGTCAACAACCCAAATACAATTATGGTATATAAGGTTCACAGAATCATCATCATAAATAATGGCAATATCAATATCAGATGCAACTGCTGCTGTATCTTTTTTTCTTTCTTTTCTTTATCTCTTTCCCTTGATTGCTTTCTTTTAAATTTTTTATACTTTTTTTCATATACATTGGCTTACCACAATAAAAATATTTAATTTTTTTTCTAAATTTGAATTTTTTTCTTGACTTTTCATGATTGTTAAAATTTTGTGAATTTTTAATTTTACTCTTTTCTGTAACAATACCTCTGATTGTGTAATCACACCTTATTTTCTTCTTTTGGTCTCCTCATTAAGCATAGTATTCCTTACTATTTCTAATATCATCACACCATTAGGAGCTGAATTGCTGAGTCATACAACCAGAATTATCAAGTAGAGAATTGAGCAACAGCAATGATTGCATCTCATCATCTAGCATCATCTTCATAGTAGCCAACTGATTTACTGCATCCCGAAATCTACTCAAATACTCAGTAACTGAACTTCTCTCCTTATACTTCAAATTCACAAAGTTTTCTGATCATGAATGTTTTGTTCTGCATGGTCTTCCATTCATAGAAGCTTTTCAATTTTTTTTATAAACTAGGGACATTAGTCTTCATAGCAATATGATGAAAAATACTATCATCTATCTATCATCTGATTAATCCGATTATTTTTTTATTTATTTTCTACCACTCTTCTGAGTTTTATTATTTGGTTTGGCATTATCCCCTTCAATAGGATAGTATAAATTTTTGCAGAATAATAAATCTTTCATACGAAGCTTCTAAATTGAATAATTAAAAGACATAAACTTAATCATACTTCCACCTATATATTTTTTTATTTAATTAATATAAGAAAATTCAACTAGTAACAACCTCACTTTAATACCATTTTGTTGGAAAAAATTGCAATTATGAATAATAAAGCCATAAACTTCTTTTTCCTCTTTGTGCAATTAAATAGAATATCTCAAAAGAATAATAATCTCTACGATCTACTCAAATAATTAATAAGTAAAAATAATCAAGCAACCCATAAAAGAGACATCATAATCTTAATGTGAATATTTCACTATTTAGGATAATATAATTACTGTAGATTTTTTCTAAATCAACTAAAAGTTATGTAAATATATGATCATCAAGAATAAATTTTGATTTGCACAATAAAAATAAGCATCACCAATAAAATGGATTTCAATAATAAAGAGGGACCGATTTCATTAATTACATGAATATTTAAAATAATTATTAAAGAAGACTTTTCAAAAATCGAAATCATTCAACTTATAACTTTTGATGCCAGAAATAACATACTGAAATTTTATCATAATCGAAATAAGATCAACCATCCGATCATCTAATAAAATAATATTTTTTTAAAAAAAAATTTTCACTATTCTGCTGCCTCTGTTTCATGCCACGCCTTACTTTTTTTTGTGCCTCGGCTATGATAGTTTTCATGTGTCCTCTTGTCCTCAATTAAATAAACCATGGGTATGAGTCGAGTCATTTAAGGACTCTTTTTTTTTTTAATTTAAAAAATTGTAGGCCCACGTAAGGAGGGATCACCCGCATTTCCATCTCTTCGTAAGTAACTTCCATTAAAATGGAAAAAACTTTCTATCCTTTCTGAAGTAGATGTTTTACTCAAAAGATTCTATAGCAATGGCTCTCCAAATAGATGAACATCACCTACCACAACGATAAGAATCCCATAAAACCTTATTCTTGGATCTGACAAGTCAAAATTAATAATTAGAATAGCAGCAGCCTTAGCAAGCAAGATATCCTCTCGACATGATGAATGCCATGACCAATCTCATGACCCCAAAAGAAAGCTTTACAAATCTCTGGAATTCGGTTAATAATAGACAATGGGAACACTGCATTTGAAAGAAGATAGAGTGGAGTTGCAGCAAGAACCAACTAAAGTAAAAACGAATTGGCCCACCCATGAAAGAATCTCCACTTCCAGCCATTCAATTTACCCTGAATTTTGTCAATCATAAATGCAAAAAATCTGATTTTCTGGGTTTTCTACCATATAAAGAAACTCCAAGATAAACAAATGGACCAACAGCATGATGAACCTCAAGAATGTCTTAAATTTGACATTGAATATGGATGGATAACTTTGTGCTAGACATAATAGAGGACTTTTCAATATCTACATTTTGACCAAATTGAGAAAAAATAGTCCATCATCAAATGTTTTATGGTGTGGGCGTTACAAATGATAGCTTTCATAGTTAGGAGAAGATTATTATTAGCAATCAAGAGATGATATTTTTGGTCCAATTCTTGATAGCTCAAACATTTTGAACAGGCCCTGCTCAACAGCTTTATGCAACATTTGGCTTAATTAATATATCAGCATAAAAAACAAACAAAATGGGTGACAGCAGGCAACCCTGTCGCAGTCCAATAGTAGAAGAACACCAAGATGATGGAGCTCCATTTAATCAAAACAGAGAAACTAGGGCCATGAACATACCATAATCCATTTAATACAGCACTCATGAAACCTAAAGTATTGCAAAACAGCTTCCAAGTAAGACATTTAATATGATCATAAACCAATTCTATATCAACCTTATATTACCATCAAAAGTCTTAGAGGCAATTTTCGTAGAATGAAGAATTTCTTGAGCAACTAAATATTATCCAATATCTGCTGCCCACAAACAAATGCATCCTACTCCGAGGCAGTGCTCTATTTCACCCTCCAAATGACTTTCAATGCCTAAGACCTCGCACACCATTCCTCCCCACCCCCCACGGCCCCGAAAACAACGCAAACACCCATAAAAAAATAAAAATAAAAATAAAAACTTCTTGTCCACTTCTCTGCCGCATGGACTTTTGTGAGATTTATTAAAAATCATATATTTGTTCCCCCTTAATATTCTAATAAATGTAAATTTTGATGCATTATTACACTCAACTATCACTTTTAACTACGTACCAAAAATCAACCAGCACTATTAACTCCTTCCGTACTGCTTGTTACTTCCTCTACCTCTTTCCTTTCTTCACAAAGCTCATCTCCGATGATCTTTTTCTTGATACATGGGCAGTTTTTTTATTCTTTGTATTCAGCTCTTGGAGCAAAGAATAGAAACATCACTCCTCTCCAATAATCTTTTTCTTGATGCATGGGCAGTTTTTTTATTCTTAGTATTCATTCAGCTCCTGGAGCAAAGAATAGGAGCATCACTCCTCTCCCCTAGTCCTCCCTTCCCCCCGACACAAGAAATGGAAAGCCCATGGTCTCTTCCTTCTCCTAAACAGCAATAAATCTCTATTCTCCTTTCTCCTTCCCCTCATTCTCGTTAGCTTTCTTTTTCCGTGTGAAAAGAAAGAGAGAGCACCTCAGTCCCGACAAGGAAGCTGTATCATGAACCGTCTCCAACGCAAGTGCTGGCTTCGCTTCCTCCAGCTGTTCTTCCGGGACCAGCCCTCGTCCACGGGCACCGCCGCCGGCGCCCTCCGTGAAGGCGACATCTGCGACCGCCGGCACCTCCTCTCCGGCAGCCCCCTGGACTCCGCCGTCATCCCCTCCCACCGTCTCCTCCTCCGGTACTCCTCCCTCTGCCAGCGCGGGTACTACCCGGCCTCCCCCGAGAGCGAGAACCAGGACACCCTCTCCATCAAGACGCAGCTCCAAGGCAACCCGAACCTCCACCTCTTCGCCGTCTTCGACGGCCATGGCTATTTCGGCGCCCAGTGCGCCGATTTTGCCCGCGACCGCCTCGTCGATCACCTAGCAGGCGACCCACACCTACTCGATGACCCCGTCAAATCCTTCAATTCCGCCTTCCTCGCCGCCAATTCCGATCTCCACGACAGCGAGATCGACGACACGAGGAGCGGCACGACGGCGATCGCCGTCCTCGTCGGTGGCGACACGCTTTTCGTCGCGAACGTCGGCGACTCGAGGGCGGTCGCTGGCGTCTGGAATGGGGAGGGGGTGGTGGCGGAGGACTTGTCGAGTGATCAGACGCCGTTCCGGAAGGATGAGTATGAGAGGGTGCGGCGGTGCGGGGCGACGGTGCTGAGCGTCGAGCAGGTGGAGGGCTTCAAGGATCCGGCAATTCAGAGCTGGGGGGAGGAGAGTAATTGGGACCCGCCGAGGCTGTGGCTTCCGAATGAGTTGGAGCCCGGCTTAGCGATGACGAGGAGCGTCGGGGACTCGACGGAGGAGAGCATCGGCGCCATCGCCGTGCCGGAGGTCATGACGGTGAAGATCACGCCGAACCATCTCTTCTTTGTTGTGGCGAGCGACGGAGTTTTCCAGTTCCTCTCAAGTCAGGATGTGGTGGATATGGTATGGCTCTGTTGGTTTTTCTGTTTTCACAACAAAAGGATTTCTTTAGTTTTGCAGTTGCTTCCTGTTTCACTGAATTTATAGTTTCCTGGTTTAGTAGCTTTGATGATTGAATTCTTTCATTCAAATGAATTTCTGAATCATAAAAGTTAAAAGAGTGATATAAAAAAGGTAAATGTCAGCAATGAACAAAAAGCAAGGGAATTTGAGTTGGGTATATATATATATATATATATATATATATATATATATATATATATATGGATTTTTTATATGTGTATATATATATATATATATATATGTATGTGAATATAAATTCATGTATGTATGATGAAAAATTGTAAAAAGATCTGTTGTTTTCAAGTTTGGATGCACATAGCTAAGGTTTACACTGTAGAGGTTTTAGGGAACAATAGCCTGGATATCATTTAGGTTGTTCACTTTGTCACATTACTAGCATATTAGATACACATGAATTGATTTTAGTTAGTTCATATATTGGAGAACTACTGTTTGCCACATCTTTTTCAGAAATGCAAGTTTATGGTTGGATTGCAGTTGTCTCAACAACTTTGTATGTTTGCTACTGCAAAACTTTCATCTGAAACTTGGTCTGCCATGCTATCAAATACATTGTTAGCAGAAATAAACTTGGTTTTCGCATATTTCATAGCACATTATTATGTTCTGCATTTTCACTACCTTAAAAAAATATATTTGATGAACCTACTGACTCTAGTACTTATTTATTGCTAACAGTTAGGTCAATTTGCTTATGAGCTGGTTCTTCTTCCTTCAACCATCTAATGTGAAGTGAACAAAAGTTATGCCCTTGGTTACTTTTTCTCCATTAATAAAATCAGTGAGAGATACATGTCAAGCTACTAGGCAACATCTAAAAAACTTACGATCTATATTTTGGTATATCACAGGAGCTATGTGATATACTGATTCAGTTAGTTGGATCAATCTGTATTGTTGCCGATAATTTTTCCAAATGGGATTGATTCCTACATAGAAGTCTTGTCACATATAGAAATAGATAGTGACAAGAAAATCAATATTTATCAAGACATTTCATATAATTGACTGCACCAATAATTGTTTATTATAAATTAAATTGATGCAGCCTAAGTCACGCTTTAACGAAAAAGAGAGAATAGCAAAAGTAAGAAGAAACACTCTTTTAGAGTTTTTGATTCAATAATAATGAAAATAAACTGACTACAATATTGGTCAAAAAGACTATATTTATAGAGAAAAAGCTCTAACTTAATGCCTAAGCAATCTTAGATAACACAGGAAAAGGATTAAGACTTCCAATTCATCTAGAATCCTGGCTCTAGGTCCCATTGATCTATCAAACAATAGAATTTGGCCACAAAACTGGACATAATAGTGAAGCAGTCTGACTCATAAAGTAAGGAAAGAGCTTTTCGAATTGGAGTCTTATAAGCGATTTTAACTCTGGATGAGAGAGTAATGCCTATTTTAGCGAAGCGAGGTCAAAATTTAGCAGGGTTAGATGTAATCAGCTTAATTTCTTACCCTTTTAGATTCGGTCCACCAAATCAAGTTATTTTCTAGCTAAAACATCTACATTATAAATATTGCAAGTAATACATAGTAAACTTGTACTTTCTGATGACAAATCCATCTCGACATTACAACAACAAAGAGCTCATAGCCAAAGAGAGTTAAAGAGCAAGAAGATGAAAACAAGAGATGGCAAGAGAGGTGAAAAGAAAATCTTATTCAAATATTAGACAAATTTTTATTCAAATCTAAGCACTAAATTGTACTAGCTAGTAAGGAATCCAAATTAACATGTGTGAAACGCCATATACCAACTGCCACCTTATTGTAGTCTTTAGTTTGGTGCATAAATCTCTATATTATAATGTGGCTAATCCTATTATTTTAGGAAATTTTTTTATAATCAAGAACACATGATTTATTAAGGAATATATTTTCTTTAACACTAGAATGATTTATAATTCTATTCTAAACTTTAATATACCCTTGTGTAGATGTAGAAAATCAGGTTTTTGAGGCTTTGTTTGTTTAAAAGAGAAGTTGAGAATTCGATGAGAAGAGAAAAGCTTATGCCAAAACTTTAAAAATGAAATTTTATGTAGATTGGGGACATGTCAATGTCTCAAGCTCAGTAGAATTGATGTTGAAGGGCATGCGTTGTTAATCTTGGGACCACAATAGATCTTATTGATTTTTGTTGTTAAGCACAATAAAAGAGGTCATGAGATTTGCAATGAGGTTTTAAAACTTAGTTTCAGTTTCAATTTCAGTTTTGGTTTTGGTTCCGGATGTCGAGTTTCAATCTCGACAGTTTCATTGAGTGCCAAAGTCTTGGTCAAAAAGTTAGGATAAAAATCTAAAATATCAAAAAAATAAAAAATGACAAAAGAAATCAAGGCAAGTTATTTTAATAGTGATTTAAGTTATCTATGTTCATAAGTTATATAGATTTTGGTGGTTTTAAATTGAAGTTAAACTGTAGGCAAGTCATTTCCCATCATTTGATTGCATATATTTAGGATCATAATTTATATAACTTGGATAGTTTCAAGTTGAAATTAAACAATGTTCAATCTTGATGCATTAAATATATCACATAATTGTGTTAACCTCTTAAGTAAATATGTCAAATATCAATCTACCAAGCATAAACTAACAAAACAAGTGCATAGGAGTGTAAAGTAAATTAGAACATGCTATTGCAAGTAGGGGCATGCAAGTAATACTAATCATCATCATCATCACACTGTGGGTAGGGATACTAACAGAGATCAAGATAATAATTAGATAATTCATTAACAATCCAGGTGTTGCTGCAAACCTCTAGACTGATGTCAGTCACCCACCAACACAGAGTTTGGATCTGGCTGACTAAGCATTTCCTCCTAGGGACACCTATGGTGAAAGTCTACACACACCGACGATATTTCGGTGGGAGATCTTCCGATGCTTAAGTTAGTCGGAGCTTAAGAAATAGAAAGAAAGAGGAGAGAAAATGGGGAGAGAGTATGCACTCTGTCTCAGTGGATGTGATTGCTTGCTGACCTTAGGATCCTCCTGGTTACCTCTTTATGTAGAGATGGAGCTGTAGGCCATCATATCTAAATCTAGTAGGTAGTTAGGCCTTAATGCCGTTGGTTGTTAGACCTTACGTACTTAGGTAAGCTATTAGGATAAGAAATCCATCCACTACCCCATGAATCATGATTGTTGGTCATGGATGCTAGTTGTTCATGTTCTAAAAATTATTGAGAGATTTTGATGACTTAATCCCACAGCTAGGATGGCTAGTAGCTTGAGATCGGTATGTTATCAGGGTGCACCCTTGGGTTAGATCTGAGCTCAATTGAATGAAGGGAAAGAAAACCTGTTTCTAGCGGATAACCCAGATTGCATCTAAAAACTTTCTAAATATCTAACTAAATAAAGATCAAATCTTTATCTGGATTGTAGCAGAATAGAAATCAAATCCTCGAAATTTGGATTCAAACTTTCGCACAGGTCTAGATCTGCAGGCCCTCTACTTTGCACATACGCCAAACTCCATAAGAAAGCGCGATGAAGCTTCGGATTGAAGTACCTTCGCAAGGCCACCAAAAGAGGAAAAAGAGGTACTGATGTGATGCCTCCCACCAGCAAAGAAACATCCAAAGAGAAGGCCATGGCAAGGAGGAGAAGGGGCGGCAAGGAGGAGGATGCCCAAGGGTGACGCCCACTAGCTCTCTCACGTCTCTCTCTCTTTCTCTCTTTCTCACACTTTGATTGCTATATATCTATAGGTAGAGATCCACTCTATTTATAGATGATTTTCATAACCCAATAAGAATAGGACTCCTAATTCAAACAAGCTTTGAATCAATCCATAATTTATCAAAAAAGGACTCCTACATGAGAAAGAATTAGCGCCTAACATGGTGCCTACTTTGCACCCACGCCCACATCCATGTGGGACGGCCCACAACCAGCACCATACCAGGTGCTAGTCGGCCATGGAGGTGAGAGAGTTTCAGTGAAAATGGGCTCTAAGGATCTCATCCAAAATTGGGTCAATTCGAATCCAATTCGAAGATAATTCGAAATAATTTTGAAAGACTGTTAATCCTAAACTATTTAGGATTTAAGACCAAATCTAACTTAAAATTTTGAATCTAATTAAGTTTAATTAAATCAGATCTAATCTGAAATTAATTAGCACTTTAATCGAATCTCTCATAGGCTCCTTGGATCATATATCAAAAACTGTTTATCTCTGGAATTGAACCTGAACCTTATGTGTAGTGCTAGCTAGACGTAGTCAACTCTTCAATCTCATCTGACCCATAAGTTAATTCTCAATCAAGTTAGTTTATACGTTCAATCATGTCAATTTTTTTCAATTGGACATATAAACATAAGCCAATACTTTCTTACATCGTTTGACTTATGTGCGTGACTCCATAGGTTCGAACACTAAGCCGATATCACAGGAATCGATTTCTATACTAATCGAAGATACCATCTAATAATGGTTTCCAACAATTAGATAGGTCTAATAATTGCAAGATAATATTTCAGAACCTATGCACATGGTTACCACATAATTCATCCCTTTGACCATGAATGCTCTAGGATGATCTAAGTTTAACTATCAATCCAGAGTGTTTCATCCACATTATATTTCAATCTTTCAAATCCATCTTATGGATTATCCTGGCCAAGCCTTTACTCAATTGAAACATAATGGTACATCAGCTCCTATAATCTGGAGGGGTCGATTCTATCTTGATCTACACACAAACTTCACAAATACTTGACTGTATCTAGCAGCCTTCTGTCACTGCATTAGAAATTCAGATAGTCTGGTACCAAAGCACAATGAGTTACTTGTAAGTCACTATAGTAATCTCAGATCTGAGGGACACTTATGTCCATATACTACGTGAGTAGCACTTGATAGCAGAACACTCAACAGGTGAGCCATTTATTTAGTGATGATGTACTCCTACATCTCACCTGTATACCATACCAGTGTCACCATACTCTTTGGTTAAGAGGACAACCAACCCATATGGCACACAATGATCTCCACTCGATAAACATCATCATCCTATAATGATGTATCATTTGGTCGCGAACATGTTTAAGAACTATACGATAAATGCTCTCTTTATCGATTACTAATATAGTTCTAAGAACTTCATCACAACACAAGAGTTCTACAAGGAAGATGCGACTTTATGATGAATAATGTTAAAATAATTTTTATTTATCAATAAATAATTCATATACAAAAAAAATTCAATCGTCACACAATTGGTTTTAGACCACAATTTTCAACAACTCTCACTTAGACTAAAGCCAATTGGGACAGTCTCTTATACCAATCTTTCATTTGAAATCATCGAACTCTTTGATCCTGAGAGCTTTAGTGAAAGGGTCGGTTAGATTCTCCTTTTCATCGATCTTCTGAAGCTCGACGTCACTTCGGTTCACGATCTCTCATACCAGATGATAGCAGCGCAGAATATGCTTGGTGCGCTGGTGTGACTTTGGTTCTTTCACCTGAGCTATGGCACCAGAGCTGTCACAATACAGTAGGACAAAGCCATCAACAAAAGATGTAACTCCCAGCTTAGTGATGAACTTCTACAACCGCTCCACCTCTTTTGTAGCATCGGATGCAGTAATGTATTCAGCTTCATAAATTGAATCGGCCACAGTGTATTGCTTGAAACTATTCCAGCAAATAGCTCCTCCATTCAAGATAAATACATAATCCGACACGCTTCTACTATCATCATAATTTGGCTGAAAACTGAAATCAATGTATCCCATAAATTTTATATCAGTATCTTCATAGATAAACCATTGATCTTTAGTATTTTTTAAATACTTAAGAGTTGTCTTCACAATCTTTCAATGGTTTTACCCCGGATTAGACTGGTATCTACTCACTACTCCTAGTGAATAGGTCATATCCGACTTCGTACACATCATGACATATATGATAGATCTCATTATCGAAGCATATGGTATTCTACTCATACGCTCTCTTTCTTGAAAGGTTGTCGAACAATCATTCTTGGAGAGAGTAATTCTATGACCTATCGAAAGATAGCTTTTTTTGAAATTTTCTATATTGAACCGCTTCAACATGGTATCAATGTACGTAGATTGGGTTAGTTCAAGCAACCTTCTAGATCTATTCCTATAAATCTTCATTCCTAGGATGTAGGATGCTTCTCTCAAGTCCTTCATGGAGAACTGTGATGATAACCATAGCTTCACACTCTGCAAAGCTGGGATGTCATTTTCTATTAACAGTATCTCATCTACATACAGTATAAGAAAGATGACTATAGAATCGGTAGCCCACTTGTTGACGCAAGGCTCTTTTCCATTCCTAATGAAGCCATACATTTTGATCACCTTATCAAAACATATGTTCCAACTCTTAGACACCTACTTAAGTCCATAAATAGATCTATTCAGCTTGCACACCTTAGACTTGTCTGTGAATGTGAACACTTTAGGCTGTATCATATACGTCTCTTCTTCTAATTCTTGATTAAGGAAAGCAGTTTTGACATCTATTTGATAGATTTCATAATCTAAGTGTGCAACTATAGCAAGCATAATCCTGATGGATTTGAGCATTGCCACAGGAGAAAAAATCTCGTCATAGCCAAAACCATAACGCTGACGGTAATCCTTGACAACTAGATGGACTTTATATATCTCTACCTTCCCATCTGCTCCTCTTTTTTTTTTTGAAAATCTACTTGTACCCTATGAGTTTTTTCCCTTCAGACAGATCAAATAGTGTCCATACACTATTGATCTTCATGGACTCCATCTCAGACTTCATGGCCTCAAGTCATTTCTGGGAGTCGAGCCTTTGCATGGTTTTCATATAAGTGATCGGATCCTCATCATTTTCATCAAGTTCGATGGGGTCTCCATCCCAGACTAAAAAATCATAGTATCTGTCCGGCTGACGCGGACTTTATAGGATCTCCTCAATGGTGCCTCTATTGGCTCCAGATTCGATTCTCTAATCAAATTTAATTCTGTGTGTCGATCTTTTCACCTCTTGAATTTCATCAAGTTCAAGTTTATAGGCATTAGCTCCTTCTCTAAGAAACTCCATTTTCAAAAAAAACTGCCCTACTGCTGACAAACACCTTTTGCTCTACAGCGAGATAGAAGTAATATCCTTTAGTTTCCTTCAGATATCCTACGAACAAGTATTTATCAGACTTAGATCCAAACTTATCTGTCTTTAAATGCTTGACATAAGCTGGACACTTCCAGATCCTAAGGTGTGAGAACACCAACTTACGTCCAGTCTATATCTTATACGGAGTTTTATCGACAGACTTACTCAATACCTTATTCAGAATATAGCAGGTAGTTTCTAGAGCATATCCCCAGAAGGAGATTGGCAGACTCATAAAGTTCATCATGATCGGACCATGTCTAACAAAGTTTGATTCCTCCTTTCTGACATCCTATTATGTTGTGGTGTTCCAAGAGGAGTTCATTATGAGATAATTTCATTCTCTTTTAGATATATCAGAAAGTTATTGGTGCGATATTCACCTCTTTAGTCTGACCGAAGGATCTTAATACTCTTTCCAGTCTATTTCTCTACTTTTATACAGAATCATTTGAACATTTTAAATGATTCTGATTTATGCTTCATAAGATAGACATATCTATACCTCGATAGATCATCTGTAAAGATAATATAGTAGTATCCTCTTTTGGCACTTATGTTCATAAATCCACATACATCGGTATGTATTAGACCCAGGACATCGTTGGCTTTTTCACCTTTTACTTTAAAAGATGACTTAGTCATCTTACCAAACAGATAGGATTCGCAGGTTGGTAATGATTCATAATCATTTATATCAAAGACACGCTCCTTGATTAATCTGTCAATTTTATTTTTGTTCACATGACCAAGCCTACAACGCCAAAGGTAGGATTCACTGATATTGTCTATTTTAGGATATTTACTGGATGTATACATTACACCAACAGATCATGATATTATGTATATATCATGTCTTAATTATCCACTAATAATTGTAGTATCATTCATAATGATATCACAAAAATCATCCTTTATTATAAATTTAAAATCAAGTTTGGCCAAAAAACCTACAAAGATGACATTTATCGAAAAAGAGGGACAATAATGTCAATCATCTAATATAACACTACTGGACTCAAAAATAAGCTACAAAATTTTCAAAGCCAGGACTGAAATAAGACTTCCATCTTCAATGTTCAGAAATTGCTCGCCCTCTCGAAACTTTTTACTTACCTGCAGTCCCTACAACGAATTGCATATATTAATCAGACTTTAGATATTCAATACCCAGATAGTAATATCACAAATAGAGAAATTATAAAGAGTTATTATATAAGTACTTTGTGAAGCAATTAATTGCTTCTTTCTCTTATTTTTAGGCCTGTTTGGATCAAGGGTGGCTATGTAAGTAGGACAATTCCTTTTTCAATGACCTAGCTTCTTACAAAAGAAGTATTCCATCTAGCTCTTATCAACTTTCGATGTTTTACTTTACTTAAGATCGACGGCACAAGTTTTCTATACCTTCTTCTTTTCTCTCCTAAAAGATCGATGACCTACAAATAAACCTCCCACAACATGCATCGACTTCTTCTGGAGCTGGTGATCCTTCTCAAAAGTCTACAGTAATCCTAACAAACCATGGAAGTTCACTGCATGCTTCGTCATTCTGTAATGACTGAGTTAAGGTAGATAGGATTTGGGTAGCGAGTTGAGGATAGCATCCTTGTCTAACTGTTCATACAACGGAAAATCAAATTTGCTCAGACGTTCAATCTGCTCAATCATATATAATACATGATCGGTGACTGAAGCTTCTTCTCGCATGCGGGCATTGAATACTACGCAGGATGTTTTGTGTCTCTCCGCATCCTCAGGGATACCGAAGGACTCATTCAATATTTGAATGATCTCCTCTAGCTGCGCATCTTCGAACTTAAGATTAAGTTCGTCGTTCATAGCTGTTCTCATCATACAATGCACAGTCATACGGTCATTGAACCACTTCAAATAAGTATCTCTCGTGGTATGAGGAGCGTTAGCAGCAGGTTCTTCAGGTACCTCATCCATAAGAATATATAGAATCCTCTCGTACTCCAAGACAATCTTCAACTTTAGATACCAGTTATCGAAGTTGGATCCGGTAAGCTTGTCGCTATCCAACAGTGAATGGAGAGATAGTGTATTGACCATAGCTGAAAGAAAAAGTAAAAATCTATTAACATATGAATTACTTTTAATCTCAAAGATATAGACTTTAGTCTAAAGATTCTCTCACTATTTTATATAAATTGTTAACCTCTATCTCCAACTCAAGGAATTAGATTAATTTCTTAGCGGGTACTAGAATCCACATAGACTGCATTCAAACTCGAGTGTGGCTCAATAAATTCTAGTGCGTTCATGGGTAGGTTCATAACTAATTGTTTCTCCAAATAACTTCTAGCAATTACGTTTTACCCCAAGCATCCCTTCAGCAGGCATGTAGTGCCTCCACTGAAAATTCTAATTAGGTCCAGCTATTAACATGATAACACTAGTACATCCAACAAATAGATGTCCAGACTTGAGTGTAGCTCGACCAACCTAAGTATTGATCTGAAGGTACAATAAGATGGTCATATAATGAATGATAATTCTAATATGTAATAGACACCAGACATGTTGCACCTCTAATGTCTATTTGGAATATTAGACTCATTATCACGCATCTTAATAGGAGGCTATGAACAAGTTATCTCCATAACTATATCATTTTATAGACCTAATAATTTAGAGGATTTGATTTCATTGACCTGAGAATAAGAGAAGAAATTGACCTTGTAAGTTATAAATCCTCGCACTGACTTCACCAAGTCATATAGAGGATTAGACATAAGCTGATCAAAAGATACCTAAATTAGTCATACTGATTTATCTGGATGGTATGGGTCAGCTCGAATCAACTAGTGACCTAATCAAAATATAATCTATCATGTTGGTCAGATAAGTGAAATCAGTAGGAGGAATATGCCATTAACTCGTCATAGATGCATCTAGGTAAGTAACTCCCAATTAATAATTACCTGATCAAATCTACCAAACTTATCTTAGACACTAACTAGTTAATTAGTTTCGATTTGATCCACTAGAAGATTTGGACTCAACCACGGAGCCATGATCATGGTCCATTTATTAAAATTAAAAATATGAACTTGATCAAACTTTAACTATTAAGGCAAATCTAGAGAAATTCTGATATAATCTAATTCAACTCTTGATTAGATTTAATCAATTTTTCTACTTGATCCATTTGTACTTCTAACTTTAGGTCTAACACATTAGAAAGATCTGATTCATGCTAATCCATAGCTCATCGGTTCATGTGGTGTCTTAAATGATCTTCAATTCTCAAATTTGGGTCACTTAAACTTAATTCAAAATTAAGTGTGTGAAATGTATGTTTCAGTTTGTAGAACTATTCTACCAGAATTTCAGGTGAAACATACCATATGTTTCAACTCATAAAAATAAATTTTTATAACATGTTTAACAATTAAACATACATAAATATGATATAAACTTCATACATACATCACATGTATCATAACAACTCTAAGATTAATACCGATTACATCTAATGTAACATGCTATTCAGATTCTAAAATAATTTTATATCTGAATTTATCTTATTGTAATGAATCATAAATCACTTTAGATCTAATCTAAACATATTTATGATCAAAATAATTCATAAGAATTTGTTTGCTTCTTCATGAAATCGGATCACAATGACACCCTTATACGTTATAAGAGAATCCGTCGAATAGACAAGAAAGAAAGATTAATCCCTTCGATCTCTTATGACTGAACGGTCTGGTGATCTGATCAATCCGAGTACCAGGCTACTAAGATTTGAAATCTAATTTCATATGTAATCACATCAACATGCAATTTTAACAAAAAAAATTATGTCATGAATATGTCCTTGATCTTATCAATCATGTTCTTCATCTAATCTAATTAGATTTTATGCGTCATATACATCGTATCAGATCTGAAACACATCTTATACTGATTATAAAATATTAATTTTAGATCTGGTATCATATAAAAAATTAATTAGATACAAACATGAATGCATAAGGATTAATTTTCTAGTTAAATCTATTTTGATGTAGTACAGAATTTTGCTAGAAATTAAATCTGAAATCTATCAAAACATATTCAATTCAGATCTGAAATAAGTCCAACTTCATAACTGAAATAACAATATTAGAATTCTATTAAAATTAATTTAAAATACATTTTAAATCAGATTGTTATTCCAATAAAATTCAGCACTAATAAAATTATATTATAACAAACTTATAACAACTTTAATCAACCATTGATTAGATTTATATAATCCAATCAAAATCAGATTATAAATTTTATTTAAATAGATTTAAATTAGATTTAATGTCTAACATAAAATTTTATTTATATACAATATGTAAATAATTTTAAAAAAAATTAATTATGCATCCATGTATCAAAGCATGGCTCTGATATCAATTGAATGGAAAGAAAATCTGTTTCTAGCGAATAACCAGGATTGCATCTAAAAATTTTTTATATATCTAACTAAATAAAGATCAAATCTTTATCTGGATTATAAAGGAATAGAGATCAAATCCCCAGAGTCTGGATTCAAACCTTCACATAGGTCTAGATCTGCAGATCCTCTACTTCGCACGCACGCCAAACTGCGCAGGAAAGCGGGATGAAGCCTCGGATTAAAGCACCTTCATAAGGCCATCAAGAGAGAGAGGAGAGGTACTGATGTGATGCCTCACACCAGCAAGGGGATGTCCAAAGAGGAGGCTACGGCAAGGAGGAGGATGCCCAAGGGTGACGCCCACTAGCTCTTTCATGCCTCCTTTTCTCTTTCTTTCTTTTTCACACTTTAATTGCTATATATTCATAGGTAGAGACCCTCTCTATTTATAGATGATTCTCATGATCCAATAAGAATAGGACTCCTAATTCAAACAAGCTTTGAATCAGTCCACAACTTTATCAAAGAAGGACTCATACATGAGAAAGAATTAGCGCTTAACATGGTGCCTACTTTGCACCTACGCCCTCACCTATATGGAACGGCCTACAACCAGCACCATACCAGGTGCTGGTCGACCATGGAGGTGAGAGAGTCTCAATGAAAATGGGCTCTAAGGATCTCATCCAAAATTGAGTTAATTCGAATCCAATTTGAAGCTGATTCGAAATAATTTTGAAAGGCTGTCAATCCTAAACTGTTTAGGATTTAGGACTAAGTCTAACTTAAAATTTTAAACCTCATTAAGTCTAATTAAATTAGATCTAATCTAAAATTAATTAGCACTTTAATCCAATCTCTCATAGGCTCCTTGAATCATATATCAAAACTGTTTATCCCCGAAATTGAACTTGAACCTCATGTATAGTGCTAGCTAGACATAGTCAACTCTTCAATCTCGTTTGATCCATAACTTAATTCTCAATCAAGTTAGTCTATATGTTCAATCAAGTTAAGTACTTTCAAATAAACATAGACCAATACTTTTCTACATTGCCTGACTTGTGTGCGTGACTCCATAGGTTCGAACACTAAATCGATAGCACAGAAATCGATTCCTGCACTAATCAAAGATACCATCTGGTAATGGTTCTCGACGTCTGAATAAGTCGAATAATTACAAGAGAATATTTCAGAATCTATGCATATGATTACCGCATAATTCATCTCTTTGACTCTGAATGCTCTAGGATGATCTAGGTTTAACTGTGAACCTAGAGTGTTTCATCCACATTGTATTTTAACTTTTCAAATCCATCTCATGGATTACCTTGGCCAAGGCTTTACTTAATTGAAATACAGCAATACATCAGCTCCTATAATCTGAAGGGATCAATTCTATCTTGATCTACACACAAACTTCAAAAATACTTGACTGTACCCAGTAACCTTCTGTCACTGCATTAGAAATTCAGATGTTTGGTACCAAAACATAGTGAGTTGCTTGCAAGTCACTATGGTGATCTCAGGTCTATGGGACATTTATGTCTATATGCTACGCGAGCAGCTCTTGATAGCAAAACGCTGGCAGGTGAGTCACTTGTTCAGTGACGATGTACTTTTACATCTCACATGTATGTCATACCAGTATCACCATACTCATTGGTTAAGAGGACAACCAACTTATATAATACACAACGATCTCCACTCGATAAACATCATCGTCCTGTAATGACGTATCATTTGATCGTGAATATGTTTAAGAACTATACGATAAATTCTTTCTTTATCGATTACTAACATAGTTCTAAGGACTTCATCACAATACAAGAGTTCTACAAGGAAGATGCGACTTTGTGATAAATAATACCAAAATAACTTTTATTTATCAATGAATAATTCATATACAAAAGAAACTCAATCGTCACACGATTGATTTTAGGACACAATTCTCAACATTGAATGTATAGGAAGTTATGATTCTCAGAGCAGTATTGTCTGACGTTTGGGTCAACTTCTACTGAATTTGGGTCAGTATCAACACTCGGTGATGAGGTTGATTGCCATTTGGAATTATTGGCTCATATTATTCTCTTCAAATCAGACTTATGATGTGGTCCAAGTTATCTTGGTTAAATACTGAAGCACCTCAATTGGTGAAAAATAGCTTATCCAAATGACTCATACCTCAACACTTGGTCTCCACTCTTGAATCTGAAGTAGCTTCCTCACTTCGGACGATGGAACTTGTTCATCGAGGAAGCTATTTTTGATCGTCGGGTATATCCGATGTCAGTTTCGAGTTCTTGCTGGGACTTGTGCCATCATTACTATGTAAAATGTCCTAAGTTTCAATTTTCAAGATGATGCTTTGGCCAAAATGTCATAATTATAGAAGCATAGGAATTGATCAGACAGTGTGCTGGGATCATTTAAAACATCACATTCGATTCCGAGGATCCCTTGATTGCCACCATGCCATACCCAAAGTTGACACATGACAAGGATGTGCTTATTATATCCTACCTTATTATGATCACTTTTACGAGAATAATGTGCTGTTAATCTTTTGCAAACTCCAAAGTATTCTTGATTACTTTATCTGTATTGGTATAGTTGGGAGGTAAATTCTCTTTTTTATATAATTTTTAATGCTTAAAAGCTATGATATCTATCATTCAGGCCACTATGCATGTATTTGTTTGTTGAAGGTCTATGATAGTTGGCTCAATAGATGTACTCAATGTTTATGCTGTTATACTGCTGTAACATGTTGAGCGGGCACTAGTTAGAATGCCATGCTGTTTTTGAGGGTAAAGGGTACAGGCACTGATGTATATATTGTATACAGATCAAGCAATCACTCTCAACATAATGGATATATGTATCCAAATCTCAAATATTTGGATTGGTTTTGAGGTTTAGCATATAAATTCTTAGTTTCTTATACTTTGTTTGTAAGGTCAGGTTAAATATGACACTAGATTCTCTTTCAAAGTTTAAGACCAAGCTATCTTGGTCTTCTCCTTATTCTTGACACATTAGTAATGGATATATGTATCCAATTCTCAAATATTTGGATTAGTTTTGAGATTTAGCATATAAACTCTTAGTTTCTTACCCTTTATTTGTAAGGTTACGTTGAATATGACTCTAGATTCTCTTTCAAAGTTTAAGATCAATCTATCTTGGTCTTCTCCTTATTCTTGACCCATTAGTATGGATATATGTATCCAAATCTCAAATATTTGGATTAGTTTTGAGGTTTAGCATATAAATTCTTAGTTTCTTACCCTTTATTTGTAAGGTTACGTTGGATATGACTCTAGATTCTCTTTCAAGTTTAAGACCAAGCTATCTTGGTCTTCTCCTTATTCTTGACCCATTAGTAGAAATTAAAAGCACTGTCCTTACACTAGTTTCTGGGTGGATCTTCGGTGCACATGTGGATATTGTCTGGGTTAGATCTCCATTAGCTTGCAGTTAATGAGTGCAGTCATAAACTTCTTGAAGGTTCTTTTCTAATCTTTATAATTTTATTACCCAACATTCTCTAACATGAGTGCATACTGTTGTCTACCTAGTCCATTTTTTTTTTGCAAGCTTTTACCTACCAAACCATATTGGGCTTTCTGTACTGTGCCAGTGAGACTGACATGGCATAAGGGCTTGATATAGTACTGTGCCAACACATGACATGGATGCTATGCTGACTGACCACCTTTTTGTATATTAGTATGGGGGCCTATCATACCATGCTATACCATAACGGTAAGATACCAATATAGGACCTGGTTTCGAGATGTAAGTTCTATGTTTTTATTATGATGATGATGATAATAATAATAATAATAATATTATTAATTGCAATAATAATACACCATCTATAAAAAAACTATATCATCCACCCCAATTTATTCGTGTGTCTTGTCTATCTTTTGATTCCTCTTAAAAAGATGATCATTATATGAGTTCTCTTGGTTATCAGATTTATACAAGCTTGATTTTAGTTCCTTTTCACTAATTGCATTTGTTTTCTAAAACTCTTTCAAGATCCACATTCTAATAAGCAACTCAGCGAATGCAGATATATTACCATTTCAGATTTTTCATGTGACCCCCTGCAAAACTTCGACGCTATATCACATAAAAGAAATTCCTCAGTTTCTGAAATTTCTGCAGGCACCTCTGACAAGTCTAGCTGTTTTCCACAAAGAAAGGAAGAAATGTTAACAATCAATAAGCAACATTCAATCACAAATAAGGGGCGTTAATGATTATTGTGCTTATATAGCTCTTTAAACTTTTAAATAATAATTTTTTTTGAAAATCATATTTTCTCTCTTTTCTTTAAATTTTTTAAGGAGAAGCTACAAGCAAACTGCAATGACCACTCACAGCTATTAGTCTCTTTTTTTTCTTCATAACTATTAGAATCTCCTTTTTGAGCAAGCAGATGATCAAAAAGCACAACACTTATTTTCACATTGCATTGATAAGATTGTTGGTTAGGGTATGAAAATTCAAGTTCCAATGAACTATCTTGAAACAGTAAAGGTGATATTTAAATTTTATGTTAATTTATTTATTTTCTATTCTTTTTTTTGTTTAGTTTTAGAGAACTAGGTTGGATATTTTAAATTTACTTGCAAAATCAGGACTCAACTTTAGGCTATTTTTCTACTGGGTTTTCAATTCCTATTTTGGGAATGATTAGCGTCAATAGAACTTACTCTAGGTATAGGTTGGATTAGGAAAGTTTTATAATTATTAAAGTGGTATTTTAAAGAAATTTTGATGTCTTTCTATGCTGGGTTTCATAAAAATAAAAATTTTCTTATTTTAGAAAGTCCTGTATGTTTTGTTAGGAAAAGTTTGATATCACTGCATATGTTTCTTATTATTATCTTTCTCTTAGGAAGAGTCTCTGTTGCTTAGATAGAAAATCCTATATATATATACACACACACTAAAATGGTGGCTCTGGCTCTGCTTGTGCATAGCTCTCCAAAAAGGATTTCCATATTAATAACATCATTAATATAGCTCTTTACTTTGGATAGTAAGTAGAGTTATTTAATATGGTTCTTTAATAAGAAGTTTATTAGCTTATTAAACTATATTAAATTAAAAAGATTTATTCATAATACTAAATTAGTCTAGAAACTAATGATATTATTAATAATCATATTTTCTTGATGTATGTTGATATTAATGAAAAATACTTTTCATTAGTTTTGTATCTTGCCCATATGATGCATGGATCATTAGCTCATACTATTATTTTATTAATTTCTATTATATTTTTATAATCGTGATCTTACTTCAAAATGAAAGTCCCACTATATTGCATTTATAGATCTCTCAAATTCAGTACTTTTCTATTTTTTATTATATGTAAGTTAGATCATGACCTTATTATTTTATAGTAATATATGTTTTTACAATGTCGATAGGTATATATATATATTCTTAGAATTTTGTACCATGATATTGATATCAAAATTTCTTTTAGAAAATAATTAGGCTCTTATATCTACTATATTATATTCTATTTTTGTTATTCATTTTATTATATCTATTCTATATTGCATTTTAAGAATAACTGAAAAAAAGAGAGAAAAAGTGTACCTTACGCATCACATGGGTTATATGCTAGTTAGTAACTACCATCATAGCTTTAGCTATAGAGGGAGAAGGGTTAATCAGCTTTATATCATTTTCTTTTTCTTTCTGTATATCTCTCTTTTTCGTCCTGAACACTCTTGTATGGTTCATACAGGAATTGCTCTAGATCATGAAAACAATTGCCTTTGGGAGTATAGAAATGTTTCTCTATGCTGATTTTTTGCCAAAGAATCTGAAATAAACTTATATTTAATATGAATTTTCAGTCTGAAAGTTTATGTCAGATCTGCATCTATTGTAGGTTCCATCAAGCAGATGATATCATCATATCTCTTCTCCCATCTATTTCTCCAATCTTTTCAGCCTCTAGGTTAACTCATGAGGGAACCATTGACAAGCCTAGCTAGTTTCTTCCATCCACAACCACCAAATTCTCTAGACTGTGAACTTCTTAGAATTGCTCGATGGACAAATCTCAACATCCTTGAAAGATGATGGACAATTTGCTAGAAATACTGAATCCACTGCAATTCATGAAACTTGAGTGGTAGGGATGGCTGGCTGGTTCCTTGGAGATCAGAGTTTTCAAAAAAGACAAGGGGATGGAGGATCATTTGAAGATGGAATTGTGGTATAAAACTGCCTTCCAGCTTCTGAATGGACCAATGACTGAGAATTACTAGAAATGATGTTTCAGGTCACTTTCTCTGATCAAGAAGAGTAAGGAGAGGGAATAGGTCATTTGCTTCTTTCTAGTGGTTAGGGACCATGTCTGAGTTGCTCAAGAGAAAACAAAGCACAACACCTTCACCTCATCAGGATCTATTAGCTTCTTCAGCAGCTATAGGCAGTAAGATTGCTGGAAACTTCTACAATCTAATGAACAGCTCTAGAGAAAGGCCATGGTCTTAGAAGGCAGCAATCTTAGGAGGTGCATGCAAGAGTGCATTAGCCGGAAGCCTGCAGGGTATTCAAATGCATCCATGTATATGCAACAACTACTTGCTACCACATTTCCACTATCAATTAAAAGATAAAATATGATTTGGTTCTTATATAATCCCAAAATTCAAAGTATTTTATTAATCATTCACTAACCACTTATCTATTCATACAGCTCACCTAAATGCAACAAGGATCTCATGTTGCTGCTTCAAGAGAAGCAACACAAACTTCACTCAGCTGATAACTGTAATGAAGAATTTAGACTTCTTGCATGTGCCTTAAATGTCAATATTCTTTGGATGAGTGCCATATTAATTTGAGTTTCCATTGATATACTGAATCCAAATTAGTCACAGTTTGTGGTATGGAATTGCTTCTGCTACAACTTCCTATCCTTTATTGCAGGTGTCTAGATACCCAGATCCTCGAGATGCCTGCTCCATAATCGCTGCAGAATCTTACAAATTATGGTTAGACCATGACTATCGGACTGATGATATAACAATCATCATCGTGCACATTGAACACTTGCCTCATGTAAGTTAAATATTATTTGCATTAATTACCTAAAATTAGTTGCATTTTATTCTTGGATTTGTTAACGATTGCTAGTCTTTCAAAAAGTCTGATGAGTCAGATGCTGGAGCAACTAATGAAGTAAGTCATACCAGCACAAAAGCTTCACTAATGGTTTCACATAAAGCAAGAACAGATAGATCTCCATTCCTAGGGTTGGAAACTTGTCATCCAAAAAGAGGGGATTGCCTTGAGCTACAGTCATGTCCTTTTGACTTCTCCATGGAACAAAGTCTTGCATGTATTGCTCCTCCTACACATTTTGTTTGTACAAATGGTATGCATCAACTATCATGCTATTGTGTTCTGCAACTTATTGATCCTCTCTGAATTCTTTGGAGTGATATTTGTGTTTCTTGACAGTGATATATCCAGACTGACTGATTGACTGAGGCTGTCTGGGATGTGTCCTACCTTCCATAATGTGCCTTACCTGACTTGTAAATTTACATCCTGAAGGGAAGCATCTAGAAAGGTATCTAGTCTTTCCAATATAATGCGCTAGAGAAAAGGGAAGCATCTAGCCTTTTCTTATTGTAATTTGGTGATAAGATAATGAAACATTCAATTTACAGTGTCAATTATTTCTCAAACAAACCCGAAAACTTCTCAATTTGATTGCCTTTGTTTGTTATACCTGTCATACCTCAAATTTGGGATATAACACGACCATGCTATCAAGAGGTACAATCTATGATAATATGAAGCCAACAATTATAATCTCAAATAAAATAAATCCAAATCCATCATCTATCAAATAATTAAATAAAAATTGCTTTAGAGGGTCTGAATCCAAATTTTAATACCAAAATCCATAATCTCAAATTCATAAAGTCATTGACTATGAACTCATGCTCAATTAAAAAACTAAAATTTTACTACAAAATCCCCAAGCTTGCTAGTGCAAACTTTAAGGCTGAACCATTCTTATTCCTAACAACACTATTTGTCTGGAAAAAGAAATAAAACTTATACATTCTTACTAGATTAAGCATATATTTAATAAGAACAATACATCATTTAGAGAAAATAATTTTCATTACAAAACAGAATACTTGATAGTATATTTTGATAAAATAGGTCTAATCAATCATAAATACATAAATCATCAATATTTCATAAATATGGTTCCAAGTATATTTAATAAATAGAGCTATAAATTGTTCTTTACTATTTAGTTATATAATATTTAAAAATATTACCCACACATATTCATGCTACAGTCACTTTATACCCATGATAGGGCTATATTTCGTCATTCATAAAATATCATATTTTATATGCCAACGTTATATCCATAGATAGGGCCATATTATCTATAAATGCTAGCTTCTGATGTTGACCTTCTCCAATTTTAGGAGGTCATGTATAGGTATTTGAGAGCCTTTAAAATATTTATATCTTTTCTCAAAACATACACACAAGCAGATCGAGAAACATATGATAAAATTTATGCTTCACAAATATGTTATTATCAACTAAAATATTTATGGAGCTATTTTTCATTACAAAGCATGATTTTCGTATTGCATATGCCGATCTTTATTTAAAACAAAAAATGATATCATCAGTGGCAAACCATATATATGGAAATTAATAAGAAATGTAAGATCTATTTACCTCTTTCATGTTAAACCCTCAAACTATATTAGAAGGATATGCTAAACCTATTTAAAACCATTAAAAGAAAAATTAATTCTTGTTCGATAATTTTAATAGTATTAAAATAACAAAAAGAGATGATGATTGGTTGGATAATGATGCCCAACGGCTCCGAAGATTCAGGTCTAAATGAATTATAAAGTGTAGACTCAATCAAGATGAAAATCATCAATAGTGGGTTTTAAGGATACTCAACAGGAGCCAGGGTTATCAATTTTATATGCTACCTAAGAGCAGTTCAGGGCCTCCTTGCAGGAGTCAACTTGAGTCCATAGTATGGAGAGATAGGACTCTGCACTGGGATCCATGGATCTTTTTAGAGAGAAAAAGAGGGAGAAGAGAGAAATAAGAGAGAGAAAGAGTGTTCATCTTCCCGAAAGAGGAAAGCGAGGTCAAGATCATTAGAGATCATGCTAGAAGGTTTGGCCAACGGCCGGCAATGGTGGACAGCTGGCAGTGATGACTGGCTATCAAGAAATCATGCAAAAAAGGCTTGGAAAAGCAAGGAAACTTGGGCCTTTTCTTGTTTCTGGCAGTTGGCCACTCACAGGAGGCCATGACTTCGTCGTAAAGGATTTTAGAAGAGCTCTGTCAAGAGGGAAAGAGATTAGTGGTCAGAAAACTGAAAAAATAAAATAAAGTAAAGATGGCGAGCATGGGTTTTCTTGGGTTAATTTCTGACTAATTTCTTGGCTGGCAATGGTAGTTTAAGGCCTTTAGAAGAATAGAAAGCAAAGGGGAGGAAGATCGGGGCTTTACCTCGTCTGCGGCGGTGTTTTGCAACCTCGTTTCCAGAACCAAAAGGAAAAAGGAGAGAAAACGGGTGGTGATGGTCGGTGATCGTCGTTGGCACTCGAAAGGGGGGTGGGGTATGTCCACAAAACTAATTACTAGACTAGTCATATGAAAATGTCATGTACCAGTTCTAGAACATGAAGCCAATAATAATTATTTTAAATATAAATATATCTCAAATATATCAAAAGATTCAAATCTATGATCCATTAAATAATTCAATAATTACTAATTTAAAGAGTCTCAATATAAATTTAAATATTAAAATTTATAATTTCAAATTTCATAAAATCACCAACTACAAATTTATAATCAATTAATAAATTTAAAAATTCTATTACAAAAGCCTTCGAACTTACTAGCATGAACCCTCTGAGCTTGAATCAATTCTTGCTCCTAGCAACCTTGCTTTGTCTAAAAAGATACAAAGAGGAGTGAGCTCATACCTCGGTAAGTAAACTTTATATTTTCATACCAAATCAAGCATAAATTTTTTTTATAAACAATATATTATTTAAAAATATTATTTATCATAAAATAAAATATTTTATAATATAATATGATAAAATAATTTCTATAGCCAATTATATATGCATAAATCATGAATATTTCATAAATATAGTTCCAAGTGTATAGCATAAATAAAGTCATAAATTATTTGCCATTTAATCCTATCATAGTTCAAATTACTTCTTTTAGACTAAATACTAAAATCACTATTATACCTATGACTGGATCGTATTTAATATCAGACCAACTACTATAACTTATCGGCATGGCTATATGCCAAGCCATTATAGTCTGCTAGTGATCAAAGGTCGTATGCCAAATCACTGTAGCCTACTAGCTAGAGCCATATACCAAGCTACTGTAACCCATTGATAAGATTGTACATAGCTATATAAGAGATGTAGTCATAGTTCTTAAATTATATATTTTTTTAAAACATACATTCTCATATCTTAAATAAATATATAATTTGAAAGACATTAAATGGTTTTATGGACTTCATAATTTATAAATAAAATTATTAACAGTAAAACAATCATAAAATTAGTGTTTTCATAACAACTATATAGATTTTCATGAATATAGAGTTCATAATTTATAAACAAGTTATTAACACTAAAATATCCATGAAACTATTATTTACATGATAAAAATACATTGTGCAGACTCATTACTAGTGTTTGTCTTATGATAATTGATAGGATTCTAAATCTCAATAAACTCTAACACATATAATACAAAAGAGATCAAATCTATATATCTATATCTTTGAGGGGGTTTAATCTACCTCCTCAATCTACCAGTGGCTATAGTGTATTACTGCTCTTATAGGGCATCTCTCTCATCAACAATCTTTGGCCCATCATCCTGAATTGATTGAACTAAAGTATCACCCTGTGATAGATAAATTAAAGCTCCAACCTCAAGCTCCACTTGCTCATTAATATCGAGATCTTTATTTATAGAAATTGATTTATTTCTTGAATGAAGCATAGTCTTTTTATCAAAGGTAATATCTCTATAGATTATAAATTTCTGAGAATCAAGCTCAACACACCACAATCTGTGGCCTTTCATACCAAAATGATAACCAAAAAAGATACATTTCTATGCCCTTTTCTCAAGTTTACTATCACTGACTGTGCATAAGCAGGACAACTAAATATCTTCAAAATAGAATAACTAATAGGTGTGCCAACCATACCTCAATAGGAGTTTTTAACTTAATAGTAGCAGATAGATCATATCTATTCACCAAGTAGCATATTATATTAACAGCTTCAGCTCAAAAATTCTAAGATAAATATGATTGGAAAAATATACACTATGCTCTCTCTCTAAAAGAATTTTATTCATGCATTTTGCAACATCATTCTGCAATGGTGTCTTCTTAATTATGCAGTATCTCACAATACCTTTAGCCTTGTAGAACTCATTAAACTGACCCTTACAAAACCCCATGCCATTATTAGTTTCTCAATCTCTTAGTCTTTCTACTAGACTATATCTCAACATGTGTCTTCTACTTCTTAAAAGTAGGAAATACTTCATTATTGTGCTTTAGAAAGTATAACAAACTCTCTTCGAAAAATCATCAATGAAAGTTAACAAATACCAAGAACCACCTTTAGACTGAATAGGTACGGGATCCTAAAGATTAGAATGGATATAATCCAATATGCCTTTTGTCCTATGGACGGCTATGCTGAACTTGACTCTAGACTACTTTCTATAGACATATTGCTCATGAAATTCAATCTTCCCAATTTTCTAACCATACAACAAATCTTTCTTTTTTTTGATAGAATACAATAGATCTTGTTTGTTCAAAATAAATATGTCAACTTCACTCATATGATCCAAACTTTTATGCCACAAATAAGGGAGATAATGAACATAATAAAATAAGAGATTTATCCTTATCATCAATTTTCATTTTAATATTTTTCAAATCAAGAATAATTTTATTGAATTCATCAACGTAGTTTTTAAGAGGCATATCCTCTTTCATCCAAAGAGTATAGAGCTGCTGCTTTAGATAAAATCAATTTATTAGAGACTTGGTCATATAGATGCTCTCCTACCTGAGCGATAATATTGCAATAGATGACTCATCCACAACCTCTGACGGAACCTCTTTTACCAAAGACAATTAAATCGTACTATGTGCGCACTCTAAGAGATTTTCTTTATTCTCTTTTGATAATATCATCGATAAAGCATCTCTACCTTTTAGCACCTTTAGCAATCCCTATTGAACCAATATGGCTCACATCTTCACACACCAAAGACTGAAATCATTTTTTCTATTGAATTTTTCGATCTTAAATTTCATAGTCATTACAAAGAAATCATGAAGAATAAAAAAAAATTATAGAAATACATCCTTAATTTTAGCCTAATTTTATTTACATCTTCTGTACTTTAAAAAATATCAAACTAGCCCTTCTAGTTTTGATATATTCCAATATGATCCAGCCATTCACTTACCAACATATGGTGTTAGTTTTTTCTCTCAATAAATGAAAATACCCCTCACTTATAGATTGGCATAGAAGAGGAAGAGGATAAGAAGAAGAAATGGATGAGGAGGAAGAGCAAGAGGGGAGAGGGCCATCGTGGAGAGGGATGCCTTATGAGCAGCTTAGAGGAGGACAAGGAGAAGAAGAAATATATGAGAATGAAAGAAAGGAGATGGAGGAATAGGTGGAGGTGGAGAGAGCTATCATAGAGGAGGTGAAATGGATAAGGAGGAAGGAAAGGAGAAAAATTGAGTTGCCAGTGAGAAAGGGTAGATCTGGAGGTAGCCATCGTAGAGCGATAGGGCTTATGCGTGGATTTGAAGGAGGAAGAGGATGAGGCAAAAAAGTGGATGGAGAAGAAAGGGAGGAGGAGAGAGGGGCCACCAGTAAGGAATAGGTTAGAGAAGGATAAGGAGAACAAGCTGAGCTCTCCATGCAAGTCGAGCCTTATCTGAATCCACCAAAGTTGTTTCAAACCATCCATTATCACTGCATTTGCCTTTGAAGAAGCCACAATTGAGTGCAACATATTCAATTTTGCATCATATTTTTGGAGCCACTGTAGCCTCCTATATCCTGTTAATTCATGCTGCCATGAAGTTAGCCTTTTGTATGTCATGTGAAAGCCAATTTCTGAAGTTGCTTGTAAGAGTGCTTTTCAAGATCTGTCGAAAGCAAATATCTAAATCTCCTTGCAGATGATAAACCCAGAGTATGGCATTCAGACTAGATAGATAGGTTTGTATTTTATTTGCAAATAACCATCTAGAATAAATAGGAACCTACTGTAAAGGATATCATTTTTCTAATTATTTTTTTACTTTGGCTATTTATGTTTTTCATTGTGTTGAAATTAGATTGTACTCATTTTGTGAAATCTATGATGATGCTAGTTTTTGCCTTGGAATTCGAAACCTTTCCCTAGTGCATGCTGATAGCAGAGTGCGACAGCAACAAGCAGATCAAAGTACTGTTGGCTTTGGTCTACCCTTTCTGTAAGAAGGCATGTAGAATATTTTATCCAAACATGAACTTGAAGATTGCAGTGGAATCTAACTCCCAAGATCATTTTAGCTCTTGGTTGATTAGCTTCTCCTTCTTCACCATGAATAAAGTCCAAACGGTATTACACAAGATCACGAGTCGAACCTTATGTGTTTTCCGCAATGGGCACACCCAAATCCACTCTTAGAAAACAATGAACTCTGTGTTTTTTACTCAAAAAGAAGTTCTCTCTTTTTCGAATGAAATAAGAAAAAGAAAATGCTTCAAGATCTCAACTTAGAAACCTCCTTAAAAAAATATATTTTTTTGTGGACACTTCACGGATAAAACTTCGTAAGAAATTGTTGAAAAATAACTCATAACCCTGGATCTCATCTAGAAGGGGCACATGACCCTCTAACTCTTCCTCCATCTCAGCGTAACAACCAAGAGACATCCACAAAACATCGTAACCAACAAGTGGTGCATAACCACCAAGTGGGCCCCCTTTTGAGTTTTAAAATTTAAATAGTTAAATCAAATATTTAACTTGGAGCGGGTCATGATATGGGTCAGCCCATCATGGGTGCCCTATATTCTAACAACTCCCACTTACATATGATGGGATGATCTATACAGAGCTTTCTTGAATTTTCATACTATGTGTCGTCGTGACCACATAGGCACTAAGTTTGGGAGCTTTTATACTAAAAATCTATTTCAGGACCAGCATAAGAGACTACAACCATTTTATTACTAAGATCTATCATAAAAATGCAACAGATGCCCTAGATCTGTCTATATATACTCATACATGGCATCTTTAATCCCTCATGAATCTCTATCACCTAGAGCCTTACCACTATGATCTCTAGTATGCCTAATGTCTATGCTTATGATGTTCCTAGAAATAGCTTCATAATGGATATATCTCAGACACAAGTATAGTGTGTATATATCGGACACGATCTTCCTTTCGTCCACATATCCTTTCGTCCACATATCCTTTAGATCAGAATTAGTTACTTTCCTGACATTACTCTTTTAGGTCATATTATTATAACCTTTGGATACATGCCAAAGTAGCATACACTAACTCTTCAGCTCATGATACTGTCAAAGCAAAAAGGGCATCAATGAAAGGATTCTATATCTTTTTGGGACTCATATAGCAATGAAGCAGGAATTCATTCACATGCTTCCCAATCGCGGTTCTTAAGTGCATGCAGTATGAAACACATGCTATGATGTATCTTTTATTTTATAAGAGCATATGTCAATTTTTTTTACTTTATACTGTAAGATCTTAGTCCAACCACCTCCGGCATTTGACCTAAGTTCTACCACTCTGCTTGCCCTTATAGCACCTGGAGTAGATCTTGCATCAGGCTATAGGTATTATGGATGGTGGTAATCCATAATTCGATCCATATATTATGTTTCTCTTGGATCTCATCATGGTCTCTTACCAGGGCAATATTATAAACTACATTGTGTTCTTGCATACCACATAGTGCCCTTTGGCTGCCATTCTCAATGCTAACTCCAAGAATAAATTCTGTCTCACCCATGTCCTTCATCTCAAAATTCAAGAAAAATCAACTCTTAATGACATTCATGAAAGATAGACTACTTCTGGCTAATAGTATATCATCCACGTAAAGAGATAATATGATAAAATATGTCTCAGACCGCTTCATATATACACAGTTGTTCTCATCGATCATCCGAAAGTCATAAGACGAAATAGCTCGATGAAACCTCAAATACCACTGTCTAGATGCTTGCTTAAGTCTGTAAATGGACCTCCAGAGTCTGCAAACTTTGCGCTCCTGATCGTTCTCAATGAAACCTAATGACTGTTCAATATAAATTTTTCATCTAGTTTTTCATTGAGAAATGCAATCTTTATATTTATCTGATATAATTCCATGTCCAACTTGACAACTATAGTCAAAATAAGTCTAATGAAAGTGAATATCACAATAGACGAGAAGGTATCCTCGTAATCAATACCTTTTTATTGTGTGTACCCCTTAGTTATTAAACGAGCCTTGTATCTCCTAACAGAACCATCCATCTTTCTCTTAATTTTGAGAACCCACTTGTTCCCAATTGCCTTTCGACCTGATAGAAAGTCAACCAAGTCCCAGACATGATTAGTCCTCATACACTCCATCTCCTCTTCCATTACCTTCAACCATTTATCCTTAGTAGAGCATGAGAGAGCCTCTTGAACTAAACTCGATTCCGTATCATCTCTTGGTGTAACTATTAATGCTTCCCCTTCGATCTTGAAATGATGTCGGGGAACATTTCCTCGGCTACTCCTACACATCTGTGTCTCTTGAGGACTCTCAAATATCCTTCCACTTGGATTAGCAGGTGGAGGTACAGCTATTTGTTCCTCACTTCTTTGATTCTCATCATTTATCTACTGATCCACAATCTCATAAAATAATACAGCTTTGTCAACATCACCCCTACTAGGAAATTTATTCTCTAAAAATATGGCATCTTACGACTCAAGCTCTGTTATGCTTCCATTTTTATTCTCACCAATGAAGACATAGCCCTTTGAGTATTCAGAATATCTGATAAATATGTACTTCTTGCCCCTAGAGCCCAACTTTCCATACCTATGAGAAGGATCATGCATATAAGCTATCGACCCCCAGGGCCGCAGTACAATCTGGCTTTCTATCCGTCTACAATTCATAAGGTGTGGAAGCAACAGATTTAGAGAGCACTCAGTTAAGTACATAAGTTGCAGTCATCAAAGCATCTTCCCAATAAAAAATGGACAAGTTAGCCTGCGCCATCATCAACCTAACCATCTCGAGCAAAGTCCTATTCCTTCGCTCTGCAACTCCATTCTATTGTGGAGTGCCAAGAATTGTCAACTGTCTTACGATTCCCTTTTAATCACATAGATCCTTGAATTGATCTGATAAATACTCACATCCACGGTCAGATATCAAAGCCTTAATCCTTTGATCCAATTGATTCTCAACCAAACTCATGAATTGTTTGAAGTACTCTAAAGCTTTTGACTTATGGGAGATTAAGTAAACATAACCATAACGAGTATAATCATCAATAAAATTGATGAAATATAAGGCTCCATGCCTTGTCCTCACACTCATTGGACCACATATGTCAGAATGAATCAATTACAATAAAAAGTCAGCTCTAGTTCCTTTCCAAATAGTTTCCTAGTTGCTTTACTTGCTAGACAATGTTGGCAAATAGACATCTCTATTTTTGTCAAAGATCCTAATAGTCCTGCTTTTGCCAACCTATTCATTCTCTCTAGATCCACACGTCCAAGCCTAGCATGCCAAACATTCACATCGAAAATATTATTCGGGACAAAAGATAAAGCAAAACAATGATTGTCTAAAATATAACCATTATTAGAAATTGTATCCAATACAATGAAACCATCCAAAAGAAAATCAGAACCAAAAAGTCTAGTCCCAAAAATAATATCAATTAAATTATTGTGGAAATTCACACTGAAACCTAATCTAAGAAGAAAGACAACTGAAACTAAGTTCCATCGGACTTCTGGAACGTATAAAATGTCATGTAGGAGTAGACTTCATCCACCATGCAACTTTAGCTTGCATGTTCCGATCTCTTTCACTTCAACACTTACATTATTTCCTATATAAAGCCATTTGCCCCTGGAAAGTAGCCGGCAGTACTCAACAAATGCTCCTCTATCTCTAGCTATGTGGTCTGTTACACCTGAATTTACAGTCCACAAAGAATTAGCATTAGCTATTAATGCAGTGCTAGCAACATAAAGAAAATGAGGATGCTCATCCATAGTGTTACCTTGTTTTGCTTCGGGCAATCCTGAGCAAAATGATCCATCTTGTGGCAACCGTAACACTCCACTTTGATCATATTTCTCTTTCCACCATGCTCCCCGCTTTTTGAAATCAAGTTTAGCCCTCTCTATAAGCTTTCCAGATCCATTCTTTTGCTAGCTCCTCTTGTTTCAAGGCTTCTTACCCTTGCCCTTCTGCTTGGTATCCGAAGTCCCAGCAGTCTCAGCTATAAAAGCATGATCAGATGTCTTAGCAGCCTCCCGACGCTCATCCTCAAGAATAAGAAGATGCTCTACACCAGCAAAGGTCTTAACAGACTCATTGTGAGTCATATTGACCTTCATATACTCCCGACTGACAGGTAAGAATCTAATAACAGCTTGCACCTACTGTTCGTTTGAGAGGTTGTGACCAACTGACTTCAACTTCCTAATCATGTTTGACATCTTTCTCAAATGCTACCTCATCAGAACATTAGGGCGCAATCAATATGTGTCAAACTTGATGGTCAACCTCCTAAGTTTGGTATCAAAAGTGCTCCCAAACTTATCCTTCAGTATAATCCACATGGCCTGAGCCGTCTTATAAAACTTAAACTCACACATAAGATCATCAGCCATGCTGCTCAGTAATGTAATACGAGCGATGCTATTTTTCTTTTTCCAAGCTAGAAAAGCCTCATGATCTCTCTTGCGCTGTTGCATGTTTCCATACTTTGGCTCAACCATCATATGGTTCAATGTCTCCAAAACATCCTACTCCTTAAGGATGCACTGAACCTTACAATGCCAAATATCATAATTATCACCATCCAACTTATCGCCCTTATTGAGCTCTGCAATGATGTTCTTTGAAGCCATAGTTGCATACATAGAACTAGCACAGATCAATACATACACAATATCATATTTGATGTAGATTGCAATTAGATTAACAATGGTATATAATTAAGTTTATGATCGAAAGTCGACATTTGTCAACTCTCATCACATGAAACTTAACTACACCAGCATCCCTCTAATTCAATCATGCGCACAACATCTATTACACCACAGTTCTTAAATAAGCCTTTCATCTATCAATTTAAGAACTCCCACTCAAACCAAAAAGTCCATATGGTCCTTAAATGAGCCCCTCGTCTACCAGTTTAAGGACTCCGACTAGGACAAACATGCATCATATAAAATATATAACGTACAATATCATATTATCATATCAACACAAAATTAACATACATCATGCATATATCTCATATTAGACTTAGCATGAAAAACATGTCATAATACTTATTCATATTCATGTTTATTCGGATAAAAAATATATATTACACGTAAAAGAAGCATGAAATAAGACAAATGAAATCACAAACAATAAAAGGAAAGTGCCATGCAGATCTATTACCGGCGCTGTGATTCCTAGAATATGATTTTCATTTGTTAACCAAGTCCTATTTACTATCGTCATCTCACTTGATTCGATATTCTTAGGCATACAAAAATTATCAATCATTGCTGGTTGATCGAACTACAATTTTCATGCCCATATAAACAAGCAACCTTGATTTTTTTTTAAAAATTCCAAATAAGCTACGCATCTCATTAAATCATCTATGATATATATATATAATTTTTTCATGGCCTATGATGGCATCTTTAAAAATTCTACCATTAAAGGCCCATAAATTTAGAGAGAGAGAGCTATCTTACCGAAAAACCAAAAAAAAATTTGGCTCTGATACCAATATAAGAAGTCATGCAAAATATTTTACCCAAATACGAACTTGAAGATTGCAGTGGAATCTGACTCTCAAGATTATTCTGGCTCTTGATTGATTAGCTTCTCCTATTTCACCACGAACAAAGTCCAAATGGTATTACACAAGATCACAAGTTGAATTTTGTGTATTTTTTACTCTCAGAAAATAATGAACTTTGTGTTTTTCTCTCTCAAAAAAATTTTTTTTTTTGGAGGGAATAAGAAAAAAAAAATGCTTCAAGATCTCATCTCAGAAGCCTCCTTAAAAATCATATTTTTTTTATGGACACTCTGCAGATAAAACTTTATAAGAAACTGCTCCAAAAGGAGCGCATGACCCTCTAACTCTCTTTCCATCTCAACGTAACAGCCAAGCAGCACCCACAAAATATAGTAACCAATAAATGGCGCAAACCACCAAATGGGCACCCTATCTGGATTTTAAAATTCAAATAATTAAATCAAATATTTAACTTAAGTCGGGTCATAAGGTGGGTCAACCCATCATGGGTGCCTTGTATTCTAACACTTTCCTTTTGCAGTTTTGCCCTCTCTAGATAAGTATTCAGGTGCAGGATTAGTGGATTAATGCAGATAGGATATCAAAGTTACCTTGGCCCCAAGAATGGCCCAGTGAACATTGGCTTGATTTCTTATGGAGCAAAATGATCTGCTGGAATACATTTCCATGACTTGACAGCTAAATTTTAGCTCATAGAATTTTGAATTGAATATTTTGCTCAGAATTTTGAATTGAACATTCCTTTGGGGAAACTTTCCTATGAAAGCTTCAGACTTCGGGAAATCTGGTGAAATGGAAGCTTTCAATGGATAAAATGGTTCTAAAAGAAACAATTGAGGCATCCAGTCATGAGAGAGAACTATGAAATATGTGCTTTGTTCTTACAGTATGACTCTGAGAACTTGTTTGAGAATAACTAGTTTCTATGCTCAGACACTGGACTTTCATTTTGCAATTTCTTTTAAATGCATGCTTATTTCTTTGAAATTTTGCAAAATGAAAAATTATTTAATTGCCTTCTTCTAGATTCCGTCACTACAGGAAAATATGAAATTATTGACGCTATTTCTGGCCTTTACCAGCGTTAAAAACCATTGCTAAATACAACCATAACGCTCCCAAAAATGTTGCGGATGCGTCGTCTATACGACAGTGGAAAAATCTTAAAGCTAACGAAGCTTTTAAGCGTCGCCTAATCCCAAGCGGAGGCCACAATCCAACGACACTTATATGGGTTGTCGGAGGCCAAAAAAATCTAACGACGCTTATAAGCATCATCGGAGGCCAAAAATCTAACGACGCTTATTAGCATCGTCGGAGGCCAAAGCACTAAAAAATAAACCCACCCAAATGGGCACGAAGACCAAATTCATGAAGACTGAAAAACTAAAACCATCCCGAGTTGCGATGTGAGCCACCACCGTCAATCCGGAGGGCGAAGATGTCCGTCGATGGCAAGTTGCGGTGCTCGATGGCGGGCAAGATCGAGGGAGGTGGGTTTTCGTCATCATCCAGGCCACTGAAGAAAGGGAGGGTCGGGCGTGGGGCTTGGCGAGGCAGCACTCGATGAAGGCCCAGACCTCGGGGTCCCGGACTTTGCCCAAGGCCATGAGGCGCACCCCGGCCGTAACCTTGCGGTGGATGCTGTCGCACTCGCTATAGGGATCTCCAGAACACACATTGTCACGCCCTCGATCCGAGATTTGAATCGAGGGTCATGGCAACCGCCGCATACTTATAGAATACTTTTTCCATAAGCATGCAAGGCATCTCATCATGATATCTTTACAAATAGTTAAATAAATTTTTCAATATTTAATAATCAAATCTTAGTTCAATTAACAAATCAAAACTTAATGTTCAAAGGAAATAACTGTTTGACAAAGTCAACACTAAAAAAAAACTAAAAGTTTTGAATCAAATCTGAGAAAATCCTAATTCAATGAGCTAACTTCATCTCTAATCGCTCTCCCAACCGAAATCCCGCATCACGCTAATTTTCTGGATCTGTAAGAAAAATATAAAATTCATCATGAGCTAAATAGCCCAGTAAGTAGTGTATACCTTTAACTGAATAAATCAGACAATTATTTCTATACATATCGATTTACTGATATAACAAAATCAATATGTAATTTCATGAAATCATAATCATACTATCAATCATATATAAAAGTCAATTCATCGTAATCTTCAATTATGCTTTTCATCTTAAATTCATCAATTTCTTAAGTTCTTCTTACCAACCATGACTATGACCACATTATCCCTGTGGCAGGGTCATAATACCGCGTATCTGCTTGCGGTGGGCTGCGAATCATCTAGCAGCCAAGTCCTTTGGAACCGCTGGTCTTGCTGGCGGTTTGTCGCTAGTCTCTCTGGCGACATGTCGCTGGTCTCGCTGGCGACATAAATCATCAGGACAGTCAATTGCCAACGTATATGCCCCCATTGGCGGGGTCCTCAACACAGTCAGGTTGTCAATTTCATATTGTCTTTCCAATTTATATATTATTTTTTAAAAATAATATAAATAAATAATATTCGAGTCAAATCAATCATATCATTCTTTGAGATCATACATCATCATAATAATTGTTCAACAAATAACTTTAATCATAAATAATTTTCTACAATTAACTTTAATCATAAATAATTTCAACAATTATTTCAATAAATAATTTCAATCACAAGCATGCATAAATTTATTTAATTCAGAATTTATAATTTACCAGATAAATTCAATAAAAGTGAACACTACTTACCTCAAAAGAAAATCCAAACTAGAAAATTCTAGGAATCACGAAAATCCTTCTCTGAACCTGATACGTCAAATATCATATTTTTAATCAAAATTTCATCGAATTAAAAATAACTAAAATTGTTAAAATCTAATGTCCCCATAAGGATCAACTTGACGACAGCATCCAGGATTTTTGAACTAATCCATGGATACCCTAATTATATTTATTTATTTTAATTATTTTTTTTTAATTCCATAAATCCTAAAAATCTAAAAGAGAGAGAGAGCAAAGAGAGTTTCTCTCTCCGCCCCTTTTTTTTTTTTTCTTTTCTTTTTCTTTTCTTTTTCTTCTTTTTCTTTTCCTTTTCTTCTTTTTTCTTCTTTTTCTTTTCCTTTTCTTCTTTTTCTTCTTTTTCTTCTTCTTCTTCTCGGCCCTCCCCACGCCGAAACAGGGGACCTGCATGGTCCTTCATTGGCCGGCCGTTCAGGCCGCGGCCGCCGCGGCGGAGACCGACAGTTGAGGGAGGACACTCCTCTATTTTCGGAGGAGCATGGCCGGCGGTCGATTTCAATCGCCGGCGCCGGAAAATCCAAGGAAAAAAGGCCCAAAACAGAGTCTCTTTCCCGACCGAAAATCGGCGACACTCGTCGCCGGCAGCCTCAAGCAAAAGTACGGGAAAAAAGGGAAGGAAGAGAAGAAGGAGAGGGAGACTCACCCCGACCTCCGGTGACCTCACCGGTGAGAAATCACGGTGAGAAACCGAACGGTGTCCGCGGCTCCGATCGAGAAAGACGGAGAGAAAGAGAGAGAGAGGAGGCCGATGGTCGATTCTAAGGAGAGGGGAGATCTTCTTATAGAGGGTCCTAGGACTTCGAGAGGTCCTAGGACTCCCAAATCGCTCGGGTTTCGTCGGAGAAGAAGACTCCCGCTTCTTCCCGATTTTACTCTGTTTTTTTTTTTTTTTTGTTGGACTTGGATCCTGATGTCATGGGCTTGGGCTTGGACTATAACACACATCCTGAATGTGTAGATGTCCACCAGCTCCGCGTATTGCTCCTCGTACAGCTCCGGTGCCATGAACTCCGGCGTCCCCAGTATCAAGTGCGCCGCGTGGCTCTTCCCCACGATCGCCGCCAGCCCCATGTCCCCGATCTTCACCTGCAACCACCCACCCATAAAAAAATTGGTGTCTGAAGGGCGGTTTCTTTCATGATCGTACCTGGCCGACGTTGCCGTTGATGAAGACGTTGCTGTAGTTGAGATCGCGGTGGATCATGCAGGGGTCGTGGTTGTGGAGGTAGTCGAGGCTGATGAGGATCTGGTGGGACCACTTCTTGAGGGCCTTGAGGGAGAAATGGCGGTGGCGCTTTCGGTACTCGCGGAGGTCGTCGGAGGTGCAGACCTCGGTGATGAAGTTGAGGGTGCTCTGCTTGGCGTCCGTCCACACCTGGTACAGAGCGATGATGTTGTCGTGGCGGAGATCACGAAGGAGACGCACCTCTGCGAAGAGCCAGTCCATCATCGGACGGTTCTCGCTGAATCTCTGTAGACTCACCTGGTTCCACGCCACCTCGATCCCCTCTTCTTGGTCGAACGCTCGGGAGACCTTCTTCACCGCGCCGAACCCCAGCAGGTCCCTGTACCGCCCGTACCTCCACGTCGGGTCCACCTCCACAAACGGCTCCACGTCCTTGTCCTTCACCGCCATCGCCGTCGTCGCCGCCGCCGCAACACACGGCATCCCTCCAATGCTTCAGTGATGAAACGAAATCAAATAAGAACCCTGATTTTTCCCAAAAAGAATGTCGGTTAGAAAACCCTCGCTAGGAACACCGATCTTGAGATCAAGAAAGCGAGATCGAGCGAGACATACCTCGAAATCCAGTGGAGATCTCGCAGAAATCCTAGCTCGGTCAAATAAATATGGAAGATGAACAGATCACGAGGGAATACAGAGTTCTCTCTTCTTTCAGGTAATGCATCGTCGGGGCCATTGAAGCTGAAGAAATAGCAAAAGAATTCCGAATAAAAAAACAAGAAATCACCGCCGCCAAGAAGAGAAACTCCATCAGTCATGAACTAAAGATCCGAAGCAACAAATAAACCCTCAAATCTTAACCAAGACATGTAGAGAAAAAAAAGTAGTGAGAAAAAAAAAGAGATCGGATCATGAGATTATCAGAAAAGATTGGATCGAAGAAAGGCTTCAAAGTCCAGAGAACTTGGAAAGCACAAGAGAGACGGAGAGAGGTCGCACAGGGAAAGAGGAAGGGCGGGAGCACATATTTATACAGATCGAAGAAAGGCTTCAAAACCGACAACGCTTATAAGCGTCGTTAGACTTTTGGCCTCCGACGACGTTAGATCTTGTCCTCCGACGACGTTTTGAAGCCAATTAAATCTTCCCCAAATCTCCGGTTTAAGCCTTAAGAGCCACCCATTTTATTTAATCTTCGGAATGGCGGGGAGATTGTTTTACACTTGCCGACGCTTCAAACTAGCGTCGATAAATAAAAGTCACCTATTCCCCTTTTTTCTGTAGGGGTGTGTTTCTTGTAAGCATGAATATATATGGCTTGGTGTAACCCAAAGGATTCTGGCTTGGTGTAACCCAAAGGAGAATCCATCTGTTGGTTCTCTATATTGCAATGCATGAATTTATGGCCTGGCCTTTGGCTTGCAGCTTGGTGTTGGGGCGTGGTGCAGAACAGCCCGTTCCTAAATCTAATTGGGGTAGAGCCCCTGTTCAAGATGCAGACAGGCTCGCATTCTTATCTCCTCAAACTCCAGCTACCTTGCTAGTTGTTTAATCCCCACCCCCTTGTAGGGTATCCCAAGTCTCTCTACCTCTCTCGCTTCTCGGTTTTGTTTTGGAATTTTTGCTGCTGTCCATCATGCCTTGTTCCATGCTCACCATGGCTGCTTATTCCCTTTCCTTGGCGGTTTGTTTCATATATCAAGATATGGCACATCTTTTTCCAAAGGGAAGGTTAAGCAAAATATGCCCAACCAAATGGCAAAATGCTATGGTACTCCGAAGGTCATTTTTGATATTTTTATTTTCAAAAAATTTTGACCATTGGATTAAGAAGCAACGGTCACAGATGGGTTACCCATTGTTTCCCGTAGCCGGTCTCAATGGTGGCTGGTACAGGTAATTTTTTCAACTTTCAGGATCAAATTCGCAGGAAGATGAATGGTTGGGATGATAATTTTTCAGAAAGTACGGGCATTTTGAATCTTGCTTTCTTCATCATTCATATGGGAGGCCTCCTCATTCCCGATCTCCATCTCCTATTGCCGAGAAGCGTTGAAGAAGAGGCTCTGGATCGTGGCAAGCTGACATTGGTGCCCATTGGAGGTCGTAGAGGCGGCAGCCATGAAATGTCCTCTTATCGTTGGTGCTCGTCGGCAGCGTACGGTGGCAGCTATGATGTCGTTGATTCATGGGATCATTTCCGTATTGGTATTCTCTGTCGGAGAATGTCTTTCCTTTCATTTGGATACTATTCTGACGAAATTCTGAGGCACTTTTCGACTAATATTTTCCCGCAGGTCTTTCGTCAAATGGTAGGTGGTCTATTATGAAATTCTTTTAATTCATTTGGTTTAGTAATTTATGGTTTGTGAAATTATTTTGTACAGATCTGTTGTGGTTTTGTTATAGAAGATTGCAGTGGACGCAGTTGTGGTTTTGTTTTAAATAATTGCAGTAGATACAATACATCCTTTCGGAACATCCCAGCACTGATGCTTTAAGATTGTTTAAAGATTATTTTCTCCAATTTTCCTTGTATGGGTAAGGCAAAGGACCCATATTTGGCAAGCTTTTTCTTTCTGTTGAGGAACCCATTACCAATCTGAAAGCAAGCATTGTCTTCATCCCAGCTTTTTTCTTTCTGTTGATGTACCCATTATCAATCTGAAAGCATTGTCTTCATCTGCTGTCTATTTTCTTATCTTCTATTATTTTTACTAATTATTTGGAAAATTGGATGTAATGTTTTGCCTTTCTTTTTCTTTGTCTATATCTCCTCCTCTGTAAATAGTTCTTGATTCATAATAAAAGCCGGGCGGCTGCTTTCTTGGCCTCCCTTGTCATCATCACCAAAAAAAAAAAGTTTTATAGTTCATATGTCAATTGTACTTTCAATCATCATATTAGTTCATATGTCAAATCTGTTTCTCTTTAGATTTGTCCGATAAAAGAATTTGTTCAAGATGCTGGCAGGTAGAATGTAGGAGTATTTTAGCTTCTAATCGGCCAATAATTTTGATGCTTTAGAAATTATTTATTAGAATATCTAATCTCAGTTGCCTTTTAATTCGCTTTGTTTATAGACATGGTCATTAGAGAAGCTAAACAAGAATATGTAGCACGGCCTCATGTTCTTGATAGTATTAGTGCTGGGATAGGACAAAGGAATTCTCTAATTTGTATTTGGTTTCTCAGAAAATTCAAAAAAAATATTATCAAAGTTATCTATTTGATATGCAACTAAAGTGTATTTGTTGAATTCTCTATTTATATTATGTTAGCACTTTAATGACAGCATTCTATGGATTTTGACAATTAAAAAGTTTGTGTCGAAAGTGTACATATGTTTCGAGTACTATCTAAATTGGGTAAAAGTAGAGAGATCACTATAAATTTATTTGATTGTAAAGTTCAGAGATTTGTACGGATAGGAATAAGATAGATAAATTCAAACATGATAAATATTGTTTTTGAAAGTCTACATTTTTTTTTTTTTTAGGTATGTTTTGGCACTGTTCTGCAACACTTTTTATTTTTTTTTTATTTTATATTTTATGATTATTGCTGTTTGTTTTCTCCGGGCTGTATCAGCATTTGCCAACTCTTTCTTTTTTGGAAGATGGATATCCTCAGTTTTCAATCAATCAAATTATAATATATTGTGAGGTGTTGGCTGACATGGGTACTGAGATTTAATGCAGTTGTTTGGCTGTAATTTATATTGTCAGCTGGAAAATTTATTTTAATGGATATGCTATGTAATATCACAAAGCTTTCCTTGTGTTTCTGTTTTTGGCTTAAAAGAAAGTAATGTTATCTATGACGCCAGATCAGTTTGAGTAGTTGTGGGTGAATTTAATTACTAGGACAAGAAATCTGTTTTGTCCACATGAAAAGTTTATGCAGGTTTTGTACTTATTTTTGTTTCTACGGTGTTATATAAGTTTCTGTTTTGTCCGCAAGAAATCTGTTTTGGCCCAAGAAATCTATTTTGTACTTGGTTTTGTTTCTGCAGCAGTTGATCCCTATGGGCATATAAAAAAGAAAACGTAAAGAAGACATGTCACGGTACATTCAACAGGATGTCATATATTCATAAATTGATAATAAGATGAACACATAAATCTGGCAATGAAAATGGAAAGAAATGATAACAAGCCTGCAGAGGGAATGGGAGGACTGGTGAAGGTCACAGACAAAACAGAACAGGTTGGAGCTTGTGGTGGGTTCGACGCTTGAACAAAAGAATGCCTGAGTTAACACCTTTGGATCTTGTTTCAACGACGACAGAATCCCCATTTTGAAGCCGTAGAAAAGAGGTCACCATAGATATAACCGGTTGAGAGAACAGTCAAATTACGACAATACATGTTGCATAGTGATCCAATCAAATGGATAGGCATTATGGATGCCGAGGTGCGATCGGGCTAATATTGAGCTTGACACAGATTCGCATGATGGGTTTAACGGTCCGATCAAGTGGATAGCGATAATTGGTACCATGATGGGATCGAGCTTGAATTGGGTTCGGATGATGGGTATAAAAGTTCGATCAAATAAATAGTCTCAATCGGTGCTGGGGTGAGATCGAGATTGATTGGAATTCGAAGTATGGATTTAGCGATCTGATCAAGTAAATGGGCATCATCGGTTTCAGGGTGCGAAGCATGAATTTAGTGGTCCGATTAAGTAGATAGTCACAATCGATGTCGGGGTGGAATCGAGATTGATTTGGATTCAAAGTATGGGTTTAGCGGTCTGATCAAGTGGATAGGTATCATGGGCGTCAAGGTACAATCGGGTTGACATCGACCTACACTTGGGTTCTAGCATGGGTTTGAAAGAAGAGTGCCCTATAAGCCAATCGCAAATGTATTGCGATGGGACTTTTCTTTATAATTTTATAACTCTAGTAATGACATTTATTATTTGATAATAAAATGATGTATTGATTCATCGTTTTAGCTGCATCTTATTATGTTTAAGATAATGATGAACCCCAAAGATTAGAGCAATAATTTTAGGAGACATGAATAGATCATGCTAGTGAGATTTAAAATCCTAAAATCCTAATCTTAAACATTTCTGATCCTAGGAACATTGAGTCGGGGATCAATGTTCCAGATAGACTGGCACATCCTATGTATGCTTGATGGAGAGGATGGCAAATCTTACTAGCCATTTGTGTATTGGACACTAATACAAGAATGTGAGTACTTATTTGAAAAATGAGTCTACTAAATTGACTCGATGAAAGAGAACATCTTATGGAAGCCTTACTTGCATGTCAAAGATGGTTCTCTAATTGAGAGTTGTGCAAGTGATCCTTAGGCCTGAGACCACCATGGAATCTTATGCACATGAACCCATATTTTTGTTCATACCCAGATATGGTATTAAGACATGTACGGGGTGTTCTGGATATGATGGAGTGTGTATGGATGTTGTGAGTATGTCAACATGGAATCGATCACTCCTAGTAAGAGGAGATCGCATCCTATGTGTTTCCAATCCTAAATGACTCGAAAAAAAATTTTTGGCCAACAACAGAAAGGAGATTAGAAAGAGTTTTTAATACTTCTTTATTGGAGTCATCACTGGTTAATTGAGAATCGATATAAATATATGTTTAAGTTTGACATGGTTCCATACTCATGAACATATTCAGAGTGCAGGAATGATCGAAGGATTGAATTACATGGTAACTTACCATTGAAGGATATATTTAGTATTTTCATCAAATTTCATATCTTTTAGGTAGTCATAATATATTACTAGACGTCAATCTTGACTTATAGGTTTTTGATCGAATTAAAGAGTTTAATTCAATGGTCAATTAGAAAAGATTTTAATTGTTGAACTCGGGTTAACTCAATTGGACCTAAATCAGTTAGATTGAAATCTAATCAAATTTAATCAATTTACACTTGGATCTACTGCTAGCTAGATGTGGAACCCAATAGGTCACACACATATAAAAATTGGCCAAAGATCCTTTTGAAAAATGTTGATTAGAATTCTGGATTCAATCAGGATTCTGGCAAGTATGCTAGCACGTGTGGAAACCCTTGCTCCTTTGGAGATCAATTTGGTCTCATCCCTTGCTAATTAGCTAACCCAATTTGATGAGCATTTGGGTCAGATCGTTCCACCTAGATGCAGCCTAAATTGGGGTGCCACATCCCATATTAACTCCAATTATGAAGAGTCCAAGTTATGGTGGACTCTTGGTGCAAAATAGGTTTTGCACGTGCATGTTGGCATGAGAAGAAGAAAAGAGTCCTTCTGGCATGGGATTAGGATGCGCATGGTAGCCCATATCACCCTCCATCTTTTGGTTCACATCTCAAAGTATGAGATGAATTTTTTCTGAAATTTTTGGGGTAGAGAAAAATTGGAAATGAGAAGGGGCTATCGCGTGTGCGTGCAGAAGCGTCGCATCTCTCAATATTTTGGAAAGCCCTTCTCCTGATCAAATACTTTCAAATTGGAACAATTTTCTATGATAATGTTCTACATTTGATAAGCTATTTTTGGTAATTTTTTTAAAATTTTTTCATACTTATCTGATGGCCAAACGGATGCCAAAACTTCCCTCGCGTGCTTGCATGCACAATGATCAGCACTTTCATGAAGAGGTGCAAGGATCACTTCTTTTCATGGATTTTTCTTGATCTCCTTATCAGGTGATCTGAGATCAAGATTGAATCCCCTATCCACATGAATTTTTGTGGATTTTTCTGATTTGAGAAAGAATGCGAAAATATCCCTTCTCTGATCGCACGCCCAGATGAGGGTGCTGATCGACAAATCATTGATAAGAGTCCTTCTGCTTGAAGAAACTCTTATCTCTGATAATCAAATCAGATAAGACTTTTTTATGAGGTGTGTCCCTCTCTTTTGGCATCTCTCCGAGATATTCAGATCGAGTTTTCAATTTTGTTTCTGTTACTCTCCTTTCTTTCTTACAACCTATCTTAGTTTAGGATAAGGCTTTGAGATTTAAGACAAAGTCTTATCTGGCCCTAACAAGGGTTGTGAGGGTCCTAAAGAAAGTGAATCAGAAGTCCAGAGGAGGTTCTGAGAGGGTGGAGTAAGGTTCTTGGAGAAACCTGACCAATACAAGGCTAGTCAAGTTCTAGGGGCTAGAACTCTTAAAACAAGGAGAAGAAGGAGCGCTGTGTTTGGTTCAATTTTCGTGTGGATCACCGTTGAAGGACAGACACTTGGACGTCTTATGAAAACTGAGATTAGCGCTACAGGTATGCTTCTTATCCAAGTTTAATTTATTGTACTTTGATTATTATAGTCAAGAGTTTCTGGGCATTAGGATTTTCGGTGCATCGGGTGTTTTGAATGAAAAATTTTAAATATCTAGTCTTTCCACTGCGCCATTGGAACCCAATAGAATTTAGTTGTCCAATCAAGTGGATGGATATCATTGGTGCCAGGGTGCAATTGAGCCAACATCGACCTACACTTGGGTTCGCATGATGAGTTTAGCCATCCAATCAAGTGGATAGTCACAATCAATGCCGAGGTGGGATCGAGCTTAACCTGGGTTCGGACGATGGGTATAGTAGTTCGATCAAATGGATAGTCACAATCAGTGTCGGGGTGGGATTGAGCTTGATTTTGGTTTCAAGCATGGATTTAGCAGTCAGATCAAGTGGATAAGCATCATCGATGTCGGGATGTGAAGTATGGATTTAGCGGTCCGATCAAATAGATAGTCATGATCAGTGCCAGGGTAGAACCGAGCTTGACTTGGGTTGGAACGATGGGTATAGATGTTCGATCAAATAGATAGTCACAATCGGTGCCGGGGGTGGGATTGAGCTTGATTTGGGTTTGAAGTATGGATTTAGTGATCTGATCAAGTGGATAGGCATCATCGGTGCTGGGGTGCGAAGTATGGGTTTAGCAGTCCAATCAAGTAAATGTCATAATCGATGTCGGGGTCGGATCGAGCTTGATTTGGGTTCGAAGCATGAATTTAGTGGTCCGATCAAATGGATAGATATTATTGGTTCAAGATGTAATTAGGCTGACATCGACCTACACTTGCATTCCAGCATAGGTTTAGTTATTCGATCAAGTGGATAGGTATTATTGGTGCTAGGATGCAATCGGATCGATATTGAACTTGACTTTGGTTCAAAACATGCAAGGCATCCAAATCAAATTGAGCTATCTGATCTTCCATCCCATTTGAAAGGAACTATAATTAAATCATAATTGAGCCATTTTTATCTCGATCGAGTCTGTTAAAATGAGTTGGACCCAAATCATGGTTGACCCATTTTCAGCTTCATGACCATCGTAGGGAGGTCATGGTGTGGGGATGTCGTAGGTATGGAAACACAGCGGGCGATGGTCTTGGGGTGAAAGACAGCCGAATGCACCAAGCAAGAGGAGGGGGTGGTGACACTGCCAGCGCAGGGAGGCCACTGGCGTGAGTAGACCGCCGGTACGTGGACCTTGTGGATGAGAAGAGGGGTGTGCTGAAAGGAAGGGCAACATTGGCCCGCATGAGGAGGGGGCAGCCGGCGTTGCCCTCTTAGGGAGGCCACGGCACGGGGAGGCTGCCAGTATGGGGAGGCAGCGGGCGAGGATCCAGAGGTCAAAGACGCCCGGATGAGGCAAGGGAGAAGAGGGCCCGACGATGCTGTGGCGTAGGGAGACCACCAGTGTGGGAAGGATGCTGGCATGGAGATGCCGTGAGGGAGGGGAGGTGGTGACAAAGGACAGTGGACACCGAAGGGATCGAAGAACAGTGAGGAAAGTAACAAAAAAAATAATAATAAAAGATCTTAAGGGTCACTGATTGGTAGCCTGTTGGGATGGAAATCCCTTAATTAACCTCAAGTAATCAATTGCGAGGATACTCCTCAATCTTCTATAAAATATATTTAAAAAATACTGTAGCACAACCCAAAAAACAAATTTCCTATTTTCGGAACCGATTCTCAACTTCCTCCCGAGTTTTGCGGGGCCACATTCCAAACCAATCCCTCGGCCAGCCCCGACCCTTTGCTAATATGTATTGCAGTTTGCATCCTCTGCCGAAAATTCTGATGCTCCTTTCGGTACAAATCGCCTGCATATATCCTCTACCACCATGTTCCATCCTTTCCTCCGAGGTTGCCCGATGAAAAGATCTTGTGCACTGAGCAAATAATCTCAATTCTTCATCAGTATCTGCACAACCATAAATTCATTCATCATTCTCTTTATAAAAGGAGAGTTTCTTCCAATTATCCAAACTAACTGCAGAGGGTTGCCACTGAAACTCACTAGGTGACTCAAAAACCCAACGAATGAATGAGAATTCCATTTTCTTACTGAATCATTCCACCACCATAATCCGCAAAACTTTTCACATCAGGCCTCTCATCCAAGTGCTCTGCTCAGGCTTCTTGCAGGTATACTGGTAAAATTTGTCGAGCTCCGTATATCTCTGCAAGCTCACTGTCCAATGTTTCCTTCCCTGGCTCGCCGATTATCGAAATTCCTCCGAGAACCATGACATCTTCTAAGCTTCCCCCATGGAAAGAGAAAGGAACTGGACTCCTCAAAAATCCTTCGAGTTTTGTAAACAGAGAACTTGATCACCTCAAAAATCCTGGCTTTCTTCCATGAATCGTCCTGAATGCTTTTGGACCCACTCCTCCCACTTCCTGAGATGAAGAGGACCTTTGGAGCCTTGGCAACGGCAAAGGAGGTGGTTTTGTGCTGCAAAGGGACAAAGGGAGCACCGACGAATTCCCTAGCAGAGCCGTCGGTGGGGTTGATGAACCAGCCCATTCTTCTGATGGAATCTCTTGGCTCCTTTGGTGCCACCATATCTTCCTCTCTTTCTTCCACTGGAAGCAGCATTCTTCTCCTCTTCCTCCGTCGACCAGGAGAGGATCAATTGAAGAAGAAGGAGAAAGGAGAAGATGAAAATAAAAATATTTTTATATTTTATAAAATAATAATATTATGTGATATTATTTTATTAATGGAGATAAATAGTTGGATCATATTGAAATATATTGATAATTAGAAGGACTAATTTGATACTTTAAAGTATATGAGATGTAAGTAAAATTAGACTAGAATTGAAGAGATGTTCCATAATTTTTTTTGAAAAAAATAGAATCAACAGATAATTAAAATCTAAAATAGATCTAACAAGCATACCTAAGCAAATTTGAACCTCAAGCTCTGACATCGGTTTGTTATAAGATTGCCTATTAATTAGTGTGAAATCCCAAATAATAACAAATAATTATACATATAAAAAAGAGGACACAATGTTTTATGTAGTTCAACTTTTGGCCTATGTCTACGGAAAAAGATGGGGAGAGATTTCATTATATCAACAAGATGAAGTACAAAGAGTATGCAGATGCTTAAATAATAAAAGATAGCCACTCGATAACAAAAGAGGTGTGATTATCATATATAATAGCCAACAAACCCTAAAACAAAGATAAAAGACCAAAATAACTAAACAGGCTAATGAAAGACCAAAATATGTCGGATTCGTACCATAGATCACATCAAATTCAAACCATACTCAATAGGTTATAGGTTGGATCGACTCTGATACTATTTATAATGACCAAGTATCTCACCTAAAAAGGTTAATTGGAAGGTATCATATAAATTTTTTGGTCCTATATAAGTATCCAAGATCTTTCCAATGAATAACCAATATGAGACTAAATATATGCCTGCATGAATTCTTACAGAGAAGAAAACAAAGGACACAAGAAGACAAACCAAACCTTTTATAATTAATTCTTACAAACTATTTATAGTTAATTAGAAATCAGCTTCAGACGAAAGTCTAATCTCTCTAGATACCACAAAGAATTATCTCATCAGACAAGACATCCATTGTAGACTAAGAACTAGATCAATCTATTGTGAGAAATGTTTGATGGATCTTCTCAATGTTTTCTTATGGCAATGCTTCTCACGTGGCAGGGATCTCAGTGACAAGTAGCGCATCAAAGTTTACATGATGGTCTTGTAGCCAGGGTACAAGGTTAGAATATGAATAAATAGTAAATCCTGAATGAATGAGCTATCTGGGCTTAAGCCTATATGTGGACTGGTGAAAATAATACCTAGATAGCTTGAATACATTGAGTGTGTATGTGTACGCTGACTACAGATGCAATCCGAGTTTAGGCTTACACCATGAATAAATAATACATGATTGCAAAGCTTAATAACCATGTTTATCCATTAATATATATACAACATAACAACATAAAGCACCATTAGGAAAAACAAAAAAAAAAAAAGCTGTTTGCAAATTTGTCTGTATATGTTGGAAAGAAAGAGCCACATCAATCTATGACCATTTATGATTAGATGATGACCAGTATAGCTGGCCAGGGGCTTACCACATGGACATATTAACAGCACATTTATTTCTAATGACTGGAATATTTAGCAGAGGTTGATAAACCTCATTCTACAGTTCTTCAGCTGCCCATTTAAAATGAAATGTGATTTGATTAATAAAAGACTCATACCTAGTCATTTTCTTGTTTATTTATTTTTTTACCTTGATAACTGTTAATAAAGGGAAAAAAAACATCAACCTAATAGTTTGCATCACAAGAAGTATAACTGAATAGTCAGTTTTCCTAGTTCTCCTATGCATACAAAAAAAGTAAGAGCCCAGACTTTTCTATATCAATTGATCGTTTTTAGCCACTTTTGAATTAAAAGGAATCCCTCTTCTCACAGCTACCCGAGAAAGAGAAAAGATAAAAAGCTAAATCTAGAAAGGTCACAATTTAAATATATCAGTCGATAGAGAAGAAATGAAATGTCTAGGGGACATTTTCTAGGAACTGCTGATTATATTTGCTAGTTTTTTTTAATTAATATATATATTAAATACTTTCTTGTATTAAGAGAAGTACAATATAAAGACTGAGTTAGTTGTTTAATGTTACTGACTGTGCTGAAGTGGTCTATCTACAAAGAATTTAAGAAAGCCTCTACTATAAATAACAGATAACCATAAGTGAAGGTAGTAATTTTAGTTGACCCACCAGGTACTTGATTCAATCCGATCTGATTCGAAGAGGGCAGATTCTATTTAATCCAACTGAAATCTGAGGTAGGTATGGGTTTCAGAAAAAATATTTGAAATGAGTTCTGGTCAGGTACAAATAATGATGTACTCTGATCCATACCCAACCCGATATAACCTTAATATATATTTTCTATTCAAAATTATAATAATTTTATATTATTTATATGTATCCAACCCAACCGATCTCTCTCATATATCTGATCCGATATGACCCGTATCTCTATTTGACCCAATCTGATACGATCCGAGGTGGGTATAGAGCGATATGGGATTTTTACTTGCGGGATGGATATGGGTATGGACCGATCCATTGCCATCCTTAATCATAGGTTTTTGAAAATGAAAGAAATACTATTGGGTGTGACAAGACATGGAAAATTCATAGTGATTCAGTAATCCCTTTGGAATACAAAAACCTTTTCTTCCCCTACTTCAAACTAAGCATACTGGCCAATTTATAATCTTACCAACTCATCTTAGGATGGCAATCTAGGACAAGATATTAATGTTCTCTTGAAATGAGAACCATAATTTTCAAGAAGAAGAAGAATATAAAAGTAAATTGGTCATGTATTTGTCAACAAATCAGATTATGCAGTTTAGATGCATTTGCTGTTTGATTCTTACTCAAATATTTGGAGAAACTTGATGAGTCTATATTGCATATCTCAACTCTATTTCTAATAACCTTGATGAGTCTTGGTAGACAATATTGGAGCTCGGTTGGATCAAGTGGAGAGCACTAGAACATTGTTAAAGGGATTAGGTGTTGGTAAGTATGACGAGAATTATGCAAATTAGCATGGACATTTTCATCTCTGCATAAGTAACTTCTATTAGAATGGAAATAGCTTTTCCATGCTTTTTCGAGTAGAGGTTTTACTGAAAAGATTTCTTAGCAATGGCTCTCCAAATAGATGAACATCGTCAATTACAATGATAAGAATCCCACGAACCAGGAAACTTATACTTGGGTCTGACAAGTCTGGCCCACAACAAGTCAAAATTAAGATTCTCAAATATTCAAACCGACCCAAAAAATTAAGATGAATTCCATGCTTACCAATCTCGTGACCCCAAAAGAAAGCTTTACAAATCTTTTGAATTCAGTCAATAATAGGCAACAGTAACACTAAGATAGCTTGGAGCCACAGCACGAACCAACTAAAGTAAAATGATCCGGCCTACCTATGATAGAAATCTCCACTTCCAACCATTCAAATTACCATGAATTTTGTCAATCATAAATGCAAAATCCAATTTCCTTTGTCTTCTACTAGATAAAGGAACTCCAAGATAAGCAAATGGACCAACGGCTGGATGAACCTCAAGAATGTCTGAAATTTGACATTGAATATGGATGGATAACTTTGACTTTACAATGTCTACATTTTGACCGGATTGAGAACAATATATAGCCATCATCAGATGTTTTACGGCGTCGGCGTTACGAATGATTGATTTCATAGTTAGGAGAAGATCATTAGCAAACATGAGATATGATATTTTTGGTCTAGTTCTTGATAGCTCAAACACTTTCAATAGGCCCGCTCAATAGCTCTATGCAACGTTTGGCTTAACATATCAATATATAAAACAAACAAAATGGGTGACAGTGTTGCCCGTCGCAGTCCAATAGTAGAAGAAAATCCAGTTGATGGAGCTCCATTAATCAAAATAGAGAAACTAGGGTCAAGATAACACATCATCATCCATTTAATAAAGCACCCATGAAACCTAAAATATGATCGTAAGCCCATTCTATATCAGCCTTTATCACTATCAAAGAATTAGTCTTAGAGGCAATTTGCATAGAATGAAGAATTTCCTGAGCAACTAAAATATTATCCGATATCTGCTGCCCATAAACAAATGCACTCTGCTCCAATGATATCAATTTATGCATGATTTTCTCTAATTGAACCACAGGAAGTTACTTTCCATTGGGAATTTGGGATGGCATGAAACTACCAGAAAGCACTTCACGAACAGCAGCAGAAATATCCCTCTTTAAAAGTGGCCAAAAATCTTGTAAAAAACTATAAGACAATAGCCACAATGCTCTGAATTTTTTATGCCAGAAGATTTCTTGTTGCCAAAGGACTTCATGAAACTCCCTTATCTTACAAAGAAGAAGACTAAAATACTCCACTTCACCAAGACTCTTTGACCGGATATTCTTTTCTTGTGAAGTTATGATCTCCAACTCCAATTTATTTGCTTGTTGAAAGACATTTCCAATAGTCAGTATTATTCAATTCAAAAGAATTCACAGCAATCCTCGCCTTGGGCTTCCCCGTCTCCTCATCCGAGTCACCCCCTCCCTCCACCGCGCGTGACCTCTCCCCTTTCACTCTTCCGTCTGGCTTTCAAACAAAGAAGAACTCGGCAAATGAAAGTAGGAGAAATCTCAGATCACTCTCCAAATTTCTTTCAATGACTAAGAGACCTCCTTGAACCAAAAAACCAGCACTTGTCCTATGCTTCCCTATGGCTTGGAATATTGTACCATTTATTAAAAATCATATATTTACTCTCCGTTAAATATTTTAATAAATTTAAATTAAGATAAACTAATAAAAAATACTCAATTGAGTTCAAACTTAAAAGTAGCTATCCATTTAAATTTCAAGTAAAAAATCCTTCTCATTTGAAACATAACTTAAAAGTAGCTATTCAAATTAGATGAAATGACCCAATTAACTTTGTAGTTATGAAGCAATACTATACTATTATAAAATAATATTGTACTATTATAAAGCAATACTGCACTACTATAAAATATTATTTCACTATTATAAAATAATACTGCACTATTATAAAGTAATACTACACTATTATAAAATTATACTATATTATTATAAAGCAACATTGTATTATTGTAAAGTAATACTATACTACGATAATGTAATGCTACCTTATTGTAAAAGAGTACTGCACTAATATAATACAATAAAATAATATTATATTATTATAAAAAAATACTACACTAATATAATGTAATACTGCCTTATTGTAAAGGAATACTATACTAATATAATACAATAAAGCAACACTACATTATTATAAAGGAATACTACATTAATATAATATAATACTATCTTATTGTAAAAGTATATGATAATATAATACTACAATAATTTAAAAGATATAAGGATATAGGAGTATAAAGATAATTTCAATCAAAAATAGATAATAATTTTTAATTTATATTTAAAATAAATAATTATTTTTATGTAAAATTCATCGATAAAATTATTTTTAAATTGAAAATAAAGTTAAAAATTTATCTCTAATTCTTTATTTAAAATAATTAATGTGCATTATTACACTCAACCAGCACTACTAACGCCTGCACTGCTTGTTCCTTCCTCTTCTTCTTTCCTTTTCTTCGTAAAAGTAATCTACAATCATCTTTTTCCTGATCCATGGGCACTGTTTTTATTCTGTGTATAGCTCTTGGAGCAAAGAATAGGAACGTCACTCCTCTCTCCTGGTCCTCCCTTCCCCACTTCAGAAGAAATGGAAAACCCATGGTCTCTTCCTTCTCCCAAACCTTTGGCAACTAGGAATAAATTTTTATTCTCCTTTCTCCATCTCGTCCTCGTTCTCCTCATTCTCGTTAGCTTTCTTTTTCGGTGTGAAAAGAAAGAGAGAAACGAAATCAGTCCCGAAAAGAAAGCTGTATCATGTGCTGTGTACAACGCCATTGCTGGCTTCGCTTCCGCCGGTGCTGCTGCCGGGACCAGCCCCCGTCCACGGCCAGCGCCGGCGGCGCCTCCCGTGAAGGCGACCTTGGCCACCGCCGGCACCTCCTCTCTGGCATCCCCCTGGGCTCCGCCGCCGTCCCCTTCCACCACCTCCTCCTCCAGTACTCCTACCTCTCCCAGCGCGGACACTACCCCTACTTCCCGGATCGCGAGAACCAGGACACCCTCTCCATCAATACCCAGCTCCAAAGCAACCCGAACCTCCACCTCTTCGCCGTCTTCGACGGCCATGGCGATTTCGGCGCCCAGTGCGCCGCCTTCGCCCGCGACCGCCTCTTCGATCACCTCGCCGGCGACCCCCACCTCCTCGAAGACCCCATCAAGTCCTTCAATTCCGCCTTCCTCGCCGCCAATTCCGAGCTCCACGACAGCGAGATCGACGACACGATGAGCGGCACGACGGCGATCGCCGTCCTCGTCGGTGGCGACACGCTTTTCGTCGCGAACGTCGGCGACTCGAGGGCGGTCGCTGGCGTCTGGAATGGGGAGGGGGTGGTGGCGGAGGACTTGTCGAGTGATCAGACGCCGTTCCGGAAGGATGAGTATGAGAGGGTGCGGCGGTGCGGGGCGACGGTGCTGAGCGTCGAGCAGGTGGAGGGCTTCAAGGATCCGGCAATTCAGAGCTGGGGGGTGGAGAGTGCTTGGGACCCGCCGAGGCTGTGGCTTCCGAATGAGTTGGAGTTCGGTTTAGCGATGACGAGGAGTGTCGGGGACTCGATGGTGGAGAGCATCGGCGCCATCGCCGTGCCGGAGGTCATGACGGTGAAGATCACTCCGAACCATCTCTTCTTTGTTGCGGCGAGCGACGGAGTTTTCGAGTTCCTCTCAAGTCAGGATGTGGTGGATATGGTACGGCTCTGTTGGTTTTTCGGCTTTCACAACAAAAGGATTTCTTTTAGTTTTGCAGTTGCTTCCTGTTTCACTGAATTTATAGTTTCCTGGTTTAGTAGCTTTGTTGATTGAATTCTTTCATTCAAATGAATTTCTGAATCATAAAAGCTAAAAAAATGATATAAAAAGTTAAATGTCAACAATGAATAGAAAGCAAGGGAATTTGAGTTGGGTACATGTGCAGTTGATGCATCTCACACACACACTAAAATGGTGGCTCTATTTGTCTCTCCAAGAGGATACTCATATTAATAATATCATTAATATATCTTTTTATTTTGGATGGCAAGCAAAATTACTTAATAGGGTAAACTAGTAAAAATTTTTTATTTAAATTTAAACTTAAAAATAGTTCTCCAGTTGAGTTTCACTTAAAAGTAGCTCTCCAATTGGCATAAATGATCAAATTATTCCTACAGTTATAAACCAACACTAAAACAATACTGTGATATTAGAAAATAGTACAGTCTTGTTATAAAGTAATATTGCTTGTTGTAAAATAATACTACCTTATTATGATATAAGAATATTACAAAACAGTACTTCCTTATTATAATATAGTACTAGCTTATTATAAAACAATATTGTCTTATTATAATATAACACTATTATAAAATAATATTATTTTATTATAAAACAGTACTGCCGTATTATAAAACAACACTGCGATATTAGAAAACAGTACTGCCTTATTATAAATCAATACTGTGTTACGTATTATAAAATAATACTGCAATATTAGAAGATAGTACTGTCTTATTATAAATCAGTACTGCGTTATCATACAACAATATTGTCTTATTGTATAACCATATAGGGATATAAGGATATAACGGTTATTTCAATTAGAAATAGGGAGTTGCTTTTAATTTATGTTTGCAATGGGGAGCTACTTTTAATTTAAATTCAAGTAGAGAGCTACTTTTAATTTGAAATATAAAATGAAGATTTTTGTCTAGTTTACTATACTTAATATGATTCTTTAATAATATATTTAAACGACATTAAATGAAAAACTTTTACCCCTTATTTTGGATGGTAAGCATAGTTATTTAATATGGCTCTTTAATAAGAATTTTATTAGCTTATCAGACTATATTAAGCAAAAAAACTTTTATTTTTACTATTAAATTAGTCTCAAAATTAATGGTTTACTAATAATCATGTTTTCTTGATGTATACAAATATTAATGAAAGGCTCTAGAGGATACCCATATTAATAACATCATTAACATAGCTCTTTATTTTGGATAATAAGTAGAGTCATTTAATATAGTTCTTTAATAAGAAGTTTATTAGCTTATTAAACTATGGTAAATAAAAAAAAAACTTTTATTAGTACTACTAAATTAGTCTAGAAATTAATGGTATTATTACTAATCATATTTTCTTAATGTATGCTGATATTAATGAAAAATACTTTTCATTAGTTCTGTATCTAGCCCTATCTTGCACAAATCATTAGATTATACTATTATTTATTAATTTCTATTATATTTTTATGATTATCATCTTACTTAAAAGTGAAAGTAGAACCACTAATGAGCCCACTTTATTATATTTACATATCTCTTAGATGCAATACTTTTCTATTGCTTATTATATGTAGGTAGGATCATGACCTTATTATTTTATAGTAATATATGTTTTTACAATATCGATAGGTATATATATATATATATATATTCTTAGAATTTTGTGCCATGATATTAATATTAAAATTTATTTTAAAAAATAATTAGGCTCTTATATCTACTATATTATATTCTATTTTTGTTATTTATTTTATTATATCTATTCTATATTGCATTTTAAAAATAGCTGAAAAAAGAGAGAAAAACTGTACCTTACGCATCATATGGGTTATATGCTAGTTTGTAACTACTATTGTGGCTTTAGCTATAGAGGGACAAAGGTTAATCAGCTTTGGTGAACAATAATGAATATTGTTTTCTCTTTCTTTCTATATATCTCTCCTTTTTGTCCTGAACACATGAGTTACATGCTCCATACAGGAATTGCTCTGGATCATGGAAACAATTGCTTTCGGGAGTACAAAAGTGCTTCTCTTAGCTGATTTTTTTGCCAAACAATCTGAAATAAACTTATATTTAATATGAATTTTCAGATTGAAAGTTTATGTCAATCTGCATCTATTGTAGGTTCAATCAAGCATATGAGATCATCGTATCTCTTCTCCCATCTATTTCTTCAATCTTTTCAGCCTCTAGATTAACCCATGAGGGAACCATCGACAAGACTAGCTAGTTTCTTCTGCCCACAACCATCAAATTCTCTAGAATGTGTACTTAGAATTTCTCGATGGATAAATCATAACATCCTTGAAAGATGACAGAAAAATTGCCAGAAATATTTTTTTTTTTTTTGCAAATGTAAGTGAGGGATAGGGGTGTAAAAAATTTTGTTCAAACCATCTAAACCGTCTAATCTGATCCGAACCAAACCAAATATGATGGTTTGGCGGTTTAATTGGTTCGGTTCGATTGAATAAAATAGAAAAATCGATATTTCGATTTGATTATTGGTTTGTCGATTTATGTAATCCATTGAAATCGAACCGAACCAACAAACCGAAATTAAAATACTATCATTTTATATATTTATATATACACTCATGTTACATGTTTGTTTAAAGTTGGACTATGTACTTTATATGAATTAAAACTCTGAAATATCTATTTGATTCTATTTCAATCCAATTTGGATCAAATTAGACTTGATTATAGACCATAATAAAGGAACAAAACATAGAAATCAAATTGACAACCCACCTAAGCCGAAAAATCGTTCAAACTGTTCAAATACTTGGGAAAGCTATATAAATAAACCGAACCGATACAAAATCGAATTGAAAAAATCGATTGTGTTTAGTTAAATATTTGGTTTTAAGAACCTCTCAAATCGAAATGTCAGTTTGATTTTAAAAGATCACTTAAAACCGAATCGATCGAATCATTTTTAGCCCTAGTGAGAGGAGTAAAGCACTCCCCCCACCCCTTCCCACATTTTATTTATTAAGTTGTAATAGATGCATGATACAATCACATTTTATTTATTAAGTTATAATAGGTGCATAATATAAGCTACTGACAAAGAAGAGGTATCCATATGCCCTCTCTGAACACAAGACAATGACCCTTTCCCGCAGAATGATGGTATTTAGGATGATTCTATTTTATTGTTGAGAGCTTAAAATATTCAACTGATGGTGAACAATAACTCGCTTCCTGATGGGGCCTTTCTTTATGGAGCCCATCCAATTAACGCTTCCTTAATTCAATAACTTGAGTGGTCGGGATGGCTGGCTGGTTCCTCAAAGATGAGAGTTTTCAAAAAAGGATAGAGGATCATTTGAAGGTGGAATTTGGGTATAAAACTCCTTTCCATCAATGGTTTGAGCTTTTGAATAGACCAATGACTGAGAATTACTAGAAATGATGTTTCAAGTCACCGTCTCTGATCAAGAAGAGTTAGGAGAGAGAATAGGTCATTTGCTTCTTTCTGGTGGTCAAAGATCATGTCTGGAGTGCTCAAGAGAAAACAAAGGACAGCACCATGACCTCGTCAAGATCTACTAGCTTCTTCAGCAGCTACAGGCAACAGGATTGCTGGAAAATGTTGCAGTCTAATGAGCAGTTCTAGAGAAAGGACATGGCCTTTGAAGGCAGCAATCTTAAGATGTGCATGCAAGAGTGCATAAGCTGGAAGCCCACAGGGTATTCGAATGCAACCATATTGTATTTGCAACCACTACTTGCCACTACATTTCCACCATCGATTAAAAGATAAAATATACTTTAGTTCTTATATAATCCCAAAATTCAATGTATTTTATTAATCATTCACTAACCACTTATCTATTCATATAGCTTAACTACCTAAATGCAACAAGGATCTCATGTTGCTGCTTCAAGGGAAGCACCACAAACTTCACTCAGCTGATGACTGTAATGAAGAATTTAGGCTTCTTGGCATGTGCCTTAAATGTCAATATTTCTTAGGATGAGTGCCATATCAATTTGAGTTTCCATTGATATGCTGAATCTTTGTGGTCTATCCTTTACTGCAGGTGTTGAGATACCCAGATCCCCGAGATGCCTGCTCTGCGATTGCTGCAGAATCTTACAAATTATGGTTAGACCATAGCAGTCGAACTGATGATATAACGATCATCATCGTGCACATCAAAGACTTGTGTAATGTAAGTTAAATGTTATTTGCATCAATTACCTAAAATTAGTTGCATTTTATTATTGGGTTTGTTAATGATTGCTAGTCTTTCAAAAAATCTGATTAGTCCGATGCTGTAGCAACTAATGAAGCAAGTGATACCAGCAGAAAAGCTTTACTAATGGTTTCACATAAAGCAAGAACAGATATATCTGCATTCCCAGGGTCAGAAACTTGTCATCCAAAAGGAAGGGATTTCCTTGAACTGTAGTCATGTCCTTCTGACTTTTCCCTGTTACGAAGTCTTGCATGTGTTGCTCTTCCTACACACTTTGTCTGTAGAAATGGTATGCATCAACTACAACTTATTGATCCTCTCTGAGTTCTTTGGAGTGATATTTGTCTTTCTTGACAGTGATATATCCAGACTGACTGATCGATTAAAGCTGCTCGGTATTCGTCCTACCTTCCAGCGCAATGTGCCTTATCTTACTTGTAAACTTACTTTCTAAAGTGACGCATCTAGAAAGGCATCTAGTCTTTCTAGCGTAATGTAACAAAAAAAATGGAAAGCATCTAGTCTTTTCTTATTGTAATTTGGTTATAAAGTAATAAAATATTCAATTTACAATGTCATTCTTTTTCTCAAACAAATGGAGGAACTTTGTCAATTTGATTGTCATTCTTTGTTATATCTATCGCGCTCCAAATTTAGAACATAACATGATCATACTATCGAGAGATATAATCGAGGATAACATAAAGCCAGCAATCATAATCTCAAATAAAATAAAAAGTCCAAATCATCATCCATCAAAAACTTAAATAAAAATTAATTTAGAGCATCTAAATCTAAATTTAAATGTCAAAGTCCATAACCTTAAATTCATAAAACCATCAACTATGAATTCATAGTCAATTAAAGAATTAAAATTTTGCTACAAAATTATCAAATTTGCTAGTGCAAATTCTAAGTCTGAAACATTTTTTCATTCTTAATTACCCTATTCATTTGAAAAAAGAAAAACAGAGAGAGATTAGCTATATAGCTCAGTAAGTAAAACTTATACTTTCTTACTGGATCAAGCATATATTTAATATGATCAATGCATCATTTAGAGAAAATAATTTTCATTGCAAAACAAAATATTTGATAGTACATTATGACAAAATAAGTCATAATCAATCATGCATCATAAATCATCAATATTTCATGATTCCAAGTAATTGTACAAATAAAATCATGAATCGTTCTTTACTATTAGTTATATCATAGTTTAAAAATATTAAAACCATAATTAATTCATATTCAATAATTTTAATAGTATTAAAATAATAAAAAAAGAGGATGGTTGGTCAAATAATAGCCTTGGTAGCTCTAGATAGGTCAGATCTAAAAGACTCGATCAATGAATCATGAAATGCAGATTTCGATTAAAGCCAAAATTGTTTGATGGGATTCATCAATAGTGGGTTCTAAGGACTCTCAACAAGAGCCAAGGTGATCGGTCCAATAGGGTGCCCACGCACTAAAGCGGTTTATGGCCTTTTGGTAGGGTCAACTTGGGTCCATGGGGTAGGGATATGAGACTTTGCACCAAAATCTGTGAATCTTTTTAGAGAGAGAAATAAAAAAGAGAACAATAAGAAAGAGTCCTCATCCTTCTAAGAAGAGAAAAGAGAGGTTACGATCATCAGGGATCATGCTAGAGGGCTTAGCTGATGACTGATCGATAAGAAATCATGAGAAAATACTTGAAAAATAAGAGAACTAGGGCCTTCTCTTATTTTGGCCATTGGCACCGAAGGCCATCATTTTGCTTTGGAGGGTCAAAGGAATGTTAGCATCAAGAGTTGGCGGCACCAATGGCTAGATAAATGAAAAAAAATATAAAGTAAGGATGGTGAAAGAGTTTTTTCAATCAATTTCTGACTGATTTCTTGGCCAGCGATAGTGGTTTAAGGCCTTCAAAAGAAGAGAAAGCAAAAGGGATGAAGACCAGGGCTTTACTTTAGCTCTAGCTGTGTTCTCCAGCCTCGGTTTCCGGGGACCACAATGACAAGAAATCGAATATCAAGAGAAAAAAAAAAAGAGAGCAAAAGGATAGTAGTGGTTGATGATCGTTGGTGGCCCTCAAAACTCAAAAGTGGAGTGGAGGATGCCTTAAATAAAGATGGAGAATATGGTAGAGAACTAGCTGATATGGAATCCTAAACTTCTCACTTTTTTTTCTCTTCTAACTAGGTTTAAACTCCTTTTTCTTTTTCTCATCTTCTAGTTAGGATTTAAACTTTTTTTTTCTCCTTTTTCTCCTTTTCTAATTAGGATTTCTACTTCCCATTTTCCTTCATTTCTCTCAATACTATCTTCTCCAAAACCCCCACCATTTGTACCTCTTTTTTTAGGTATTTAGGGAGAAGACAAGCATGTAGACTTAGTATGGTTAAAAGAGTTTTATAACTTCGATGGACTACTATGTAAAAGAGATTTATCTCCAGTAGTATATACTCCATAAAAATGGCTTACTTATCGAGCGTCATGAGGGTGGTGGCAGTGATTTTGATGGTAGTGGTGGAGGCAGTCTTGATGGTAGTGGTTATGATAGAGATTTTAGAGTTGATGATGATAGTGGTGGAGGTATTGATGGTGGCATAGGAGGTGGCAAGAGAGGTGGTGGTGGTAAAAAATAACGGATGAAATGGAAAATAGAAACTCTAGCTACAAGGGGGAAAGAAGCAAGAAAGATTTTACAAAAGTTTCACATCAACTATTAAATCGTTAGGGTTGGATAAGGTCAATCAGATTTGGGTTCGGACCTGATCATATATAAAAAATGGACAATAAAAGTTCTACATCGATGATTCAAATCATTGAATGTGATCAACTACCTCAAAACTACTTGCACATAAAAAATCATATGATTTAAAGACTTTTTCAATGACTTGAATAATTGATATAAAATCTCTGTTATAGAGTTTTGATGCGATCGAATTGAATCTAGATCTGATCGATCTAATTTTAATCTGATTCTCTCTCTCTCTCATATATATATATATATATATATATATATATATATATATATATATATATATATATATATATATATATATATATATATATATATGCTACATGCACCATACATGACTACTGCCAAATTCTAGCACTGAAAATTCTGAGGCCTTAAATAATCATGCTTAATTTGCTTAGGATTGTCAACAAAGATAAAATAGCTAGTCGCAACAAAACAAGGGCTAAATGAAGCAACTGAGTGTCATCCTGGACTAGACTTGATCTTCCTTGGAAACCCAACATATTCTAAATATCTTCACTAGCCTTTCCTCTTTATGCGGCCAGCCTCCACTACGATCAAAGGACGTACTCCCAAGGCCCAATCTTACCTCCAACCTCTCCTTCGAAAACAACAGGAAAGGAAGGATAAGATATGGGAATCCAGCACCAGCACCAGCGTTTAAGGAATGCATGCTGATAGCTCTCACCCCCGGGCCCAGATTCCCGTCCACGTTCGCTCAGAAAAACCAAGGTCAGGTCTTTATATTTATCCACCTCCAACCCAAGCCGTCGTTGGTGTTGTCTCATCCGAGCCGGAGGGTTGGTCTGGTGATGGCGTCGGGCTCCGTCCAGAAGTCTGAGGAGGAGTGGAGGGCGATCCTCTCGCCGGAGCAGTTCCGGATCCTTCGGATGAAGGGAACTGAGTATGATTCGCTCTATTATTTCTTTTATTTTCCCCCTTCTTCTTCGAGTTCTTGTGGCTTGATCTTAGTGTTATGCTGATTTAGGTGATTTTCATGATTTTTTTTGGCGTGTTTTTGTAGCTTTTGTGGAAGTATGTGTTTTGATGTGCCATAACATCAGGAAATTTGTGATTTTAGGTCTATTTGATCTGTAAGTTTTTGAAACCTGCTTCTCGTTTGGATGTTTAATGAAGATTTATAAATTCATGAAATGATTGTATTTTTTAAAATTTATACCTTGGTTATAGTTCTTTGAGTACATTTTTTTTTTCAATTTTTAGATCTTTCTCCTGTCAAGATTCAAACACCTCCATAAAAATATCGCAACTTTCCAAAACTATAAAAGCCTTGGGTTGGGAAAAAGGAGGTGGAATCAATTCCATTCCTTTCTTGACGAAAGGTAGTCAACTTAGCCCAACTTTTTCGTGACAAGGAAGGATTTTGGAATTAAAAGCTCCCAATATAGCCTAAATTTTTAGATGTGCTTATCTTGAAAATTCTATCTTCTTGGGACTTTTTTTTCCTGGGAGTAAACCATGTGAGCTTGCTTCGCATAGTTTTCTTGGTTTACAGATTTTAATTTACACACCTGGTTCTGGATTATTTCTTTTATCAAATTCTTAATGAATTTGTATGATCCTGATGATTAGCTTTGTTGCATTTAGACTGCGAATTTAATGAAGTATTCTTGTATCGATTGTTCCTTGGCTTTTGAACAATTTGATTCTTGGCTACTTAGAATTTCATTGTCATGAAAGTCTTTATGTGCTTTTAGGGTTAATTAATTCAAACATGTGTTACCCATATAATGTTATTGGGATAAGATCAAGGGACTAAGGCCAGCTTATTCTTGGCTTTGATGTTGGAAATGTTGGTCTGCTTAGTGCCATGTTAGCTATCAATTATACCATTCTGTTTCTCTGGTAGTTGGATTTTGATAATATTTTTATCTGTTTGTTTATTTGTTTTGCTATAGACTTGTTATTTTCTAGTTTGATTTAGTGCATCTTTTTTTTTTTTTTGGAATTATGGATTACTCTGGTTTTGTTTTCCAGTTGGCAGTTTAGTACTTGTCAACATGAAAAGCTATGTGCTGAATTTATCTTGTTTTTGGATTGTCTCAGTTTCCAGTAAGATGCATCTTTTGAAATATTGTGATTTGTGTTACTTACTGTTTCAAGTCCTTTTGTTTTGCCGTTCCTATCTGCTGAATTACAGGCATTATGCTGCCTAATGCTTGAATGTATAATTGATTTATTTGCTTGAATGTATAATTGATTTATTTCTTAGTTCACTATTTCTTGTATGTTTGATGACTAAGATGAATACATTATCGGCTAAATCATATAGTTGTCTATTGCTCTCTACTTTGACCTTCAAAACTAGTGGTTTGAATGCGTGAATTTGGAGAATGACTTAATCTTTTGGTACTTTTCAGCATTTCATTCTTTTGACTACTTAGCTTGATACCTTCTGTATTTCCTAATTTATTTGATGTTAATTGGTTGATTCATATGACCTGGAGTCTTTTACCTAGAGTGCTGCAACTGCTCTGAAATCTCAAATATCTTTCTCCAGGACCTGCTTCCTAAGCTCTTCCTATTCAAAGTTTACATTGAGCTCCACTTCCTTGCTCCTGCATTTGAACCTACTCTTGTACCTGCTTCTGATTCAGGTTCTCAAGGATGGTTCCTTGTTTTCTTTTGATTTATTAATTCAATAAGTTGTTTGTGTTGAGATATAATTTGCAAGACAATGTTAAGGTTGCAACACTCCTACATTTCCCTGCCTATCAACTGGTCTTTGAGGGTTTGTGGATGGCTTCTACCTTGCTTCAAAATGCCTATTTCATGAATTTGGCATTTAACACACAGGATACGAGTCAAGCTAACAACCAATCATAAAGGTTTTGCTCACTTTTTTCATGTAGCGTTCTCAAATTGGAGTTTTGCTCCATTGTAACTCTCATGTAAATAGGAAAAATCTTGGTTGATTTGTTATATAATAATGAACCTTTATTTACAAATTATACTGCCATCACTTCATTTACAAATTATGATTCAATTGGTTGCTTTATACTAGTTGGACTCTTCTACCCTGCACCAGCTTTGGAATCTCTTCAATATCTTGCTTCTGCAACTTCTTCCAGGCACTTCCTGGTTCGAAGTTTTTTTTTTTTTCCAATTTTATTTTTTATTTACAAGCTCTTCTTCCCTTCTCCTGGATCCAAACCTACCGTTGCACTGGCTTAAAGCTTTGTTCATTGGCTGTATAATAATGAATCTCTACTTACGAAGTATGATGGCATCATTTAAAAGCGAAAGGGCACTTAAATGTGTTTGACAATTATCAGATGGTTTTATGGTTAAACAGTTGACAAGTAGATGCATTTCAGAAATTTCTTTGTTTTCATTTTTGAATCATTAGTATTTTGCACCTACATGTTTTCCTTTTAACAAAATAACAAAGAGAATATCTTAGGAAATTCAAGATAATCTTATGTATCCCTTGAATCTGATGGCATGTGGATACATTTAAGATATGAGAAATGTAACGGCTCTATTACAACCTCACATTCACAAAAAAACTCACATAACTTTGATGTAACATTTTTTTCCTGAAAAAGATGTGCAAATGTTCACTTAATGTATCAATTGTAGATATTTTGTTCTGACTTCTCTTCTAATCCCCCCATCTATCGTGTCATCATGCTTGAATATCTGCAAATTGCAAGTCTCAGCTCAAATTAGCAACTTGTATTTCTGGTTTCCTCGATGGTTTTTCCAGTGATGAACTTATGCTGATTCATGAGCTTGAATGGACCAGTTTCAGATTTAATGCTGGGTTATGATATTTATGGTTCACGTTACCATATATTTTGTTTTTAAAAAGATTAAAAAGAAAATGGGACATTCTAATGGAACCCACCCCTCATCCTTAGAAAAATAAAATAGACAAAGAAAGGAGTTGAGGAAGAGACTAGATATTGGCTTCTGAAGTGGCTCATAAGTTAGAGTCATTACAAAGCTGCCATTCATTTCAGTTGACTTTAAATGAATGGAATGGAGGCTCATTACTATGACCAAGGCCTAACATTGTCATTTAACTCAATGAGTATTTCCCATGAATTGCATTATTCTTTTACTCATTTAGAACCAGACTATTGTCCAGCAAAAAGCAAAAAGTGTAGGAAACTTACATATTCATGTTCATGCAGTCACAAATGAGATTATGAAAAAATTTGGAAGGATATGTACTGGCTTTTTGTTTGGTTGGGGGGGTTGGTTCAATTTCATAACTATGACATTAACACCTAGTCAAAAATACGACCTTATTTCTTGTTTTATCTCAGTGCTAATTTGATGGTGTCTTTCAGATGCCGAGGCACCGGTCAATATGACAAATTCTTCGATGAAGGTATATACGGATGTGCCGGATGTGGAACTCCCCTTTACAAGTCCACTACCAAGTTCAATTCTGAGTGTGGCTGGCCAGCTTTCTATGAGGGTCTTCCAGGAGCCATAAATCGCTCGGTGTGTCTTCGCTTATTATTTTTATTATGTTTTCATGCTATTCTTTATGCCAGCCCATTCATTTGAGTTCGTAACAATTGCTTACAAGGCTGACTTGTATTGTCAGCCTGATCCCGATGGGAGGAGAACGGAAATCACTTGTGCAGCTTGTGGTGGGCATTTGGGCCATGTGTTCAAAGGAGAGGGGTTCAACACACCTACTGATGAACGCCACTGTGTCAATAGCATTTCACTCAAGTTCACTCTTGCCTCCTGAAACTTTTCTCCAGCTTGATTATTTCTGTTGCTTCCTGAGCAAGTAATATAGTTGACTCATAAGTGTTTGTATCAGATTTTAAGTTATCTGAAATGGTCTGTATTGGATTTTAGGTTGCATTCGGTAGCGGACGATCTATCTAAAATTGCTGGCAATTAAATGCTATAATTTGGATTACAGTATTTGATATGGTTTTTGAATGATAATTTAGATTATCTTGACAATTCAGTTTGCCTCATGGAAGACAATCTAGATTATTTTGAAAAAGATAGCTATCTAGATTACTTTTTTGGTAATGTGAAATAAAAATTTTGAATAAAATTATTTCTTAAAAAAATCATATAAAAATTATTGTCCAATCCTCCATCTCTCTCTGCATGCACCTTCAGCTCATGGCTTCTTCGTCTTCTTTTATCTATTTACGGCTTCTCCACTCTTGTCCCCCATAACCTCTCTCGGCTCCTTCATGTTTGTCTCTACTATCTCTATGACTTCGCACGCATCCATTTTTTCCTCACTTTTTTTCGGTGCCTGTGGTTCTCTACAACTTTCAATCCGTTATTTCATTACATCACCATCATATTCACATCATTTTCGTTATTTTTCATCATAAAAAAAAATATCAAGATAAAATTATTATAAATATTTTAAAATTTTAATTTTATATTATCGATAATCTAATTATTATACAAAATTTTTAATAATTTTATTATGATATTATTTATATATATTAAATATAATAATTAATATTATTAATAATTTAATAATAATAATTTATCTCAAAGATAATCTATATTATTTTCTAAGATTATTCGGCAATGTATCACATGCAACCTTAAGTTAGGTGGAGAAAATATATAAAAATATTTTTTATCAAATAAATGATATACTGAACTCTACAAAGCAAATTTATTTCAAAATAAGAATAATAATCAAATCAATATAATTGTACAGAATCTGTTCAGCCTGTCCATTTTGTCGGATAAGATGTTGTACGATTTTAAAATAGAATGCGACATTTAAAATAACACTAAGGACAAGTCGAAGTGACGGTGACAAAAAGATTATTGATATATATTAATAGTAATTGGGTAAGATATTCATAGTGTTTTGAATTGTAACACTAGTGGCAATATCTCCATCATCATCTTTATAGAGACTTTCACGAGCTTGAATGGATTTGAAGTCTGTAGCTTTGAAGCTGATTGAAGTCCTAGACTTCAGTTGGTTTGAAGTCCAGGACACTATTGTTATGCTGTTCAATTACTATTAACGTCCGTTAGGAATTTTAGTGTAGTTGTCACTTCCATTTATCCTGATATTCGGATTTTGATGAAATTTATGGACGATGTAATGGTGGAAAGTCCCGTATGCGAACGGGCTTCCCGAAGTCCAACCCTTATCCTAATTACCGTATGAGATGTCGCATCAGTCACATGGTATCTTATCTGATCAAATTGGCTGAGCTGGTTTTGTACTGTTATATTGATTTAACCATTATTCGTGCTTTGGAATAAGGTTGCTCTACAAGGTCAGTCTTTCATTTGTTCGGTAGAGAATGTTTTCATTTCTTTTCTCTATTTTTTTTCATTCTCCAGGATTGAACAAGTTGTGCATTTCTGAAGTAGCAAGACTAATGTAGATGCTGTGTTTCAGAATAATCTTTTACTCTTGTTTCTCGATGATACATTGAGAGGTCTATATTATCGATGATGTCGGGATCTTTCTCTGGTTTGAGAAGTCTCCTTGTTGGAGAGGATTGTCTTGGTTGGCTTTGACCCACTGTTTCAAGATACATTTTTTGGTATATCTGGTACCGTGGTTGAGGAGCTTCTTGAATTGTTTTGAGCATAGCATTTTAGTCCTCTGTCTGGCTTAAGTATAGGTCTTTTAGTAGATATATTGAATATAAGTTATGGGATCCAGATGAAGCTTTTTTCCAATTCATGGCCTCGGAGTATTGGCTGTTCATCAAACAGGTTCCATCTCTTGATGTAAGTCCTTCTGGTGAAGAATAATGGGAATTGATCACCTTTTATTTTGCATTCCTGCTTAGGTATCCATGGCAATCCTGTTTCAATGCAGCACCTAATAACAAGGCTGAATTCATTGAGGCCAGAACATCTTTGGCATGCTATTGCCTTATCTTGTTGGAGAATATTTCCGGAGTAGCCTCAAATTTCAACCACCAGTTTTGGTAGAGCCATCTGAATAGAAGAATGTTGTAAGATTTGAACTTTAGAAACTATGAATGTTTGAATTCAAAATTCTGAACATAAAAAATATTTATTCAAGCATCTTGATAATCCCAAAAATGGAAACCTTATTCCAAAACAAATGGAAACATTACAGAGACAGATGGAGAGACCGACTAACTGATAGATTTAGTATAGCTGCACCTCAAGTAGAGTTTTTTTAGATTTGATTAGGCCTATATTAGATAATAAGAATCCCATATCAATGATCTAAGTTGGATATGATCTATTATCTTTAAAATATTTATATATCAAAAATCATATGATTTAGAAACTCCTAACTCATATATCAAATAGTCAAAAAATTAGACAGTCTAAATTAATTTAAATTATATATATTTTTTAATCACTTCATATATAGCTTAAGAGCCTTCAAATCATGTGATTTTTAATAAGCAATTTAGAGATAGCATATTCATCTAATATTTCAGATCATTAATATGGGACTTCCATTATCCAATGTAAATTTGATAAAATTTAAGTGGAGATCCATTCAAGTGTAGTTAAAATCTAACTCTCTCTTATATATATGTTTGTTTTTTTTGTTGTGCTTTTGAAATGTTGGATACCTTAAACATCCCATGATTAAGAACCATCGATGATTCTTGAAGTGCTGTAATGAAGGATTAAGCAAGTCATATTTTTCCTTTGATATTACTAATTACTAGAAGAAAGAAATTATACTCAATATCATCATTTCTGTTCTATGAAGTTTATGAAGTACCACCTTTCTTTTTATTCTTATCAAGAGGGATGCTAGGGGGAGATTCATACAACTATAGGCTTGGATGACAAGATAATCTCTCATGTTATTGATTCTGTGAATGGTAGATCATCCGCAACCTCTTTAAATGGGCTCATCAATACCTATTCTGTCTAAATGATTGTTTAATAGTAACAAAGGTTCAATAACGCCTTAGCACAAGTTCTAGTCCACCTCCCCGGTTGACTCCACCGTTGCAGCCCTTGAGAAATTGGCTTCGCACATTGCTTCGACAATTCAAGGTAAGAAACCTTTTAAGTTGCCATCCAACTATTGTGGTAAGAATATATCATATTAACAGGCGGATAAGGACTGTCCCTGAAAGTAAGCCTCCTACTTAGGGCTGCAAATGGATTCAGACTAAGCCGAGGCCTGTCCGGCCGAGCAGGCTTTGAGTCAAGCATTGGGCCAGACCTGAGATTATCCAGGCCAGGTTTAGACCTGAAAATAGGGCTTGAATAAATGTCAGTTTGGGCTGGGGTAGATGCTTGGCCGGGCCAGGGTCCACCCTAAAGCCTAAGCCCAACTTCTAATCCCAGGCCAAATTCAATATTAGGATCTTCCACCTGCAGTTTTCTAGGTTGTGTTCAAGCATTTTGGGCTGATCAAGATCGGACTTAGCCTTTCAGCCAAATTGGATTTATTTGGGTTAGGTCCAATTGAGCTTCGAGCTTAGGTCTGAATTTGGAAAGAAATTTTGAGCCTGAAGCCGGCCAGAAGCTCATAAAAAGCTTTCAGCCTGGGCTCGAGCATGTGTGCGACCCGAATCAGCCTAGCCTAGCTCTAATTCCACCTAGTCTTAGCCACTGTTTAAATCTATGAATCATCAGTAAGGCTGAAATCGGATCGGATACGGATTGGATACCAGCATATCCATATCCATATTTATTTTGTCTGTCAATAACAAATACGGATACAGATATTATTCGAATGCAAAAATTCATATCCATATTTATTTTAAATGGATATAATTCGGATACTAGAAGTATGGATATAATGACGGATGTAACTTACATAATTAAACTTTATGACTACATAATCAAAGATTTATTAAATAGATAATAAATCAAGTTAATAATATATTTATATGTTTGTATATTTTTTTTAAAATTAATAAGTATTATATAAAATTATATAGGATTATATGTAAATTCGGATATTCGGATATAGATCGGATAGCTGTCTATCCATATCCATATCCATTTTTTTTATCGATATAGATACAGATACAGATATTTGTTTGATCTTCAAATTTTTGTCCATATCTGGATTGATGTAGATACAAAAATAGATTCGAATGGACAATATCTATACCACTTTCACCCCTATTGAAAAGGCCCAGTCACACATCTTTTGTTTCTAACTAGATTATGAGATATGCAATGCATGTGATCACGAATGTTGTTGCGGGAAAGATCTGCTAACCGAAACCAATCCCCCACAGGAGCATGCTCAAGATGATGCAATGAGATCACACCAGTTGTGAACTCAGATACCACCCATACAATCAAACGGTATAGATGAAGCCTATGTTTGATATCAATGGCTAACAATCTCGATATGGAGGAGTGAAAGAAATTTTGCCCACGACGAAAGTCAGAACATGGCCTATCGACCTACAAAGTTAGATCTAACAAACATAAATTTCGACTAGTAGCCTACGAGCTCAATCTTCAGATAAAAGAAATAGGAAGGCAATCTCTAAGGCAAGCAAACTTATTCCATCCTTGCAATCTTTTCCATCCACTGTTTTCAAAACTCTGACTAACTTAAGCATCGAAAAATCTCCGTCGAAACATCTTCGATTAGTATGGATTTCTTTTGCAGGTACCTTCCGTCAGAACACCCTCGATGAATGTAGATTTTTTTTGCTGGTACCCTCTGACGTTGTAGATCTTGATTGATGTTCAGTTTCAGCCACATCAACATCCCACCAAAGTCTTATGGCAATAAATGTATCTGTGATTTTTGAGAGTATGCATTGAGAAACTCTAAAAAGAGCCTATAGAGTTGTGCTAGAGTTAGAAAATAAGAAGGATATACTTGGAAAAGGGGAGATGTTGACAACAGATGCACCTCACGTACACGAGTTTGCGCTATATGCCAGAATAGATCACTAGAATAGAACTCAAAAACACCGTACAGAAGTTAGCCATGACATATTGCCCATTGCATTCTTCAGAAAATATGGTGGAAGCTAGATGGATATTGGACATAACATGGCATACCATCATGGGTCTCGCTCATGATAACACAAAGCCAATCATAATAATCCTCTTTATAAATCCATCTCAAATAAATTAAAAAAATAATAAAAAAAATCTAAATCCATCATCCATTAAATAATTAAATAAACACTGAGTCAGAACGACTAAATTTAAATTTAAATATTAAAATCAACAAATTCAAAAAGTCACCAACTACAAATTTATGGTCAATTTGAAAACTAAAATTTCCACTATAACAACTCCAAGTTTGCTGACACAAACTCCAAGTCCGAATCATATTTCATTGCTAATGATCCTATTTATTTTTTAAAAAAAATAAAAAAAAATGAACTATATAGTCCAGTAAATAAAATTTATATTATATTAATCTCTTGCTTCTAAAGATAAGATAACTCACCTCTTAAAAATGATTATTTATCAACAAAAATCAAGAAATGATTGCTTTTCTTAGCAACCCAATCTCTTTCCAGAGCTATCGCTTCACCATGTTTTTTAAAGAGATGCTCGGTGAGAAGATATTATCCGATTGACAAGATCTTCTAGCATTCAAACAGTTTCTCAAATGCCTTTTCAAACGTAGCATTTTGGCCTCCCAACTTACATAGCACACTCCAATAACTTGCCAACTAATAAAATCTCTATCTCTATTATTATAAATAGAAACCTTACCATATTCGGCTACACCACCAAAGTTCACTCTATTTTATGCATTTATTTTTTTTGGATATCCAGGTGGAGTCCTATGGATTGCATTTTAAACCCACTTTTCTTGCATTTTCTAGAATCTGAAAATTTTTTGCATCAACTGTCCTATCCATGCTTAGCTAATATATGAAGTTTTGTTTATCATTCATACGCAATGCTGGTATCCCACCTTTACAACTCTCCTCTCTCACTTTGTTGATCTGAACAATGATCATAGGAAGCATCCATCCATTAGGAAAAAAATCTCTTTTCATAATTCTTGATTAGTAAAATAATCAGTTTTTTCAGGATCCTTCTTAGACAGTCTAAAAATTCTTTTTTCTTTATTTAGGAGCCAGTAGGCTTATGGCCGGCACCTCACTTCCAGTAAGGAAGACTCTATCCTGCATATATCAATCTTTGACAAAGTTGTCACCATGAAACCTGTCCTCCCTCATAAATCTTATCATGCAATAATAAGCTCTCTAGGGCTTTTCCCCAATATATAGGCCACAAACTACCTAGTTTGCAAGAAGCATCTGGGAACACTGGCCTATCAGATGGGTTTATTCCAGCCTCCTGATCTAATGCTTCTATGCTTAGAGTGATTGATGAAAACAAATGCAATGGGACAATTGTTAAGTCTGCAAGCCTGACATGGATTATCCAAACTACACTTAAATTAGCTCGAAGCAAAGGGTACTGCCGACTAGCATTCTCTAACTGGTTTAACCAATGGCACCAAATTATTAGTTAGATGAGAATAAGCATGGATTAAGTTAAATGAGAATAAGAATGAATACAAGTTGCCCAATTTGAAAGTCAATCAATCTACAGGCCAGAGTGAACAACTAAAAGCAAAAACTACATATCTGGAAGAGCTCCTGCAATATATATCTTAGGAGATCTCTTCCTTCTTTCTTCGTCAAGCAGCATTACCAGACCCAACGTCTCCAGTATGTATGTCCTTGTTCAAGCACCATACATTCATAATCTTCTCACCCGTATTTCAAAGACATGCTAGCTAGCCAAATAAAGCACAACTTTGTTCTCAATTCCTACTTTCTGGATCATTTCTTTTTCTTTTCTATTTTTACCTTTCCTTTTTCTTTCTTACTTTCTTTTGAGAAATACACATTTTGGATCAAGCTAAGGAGGCGTTTGGTATGGGATGATCTATCTAAGATCAAAAGTGATGTAGGTAAAGCTGATAAAATCACCGCATTTGATTACACCATAATGATTCTATGTGGCAGTGATTTCAAATCACCCTCACTTATTAAATCAACTTCCAATCCAGTAATGAGATACTCGTCCTCGAGATCGGAAATCTAAGATCACTCTCAGACAGTGATCTTGAGCTAAAATATAAGTACAAAAATAATTCTCAATCTAGCAAAAAAATTAATATATCAATATACCGTCAATATATTATATCAATATTATATATATGATATTATATTATATTATATTTGATATTATATATTATATTTATGATATATATTATGTTATAATATATTATTAATCATATTATTGTCATATTATGGTTCAATGATAATTTTAAATTAGAATAAACATATCTTAATGTACTTTATATTTATATAATAAATATATTTAATATATTAATTCTATTTATCTTATTTTTTTAATTAAAATAAATATTCATATTAATAAATAATATATTATTAGTATAAATAAAAATATTAATTCTATAATAACAATTAAATATATTTTTATAGGACCAGTAAATATATTTTTATACATACTATTAATTATTGATATATTAATAAATTTAGTAATATTTTATTTATAATATATTATATATGATTAATATATATATATATAATATATTATAAATAGTTTTGGTATTATATAATTAATAATTTTAGATTTTCATAGAATACCAAACAAATTACTTGTGGATACCAAAAAATCTTTAATCACTGAATCATGACCTACCAAATACCATGATCTTAGATCACTGGTGATTAGATCATCATAGGATTCGAATCACCAATGATCTTAGATCAGCATGATGATCCCATTTGGGTCACCAAATGCTACATAAAGACGTATTCTTACAACAAGATGCAGTACATGGTATTTGGAGTGGAAGGTTCAAGGAGCAGAGCCTTCATTCTTCTTCTTCTTCTTCTTTTGAGAAAGACTCTTTTGGATCAAGTTAAAGGTGTATTATTGCAAGCAGCAGCGCTACCTGGTGTGTCAAGTGTCAGTTCTACTACAAGTTCAAGCTTGCACAATAGCATACAAGAATGTCATTCATGAAGTATTGCTTCCTAGCATCATTAAGAATCTTCTTTAATTAGGCACTTTGGTGCCTCTATTTGCTGAGGACTAGCAATTCCTAATATGAGAGGCACCATGTGAAAATTCAGATGCCTCATCAAAATCGAGAAGGCATAGGATAGGTGCATCAGTTGATGTCTTGAAATGCACAGTTGTCCATACAAAGAGCTCCAGGGGGCATCAACTATCCGAGCCTTTAATTTTACATATATTAAGGTGACATTAATTAAGGGTTATGCATAAAATTCATGACATAGATTTGCGATGTCTAAGAGGCATATAGTCTATTCGCTTCAATTTCTCTGTCATATTCATATTTGTTTGTGATTATTTTTTACAAAAAATACGGGCAACAAGATAGAAGACAATTGAGTTTATGAAGATAATTTGCTTCTATTTTTCTTCTTATATGACGGTGCTAGACTGGCATGTTGATTGAATTATCAAATTTGCTAAGGTGTAGGTTTTAGCATAAACATGTAAAAATGCTCCAATCTATACTTTACTTGAATCATTTGATTTTGTAAATTATTCCTTCTTTTTTGTGTATGGATTTTGGTTCAAATGTAATTTAACATTTCCTACCACTGAATTCAAACTTCTCCTAATCTCTTCCCTCTTATGAAAATGTTTCCACTAATTAAGGAATATATGTGGTCGCTTTTGATATGCTACCTTAGACCTACCATCAGAAGCTATCTTCAAATTTCAACGGGATTCTTTAAATAGCCACAATGAATAGCTTCCAGCTCAAAGATATTGTATGAAATTGAAGAATCTAGCAAAGCCAAAAATATAAACGAGAATATCACTAAGCAGGATGTGCTTTCATTAGGGTCTGCAGTGGCTCTCATGTTTCTACCTGGTGGGAGGGGGAAAATATGTTTCTACCTAATCAACATTTAGCAATATGAATTACTAAACAAAAGGTCATACAAAAGCAGGTTTTAAAGTGTAACAAGGAGAAGAAAACTTATGAGATGCAGCCACTCTATTATCCTTTTTACTGTTTTCTTGCACTAAGATAGCTTCAGAAACCTATTTGAGAGAGACTTTCCTTCATCGTCGTCTTCCAGATGCAAACAACAAGGAAAAGAAATATATATGGGACTTCAAAAAAGTGTAGAGCTTAATATAAAAGGAATATATGAAACAAATTGAGAAAGCGATCATCAAGACAATCATATCATCTTTCTTTTACCTACTATCGAATTAAAGTATCCATAAGACCCACATCTCTCCGACAACATTTTTCTTGTCTTCCATATTTTTCGTATTCTATGCCTAACATATCTTTTGTTCTTAAGAATTGAATATGACCTCAAAGAAGCCTCATCTTCAATTGCATTTACCGCCCACTGTAGACAAGATATGCATCCATCTTCAGCATTCAGTTAGAAAGGCCTTGAAATTTTCCATCTATATACATTTCTCTCATACTCCATATGATACTTTGATCTCTTTATCATCATATTAGGTATGTTCTTCAGCATTCAATTTCATATCCTTCCCTCATTTCCAAGGCAGCTAAATCAAACAATGAAATGAATGTGAAATTAAAATTATAATCTACTAATCCAAACCACATGCATTCACTCAATCCCTGTTGCTTAGAGGCAGAGAAATTGGTCTCCATGCAATTTGGTGTTCATCACATATTGAAATAATCAGGAATGCTTTAATAGGTCAAGTAACATGTTTATCTAATTTTCAACACAGTTCCATACCAAGAAAGAATGTTTTATGAATTCAAAATGCTACACTGCTGTTGCAGCTTTTGTTATGAATGCTATGCTGCTGTTGCAGCTTTTTCTATGTCATTATCCTTGAAGAAGGATATCTTAATAAATAAGCTTTAGCATAATCTGCAGTGTGCAACCACTTACACGGTTGTAAAGCTGTAGCTTGCGACCACTCTCACTTTTCTCTACCATCATTTCTCCTTGCCTGACAGGCTTTTAATGCCTGAACTTCTGTTAAAGGAAAAACGAACAGAACCTGATGAATACAAGGTAACAATAATAGACTATATTGCATTGCAAAGGATAACAGCAGCATTCTACCATCAGCTTACAAAAGTTCTCACAGCAAGTAGAGTTAGTAGGGAAAGAAGAAAGAAATTGCAATTTTACTGCCCACCAGAAAAAGTCATCTCAACATGCTAATTATTTAAGAATTTGTGAAGATGCAGATGGTGTGGGGGGGTCCACAATATTTCATCACTGCTTTTGCACCAATACTACTGAAGCATCAATCTGATAGGGGATAATATCTCAACTAAACACACAATAGCATTCACACCCGCAAGCACATTTTGTTGGTAAATTTATATTAAATAAGGAAAGAGTAGCAGGGTCTCTTGGTTCCAATCGAAAGATGCCTAAAAGAATGGAAAAATCAGGAATAAAATAGGATTCGATTAATAAAGAAAGAACAGAGGGATTGGATGGGAATCTCATTGAACTGATCAGGAATAAACTGCTCCAGTTTTTACCCATAAAACTAAGTTTTGCAAGCTACTCAATATTTATTCATCATGGGAAAAATAACAGATCTGGAGACCCCAAGCCTTGCATTTATCATAACATGGATTTTCTTCTTCTATCTTTTCTGTCAATGAAATTAATAGAAATATAAAATAAAATTTTCTTGATCTAAATGATCACATTCACTGCCTTAGAGATGTCCAGCCATTAATACACATACTTAAAAACTAAAAAAAAAATAGCTTTATGAAAAATGTTTGGAGGATTTTCATAGGTATTCATGAAACCTATTTTTATCATCATATGTCCTTATAAAACTCATGGAAAACATAATTGTCACAAATTCTGGAAATTGCCCCCACATTCAATGTAGATAATTTTTTTTCCAGAAAAAACTGCACAGAATGCTTCCAAGATGCAAATATCACCCATGCATTTGGCACAGAAAATCCTTCATAATAGACTAAACCAAAGCAATACAAGTATAAAAGTCACAAACCTAATGTAGAACACAATGACATACTTTAACAAACATCTAGTCTTTGCATTGGTTACATTTGACGACATGCAACATATAACTGTGAGAGAGTCATATTAGTAAGATTTCAGATATAAATTTACCAATGGAAAAAGGTCTCATAAATTAAGCATCTAGTTGGCTGTTGATGCTAGAACAGTTCAGATGGTGGAACATAGTATAACAGGAAAGATTTTACATTTTCTTTAACAACCAGTTCTCAATAGGTGCACCAAGGCAAATATTATTTTGAAACTTTGAAACATATCAAGCATATGCATGCAAGCATCCACAAGCAAAAATATTTATTTTTGAAATTTATGGCTATTGACTATTTCACATAGTTACTTTTTTTTTCCCTAAAGTTACTTGATATCTGTTTACCAATTACCAATGAAACATACAGGAACATGATGATTTTTTCTAAAAGAATTACCATATAGATCAGAAAAGAATATGCGTACAATTCAAGCATGGAAAAAGACTCGGATTTTAGTGTGACTACTTCGTATTTAAAGAATTCAGCTACAAAAAGACAATTACAAGATTGAGTTTTTATGTCCAAACCAAAATAAACAGAACACGTCTATCGACTTAAACTAATTTCATGAATCCAAAAAGACCTAAAAATTGTCGGTAAAGTCCTTGTAACCCTTAAAATTAATCCAAAAAAAAAAAGCGTTTTATAACATACGTCTGAAAAAGTAAAATCAAAAAAGAGTGAAATCCAATATGGATAAGCCCAAAAGAAGAAGATATAGTACCGGGTTGGCAGGATTTCCAGTTCCGGTTGGTCTGGACGAGGCATTCCTGGAAGAACACAGAAAATGGGTGTGGTTGAGATCCAAGACAAAAAGAGGGGCGAGAGAAAGAAGAAGAAGAAGGGAAGGCTTGCCTGTAAGGCTAAGTAGAGGGCGGAGCACTCCTTGAGCTGCTTCACGTTCTCGTCCTCCTCATCGGCGTCGGTCTGGTGGAGCGGCGGCGGAGGAGGAGGTGGGGCGGGCGAATGGGACCGCGGCGAGGTGGGCGGCTTCGCTGACGGGCCCATAGGATTCGCTTGCAGGGGGACTTTGAATCCATGGGGCTGTTTTAAGTTGCAACCAGAGGTCAAGCTGGATCGCGTTGGTCCGGACCCGACTTGACCCTGGGTCGGTTGGCCTGATCACATCCAATGCCTACGGGAGAGCTGGAGATAGATTAGAATCGATCAGATTTATACTAAATCTAATCAGATTAAAATTCTATAATAAAAATCCTACATCAAAAATCTAGGTTATTGAATATAATTTATTATCTCAAAACTGTTTAAATACAAAAAAAAAAAAAAATCATATAATATGAAGACTCCTAATCTATGCATCAAGTAATAAAAAATTAAATATTTTAAACAAAATTGAATTAGATGTATTTTTTTATCACTTGATGCATAAATCAAAGGTTCTCAATCATATAATTTTAGGTGTAGAAGCAGTTTTGAGGTAGTAAATGATATCCAACGGCTTAGATCATCGATGTAGGATCCCCATTATTTAGTTTTGACTTGACCAAATCATCTATGTTCCATTCATAGATTGCTGTGGCCGAATATTGATTTTGGATTAGAGACTTTTCTTCGAAGCCCAAATCTGGCATTGAAAGCCTGAACCAGAATGGTCTTTAAGGATTTGGACCAATTGGTTTTGAAGAACTAGCCCAATTTTTGATGTTATTAATTTTTAAATTTGGGCTGAGGATTTCTAGATCAGGTAAACAAGACTCTGAACTAAAATCTTCATTTTGGGTTGGTTATGTAGATTGGTTTAGGTTATCATCTTTCTGGGTCAATGCAGAGATTGATTGCCATCTACTTCTTTCTGGGGTATCTAAAATATTGTGAATTAATTCAAAGATTTTTAATCTTTTGTTAACTTCTCCCAACAGATCTTTTTCGTGAATTTGTTCACTATATTTTTTAGACACTTCAAAGGGTTTAAATATTGATGTCGTGCTTGAAGATTTAACTTGAGATTTGTCTTCAACTATTTTTTCTTCTATTCTTGTGAGTTGATTTCCTATTATTTTCAAATTTTGGTTTGTAAAATTATTTTGTTCAATTATATTTTTTATGTCTCTATCCTTTACTACTTCAGGAAGATCACTTTTGACTTTTAAAGGGCTTGCTGTCACTTAGATTTTCCTAACAGAAATTTTTACTTCTTGAAAAGGAGGACGAACCAGTTGAACTAATCAAAGAATCTAATATGGTCTCTGATTGAATTCATAAATGCATAACAGCGTAATTGAATTTCATCTTTTTGGGCTTTATTGTAAGTTTTGAAAAATTTTTCTCTTTTTATTTTATTGTATTCAGTATAAAATTATCTTCTAAGGAGGTTTTTATCTATGATAAATTCTGAATTGATTACATTGATTTTAGGATCAGCCATTTGAGAGTAGGTTGGAGGCATATTTGGGGATTCTACTCTAACTAGTTTGTTGGGTGGATGTCTGGCCAAAACACCACCTCCCAAGATCCTTTCAGTACCACGCGATGCAGCAGGAAGAAAGAAGAAACAAAACAAAAGGAAAAACAATCAAAATACGTGGATCAGCCACAAAAGGGCTCGCCTCCACGGGGCATGCAAACTTCACTATGAAAAGAAAATTTTACAAGAGGAGACCTCACCCTCAACCCTTGTACACCCAATTATCTCTCACATAAAGTTTCCCTCACAAAAGCTCTCTCTCTTGGAGACCCCCCTGAACCCCTGAAGAGCCTGGCGACCGCTGTCCAGGAGCCTCCTGCTCCTTCTCTCACAGCGCCTCACGCCTCTCTCTCTCTCCTCTCGGTTCGTACGGCGGCGAGAAAACCGAAAACCGCACTCTCTCCTGTTCGTCTCAGGCCTTTTAAAAGCTTAAACACCTTTTAAAGGCTTAAACAAGACTTAAAACATGTTAGAGAAGGATTAGGACTCCTTAATCAAGCCAAATCACGTCCCAGACCGTCCGATCAAGACCGGGAGCCACCTGGGTCCGATCGCGCTCCGGTCCACGAAATAGGGCCGTGGACCGCGAGAAACGCGTGGGAAACGTCCACGCGGTCCACAGACCGCGCCGTGGACCACCCGGTCCACGGTGGACCGGGGCAAGGGCCAGCAGGCCGCTGGGTCGCGCGTCCCGCGCGGGCCTGGGCCTGGGTCGCGCGTCCCGCGCGGGCCTGGGCCTGGGACGCGCGTCCCGCGCGGGCCTGGGACGCGCGTCCCGCGCGCCGCCGCCTGCAGCCGCGCCGCTGCCGCCCGCCGCCGGTCGCCGGCGGTCCTCCACCGCCTCGATTCTCATGCCGACTTCAAAAGCTCGTATCTCCTCCATCCGAGCTCCGATTCAGGTGATCTTGATCTCGTTGGACTCCGTTTTTCGCCGCGAACCTCGCTGTGGGCTCAATGTGGGCTGAATCTCGAGGCGTCAAATCCTAACATAGTTCTTGATAGGTAGGTTGAGAAATATTGGGCCTAAGGTCTACTTGGGCCAAATTGATGTTTATTGAGCAGCTTTATCTCATCGGAGCAGCAGAAGGAGTTGAGGTTGAAGAAATAGCTGGAAAATCAAATCTACAATTATTATTTCTCTCAATTTTCATCCTGTTAAATTGAATTGAAACATCACCTTCTTGTGTTGTGGTGACCGTCTCAAGTTGGCTACGCTCTTGTCTAATTGTTGGAATTGACTTTTTGAGAAGCCAATCATCAGAGAGTTGAACTTGATCCCAGATCAGTATTCTAGGAATGAACACATTTCTCTTGCTTGGGTCAGTTTGGAAGTAATCAGTTTGTCCTAGAATTCTTTTGTTCAAGACTCCTATGTGATTGGAGGTATTGATGGTTTTTGAAATACATCCTTATAAAGACTGTGGCCGGATAGGAACCAAGTAGCATATTGAGATTCTGGAGTTTGATTTCTATCTCTAAAGTTTTGAGAATATTTCTATCTTTGATTTTGACTGTGAGGTCCATGTTGCAATAAATAAACCAAATCATTAAAGAGACTTGACTTTACCATTCCTAGGATTGAATCATGATACTCTGCAAACCTACCATCCTTGAGATACATTAAGATTGTACTATTAATACCTCTATGAATTAAAGTTTTGACAGCTACTTGGACCAAGCCTAGGTGGAGGAATTCATATTTGTTTTTAATATTTGAAATTAATTCTTGATTGATTAAAGGAATTAATTCATGTTCTTTTGAAATTGAAATTATTTTTTCTATCATTTTGATTCTTGAGTCTGGTATTAACCAATTGGTTTTGTATATAGATTTGAGGGGTACTTTGGGGACTAACCATTATTGTACTTTATGTTTTGATAGGTCAACTATATCCATGGAAGTACCTTCCCTCCTAGAAGAAGAAGAAGTAAAAAAATTTCTAGATAAAAATTCATCTTTGTAGAAATCTAAAATATCAGTTCAATAACTATAGTATTTTCCTGATCTGAGAGTGGTATTTGAGATGCCTAAAAGCCCAACAACAGCTCTTCCTGACCTTAATGGGCAACAAACGGCAGTACTCCTTATCTGACTTCTCAAAGTAGTAAATACTCTAGATATCTACCTGATACAAGAGATTGGAACAAAGACAGAGCTAGATATCTAAAGATTCTAACACTTTCTTTTCCTGCAGAAAAGAAAGAGTTCCATAGCTCTAAAGAAAGAGTTTCTTGGCTCTGATACCACGAGGAGTGTAGTATCGTACCCTATCTAAAGATAAAGATAGAGCTTTGATACCACCTGGGATCAGGATCTATGAACAGGATCTAGCTAACTACAAGATACCAAGTAGTTAGGCCTACTAAGGACCATAGGTAGGCTATCTTTGTGTGTGTGTGTATGTTCCATATTTGTAGTATTTTGAAAGAATTCTATATTTTTAAAATGATGGGTATAAGTATATATGAAAAGCTACTCATATTAGCAAATAATGATTAGTTTTTCTTTTTTCTTTTTTCGATAGAAAGCTCCTAAGTACTTTTATTCCAAAAGGTCCATAGTGTAATTTGATAGATTTTTCTACTTGTTGATATTAGACAGCGAGAAAGGTGAAGAGGATGAAGATCAAGTTATAATATGAATTGTCAGAATGCTTGTATAGCAAATGACCACACTTATTTGAGGTACAAGGAGAATGAAATATCTGAACTAGATTCAAGTGTTGGAGGAAGCTTTTACAATCGGCAAGTAATTACTCAAATACCAAGGAGTGAATAATGGTGCATCTCCTTCTAGGATAAATGTAGAAAAATTTATATGTTTCAATAATAGAATGCCACTTTCAAAGGCTTGAGCTTCTGCTTTCTCAATGGAGCATAGAGAATAATGGAATGCTTGACTGATAATGTAGTTTCCATTGGAGTCTGTTACCATCACACCAATACGAGAGCCTAAAAAGATTTACAACTTACATCAACATTGCATTTAAAATGCAACCAAAAGGAGGGGCACTCCAAAGTTGATGTGGCTGGGACTGGTGGAGGAGCGTGCTCTTGAAGTTAGGTTACAGAAATGGAACACGGCTTTGAACTTGCAAAGAGAAAAAGAGGCCTTCAACCAGAGATCAGCTGCGCCATTGATTACCATTGAGTTAAAACAAGAGGAGATACACTCTATTAAAAGTACAAAATTTATCCACAAAAAAAGAGATGAGATGGAGTTCTTGGAAAAGAGTTCATTTGACATGGTCATATGTCATTCCCACATCAATCTTTAATGCAAAAGATTCATGTGCACTTTCGGAGTATTTCTACAGAATACGGTATATATCAACAATACGGTAACTAAGTACCAAAGCATTTTGGAGAGGAGAAATTGGCCGATAAAAGACCGGTCGAATATGGTGGAGATATGATGGTTGGAATATCTTGACCTTCAGACTTAAATTACAACTTGGTCACCTATACATATGATTAAACTGGCCTCCTCTTTTTAAAAGGAAGAAATTATGCCAAGTCTCCTATTTGAAATTTTGAATGGCAGTGTTCAAATTAGTCTTTACAAGAAATGAGAGCTGAGTGTAAAAAAATTACAAGATTTAAAATCCTAGTGTTATTTAATTATAACGGTTCTGGTTGAAAACGTTATTGAATGTTAAAATAGTTATAACAGCCATTACTTCTCCAACTTAATGACACTGCAATAGAAAATAACCGGCAATGTGAGGAGCTACAAAGATCTTAGATAGAAACCAACACAACAAGGTGGGGTCCAACAGGGAAGTTAAGGATCAACAGTATAATGTTTATATATGAGAATTATGGTACACTGGTACCCTTTTTATAAGTTATTTATTTTCCATATAAAATGTACAATCGACAGTTGAATTGGATGAAAACACCTCGAATTATAAGACACATCTCTCTGACTGTAATGATGAATTCTCTCCAAGACTGGAGTCCCATAATTAACTACGTTAGGTTCAAGGTTTTAATCTGAGTTTAGTTGGATGGTTTTGATTATCAGCGCAAGTTCTGTACCATTGTTGACTTTATGTTCTTGTTTCTTTACAAATCAGTAAAATACCATATTGCCATGGATGTTGAAGATGGCATCTGCACAAAATTTTATTATTCCTTACTTTTGTTATCAGTTTTTTGCAAACAATATTTTTTTGGGCAAAACAGGCAAGCCAGCCTGCATTTCTTTGATAAATAAAATGAGACAAAAGTTGCATACAGGAGTTGAAGAAAAGAAACATAAAAGAAAGAGAAGACACCTAAAGCGAGGAAAATGATAGGAAAAAACTCTACCCCAAAAACGAGACCCAGTCTATAAACATATTTGCAAAAGAAGAAGGCCCATTCTCAGGCCTTCTGCGATGCATCCAAGGCCAGGCCAGCACCTTTTGATGCCATCAAAACCAAGTTCAAATTTAAAAACTTGCTCAATCTCACGATTTAGAATAATTTTTGAAAATTTTTATTTTCAAGTGATCTGTGCAACACTATCTCCTCCATGGCAGCTTCTTCCACTTGTTAGCCAATATTGGCACTGAGTACATCTAATATTAGTAAACATGTAAAAAGATAAAAGGAACAAAGCAAGCAAATACACTTGGTTGCTATAGTATGTAACTGATAAAAAAATATAAGTTCATCTAACGTTGGCACCAACAAAGTTTTCCAGTTACACAAATAAGTGGAAGATGAAAATGCATGCTTCAGAACAAGCCCCCGTAAATAACCAGGTTCCTCAGCCAATTTCCTATTCTTCTTCCAAGGCAAGTTCCTCGCAATACTCCTCTAATGTACATGAAAAAAAGGAGTGAATTGCCACAAGTAAAAGTTGTTGATTTCCCTCATACTTGATAGGTGAATAATCACCAGTCTGTTCAATCAAGTCAAAGGCTCGAAAGCTTCAATTTTAATGTCTAAGTCTTGAGATAATTTTGAAGGAAACTTCCTTGTCACTGTTTGTGTGAACACCTAGGCTTATTTACTGAATGAGAAATTTGTTGAACTTTAGCCACCAAACCAGCCTCTCATTCTGACCTCTGAAGCCACCCAAGCTGGAGACAGGCAAATTTATGTAGGGTAAAGGATAAATAGGAACAAAGTCAGTAGTTTATAAGATTATGAGAAAGTACCTTCCATGCATACATCACAAAGAAAGCAATGGTATCTGCAGACCAGACAATCGAGAAAGACTTCCAGAAAAATGGTATCACAACATTGAGTAGAGGAATGAGAAGAAAGAGGTAGTTCAGAGCTTCTTTCTCATTCTGAGAGCAGTCACGTGCTCGAAGGGAAGGAATAGCTGCATAAAGATTTAATTTCAATTAGCAAAAATACATGATTATTAAAGGGAATATACATTCTATATCACAGCTTAGCTGACATAATTTTCATACATTGGGATGGTTTGATGCCTGTGGCGTATATAACCAAAGATACATGATGGTGGGACATCTAAATCAATGACCTGCACTTTTCATCATAATGTAAAATGTCCAAAGTGCCTATGAACAAAATTCAAATGTTTTGATGACTTGATGAACAAAAGATGGTTTTTGAGCACCAACAAAAAGAAAAAAAAAAGTTGTATTGATTTACCATCAGAAACTATCAGAAACACCTGCATTTTGGTCTACATTTGATGAATCGTGTAGGTAATCAACTTCGATGGTTCACCATGTCTTAGGTATAGGGTATGCCCTGGGGACAATCAAGCCACAACCATCATCTTTAGTTAAGTGCTATCATTAATCTTCAAGATAATGTGCTGAACCAATGCTGATTGTTTAAACCTTGTGAGCACAGCCAAAAGATAAAGAGAAAATGTAGAACATGGAAAAGATGAGGATTCCCAAAATGATGCACTAGAAGTCCAGCATGAGTAACTTGACTTCTATTATGAAACTTCTCAAAGATAGGATCAAGGTTTTCGAGCTCAGTGGGACAAGGGGCTTCCTAGCCCTTTTGTTCCCTTCTTATGATAAAATGGGACTGGGATAGGGCAGCACTGTGTAACCCATCCACACAAAGAAAGAAGAAGAAAGAGGAATGAAAGAAAGGAAGGAAGACGAAAAGAAAGAAAGGAAGAAGACAGGAAGAAAAGAAGCAGAAAAAGGAAAGAAATGAAGGAAGAAGAAAAAAGAACAAAGGAAGAAGGAAAGAAAGTAGGCAAAAACAAAGAAAGAAAGAAAGGAAAGTAGAGTAGAAAGAAGAAGGGCACCTATTGGGAAACTCGATCAAGACATCTTCGGGATGGGACAAGACAATGGTGCATCCTGTTCTGGGGAGAAACTAGGACAACTCTATTTCACGGGATTTAAAACCTTGGGTAGGATATCTTATGTATGAACGTATCACATGTAAACTTTGTTAACAAAATGTATAACCTATAGATGAACTGTAGGACTAGTAAATTGTAGGAAGTCTCTACATAAGCCTTTTAAGGTCAACCTACCTGTCTTACAAAACCTAAAGAGAGTGCAATTTCATAAAACTAGTGCTGAATTTGATGAACTTGAATTGTCCGCAAAACCTAATGAACATGACTATGTTAAAAGATTTGCCTACAGAACCTGATGAACTTGTACCATCGGTCGACTTCTTCAACAAATGTGCTAAAGCCATTAACAGCATGAAACAAGTCGCAATACAATTGGACTACTGGCTAAACAACTCTTGTAGTTTCAGTGATTTCCTTTGATGACACAAGAAGTTAATCTTTTACAAAAACCATCTGTAGATGCGTGGACACCTGCTTCTTCAATTCATTTCACCTACTAGAGAAGTAGATAATTATAAAAACTACCAGTACATCCGTCTATTTTGAAGCATATAAGAAATAAATCCATTAATGAAAGATGACCTGCCTTTCTTCTCTGTGAAACTGACCTCTACAAGTTTGATCATGACATAGAAGCAAAATTTTTTGCACATCATCCATAAAGATTTTCACAAATCAAGAGAAAAATCGTGAGACTTTAAAAAGAGAAGAGTTGCCTCATAATACAATTTAAGAAGTGAAACAGCAAAGGAATAAAAATATACCTAGAATAAAAGGTGGCATCATCTGCTAATCCCATAATATTATCATTACAATTATTGGGAGTAAGATTTTAATACCTAAAGATAAAGAATTAAATAGACAAGAAAATTCAATAATTTACATTCTAAACTACTGCTTAGTGATTCGAAAGACTTCTATCATGCAGAATCAGTAAGTTTTCCATGCCTACATTTACTTATACAACTATTGCTTTTTTTTTTTTTCTTTTTTTTTTTTTTTGTTGTTTGGGGGGTGGGGGGTGTTTTAAGGAAGAGAGGATTCATGTCTTGCTTTGGATAAAAAACTCCTAACTGATCCATCCAAAGGAGATAAACTCCATCAATAGGATAGCGTAGAGATAGCATAACCTGCTAACCAATCAGCAACCTTATCTGCTTCCCTGTAAATATAGGTAGCTTTGTAGTATTGAAGCCAGGGAATAACCTGCCAAAATACTACTACACTTTCTTAAGCCCAAAAAAAAAAAAGCCTCTACCCTTCGTAAAGCTTTCATGTCTGAGACTTTGAACAGACACATTGTTTACAGAAATGGGTGGGTGCCACTTATCTTCGGTCTTGCGAAGCCATGCCACTTGGTGCCTCATCAGTGCATGCATAAGTAGCTAGGTTCAATTCAGCCAGTCCACCATGAACTGACCTCTCTCTCTCTCTCTCTACACACACATATAAATATTCCCCTCTTCTATATGCACAAACAGACATCTCCTTGCCTATTAAGATGAATCCATTTCGTTATTAAAGGAAGGATGCATTTCTTTCTCCTAAGGCACACATCTTCTTGGATGATATGACCACCCAAAAATATACCCACTGGATTAACAGATGCTCCCAGGGATAAAGATTGCATAAATCAATGGAATGACTCCTTGAAAACGTTCTCTTAGCATCCATTCATTTAGATAGAATGGCCAAGGGCCAGCCAATCAATCTTTCAACTTGCAATAAAGTTCTCTCTCACTTAAGACACAGCAAGTATAAGTCTTAAGGGAAAGAATTAATGAATCAGTACAGAGAGTCAGTCCACTATTTGAGTTCTTACTAGTTGGTTTTTCCTTCAAGTTTGGTTAAATTGAATCAAACATTCATCCTTCTCTTAGGAGTGCAGCACAAGAAAGCAGTGAAGTTGTTCTTTTATTTTGGGAGTAGGCTACATTATCCATTTGCATCATGTTAGGGCAAGTACAGCTCTAAAGGGAAGAGCATCCTTACAGCGCCTCAAACAATGTGAAACTTTTAACCTTGATTATTCTATTTCTGGTGTACATTAATCTTTAATCTAATAGTTTAAGAAAATTATGACAATTCAGATCTCCAAAAACCTAAACATGCAAAAAAAAAAAAAATCTAGTAATTTTCAGGACAAGTGGATTAGGTTTTGCATTTAATAAGGCCACAATTGACAATCAATATTTTTATATTGTGCATATCACTACAAAAGCTTAATGTCCTTATTTGGCATTTCCCTGAATACCCAACTTTAGTAATAAGACTTTTAACTGGATATGTGGTGCAAGATTCTGTTCCATGTGTACCATTACATGATGCCTCAAAAAGTTCTTGATTTGTTTAACAAATTTAGATAAGATGGATTTTGCATGTCTTTTTTTGTGAAGATTTTCTTAGCATACTTTAATAACAAGATGCTCCTAAAATCCATAAAATAAGCTATTATCAGATACAAGCAAATCTTAGTCAATGAATAAATTTTTGGTCATGGATGATGGAGGGGGTTCAAATCCTTCATCTGATTGGAATATTAACTCAGATTGAGCTACAATAGTAAAATAGCAAAGCAGGACAACAAGTTGCAGGGCTAAGAGAAGCTGTTCAGTGTACTACTACAGAGATTTTAATGACAAAGCATGAAACATGACTCCAAGATATAGAGAAAACATCATAACTTTAGAAACTTTGCACCAAACAATAGAAAACTTTCACATGACCTTAAGGTTGAACGACTTGAAACTAAAATACTTTTAGGGAGTTCTTCCAAGGGTTGACATTGTTATTGAGTTTTCTAAACAAAACACAAAAAGAAGCATATTAAATTTAGAGGAAGCATAAAGTTTCTTTTTGGAGTAGTTTCAAAAATGGAGAGGCATCAAAAGATTTGCATGGATGAGAGTCATGCACAAAGATACATTTAATTACTATTTTTTCTTCCATCACTGAAAGAACTTATTTTGCAGAAACATATGCATAAAGAGGAGAGGAAAAGAATATCAAAGAGCAAGAAAGCAAAAGCAGAAAATATAATGGTTGGTCATTTTTGACAGTGTTTCAAGAATTCCCATTATTTTATGGGGATAGGATGAAAAAGGATACAAGATTAGATTTGAAAAGAAATGAGCCAGAGATTTCAAGAATGGAGCATGACTTACTGAACATCCAAACGGACCACATCCCCATTAGTCTCCATATATCTGGTTCATTTGATGGGAATATCAGATTAAATGAAAGGGCTCCACCAAATAACATTGAGGCATAGCCTTGAACCTCAAAAAGAGTATATAAAGCAGTTCCAGGTACAGCTGGGTTCTTGGTGGCAGTGGAAGCTCTTGGTGCAAAAGTCGAAGCAGTCTTCTGAACAACCTGTTAATGACATAAAGCTTAGGAAGCTGCATATGCACACAATCATATATGTCTATGCACCCATCAGTTATGGAAACAATAACCTAGAAAACCCCTAAGAGTGAAAACAGAATGTGGATTGTGAAACCTGATGCAAGTTGGTGAAATCCAACAAAATTACAAAGGACACCATGTAAACTGTTGAGCTAGGGATTATAGTCATCCTTCATTTTCCCTCTTTTTTTCATCTCTACAGATTCAGGTGAAAGTGCTGCAGTGTGTATTTAAGAGGACATGAAGCCAATGTAATCACCTATAAAACTCATCCAATGACCATAAGCCTACATTAGAGATGCATCTATACCCACACTTTACACATAATGCATGTATAAACTCATTAAAATTATTAAAAGGTAAAAAGCACTTTATACAGTGCCTTTAATATTATATAATCTATTTAGGATCCACTTCATGATAGGCTATGTTAGTACTTTTTAGCACGTGGTTTCTAACTTGAGGAGGACCATATCTCAATATGCCTCATCAACGACAGAACAACAGATAGTGAAATCCATTGTTTGCGAAGAAGAAGCAGAAAGGAGGTAGCATAGTAGCCTAAAACTGAACAAAGGAGCCTCTAAATAGTAGAAGTGGAACTGTGGAAGAGATCCATTGAACTTGTGACATCACAATGGAAAACTATGCTTATAGATGTCGGAGATGCAGTCAAGCATTTTGGATAAGGCAACAATGTTGACTTTAAGGGAAGCAGGTGGCCTATAGAAAGTTAATTGACAATAGGAAAGACCGACATGGAGTCTCAATATAAGTTGATTATGACAGCCGAATACATGTCCAAAGCCAAGGATGATACAAACCTATTAATCAATGCTAAAGACTACAAAGGCAGAAAAGATTTACATAATAAAATAAAGTTTGAACCCAACACCCAAAGGCAGAAGGTCAGACCAAACAATGGCACAAAGGCAAGACAAAGCCACATTAAAGAAGACGGATCCAAAGAAAAGAAGGCAGAAACGGCCAAAGATGTGATGGATGGAAGTTACTAAAAATAAGATGGTATTCACGGAGAGTGGAAGGCAAAAACTCAATGGTGCCTATAATAGAACATGGCTAGATCAGGAAGGGCGCATATGATGATTGCATACGTGGATGGAGTAAGAACTAAGAAGCATAGAAGAAAGCCCCAGGAAACCAAAGCAATAGTTGGCACCTAATGGTAAAAGTCATGCGACATCTGGTCAGCAAGGTACGAAAGATCAATTACTGATAGCAAACCAGGCATCTGGTCCACAAGGTATGAAAAATTATTTACTGGTAGCGAACCAGGTGGGTAGATGGTGAGGTTTGGAATAAATGATCAGGATTAAGGCTTTTGGTTTTGTAGGTCTCGAGAAAAAAAGATTGCTCCATTGTTACCTGGAGTCATAGGTCCAAAACATGGAAACAACCGCTTTGTATGGATGGGTAAAACTGCATATAACTAACCCTCTCCAAACCCCACAATGGCAAGAACCTCATACACTAAGCCACCCTATTTCCATCTTAAGAAACAAAGGTGAGCACAACTTACCAAGATTAAAAAAGGTCAATTATCCAAATTTGGGCAAAGCATTATAGACCAGTCCACATGCTAATGATGACTTAGGCATAAACATAGCTTGTATAAAAGAAAAAAAGAAAAGGAAAAAAAAAACCCAAAAATGCAATTAAAAAAAAAAAGTATTCAAAGTAGCTTTTTTAGAAGATGTCCTTTTGAACGGTTAAGAAGCAAATGATAGTGAACTTGGAATCTAATTTAGTTTAAATAGGTAGATGAAAGTAGAAAAAGCAGAAGGAAGGACAGCCAAGAGAGTTTTAACAAAGAAACTGAAAACAGATTCAAAGTAAATGGAGGTTAAAATGTGCCACTCCTGGATGTGGGGAATATTCAGACAAATCTACCCATCATATGGATCTCAAGAGTCATTGACACTGCTTATTCACAACTCAAAAACATTTTAGCCAGAAACTCATGAATACAGGACTAACAAGAAAGCAGAAGATATGCGAAGACAAACCAAACCTCATATAGTTAACACTTATCAACTATTTGCAGTTAATTGGAAGTCAACTTCAGATAAAAGTCTTATCTCTCCAGGTACCACAAAGAATTACCTCATTAGACAAGATATCCATTGCAGACTGAGAACTAAATCAATCTATTGTGACAAATGTCCGATGGACGTTGTCACTGTACTTATGGCAATGCTTGTAACATGACAGGGATCTCAGTGATAAGTAGCGCCATCCAAGTTTTCATGATGGTCACGGAGCGAGGGTACTAGGTTATAATACAAATAAATAGTAAACACTGAATGAATGAACTATCTGGGCATGAAGCTATATATGGACTTGGGAAAATAATACCCAACTAGAATGAATACATTGAATGTGCATGTGTACACTGACTCTACAGATGCAATCCAAGTTTAGGCTTACACCATGAATAAAGAATACACTTAATAGCTATGTTTATCTATGTTTATCTATTAATATAGAAGATAACAACATAATGCACCATTTAGGGGGAAAAAGAAAACTACTTGCAAACCTGTCTTATATGTCAGACAGAAAGAGCCATATTGGTCTCTGACCATTTATGATTAGATGATGACTGGTATAGGGGCCTGGGGTTTACCACATGGACATATTAACAGTACATTTATTTCTAATGAGTGGAATAGTAAATGGATGTTGATGAACCTCACTCCACAGTTCTTCAGCTGTCCATTTACAATGAAATGTGATTTGATTAATAAAAGATTCATACCTAGTCATCTTCTTGTTTTTTTTTTATACCTTTATAACCAGTAATAAAGGAAAAAAAACTGCAACCTAATAGTATGAATCAGAAGGTGTATGACTGAATAATCAGTTTTCCTAGTTCTCCTATACATCCATAAAAATAAAAGCCCAAACTTTTCTATATCAATTGATTGTTTAGCCATTTTTGAATTAAAAAGAATCTCTCTTATTGCAGATACTCGAGAAAGAGAAAAGATATAAGCTAAATCTAAAAAGGTCACAATTTAAATAGATCAGTCGATACAGTAGAAATGAAAAGTCAAGCAGACATTTCTAGGAACTGCTGATTATATTTGCTAGACTTTTCTAATTAATATATATGAAACACTTGTAGGTATTAAGAGAAGTACGATGTCAAGATTGAGTGAGTTATTTAATGTTACTGACTCCTTAATGGTGTATCTATGAAGAAATTAAGAAAGCTGTACCATAAATAACAGGTAATCATAAGTTTTTGTATATGAAAGGAATGCTATTGGGTTCGATAAGACATGGAAAATTTAAAGTGATTAAGTAATCCCTTTGGAATACACAAACCTTTTCTTCCCCCATTTCAAGCTAAGCATACTGGGCATTTACAATCTTACCAACTTGTCTTAGGATGGCAATCTAGGGCATGATATTAATGTGCTCTTGAAGTGAGAACCATAACTTTCAAGAAGAAAAAGAATATAAACAGTAAATTGGTCACGTATTTGCCAATAAATCAGATTATGCAGTTTTGATGCATTTAATGGAAAAACTATATGTAAATGGGAGGATTGTCAGTGGTGATTCTTAATCAAATATTTGGCGAAACTTGATGAGTATATATTGCATATCTCAACTCAATTTCTAAGAACCTTGAGAGATAACATATTTCACCAATCAATAGTTTAAATTTTTGATACATCATGAGAAGGAGGGAAAGTAGTGCCAATTATGATGCTCCCATTTGGAGTATTGTGCCTGAGAGACCATCATGGGCAACATAGTATGGAATTACTACACAAAAAAGTGCAAATTCAACCAACTCAATGGGGGAGATTTCTTTAGTTGGACCTCATGGATTGGATGCTATGGCTTTCCTCTCCATTTGCATTTTCCAAAACAATGTGCTCCGTCACTCAGAAAAGTTTCTGAACATCTAAAAATCATGACATGAAAGGTTCATTTTAAAGAGTTGGTAGGGAAACATCTGTGCAAACTGATATAGGCATAAAGATATAGAAACTCCATGTATGATTACAAAAATTTGACCTATTCCCGGATTTGATAACAGTTGATATAAATGATCTTTAAGAAGTGAATAAAACTAAATGTGACATGTATTAATTGTGTACTATCCATCTTGCACATGAAAAGGATGTATTCATCAAAATGCATGAGGTTTTATGTTGGCAGAGCAATGACTTGCCATGTGTGGACCACAGTTGAAGGAACGTCTAGCATTGGGCCTTTAGAAGTTAGTAGCTCGAAGGATGAAACAAACAGTAAGAAGGAACATGGTCTATTTACAACGCTGATAGGAAATCTGACATTGAGGATGAACAATTAACGATATATTACTTTTGATGTTCTTTATTAGCATCTATCAAGCTTTAGGGTATTATACGTAGTATGTCAATATGGATGTGGGTTTTCGTTGGAGAGTTTTATAGTGCTAGTAGGTCTAGCTGGTTATCTCATTGGATTCCAAGAAATTACTTAGACATAATCTTTTTCATTAGCATGAAGAGGAATCTTTATGTTTTTAATGCCACATGAAGTTGATTGGATTCCAAGAAGTTAATTCTTTGAAGTGACTAATTTCTACTTTTGTTTTGAATGTAGTCATTAGAATTAAGACTAGGGCCATGGCGAGAATAGTAAGAGCAAACATTTTATACCATGTGACATAAGACTAGTCATTACAAACCCGATACTATGACATATATAGTTTGGCATTTACTTTTCAAATGAATCATGGACATCATCTCTAGAATTGTTAAATAGGCAATACACAGCTAAAAACAAGTTAGAGTGTTCTGATACGGAGGTATAGAACTCCAAGTCTACTGGAGTTAAATTTTAATTAGAAGTTTCTTTTTAGAAAAATTTATCTAAGAAATCTTAGCCTCATCTTTAATTGAAATGCATTAGGAGATTGTATAAGGCTTCTCATGATGCTTTTTGAAGAAGGAAAAAGACAAAACATGGAGGGTGTCATAATGTATAACAATGCATGTGTTGCTACCCAAAACCCAACCTGACAAAGTTGGCGATCTAGCAAAGATTGGTCAACTCGGTTGGAGATGGGCCACACAATATGAGATCTGACTTGCGAAAAAGAAGCAATCAAGGGTCACTGGATTTGGCTCCTTTGGGTCCTCTAATGCGTAAGTCAAACAGAGTAATAGGAACAACAGGAGAGAAAAAAGAGCATGGTGGAGAATAACCTATGCTTTCTATATCTGACATCTTAAGCCCTTTTTATAGATGAAGAGTCTTTATCCCATCGAAGTTGGTCTCTTTAGAATCTGAGTATAAGTAGGAGACCACCTTTTGACTTTCCTTATTTGGATCAGTCGGAGAATAATAATTCCACTGAAATATCCTCCGGCTAAGCCATATATTGGCCCATAATAGGCAGATCAAATTTAAGCTATATCACATACCCTCACTTTCAAGTCCGAGTTATTTTTCTGGCTCAGACGAAGGAAGTAATCAAATTAGCCAATCGTAAGTAGGTTTGGACTTATCTTGCCTCACCGATCTCTAAAAGTCATAGGTGAGAAGTATGATCAAATGTGCAAACCTCAACTGGTCTGGATCATTAAACCTTTTCTTTTTAGAGTCATTAGAATCGGCTTTTTATGCTAAGAGTTGTTAAGATCGGATCTATAATCTATACGAGGTAGGTCGGCTCTTTGACCTATGCAAGGTTAACTCATCGGCCAATAGAAGCCCTAGCAAATTGATGTGTTGACCTCGCACAGGTCATAAAGCCGACCTAGTATAAGTCAAAGAGCTAATCTTAATAGCTCTCATCACAAAAAATCGATCCCAGTAACTCTCAAAATGAAATAGTTCAATGACTCAGACCAGCCGAGATTTACGCACTTAATCACACTCCCGACATGTGACCTTAAGAGATGGAAGAGACAAAATAAGCCCTAGCCTGCTTATAGTTGGCTAATCTGATTATTTTCTTTGTCTGAGCTAGAAAAAAATAACTTGAACTTGGAAGTGAAGAGCATATGATATGGCCTAAATTTGACCTACATATCTTGGGCCAACATGTGACCTAACAAAGAATAATATCAGTAGGACTTTCATCCTCTGAAAAGAAAAGCCAAGAGATAGTCCCCTAATTAGACTCGGACTCTAAAAAGTCCAACTCTGATGGGATAGAGACTCTTCATCTATAAAAAGGATTTAAAACCTGAGATATATAGAAAATATTGGTTATTCTACACCATACTCTCTTTTCTCTCAAGCTATATCACATACCCTCACTTTCAAGTCCGAGTTATTTTTCTGGCTCAGACGAAGGAAGTAATCAAATTAGCCAATCGTAAGTAGGTTTGGACTTATCTTGCCTCACCGATCTCTAAAAGTCATAGGTGAGAAGTATGATCAAATGTGCAAACCTCAACTGGTCTGGATCATTAAACCTTTTCTTTTTAGAGTCATTAGAATCGGCTTTTTATGCTAAGAGTTGTTAAGATCGGATCTATAATCTATACGAGGTAGGTCGGCTCTTTGACCTATGCAAGGTTAACTCATCGGCCAATAGAAGCCCTAGCAAATTGATGTGTTGACCTCGCACAGGTCATAAAGCCGACCTAGTATAAGTCAAAGAGCTAATCTTAATAGCTCTCATCACAAAAAATCGATCCCAGTAACTCTCAAAATGAAATAGTTCAATGACTCAGACCAGCCGAGATTTACGCACTTAATCACACTCCCGACATGTGACCTTAAGAGATGGAAGAGACAAAATAAGCCCTAGCCTGCTTATAGTTGGCTAATCTGATTATTTTCTTTGTCTGAGCTAGAAAAAAATAACTTGAACTTGGAAGTGAAGAGCATATGATATGGCCTAAATTTGACCTACATATCTTGGGCCAACATGTGACCTAACAAAGAATAATATCAGTAGGACTTTCATCCTCTGAAAAGAAAAGCCAAGAGATAGTCCCCTAATTAGACTCGGACTCTAAAAAGTCCAACTCTGATGGGATAGAGACTCTTCATCTATAAAAAGGATTTAAAACCTGAGATATATAGAAAATATTGGTTATTCTACACCATACTCTCTTTTCTCTCTTATTCTTCCTAATATCCTGACTTAGGCATCAAAAGACTTGGCCAAAGCCAAGTCCAGCGAGTTTTTCTCTTCTTTTTTGTCTGCAGATCGGTGCTTCGTCTTCCACCTCAGTACATAGATCGATCAGCGCCCTCCTCCTCTCCAGATCACCAGACTGGGTTTTGGCGGCAAGAGTTTGAAGGACTAATTATTTAGCAGCAGACACCCCACTATTCTCTTAGTCTCCTATTTCTTCTTTGCTTTCTTATCTGGCTGCTCTCCGTCTTTCCATTAATCACCTCCAGAAAACTTCGCGAAGTTCAAACATTACCAAAGTTGTTACCATCTCTGTCCTTTTAAACAAATTAAAAAATCAACATATCACGGAAAACAAACGAAGCACATTGAAATTGAGAAGTTTTGCAAAACATTTCGAAAACAGAGAGGAATTACAAAACGATTAGCAGAGAAACTCACCTTCTTGAGGTTTTTATCAATGTCGGGAGCAGCAGAAGGAAGAGGAGGCGGCTTGGGCTTGCTGTTACTGCTGCTCTCTGCCTCTTGTTGTTCACTGCCTTCTTGGACGGTGGAAGTATCCAAACCATCGGAGCGCGCCTCGGCTCTCACCCTCGTTCTGCGACCAAAAGTGGCCTGGTGGCTGCTGGGTCTTAGGATGGGGAAAATGGTGGAAAATTTTGAAATTTTAGAGCTGCAGGGAACTGTTATACTATATAACGAGTACATTTTTTTTTTTTTCCTTCGGATTTTTTTTTAATACAGTTTTTCTCCTTTTTTTGGTAGGGAGAAAGGAAGAGCGAGATGAGAAATGGGAGGCCTTCATCACCCTCATCCCCCTTTATGATAACGTCACTCCCCTGTTTTTCTATCCAGAGAAGGTTTGGATACAAGTATGAACAAGGGCCCACCTTGGGCCACCATAGCAACTTCAAGCTGGGCCCTGTTGAACGTAGGCCTTTAAAGGGACCACATAAAAATCCAGTATTCAAGTTTCTGGATGGGTCCAACCAATCATGAAACCTAAACCCATTCTGAACCTCACTTAGTAAGAGAAAAGATATTGATGTTTTATAGACTTTTGCTAAATTAAACCGTAGTTTCGAAAAATCTGTATGGGTTTCTATGTAAAAAGAAAAAATCATAGCAATTGTTGCATTATCTTACAATTAAAGTTGTCCTCACCACTTTGATTAAAACCACATAGTTTTATACCTTCGTTTATTTTAAGTCCAAGTTTTAATACCTTGCGGCTTGCTCTCAAAGGTTGTTTTCTTTTCCTCTATTTTTTTTTCTTTCTTTTTATTGTGAAAGATGGAAGCACCCATCCTTTAATTATAAAGAAAAAATAATTAAAGGATTTGTCTATTATGTAAGTTTACTTTTAAGGCATGCATCTCAATGTATAATCACTTGCGCATCAATTACATGTTTACGTTTACATTCGGACTAGCAATGTGCTTTTGTAAGTTGGTTGCATTAATAAATAATTGAAATAGGGTATTAATTTTTGTATCCTTTTTTACCCATTTATATGTAGTATAGGAGTAATCTTCTGTAGCTTTTCTTTTAAGGATGCCGGTGAAGATGGAACTCCTTTATATTTTTATATATTTTTGAGGAAATGATAATGCTTGACATTATGTTTCTTGGATATCCGAAAAATGTTGTTACAAGCAACATATAGATATGACATCAAATAAAATCGTATGAAAAAATAGCCCACTTTATTTTTCTTTTGTACATTTGAAATACTTTTATTTATTCTTTATTTATTTGCAAAAAAAATCTAATTTTAAATTTTTGAATATATTTATCTCTATTCGTAGTAGATGTGTGAAACCTCTAGAGCCGGCCAAAGAGTTCATAAATATTGAACTTTATCATAAAGAAATATATTTGCATAGACTACAATGTATCAAAGTTCTTGACATCTTTGTAAGCATTCTTGTCTATGGATATCAAAGAATCAATAATGATAACTACATCAAAAAATAAATGAGAAAATAGTATTATCATAATAATTATCCAGTATTTTAACTTAATTAAATTAACATCTTAAACAAAGAAAAATTAACAACATGGTTTGGCTTTTTTTTTTTTTGGACTAGTTGATTTAACTAAGCCATTAGAACATTTGCAAGTCTCAACAAAGTTTTAACCATTTTTTAATGATTTTTTTGGGTGTATACCCTATTAAATATGTAAAATTGTATGGATATTTTTGCAAAGTTGAATGTCCACCTATTAAGGGTATTTTTATCATTTTAATTTTAAACCGCTTATTTCTTAATAATGTTGGATCGCATAGATACATATTAAAAAAGAAAGAAAAAATATATATACTGTTGGTGCAAAAATCCGCTTGCGCCGGAGAAGCTGGAGTCGAGAGAGTCGCGGTCGCTGCCGGGACCTGCAAAGGAAGTCTAAACCGGAGGTGGGGTTGCTCTGGCAAGACCCTCCGACGCTCAAGTCAGTTCTCTGCCTCAACAAGAATGGAATGCTCGAACGGAGAATTTAGCAGAGTTTTGAGATAAAAATAAGAGCTTATAGAATAACGTATCTGGGACCCCCTTTTATAGGCGGAGGGGGCAGTAGCCTGATAGCGATATCTGTAACCGTTTGGCAGTGGGCCGCCTAGGGTCAGACAGAGTTTGTTGCGAAGAGTAGTGGAGTGGACCCGTGGCTATCACCGGGGCATGCTACGTGGAGTCTGCCGCGGGGAGTGGAGCGGCGTCCGTTGTCGCGACTTGCCAGCGGATGGGAGAATCGCGCGGTATCCGTCGCAGGAAGTGGAGCAGTGCTGTGACCGTTACTGCGGCCTGTCAGGGAGTGATGGAGCTATGCGAAATCCGCCGCAGGAAGTGGAGCGGGATCGCGGTGGTTGCTGTGTCGCGCCTGGGAGTGCAAATCCGTCGGCTGAAGTTCGACAGCGGTCGGAGCTGATGACGGAGTCCGGCTCCCGCAGGAGTCCGGGTGGAGTCCTCCTGCAATTGAAGTCAGGTGTGAAGTCTGGCTCCCGTAGGAGTTCAGACGGATCTTACCGGCAGTTGAAGTTGGCGACGGAGCCCGGCTCCCATGGGAGTCCGGACGGAGTCTCCCTTGAGGTTGGAGTCGTGGGCGGAGCCCGGCTCCCGTGGGAGTCCGGGCGGAGTCCTCTCGGAGTTGAAGTCGCAGGCGGAGCCCGGACTCCTACGGGAGTCCGAGCGGAGTCCTCTCGGAGTTGAAGTCGCGGGCGGAGCCCGTCTCCCGTAGGAGTCCGGGCGGAGTCCCCTGCAATTAAAGTCAGGTGCGAAGTCCGGCTCCCGTAGGAGTCCGGACGGAACTTACCGGCAGTCGAAGTTGGCGACGGAGCCCGGCTCCCGTGGGAGTCCAGGCGGAGTCCCCCTTGAGGTTGGAGTCGTGGACGGAGCCCGGCTCCAATGGGAGTCCGGACGGAGTCCTCTCGGAGTTGATTCTGCTGAGAACTTTGGCTGTGGGTATTTTATACCCAACACCAGTCTCCCTACTTTCGAGTTTGAATTTCGAATGAAGGAAGTACAGAGAGATTGGCATAGCCGAAGTTGTCCCCTCGAATCCTGCGCACGGCCGCCCCCATATATTTTGGCATTAAATGTGCGCGTGCTGGAGTCTTTTCGAATCGGGGTGATACGAAGGGATCCTTCGAAATTTTCGCTGGTACACTGGCCCAGGTACGGCGCCATAATGGCTCTGTCGATTCGTCAGCCGCTTTTAGCTGCCCGCCCGGAGGAGTGGGACACGTGTCGGGCGCGGGCTGGCCTGGGGGGATTCGCGATCATTATGGCGCCGGATCCCAGGGTCTATTTAAACCCGTCCTCCTACCTTTAGGGGCCCTATTCCGTTCCAGAGTTTTATCAGTGTCTGCCTTCCCTTCGAGAGCCCTGTTTCAGTTGGTATCTTCTCGAGCCGTAGGCGCCCTCCAAATCATCCCTCTGGTCCCTCAGAGCGATCTAGGTTAGTTCCAGTACCTTCAACCTTCTTCCCACCGCTTAGGGACTTCTTCTTTGCCATTATTTTTGTATTACTCCGAGTTAGTTTTCTGTGACCCCTCGCCCCTCATCCTGTCCGTCTTCTTCGGGATCTTTAGAGCCCTCATTCGAAGCTACTCGAAATGTCGTCCGGCTCTTCTGCTCCCTGCAGTTCCGGGAGTTCTTCCGCCTCAAACCCCCAGGTCCCTTGCTCTGTAGACGAACCCGCGTCTGGGGCTGGGCTCCGCCCGATTTTTGCACCGGATGCCATTCCATGTTCCCTGACTCCGGAGGAACTCCTTCTGATAAGGGTTCAGTATGGAGTTCCTCCAGAGTACGACCTGGAGCTGCCTAGCCCTTCTGACCGGGCTAGCACTCCCCCATCCGATCGTTTTTGTCTGTATCAGGAGGCGTTCCGTGCCGGACTCCGACTTCCACTTCCTTCCTTTGTTGTCGCCCTTTTCCGCTTCTTAGACATCTCTTTGGCTTCTGTGGCCCCGAATTCTTTTAGGTTTTTGATAGGATTTCTCTCCCTTTGCCACGTAGTCGAGGTCCAACCGTCCCTCTCCCTGTTTAGGCACTTCTATACTTTCAAGCGCCATCCTTCGGCAAAGGACTGGTGGTACTTCTCCCCCCAGTTCGGCAAGAAGGGGTTGCTGAAAGGTGCCCCTTCTTCAATCCACAATTGGAAGGAGAAATACCTCTTCGTCCACTGCCCGACCTTGAGGCTGGGCCTGCCCCCTTGGGGCTCTCTGAGGGATTCTGTCCGTCGAGCCCCCAGCCTGGGGGAGGATGACCTCCAGGCTGCCCGAAAGCTTCTTGCCTACTCCGCTCCTTCCCTTCCCAATCTTCTGAGGGAGCAATTTCTGTTCAACATTGGCCTGAGCCCCCAGGATCCTGCGAGTACTTCATCTCTTCCCTTATCTTCTTTTCTTCTGTCCTTCTTCTTTTTCTTTCTCTTTTTTCACTCTTCTTCCTTCTCTCTCCTTTTCTCCTCTTTCTTCTTTCTCTTTCTCTTTTTTTCTTTCTTTCTTTTTTTTTTTTTTTAAGGAATGGACGCCGAAGCAGCGCGGATGCTCGCCAGAGGCCTCAGGGCCCACAAAAGGAAGGGCGTCGCGACCTCCGGATTGGTGAAGAGGGCCAGGGCGGAGGAGTCGAGCTTGGCCGCACCCGCCCAGGCGGCTCCAGTGATTGACGTTCCCTCGGATGCCGAGGCAACGGCCCCCCGGGCCTCCTCGAGGAGTCCGCCGACTGGGGCCCCTGTTTCGGGGGTCCGCCCCACGGAGGGAGTCGAGGCCGAGAGGGGGAAGAGAAGGAAATCGATGGCCCGCAGGGTGAGTAGCCGTCGAATTGCCACTGACGAGTCCCTCTGCTCTGAAGAGGGGCCGGAGAATCCCTTCAATGACAGGGACCTGATCAGGCGGTTGATCGACGGCTGCATTCTGTCCGACATCGTCGAGAGGATCGACCGCGTCGATCCTGAGCAGCGAGCCTGGGACTCTTTGGGGTCCTTCCTTGAGGTAAGCGAATCTTTATTTACCTGGCTATCCGGCCTTTGTTCTGATCCCCTAGCCGCCCTTGCAGATTGGGCACCAGCTCTTCACCAATATCGAGGCGGTGAACCGTGCGAGGAGGGACATCCTCCAGGTGGAGGAGCACTGTCGGGCCGAGGTTGCTCGCCTCCAAGCAAAGACGGCCGAAGTAGCCGCCCTCCAAGGGGCCCTGGAAAGGGAGAAACAAGCCCGGGAGGAGGAGAGGCAGACCTTGGAGGAATCGACGAGGAAGACGGAGGTCGAGGTCGCCAACTTGGCTGAGCAGATTTCGGTCCTGGTCTCGGAGGTCAGAGTCCTTGCGGTAGAGGAATTCAAGGCCTCCGCGGAGATGAGGGACCTGAATGTCCAATTTGGCCAGGAGGCGTTCATCAAGGGGTTCGAGCTCTACCAAGAGAAGGTGGCCAGAAAATTTTTGGAGCTCGACCTCAGCTTCCTAGGCGAGGAGTCCGAAGATGAGGCCGGTCCCTCGCCAGCCACCACTGCTGTCGCAGCCCCCTTGTCGGGGACGTTGAGTTCTCCAACCCCCGCCCCTGAGGTCTGAGACCTCCGATCTTGTATTTTTATTTCATCGCAATTTTTCTTTTCTTTTTTGTCTTCAAAAATCATCCAATCAATAAAGTTGAATTTCTCGTCGCGGATGGCTTCTCCTCCCTCCCCTTCTTCTCTCTGCTTTTCTTCCTGTGATGAGTCGTACTTTGACGCTTTTGCTTTCCGACGGCAGTGTCCTGCAGAAGCACTTCCCCTGCCTCTGGGGATCCCGCTAAAGTCGACGATCCAGCGGCTGAAGAAGGAAGTCCTTCACTTGACAAAAAAGTCAAAGAAAATGGAGGGCGAGCTTCACAGATTGAGGGAAGGTCATTCTGAAGCCACCGTGGAGGCCACCCACTTTCGGAATCTCCACGTGAAGGGGATCATGGAGTATAGTCGGAGGAAGGCGAATTTTGCGAAGGAGCTTGAGGAATGCAAGAAGAGCGCCAGCGATCGAATTTGGGCTTAGGCCGCCAGGATTAGCGCCCTCAAAGTGGAACTGTCAGCCGCGAAGGGGAAGATCGGCCAGCTGGAAGGAAGTTCATCTCGGCTCTTGGCTCGGGTCGACGGTGACCAGGAGTGGTCGAAGAAGGTCTCCGACCTTCAGCAGCAGCTTCAGGACGCCGAGGTTAGCCACGACGTGCATCGGACCAGCTGGCGTAGGCAGGTGGAGGAATATAAAGGGAGACTCAGGGCGGCGACCGACGAAGTCGCCCGTCTCCAGAGGCAGCTGGCCAGCAGGGCTTAGCTTACTTTCGCCCGAGATTCTGATGAGCTCCAGTCCCTAAGAGGAACCGTTGAAGGGATTTCTGTCGCCCTTGGGGAAAAGATAGCCGAGCTGCAACAACTGAAGATTCAACTGGCATACGAGCAGCGGGCCGTCGCGGATGCGGAATCTGAGGTCTTGAGGAAGAGGCATCGAGAAGCGGAGGCCGAGAGCCAGCGACTTCGTCGGACGCTCCAGGATGCACTGCAGAAAAGGAAAGAGCTAGAAGAAGAAATTGAGAATCTAAGGCAGTCCTGGATGAGGGGTGGAGCAGATAACTCTAGGTCGGAGGGAGCAGAGCCTCCTTAGAGCTCTTTTCGTCCTTCTGTCTTTTCATATATTTACTTCTCTTTTTATTGTTTTGCTTTTCTTTCCTTGGCCTTCCAGGCTTTGTAGCGTGTATTTCGGAAATGGAATGAAAATGGTGTTTTGTGTTACCTCGTCCGCGCGTTGTATTAAATTATCGTCCGCCGAACTTTTTCTATCGTTCGACTTGTCTGATGTAGACGTCGTTGGGAGGTGCCCAGTCGTCGATGCGTTAGCTTGCCTTCCTCGTCGCATATGGCCACAAGCCCGAGCTTGACGGTCCGGACTCCGCATTACTTCGGAGATGTCGTTGTCTTCCTGACCTGTGTCGAGAGTCTTTTTAGAGGCCGGGGGTGTTTGGTAGGAACTCCCCGTCTCCGTTGGAACGAAGTTCTTTGGGTCTTTGGTGCGGTTTGTCCTTCATCTGTTTCCGTCGTAGTTCGTCGCCCTTCCTTTTTAATTTTCCTCCTCTTCTCTGAGTGAGGGCCCTCCCCTCGCTTTTTGCGGGGTCGCATAGGAGCGTGGGGGTGCCGCTAAGGGGCTTTTTTTCCTTCATCCGATCTTGTTGGGCGGTCGGGTTTCATCACCATCAGGACGAGGTTCCCCTCCCGTTCCCGCGAGGGCACGTAAGGGCCGTTGCTAGGGCGGGCGGAGTCTTCCTTGCTGCAGAAGTCACGGACGGAGTCCGGCTCCCGTAGGAATCCGAGTGGAGTCTCCCTTGCTGCAGAAGTCACGGACGGAGCCCGGCTCCTGTAGGAGTCCGGGCCTTCGACCTTGCACAAGTCAGGGTGGGGTTCTCCTCCTGTTTCCAACATGACCGTGGGGGCACGTTAGGGCGCTGTAAGGCCTCTCCCCCCGTCCGGTCTAAAAGAACCGGGCCTTTGACTTTGCTCATGTCAGGACGAGGTCCTCCTCCTGTTCTTGACATGGCTGTGGGGGCACGTTAGGGTGCTGTAAGGCCTCTCCCCCCATCCGATCTAAAAGAACCGGGCCTTTGACTTTGCTCATGTCAAGATGAGGTCCTCCTCCTGTTCCTGACATGGCTGTGGGGGCACATTAGGGTGTTGTAAGGCCTCTCCCCCCATCCGGTCTAAAAGAACCGGGCCTTTGACTTTGCTCATGTCAGGACGAGATCCTCCTCCTGTTCCTGACATGGCTGTGGGGGCACATTAGGGCACTGTAAGGCCTCTCCCCCCATCCGGTCTAAAAAAACCGGGCCTTTGACCTTGCCCATGTCAGGACGAGGTCTTCCTCCTGTTCCTGACATGACTGTGAGGGCACATTAGGGCGCTGTAAGGCCTCTCCCTCCATCCGATCTCGAGATAATCGGACCTTCATTTTAGGCATGTTAGGATGATGTTCTCCCCCTGTTCCTAACATAACTTTATTTCAGACGTTTGAAGGGGTTATATCCAGTCGTGACAAATCCATGCCAAATGGGAAGAGTACATCAAGTAGAAAGAAATTTAGATTCAAGGTGAAATCGTAAGTGATACATTTACAAGTTTTCTGAGTTCCACGGTTGCGGAAGGTTTGCTCCTCCTTGAGACCCTCCAGTGATGGAGTCGATGGTCCCGACGGGAGGTCGGTCCCCGAGCTGCTCCTCCCTTCTTGGTGGTTCAGATTGCGGAAGGGCCCTTGGCCGGTCTCCTCTACCCTCAGGCCTGCGTCGGATGAACCTGTCGAGTCGACCTCGCCGGATGAGTTCCTCGATCTCGTCCCGGAGCTGGATGCATTCCTCCGTGTCGTGGCCGTGGTCGCGGTGGTAGAGACAGAACTTGTTGGGGTTGCGCTTTCCGGGGTGTGTGCGCATCCTCTCTGGTCTAGGGAGCTGCTCCCTGACCTCCATCAGTACCTGGGCCTTCGAGGCGTTGAAGGGGGCATAGTTGCGGAATCTCCCCGGTGAAGAACCCCGCCGAGCCCCGCGATCCGGACTTCTCTGCCTGTGCATCCGGGGTGGAGCACGGGCACGCTTGTGCCCAGGAGGGGATCGAGAACGCGGCCGGGCTTCTCTTGGCCTTTTTTCGATCGCGGGCTCACTCGAGTCTCCCGCCTGCCGCTCCCTCGCTGTCTCTTCATCCTTCATTTTGAAGGCTTCTTCCGCTCGGGCGTATCCTTCAGCCCGAGCCAGCAAATCAGTAAAATTCCTGGGGTACTTCTTCTCCAGGGAGAATAAAAGGTCATTCTTCTGAAGGCCACCCTTCAGGACGGCCATTGCGACTGATTGGTCCAAGTTTCGGACCTCCAGTGCCACGACGTTGAAGCGGTTGATGTAGGCCCGAATGGACTCCCCTTCCCTCTGCTTGATATTGATAAGGGACTCCGAACCTTTTCGGGGGTGCCGGCTGCTGACAAAATGGGCCACAAATTGGTGGCTCATTTGATCGAAGAAAAAGATGGTACCCGATTTCAAAGCTGAGTACCAATTCCTCACCGCTCCCTTCAAGGTGGACGGGAAGGCCCGGCATAGAATGGCATCAGGAGCGCCGTGAAGCAGCATCATCATCCGGAAGGCCTCCAAATGATCAACCGGGTCCGAAGTCCCGTCGTAGCTTTCGAACTGGGGGAGCTTGAAGTTTGGCGGGATCGGTTCCTGCATGATCATTTGAGAGAAGGGAGGATCAGTACAAATATCCTCACCATAAGCGGGGGGAGCATGGCGGAGTTCTTCGATCCGCCGGTTCATCTCCTGGAGCCTCCGGTCCAGAAAATTCTCCTGATTTCGAGTCTCGAGGGTCCTCTGGCAGAATGGGGGCAGGGATCTTCCAGGGGTGGAGTCGTGGTTCGATTGAGGGCTCTCCACCCTCGGGTTCGTTTTTCCAGGAAGGATGGGGCGGCTGGCCCAGGTGGCCCACCCCGCCGCCGGATTCTGGTGTTCCAGGGACACCCTTTTCAAGCGTACCGATGCCTGCGGCTGCTGCTGCTGCATAGCCTGCACAGCTTCTGTGAGACCTTTGACCTGCTGCGCCAGCAGGTCAAACTGCTCTGCGTCGACCGCCGTCGTCGGAGGAGGAGGAGGAGGTTGAGAAACAGGAGGGGAGGCCGGAGCCTGAGATCTGGCCGCGGAGGCCGTGGACCGTCGCGTGGACGCCTTGTGGGGAGGCATCAAGTGAGGATCCCGTGGGGAAAACAAGGAGTAGGTGCCGGAGGAGACGATCGGAGGCGGCTCCGTTGAGCGCTCCTTTAAGAACAAGGGTACTGTGAAGATACAGCCCCTTCCTCTAGCGCCAATCCTGTTGGTGCAAAAATCCGCTTGCGCCGGAGAAGCTGGAGTCGAGGGAGTCGCGGTCGCCGTCGGGACCTGCAAAGGAAGTCTAAATCGGAGGTGGGGTTGCTCCGGCAAAGCCCTCCGACGCTCAAGTCAGTTCTCTGCCTCAACAAGAATGGAGTGCTCGAACGGAGAATTTAGCAGAGTTTTGAGATAAAAATAAGAGCTTATAGAATAACGTATCTGGGACCCCCTTTTATAGGCGGAGGGGGCAGTAGCCTGATAGCGATATCTGTAACCGTCTGGCAATGGGCCGCCCAGGGTCAGGCGGAGTTTGTTGTGAAGAGTAGTGGAGTGGACCCGTGGCTATCACCGGGGCGTGCCACGTGGAGTCTGCCGCGGGGAGTGGAGCGGCGTCCGTTGTCGCGACTTGCCAGTGGATGGGAGAATCGCGCGGTATCCATCGCAGGAAGTGGAGCAGTGCTATGACCGTTACTGCGGCCTGTCAGGGAGTGATGGAGTTGTGCGGAATCCGCCGCAGGAAGTGGAGCGAGATCGCGGTGGTTGCTGTGTCGCGCCTGGGAGTGCAGATCCATCGGCTGAAGTTCGGCAGCGGTCGGAGCTGATGACGGAGTCCGGCTCCCGCAGGAGTCCGGGCGGAGTCCTCCTGCAATTGAAGTCAGGTGTGAAGTCCGGCTCCCGTAGGAGTTCGGACGGATCTTACCGGCAGTTGAAGTTGGCGATGGAGCCCGGCTCCCGTGGGAGTCTGGGCGGAGTCCCCCTTGAGGTTGGAGTCGTGGGCGGAGCCCAGCTCCCGTGGGAGTCCGGGCGGAGTCCTCTCGGAGTTGAAGTCACGGGCGGAGCCCGGCTCCCGTAGGAGTCCGGGCGGAGTCCCCTACAATTAAAGTCAGGTGCGAAGTCCGGCTCCCGTAGGAGTCCGGACGGAACTTACCGGCAGTCGAAGTTGGCGATGGAGTCCGGCTCCCGTGGGAGTCCGGGCGGAGTCCCCCTTGAGGTTGGAGTCGTGGATGGAGCCCGGCTCCCGTGGGAGTCCGGACGGAGTCCTCTCGAAGTTGATTCTGCTGAGAACTTCGGTTGTGGGTATTTTATACCCAACATATACAAAATAAGTATTTTTATGAGGGTACATATAGAATAGCAATTTTGCGAGGGTATTTATATAATTTTGCTTATTACGAAGGGTATACATACAAAAGATTCTATTACAAAATCATAAAATATCAGAATTTTTGAATATGAAGTAAGAAAAAATAAAAGAACTTTAATAGAGCTCTAGCCGCTGTACTCATTTGTACTACTATGAGATATTACCAACTCATGGCCCATATGGACGAGGAGATAAATTGCCCATATGGTTCAACTATTTTATATTAGTGGTTATATAACTATGACCATTGCCAACGATGTATATGTTATATGAGCTTTAGAGTATACTCTTTATCTAATCTGTGTGCAAGTCATGTTCTTTTGTAATAGTTGGTCACTTAAAATTTTATTGATACCTCTCATCTAGGTGTCCTTTGTATTATAGTCCCACATTGACTAATAAAATGGGCGCTATATGGATTTATTAGCTTGAGCTGGTCCTTCTTCTAACAATTTAAGCTTTTGAGCTATGAGTCCATAACAAGTGGTATAAGAGCCCAATGCATTGTACATCACAATCTTGATTTATCATATAGACCTCTCACTAAAAGATACAAGGGTCAAGAACTGCTAAGGTCGATGGGAACCAGGCCATGGGTAGCCCCGCTCTCTTGAGTAGGAGCCAACTATGGCTAGAGCATCACGAGGTTAGATATGAAAGATTAGCAAAGTCCCACATTGACTAACAAAAAAGGTGCTATATGGTTTATTAGCTTAGACCAATCCTCCTCCCTACAGCTTAAGATTTTATGTTGTAAGTTAGGGATACTTAGTCCCTTCTTTTTATTTTTCTTGAGATCCTTGCAAAGAAACTAAAGCATTTTTTTCAGTTGAATTTTTTTTAGTCTTCATTGCAAATGACACCTAGCAATCTCATTCCATTGTTCATCATCTTTTAGTCTTGAGCAAACTTTCTATCCCTAACTAATGTCTTGTTTCATGTATCCTCTGACCTTCTCATGGTCATCCATATTGTTGTGCAGTCCTTCTTTTAAGGCATGCATGTTAATGTATAATCACTGGCACATCATTTATATGTTTGCGTATACATTCAGGCTAGCAATGTATTTTTATAAGTTGGTTGTATTAATAAATAATTAGGATAGGGTGTTAATTTTTGTATCTTTTTTATCCATTCATACGTAGTATAGAAGTAATCTTCTGCTCCTTTCTTTTTAAGGATGCTAGTGAAGATGGAACTCCTTTACGTGTTTTATATTTTTTGAGAAAATGATAATGCTTAACATTATGTTTTTTGGATATGTCAAAAAATATTGTTACAAGCAACATATAGATATCACATCAAATAAAATCGCATGAAAAAATAGCCCTCTTTATTTTCTTTTTGTACATTTGAAATACTTTTATTTATTATTTATTTATTCATAAAAAAATTAATTTTAAATTTTTTTAAAATATTTATCCTTGTTCCTAGTAGATGTGTGAAACCTCTAGCACCAAGGAGTTCATAAATATGGAACTTCATCATAAAGAAATGCATTTGCATATGGCTATAATGCGTCAAAGTTCTTAACATCCTTATAAGTATTCTTGTCTATGGATATCAAAGACTCAATAATCATAATTACATCAAAAAACAAATGAGAGAACAATATTATCATAATCATCTAGTATTCTAACTTAACTAACTTAACATCTTAAACAAAGAAAAATTAACAACGTGGTTTGGCTTTTTTTTTTTTTGGACTTGCAGATTTAACTAAGCCATTAAAAAATTTGTAAGTCTCAATAGAGTTGGAACCATTTTTTAATAATTTTTTTTAGGTGTATACCCTACTAAATATGTAAAATTGCATGAATATTTTTATAAAACTTATTTAAATATTTTTTTTGCACGTCTATCTATTAACAATATTTCTATCATTTTAATTTTAAACAACTTATATCTTAACGATTTTGGATCACATGGGTGCATATTAAAAAAGAAAGAAAAAAGAGTATACATGCAAAGTAAATATTTTATAAGGGTGCACATGCAAATAGCAACTTAGCAAGAATATTCATATAATTTTACACATTAAGAAGGATATACATACAAAAAATTCTATTATAAAATCATAAAATATCATATTTTTTGAACATGAAATTAGAAAGATTAAAAAAAATTTAAAAGAGCTTTAGTCATAGCACTCCTTTGTATTACTATGAGACATTGCTAACTCATGGCCAAAATAGACTAGGAGATAAATTATCGGTTTGACTATTTTATGCTAGTGGTTGTGTAACCATGACCATTCCCATTGTTGTATATATTTTATGAGCTTTAGATATAGTATATTCTTTATCTGATCCTGTATGCAAGCTATATTCTGTGCAATAGTTGGTCACTTAAAACCCTATTGATAGCTCTCATCTAGATATTCCTTATGTTATAGCCTCATGTTGACTAATAAAATGGGTGCTACATAACTTTATTAACTTGTGCTAGTCCTTCTTTCAATAATTTAAGCTTTTGAGTTGTAAGTCTATAATAAGTGGTATAAGAGCCCAATTCATTATACATTATAACTTTTATTCATCATATAGATCCCTCACTAAGGGATAAAAGGGTCAAGAAAGACCTGCTAAGATTGATGGTATCTAGGCCATGGGTAGCCTCCATCTCTTGAGTAAGAGCCAACTATGGTAAGAGCATCATGAGGTTGGATATGAAAGATTGGCAAAATCCCACATTGACCAACAAAAGAGGCACTATATGATTTATTAGCTTAGACCGGTCCTTCCTCCCAACAGCTTAAGATTTTAGGTGGTAAGTTAGTGATACTTGGTCCCTTCTTTTTATTTTTCTTGGGATCATTATAGAGAAACTAAAGCATCTTTTTCAACTGACTTTTTTTGAGTCTTCATTGCAAATGACACCTCGCAATCTCATTCCAGTGTTCATCATCTTATAGTCTTGAGTAAAATTTCTAGCCCTAATTATGTACTTATTTAATGTATCCTCTGACTTTCTCATGGTCATTCATATTGATGTGCGGTCCTCCATATCTTTCTACGGTCGTCTATGTATGTTTACTAGATCATCTACTATTATTTCAATTATAAACTTCTTGTAAGTCTCACCATGCATATAGCTAAGCAGTAAATTTAGTACTCCATCCAGCATTTTTTACATACTAGTAATAATAAATACATTCATTAATTTATCTGGTATGCATGCAATTAGGGACACTATATAAGTGGGCATAGGATGATTTTTTTGGTAAACCTATCTTTATTAACCAATCTAGTAAAATTATATCTATATGAATTAGAAAATAAAATATGCAAAAAAAGCTAAAAAAATCTTTGACAAAGCAGTCCAAAAAGTAGTTCTTTATGATTAGCCACCTATATCATCATCCAATCAGCTGCACTATTAGTCTCTTTATGGATGTGTTTAACCTAGTAAACAGAAGAGAAGCAATCATTCTCCAACTATCTCTTAATAAATGAGAGGGACTAGTATTATCGTAAATTATTTGGAGAGCCAACGATCACAGTCAATGAGTTACCTTCAAGTATAATATGGGTCATTTTCAAATACCACAAACTTCAATCGTTCCCATGCAGCATGCAATTCAGCCATAGGGAATATTGTCTCAAACAAATGGACTCTCTTAGCTATCATTAAAACATCACTTGTACTTCTAATAACAAAATTGGCTCTATCATGATCTCCTATATTCAAAACAGTGCCACCAAAATTCATCTTAAGGAAACAAGAGAGTAGTAGCTCTCAAGAAAAGTAAATTATCTAAGGAGACACAAAAACTTCAAGATAGAAGCTATAGTTTTTTCTTGCTAATATACAATCTTTCAAAGTGCCAAACTCCTAAGCTAAAGTTGATGCTTGGAGCAAAATAAATCTTAAACTACAAGAAGCACCTTAGAACACCCATCCATTCCTAGTCAACCAAATCTAATATGCAATATAGAACATCAATACTATCTTAGACCTCTAGTTATCTGCCATAAACTTTTTTTTAACTTTCTAAAGAAAATCCTAAATAAATAGCCACCAAATGATATGTGCATCAATAATAGGAGCTTGTCTCCAAATATGCCCAACCAGATGACAATTCAGAACAACATGAGAAATCAATTCTTCCAAGCTTAGGCAAAGATTATAATTATTCAGGATATGTAGACTAGGCTAATGTAAAAAACTATGATATGAAAGTCGATTCCAAGTAATTTTTCATAAAGATAAGGCAATTCTATGATGAATATCAATCTTCCAAATCCAACCAAAATTTTGAGATGATGAAATTCCTGACATCATAAGTTTGTAAAAATCTAAAACTCTAAGGCTAGACCCCACTCCTATCTATCAACACTATCACCATCAAAATAGGTATAAAGAGAATTCTATCTATCACGTCTTTCAAAAAAAATGCTTAACATAGATGTATTCCATACTTGCTCACCATCCACTATAAGATCTTTCACTTTAAGATGCTACAATACACTGACATCCACAAGAATAGGCTATCATGTAATTGGATTAGAGGGGATCCATGAATCATGAACAACATTGATAGAGACCCCATTATCAATAAACCACTTAAGATTAGAAAATACCAATGAAACCGATGAACACATCTTCTGCCAAGTGGAAGAACTATTCTACTCAAATAGAAGAACTATCCCAAGCCAACATTAGGTAAGATAAAAAAGACCATGCTCCATACATTGCTCTCATCAAAGAAACTTATAAACCTTCACCAAATAAAATAAATCTTACAACACGTTTAGCCAATAATGCCTCACTTCTGATAATCAAAGAAGAAATTTTCAACCCATCTAATTGAAGTGGCTAACAAACACAATCCCAAGAAAGAAGATGAATCTTCCTAAAAGAATTTTTTGAACCCCATAAAAAAAATTCTTGATAATATCTTTGAACTTCATTAAAACATCTCTAGGAATAACATAGTTAGACATCAAATATATAGGAATTGTTGACAGAATAGATTTAATTAAAATTATTTTTTTATCATAGATAAACTCTCTTTTTCCATCTCTCTAATCTCTTTTAAACTTTCTAAGGCAACCCATTAAAATCAGCTAAAGATAATCTTCTATTTAATATAGAAATACCCAAATAACTCCAAGTTTCAATTGTTTCCCTAATATGCAAATAGTTTTTAATCCAATGTCAAGTTAAAGTATTTACCTTAAGGCTAAATTTGATAGATAATTTTTTTAAATTAACTCATTGTCTAAAGGCTCTGTAATAATAATCAAAAATTTAAGATAAAATTATAACATTAATCAACGTAGCTTGAGCGAATAAAATACAACATCAGCAAAGAGAAGATAAGAAATATAGATCCATGATCTTGCTGAATGATAGACTATTAGCGAATTGACCAAAACTATAGCATAAAGTATTCTAGATAAAATATCTGTATAAATAATAAAGAGATATAGATATAATGAACACTCTTGTATCAAGCCAATAGAATAATAAAAGATCTCTACAGGCATATCATTTATTGAGATGGCAAAAGATTGTGACTCAATACAACCCCAAATCCACTCACTCCATGAATCATAAAATCCCATATAGTGGAGGGAAGATAAAAGAACACTCCATTTAACTCTGTTTCCACATTCAAGTTGCTAGCCATATAATCTGAATAAGAAACAGTAAGCCAATGGTAATCAACTCTAACACCAGGCCATTACTACACCACTAATATACCTAAATCAAAAAAAATAAATAAGCCAAAACCCACAATAACCTTGCATCCCGAGCCATAATCCTACTAAAATCAGAAACGAAGGATGTCCATTGTAGACTACTAACACTGTCATTATGGTAAAAGAACAAAAGCGACTACACTGCCCGAAAAAGAATAGAATGAGAAAGGAAGATTGGTAGGTAGGGTAAGAAGAGTTTAGAAATATTTCACTAGTCTACATAATACTTACTAATTACTTATCCCATTGAAACCCGATTCCCAACCTATCTAAAATCCCAATCCGGTTTACTCGAGAGCATTGTTTTTTACTATTTGTTTTCTTTTTGGTAAATTTAGACACATATTTCATGAAAAAAAGAATCGAGATTCCAGTATATTACAATATAAAACTCATAAATATTTAGTTTCTCCTCCACTTATAATGCATCTCCTTTCCTTGACACCTCATTTTTCTTCTTTACATGTATTACAAGTGGTGAAGTAGATTATTTGAACTAGAAGCACATCAACCTTTTTAGATATATATGTCATATATATGGAATGGATTGCATGAATGATTGAAAGTCCTACGTCTGCTGCATCATTAATAAAATTATGGTTTTGTAATAAAAAGTAAGTATAATTATTTTATCATAATTTTGGTAAGGACTATCCGGGTAAGAGAGTTTGCCCTGCCACATAAGCCCAAAACTGAAAGTCCAACCTTAGAAAAGCCAACCTAAGAATCATTATTGCTGAACTTTTCCCTAAAAAAATAGCAAATCTTATTTTATTAATTTGTATTTGTTTTGATCATCAGTTTCTCGTAGCTTAAGCTATCCACTTATTTGTAGGAGAGGCAATTACCTTACTGATTTTCTAATAGAATTATAGAGTAAGAATCTATAATCAACTAAACAAAGAGATGGCTGCAGCTCTTTCTTTCCCCCTTTTTTTCTTGAAAAATCAGTTTACTTATTACAGCAACAGTCATTCTTAGATGGCCTGACATAATTCAGAGCCTGGAGATATTGTTAGAGGATATTATACTTCTCGAGGAAGTATATAATAATACTTAGTTAACAGAGGTATAGAGGTTATTATGCTTCTCAAGTTAGTGTACAATAACACTTAGTTGATGAGGTATACCTTTTGAGGACTTTAGTTTTTGTATACATATTATAGTCGACACCTTCTGCTCATCCCCAGTCTTATGACGACCTACAAAGTTGGCAACAAATCAAAGATTGCAGACAAATACAAGTGTGACCATCAACAGTGGATGAACAAGTACTGTGTATTAATACATAGAAGAAAATGGAACAGATGCACCCCTTTCTCAAATGAACCTAGTAAACCATGATTTTTAAATTACTCACATTGGATTAGTACATATGAGAGGAAAATGGTACTATGGGTTCCTTTTCTTTCAAACAAACAAAACAAAATCTTTGACACGAACCATAACTTACACTGAAAGCATTACTTGGGTTGCTAGATTCAATCAGATTTCTCTGTGATCCCTGTTGGAGCATTCCCTATTCCATGTCGATTGTTGAAAAAAATCATGAATGCAGAACTAGCTAAGCCGCCTACCACGGTGGGCAAGACCATAAGCAATGTCTTCTCCTCCGACTCGAACGATGGATAAAAGCATGACACAATGTTGCCATCCAAGAGTGCAATCACTGCAAGCACAATCAGAGAGAGGAATGCATGAACAAAATCACCATACCTCAGCTTGTACTTCGAGAGGACCTTCGAGCTAGCATTCGGGTCCGAGAAGGACCACAGCCCATCCTTTGTCACCAACCCATGGTAGACCTTTCCATCACTACCAATATAGCTATCAGAGAAGGAGGAGAAGCAACAAGAGAAGCCACAGATGGCGAGGAGGGCACCGCTCAAGTACTTGTTGACAGTGTGGCAATGGCCAGCGTTGGTTAATAGAGGGTTGAGGAATTGGAAGAGGAAGACAGTCCCAGAAGGGAGGAGTTTCATGAGGTCAGCCACTCCCTTGAAGGCCCTATCTCCTATAGTTTGTGCACTACTTCTGAAAGACTTGGACACTGAATTCATTTTCTTAGAGGATTGTTGGTAATTTTTTGCCATGCTGTTTGTTGTCTTTGTGTCTATGTAATCTAAATCCATGACTGTCCAAAAGGAGACTTCTTCTCTTCATATTTGTAAGGTGAGTGAGCTGCCAATAGTAGAGTAAGAGAGAATGTTGCTTGCAAGTATAGTTTGGCAGCAGTTATTTAGCTTGCACTCTTTGGTATGCTAGCTCGTCTTAGAGCTTTAGCCAATCTAAGTTTATCTTCAAAGTAATAGTCACAGTGAGGATTGGCTGATGGTCAAATGATTCCAAGGAATCTTGGATCTGAAAAACAAATAGGATACTCATTCTACCCTACCAAGAAAAGAGCCCTCCTACCATTGCTTTATATCCCCCACAAAACACACACACACACAGAAAGGTGAGCCTCTCATACCATTTGATATCAACAAAGAAATGGTAACAGGGTTAAGTGAGATAACAAAGGAATAAGGGGGAGCAAGACTGGAGTACAGATGAACTCCAAACTTCACCTCTCTAACTGCTTGTCTGAAATTGGCAAGCTAGTCTCTGACCGATGCTAACAAGGTTTGAAAGTCTGAAGCTGGATAGCAGCATAAATTGTACAAGTCATGGCAAATTTTTAGCATCCTCGAAACTAGACTTGCTGAAGATTGCAAGACAATTACTAAATTACAAAATTCACTAATTTTTAATTTTTCAGAAAAAAAAAATGAAAACAACAAGACAATTACTAAATTGTACCACAATGATTTGATATATTAGGTGGGATTAGGACAGAGTACTTGTGATCTCTTTCTCCTAAAGGCAACTATCATATTTTTAATAAGCTTTTCTTCCACAATTTTAGCTCCAACATAGGATCATGCTACATGTAATTACTATATGATATGTGATATCTCGTTTTGAAACCTACCGAGTATTACATGATGGACCTCTCACTGGACCACCACACTTCTCACCATCTGCCAGTGGTGCAGAGGCTTTGGAACATTTTTCAAATTTGGTACTACTAGTATTACAATCCATGGTTAAGCATCTCACTTTAGATCTTAGAAGGGAGAGGAATGCTAATCAAGGGATTGAGGCCAAGAAATTTGAAGTTGCATCATCATACCAGCCAACGTCTGTCCAATTGAAAATTCAATATTCTTCTAACCACTCATTATAGGACTGATACAAATTACTATCACCTGATTATCAAACCTTTTCCATAACCAAAAACTATTGTTGATTTAACTGACCATTCTTTCATCATACATCACGTGCATATTATGTATAAGCATATTTAGGGAGCAGTCACATCAATTATTAGGATGACAAAATTCATATGATCTGGGGTTGAGACTACACTTGTTGCATATTCTGTTAAGCTATCATTCTCAAGTTTATTAATTTTCTTAACTTAAGTTTATACGTCATAGTCATCAAGGATTTAGGATTAAAAACATCGATGGGATGCATGGTTCAAGTGAGATACAATGTAGATCTAATTTTCTATTCATTCATGTGATTTTGGTGTTCCAGAGAGACCACCATAGCTCCTCTCTTCTCGAGAATCTGTATCTCCTTTATAGTGGTGTAAAGAGCTCTCTCTCAAGTATAAATATAGGTTTAGCTCTCATACAAAATTAAAGCAGCTAACGACCCATCTTTGCAAATCAAGAACTATGAGATCATCCATTTTATTCCACGGTGATAGAGGGATCATACCATTTGGATTTTTTTTTTCTTTTTTTTTTTTGAGGTCCAGAGAAAACAACAATCAATAATTTTTCTAATTCTCCTTTCACAAAAGAAAACATAAAAAAGCTTTCATTTTTTTTTATTCTCACTGATATATCGCTCTGAGACCTTGAAAATAAATAATTTTTGACATAGAGATATTTTTAATAGAGTAAGTAGGAAGCCAATTGTGAAACTTAATTTGAATAGCTCATACTCCATATCAAGAATTGGCAACTTGGAGACCACCCCCAACCACCATGCATGTGATGTCTCATGGACATCATGATCGCTTCAAATTACAAGTATGTGAAATACATGGCATTCATGTACAACCTCCTGCTCATATATCACATTCCGCTCAAACTGTAAAGTCAAATATCTGCTGCATTATCAAAGGAACGTCTGATTTGGCGCCAAACTGTGTGGGTTATGACCATGTTAATTATCCTATACTATTTTTCTTTTCTTTTTTTTTTTTCCTGAGAAGTTTGGAGGAAATAAGAGTCTCCCCATAGGATTATATTATATATGAATGGGTAGAACGTTGATAGGGTGGGTCTTAAAACTCTTCATAGTGGAGTACCTATAGAGCTTAATACTTTCTCTTTCTGCTTTTTTTCTACATTAAGGTGTAGGAATGAGAGCGGGTCATGGCTCTCCGTATATGGCCTCCGTGTTGCATGCACCAGGTGCAATTGGACTACGTCAAATCCCATGGAGGATAACACGCTACGCTACCCCTTGTGTTGCACCAACTTCCGGTTGCGCGCTATCCACCATCCATATGCTCTGGGATTTGCTCTAATTCACTTGCACCTGCAGCATGCAATAATTTTTCCTGTATATGAAGATAAGACTGCAAAAGTTTGATCCTTTTAAAAGTAGCAGGAACTTTATATTTCAATTTTTTGAACTGCTTTCATACTAGAGTGGTGTGATGCTTGTATGTATCAAATCAAAAAAAAATGAGAGCTTAATACATTGGAACAATTTTAACCCCTTTTTTTTTTTTTTTTTTTAAGTATACAATGATACGTGTACGTGAAAATAGCTATTGCGGGTGCAGTGGTTAGGGATAGCAAAATTAACCCGACCCGATGGGTATACACCCTATCCGAACCCGGTCAAATCCGAAAAATAGGGTTTGACTGGGTTTGGATTCGGGTTTGGATAAAACCCGAAAACTATAGTACGGGTATGGGTAGGGTATGGGTAGTGCTATTTTCTACCCGATCCGAACCTATGGATATGGATAATATCCGAACCCATATCCGAATATATATATATATATATATATATATATATATATATATATATATATATATATATATATATATATATATATATATATATATATATATATATATATATATATATACACACACACATATCCGAATATATATATACATATACATATATACATATCCGAATATATATATACATATACATATACATATACATATAATATATATATATATATATATATATATATATATACATATACATATAATATATATATATATATATATATATATATATATAATATATATATATATATATATATATATATATATATATATATATATATATATATATAGACACACACACACACATATACACACACACATATATATGATCTCTCTCTCTTTCTCTCTCTCTCTCTCTCTATATATATAATTATATATATGTATGTATGTATATGTATGCATGCATATATGTATGCATGTATGTATGTGTGTGTGTTAGAAGTGTGTATGTGCGTATGTATGTATGTATGTATATATATATAATTGGTAATTCTATTTTTGATTGATAATATGCATAAAATTATTTTACTTTTTTTTTTGTATAGAATGGATGGGTATGGGTTGGGTATGGGGCAGGTATGGATTGGGTATGGAGAAATGAGTTACCCACGGGTATCCCCGAATCCGTTGGGTATGGGGATGGGTATCTCTTTTCTTACCCGATTGGGTATCGGGTAGGGTTTCGGTATAGGGTATTAAGTTCGGGTTTGGGGATGGGTAGTATACTATCCGACCCAAATCCTACCCATTGCCATCCCTAGCAGTGGTGGTCTTGGTAATTAAGCAAAACATTAACTAAAATTGAGGGAGAAAATGTTGGGCTGTTGGGGTTGGGATGCAAACAAAGGATGAGCGAGGGACTGGGCATGAGATCATATGTTGCAACTTGGTTCTCTCTTTCTTGCTTTGATGGAAAATGGTGACGTTCCTTGTGGGAGGGCAACCTACTACAATAGAAAATCTAAAACATTCGGAGATGCTTGGTTCGTCATTATAATTAAAATCAAAATGAAAATCAGAATGACTTCAAATTAAAATCGAAATGGCCAAATCCACTGTTGGGGAATACCCACCGACCGACCGATCGATGGCCGGAGGGGCCGACCGACCGACTTACGACCGGAGGACCGACCGACCGACTTACGGCCGGAGGACCGACCGACCAATTGACAGTCGGACCGACCGACTGACGCCATCATCGGCTTACGACCGACTGAGGATATGTCGGGCGCACCTTTCCCGACCGACTGAACCCGGAGGTCTGATGGCCGACTCACGTAAAACTCGCCGACCAACGGAGGAGTCCGACGCCACTCAGCTGGCCACCGATTTAGGATCGGTCGACTCCTCCAATCGCCGTACAGCCGCCAGACCTTGTCAGTTCTGACAGCAACATGCGGCACGGCCATCTGGAGGCATCGTCCCGCTGAGGGCATTGTCAACCCTGGTGATTTGACAGCCCCACGGCGACATGACACTTTCACGGCGACTTTGACAGTCTACAGTGAGTTGACAGTTCCTCACTTGTCTGCGCCATTAATGACGGCGCCATACCGTGCTCCACTATATAAACCGGGGAAGGCAACAGTACAAGGGAGATCTCTCCATTCTCGCCTTCGAAACCACCAGGCTTGCTCCTCCCTCTCCCTCTCTCTCTCGATCGAGCTCTCTGTCTTCATTTCACTGTTGCCCAGTCACCTCTCTGACTTGACCGTCGGAGGGTCCCTGCCGGAGCCGCCTCCGATCAGTGTGGACTTCTCATTTTTGCAGGTGCACGTTCCCCGGCGATCGGGCGACGAGGCGATTGGCCGCAACAGATTGGCGCGCCAGGTAGGGGACAGAATGACAAAGACAAGAGCCCAACGATCGAGGATCACCAGATCGGCAAGGCGCTCTTCCCGTCGGGAAGGGGCCTCCCTGCCACCGCCGGCGGCGGAGCCCAGCTCTCTACACCCCGCGGTGACCACCGAGGCGCAGATCGCGGCCATCGTACGGCAGATGACCATACTGATGGACGCGGTCAAGAGCCTCCAGCAACAACCGGCGGCCCGTCCGATGCCCTCCAGGAGCAGCCACCGATGACCGCGCCGATCCCTGTCGCCTCCGCGCGAGCGCCCTCAACAGCGCTCCCACGGAGAAGAGGAGGAGCGGCCCTGGCGTGCTGACCAACGGTCCCAGCAGCCCTCTCCTTCCCTGCTGGAACGGGCCAGGAAGGAGAAACGACCGCGCACGCCGTCAGCCTCCCTTTCGGAATCTTCCGGAGACCCCACTCCTGGGGTCTCCCAGCATCGACGGGCGGACGACTACGAGCGCCGGTTCGAGGAAATCGACCGCCGGCTCGCGCAGTTGCAGGTGGACGGTCAGAAGTCTTCGAACGACGTCGACTTCCAGACCGCCCAACCTCTCTCCCGACTGGTCCTCGACGAACCGATTCCCAGTCGGTTTAAGATGCCGCACGTGGAGCCATACGACGGCTCCACCGACCCAGTCGACCACCTCGAGAGCTATAAAGCTCTCATGATGATTCAAGGGGCAACCGACGCTCTTTTTTGCATCGGCTTCCCTGCTACGCTCCGCAAGGCTGCCAGGGCCTGATACTCCGGTCTCCGATCGGAAAGTATCCACTCCTTCGGGCAGCTCGAGCACTCGTTCGTGGCCCATTTTAGAACCAGCCGAAAGCCGCCGCGAACGTCGGACAGCCTTTTCTCCCTCAAGCAGGGGGAAAATGAGACGCTCCGACACTTCGTGGCGCAATTCAACACGGCCACGCTTGAGGTCCGGGACCTCAACGAAGACATGGCTGTCTCAGCCATGAAGCAGGGTCTGAGGGCGTCCCGATTCACCTACTCTCTGGACAAGACCCTCCCCCAGACATACGCCGAACTACTGGAGCGCGCGTACAAGTATATGCGCGCAGACGAAGGAGCGTCCGACCGACGCTTGGCCGAGCCCAGAGGCCCGAAAGAGAAGCGGAGGAAAGGTCGGGAGCCCGTCGAACCCAGCAGGCCCCCGACCGATAGTCGGGTCTCGCCACCCCGACGAATCCAAAAATCACCCCGACAACAGACTCCAAGGCCGGCACGCCCCAGGTATGACTCCTACACTCCTCTCTCCGCTCCTCGTGCGCAGATTTTAATGGAGATCGAAGGGGAAGAATACCTGCGACGGCCTCCGCCTCTGAAGGCAAAAGGCCTCGACCGTCGGAAGTACTGCCGATTTCACCGAGGCCACGGCCACAACACCGAGCAGTGCATCCAGCTGAAGGATGAGATCGAAGCTCTCATCCGCCGGGGGTATCTCGACAAATTTCGGAAGGGTCCGCCGACCCGACCAGTTGCCGATCGACGATCCCAGTCGACTGAAGAAGCGGCGAACAATCAGCCGACGGCCGGAGTCATCAACATGATCTCCAAACGGCTGGGCCCGGGGACATCTGCGGGAGGGGAGCCGACGAAAAAGCCGCGCCTGGACGACGTAATCACCTTTACGGAGGACGACGTTCGGGGCATCCAAACTCCCCACGACGATGCTGTTGTTGTGTCGGCGACAATAGCAAATTATGATGTAAAACGAATTTTTGTTGATAATGGAAGTTCGACAAATATTTTGTTTTACTCGACCTTCTCCCGGATGCAACTGTCAACTAACCGACTTAAGAGGGTCTCCATGCCCTTGATCGGCTTTGCCGGAGATGCCGTCACGACAGAGGGAGAAATCACCCTGCCCGTGACGGTCGGCACCGAACCACGGCAAAGCACGGTACACTTAACTTTCACGGTCGTCCAAGTTCCTTCGGCCTACAACGCCATACTTGGACGACCCGGACTGAACGCCCTCAAGGCGATCGTCTCGACGTACCATCTCCTCGTTCGGTTCCCGATCAAAAACGGAATCGGGGAGATGCGTGGGGATCAACAGCTCGCCCGACGATGCTTCCAAACTCCGCTCAAAACGACGAGTCGAAGGGCTCCCTGACAATCGACAAGCTGGACCAACGGGAGGAGGAAGAGCGTGGTTCGCCGGCCGAGCAGCTCGAGGCGATCCCGATAGGAGAAAATCCTGACAGGAAGGTTTGGGTCGGGTCTCAACTGCCCGACCCAGAACGACGCCGACTGACGGAGCTGCTGACGGCTAACGCCGACTGACTTGCTTGGTCAGCAGTAGATATGTCGGGCATCCCCCCGGAAACCATAACCCACCGACTCAACATCGACCCAACGATGAGGCCGGTAAGGCAGAAGAAAAGGTCCTTCGCTCCGGAGAGGCAGAGGGCCATCGACGAAGAAGTGGACAAGCTACTCGAAGCAGGCTTCATCCGAGAATCCACGTATCCCGATTGGCTTGCCAATGTTGTCATGGTCAAAAAAGCCAACGGAAAGTGGAGGATCTGCATCGACTACACCGACCTCAACCGGGCCTGCCCAAAGGATAGCTTCCCACTTCCCAAGATCGACCAGCTGGTGGACGCGACGTCCGGATTCCGACTGCTCAGCTTCATGGACGCCTTCGCCGGGTACAACCAGATCCGGATGGCGCCTGAAGACGAGGAGCACACCGCGTTCGTGACTCCCAAGGGCCTCTACTGTTATCGGGTGATGCCCTTCGGACTGAAGAACGCCGGCGCCACCTACCAGCGACTTGTCAATAAGGTCTTCAAAGACCAGATCGGGCGCAACATGGAGGTGTACGTGGACGACATGCTGGTGAAGAGCACGCAGATCTCGGACCATGTTCAGGACCTCGAGGAGACCTTCCGCACCCTTCGACGACACCGAATGAAGCTCAACCCGACCAAGTGCGCTTTTGGGGTGACCTCAGGGAAGTTCCTCGGATTCCTCGTTTCTCAGAGAGGGATCGAGGCCAACCCTGAGAAAATAAAGGCGATCCTCGACATGCGTCATCCGAACATCAAGAAGGAGGTCCAACAGCTGAACGGAAAAATCGTCGCCCTTAGCCGATTCATTTCTCGATCAGCTGAAAGGTGCCTCCCGTTCTTCAAAACTTTGCATCACGCAAATGGATTTTCTTGGTCGGATGAGTGCCAACAGGCCTTTGAAGACCTGAAAAAGTACTTGGCTTCCCCGTCGCTGCTCGTAAAGCCGCAGGACGGGGAGACCTTGTATCTCTACTTGGCCACATCTTCTGAGGCGATCAGTTCGGTGCTCGTCCGAGAAAATGAGTGCCGAACCCATCAGCCTATCTACTACACCAGCAAAGTGCTCCACGACGCCGAGGCCAGATATTCGGAGACGGAAAAGATGATTTTCGCCCTGACCGTCTCCGCGCAACGACTTCGTCCATACTTCCAGGCCCACGCCATAGTGGTGCTCACCAACCAGCCCCTGAGGGCAATATTGCACCGACCCGACACATCTGGACGACTCGTGAAGTGGGCGATGAAGCTCAGCGAGTTCGACATTCAGTACCGACCAAGGCCCGCCCTGAAAGCTCAGGTCTTGGCCGACTTCATCGTCGAATGCCCGGCAACCGACCAAGGGTCGAGAACTGAAGACCCGGGACGAGATGCGGTCTCTGAGCCAGACCCGATCTCCACGTGGGTACTCCACATCGACGGAGCCTCAAACGCTCAGGGAAGTGGGGCCGGGCTCCTGCTCACGAATTCGGATGGGGTGGTCACTGAGTACGCCCTCCGGTTCGACTTCGAGGCCTCCAACAACCAAGCCGAATACGAGGCACTCCTCGCTGGCTTGAGGATGGCGAAAGAGCTGGGCGTCGACAGCCTCCGGGCTTTCTCCGACTCTCAGCTGATCGTGGGGCAGGTCAAGGGCGAATTCGAGGCGCGAGATCCGACCATGGTCAAATACCTTCAGAAAGTGAAGGACCTCGTGGCACGCTTCAGGTATTTTGAAATTTCCCACATCCCTAGGTCGGAGAACGCCCGTGCCGACGCACTTTCCAGACTGGCGACTTCGGCTTACGATTCCTTGGGTCGGACGTTCGTGGAGAACCTCGAGCAGTCGAGCATCGATCGGATCGAAGAAGTACAGCAGCTGACCGTCGAACCGAGTTGGATAGACCCGATCATTCGGTATCTGACCGACGGGATCAGCCCCGAAGATCCTGCGGAGGCCAAGCGACTCCGATGGTCGGCCTCTCAATATGTAATCATGGATGGCCGACTCTACAAAAGGTCGTTCTCCCTTCCCCTGCTAAGGTGCTTGGGACCGACCGACGCCGACTACGCTCTCCGAGAGGTTCACGAAGGAATTTGCGGAAATCACTTGGGGGGCAAGTCCCTGACCTACAAGGTCCTGCGACAAGGTTATTACTGGCCTACCATGAAGAAGGACGCGGCCGAGTTGGTCCGGAGGTGCGAGCCATGTCAAAAGTATGCCAACATTCAACACCAACTGACCAGCCAAATTGCTCCTATTGTCGCTCCATGGCCCTTCGCCCAGTGGGGGGTCGACATTCTCGGTCCTTTCCCGCCAGCGTCGGGTCAGAGAAAGTTCATAGTCATCGCCATCGACTACTTCACCAAATGGGTGGAGGCCGAACCATTGGCGCAAATCACCGAGCGGAAGATGGAGGACTTTATCCAGAAATCCGTCATCTTCAGGTTCGGATTGCCGCACACCATCATCACCGACAACGGACGGCAATTCGACAACCAGGACTTCAGAGACTTCTGCGCCAGGTTCCACATCAGGCACCGACTGACTTCAGTCGGGCACCCACAGTCCAACGGCGAGGTCGAGGTGACCAACCGAACCTTGCTCCACGGACTCAAGACCCGACTAAACGAAGCCAAAGGCCTCTGGGTCGACGAGCTAGGCTCCGTTCTGTGGGCTTACCGAATGACCCCCCCCGTTCCGACCGGGGAGTCGCCTTTCAGTTTGGCCTATGAAACGGAGGCCATGATCCCGCTCGAGATTGGACTGCCGTCTTCAAGGGTCGAGCGGTATCGAGAGCCGGACAACTCCGAGAGTCGGAGGGCCGACCTAAAACCTCCTCCCCGAACTGCGGGACGAGGCCCAAATTCGCATGGCTTCGTACCGACAGAGGGTCGCTCGGTATTACAATGCCAAGGTCAGACCGAAGCTCTTCAGGACTGGCGACTTGGTCTTGAGGAAGGCAGAAGTATCGAAGCCCCTGGACCAAGGGAAGTTGGCTCCAAACTGGGAAGGACCCTACAAGGTAGCAGACACTTATAGTCCGAGAGCCTACCGACTGGAGACCCTTGAGGGGAAACCCATTCCACGAACTTGGAACGCCGACAACTTGAAGCTGTATCACCAATGAACTTTGTAATTCGATAGTCGGAATACAAATTCAGTTTGAAAATTCGGAGTTTTAACTCTTCGACTAATGATCGGTGCTCACCAAGCTCAAGCCCCGACATACCAACGTGGACTTAATGTCCGCCTGGAACCGACGACCTTATCGACGATACGTCGGACCCTTACAAGGACCGATGCACCCTTATGGACGGGAGTTACACTCCTTCGACCTTCGATGACACATCGGACTCTTAAGAGGACCGACGCGTCTACATTGATGGGAGTTGACACTCCTTCTACGGTCGAACTTTCGGACCAAACCGTCGGCTAACAAGCCGATCGGGCCCCGACCAAAAAGAGGTGAAAAGCCTACGCAACTGACGTCGCGACTTTCGACCAGGCTACGGCCGGTCGAGGGATATTCGGCTTACCACCGTCTATCGTACAACGCGACCTTAGTCGCATCCACGACTTGCCGACCGAGCCACGACCGGCCGGACGATATTCGGCTTACCACCGTATATCGAAAGACACAGAATGAATACCCGACACAAGAACATCGGGATCCGACTTGTTGTCGTTCCCCCGACAATGCGTCGGATGACGTTCGACTGAACGCGTCAGCGGAAGCCCGACTACCGAACCTTTGCAATGTTCGATCGGCTCCCGACTCAACAAGACGCGCCCGACTGACGAGCTCGACTATCAGAAGCCGATCCAAAGTCGGAACTTACCCCACCTTGGTAGCGGCACGATTTGCCGAACGTCCTACCGACTTATGTGAGTTAGCGACTTACACAAGTTAGTGACTCATTAAGACATTCAACCATACATCTGAAAGAAGTAGACAAGGGGAAAGCGGAAGAAGTCTTCATTTAAAGTTTTCATTCAAAGTGTACAAAGTCGGGTTGAAGCCCGATTACATGTATTTAAAAAAATAGAAAAAGCAAAGGAAAATCGGTAAGGCCCGATCACCCGTCTGAGTCGATCTCCTCGACCGACGGAAGATCGGGGATGACTGGTGTGTCGGCCACGATCGGAGCTGGGTCGACGGCTGGAGCTGGTCCTTCGGTCGGCGGGGGACTGGCAGTCGGCGCCGCTTCCTCCGGGACGGCTTCCTCCGCAGCGACGACGCCTCCCGATGGCTGGTCGGCCATCTCCTCGGTGGCTTCCTCCTCGGCCCTCGGTGGGACGATGCTGCTAAGGTCAAGCTTCGGGTACAAGACCCGAACTGCCTCCCGACCATCCTCGTACCCTACCCGATACGAGGCGAAACCCGACTCGAGCATCTCCTCCCGATACTGGTCGGAGGCCCGGAAGTCTTCAACCGCCCGATCGGCCGACTCCTTAGCCGACCTTGCCTCTTCCTCCGCCCGGCCGAGCGACTTCCTCGCCGACTCTGCCTCCGCCTTTGCTATGTCGGCATCAGCTTGGGCGATCGAAAGCTCCTCCTCAGCCTTGGCAAGCTTCTCCAGGCTCACCCGGAGCTGCTCGCGCTCGCCTTGGAGTTCGGCGGCAACGCCGTCCCGTTCGTGCCGAAGACGACGCACGGCCCGACCCTTATGTCTGGCCTCCTTCTTGGCCGACCTAAGCTCGGACCCAAGCCGGGAGACCTCGTCTACTAACTTGGCCTCCCGGTCGGCCGACTGCTGAAGATGGTCGACCAGCATTGCCTTCTCGGCTTCGGCCGCCGCCGACCTCTCCTTATAAGCGGCCCGGACGTTACCGAACCTCCGGTACCCGGCCTCCAGTTCCGACATTGTGTAGATTAGCTACCGTTGCAAATGCTTCGTCAGGATCACATAATGAGAAAAATCTCTAAGGAAAAGAGAAGGTGATGCAAAGCTTACCTCGACCATAGTCGGGTAGAACTTGGACAGCATCTCGGTTACCTGCCGAGATCTCAGCGACTCCACGTCGGCCGGAAGAAGGATCCCCTGGCACAACCTCCTCGCCAGGTTGTGGTCGGCCAACGCCGACGCTCCTTCGGGGAACTGTGCGCTGGGCGGCACAGACCGGCTCCCCGACCTTGTTTCGTCCGCGGGGTCCATCGGGGCTTTCCCTCGATCGGCTGCCCCGACCGACGGAACCGGCAGCGAGGGGATGCTCGAAGTAGAACCAGCACCCCCCGCTGCGGCCACGGACGCCGCCGGATGATGTTCGATTTCCCGAACGACATCCGGCTCCACCGCCTCCGGTGATGCCGCCGACGCTCCTTCGGCCGCCTCTCCCACCGGCCTCTCCTCCGTACGCGCCGTCGGAGCCGCGAGCGCGATGACGGGCTCTGACTGATCGGTCACCGACGCTTCGACGATCGGCATCGCTGGAGCGGGCTTCTTCGACGGGCGCGAAGGTCCGGCCCCCGATGCTGGCCTCTTCCTTGTCGCGAATTGTCGAATCTCCGCGTCTGTCGGCCGCATTCTTGGAGGTGTCCCTGCAATACCGACAAAGGTGTTAACTAAAAAACCGGACTAAGGGCCGGATGAAAAGGAGATCGGGAGATCGGACGATACCTAGTCGGTGGACCAAGCTTAAGCCAGCGTCATAGAGAGCTTGTTCGGTAACAAGCTCCCTCTGCTTCGGGACCGACATATCTTTTAGTCGGTGGAAGTCCTCCCGGTCGTCCGCTTCCACCCGGCTATTGTCATTGGCTTCGGTTCGGGGCACGCCCCAGTGAGAAGGAAAGCCCCAAGAAGATGGAGAAGAAACGAAGAAGAATTGGTTCTTCCACCTATGGTGGACGATGGAAGACCGGTGATAAAGGAAAGGCCCTTCCGGGGGTTGAAGAGCCACCACCCTCAGGCTTTAGGGTGGGGTCGGAGCACAAAGAAGGCCCGGAAGAGAGAAATGCGAGGGTTGGTCGGCAAGAGCTGACACAACAACGCAAAACTGATTATGAGACGGACGGAGTTCGGCGCTAGTTGCGCCGGACAGAGTCCGTAATAGTTCAGAAGATTCCGGACGAACTCCGGAATCGGGAGCCGAAGACCCGCGCGAAGGTCCTCGACATACAGCGCCAGCTGGCCGGGCGGAGGGCTGTTAACCCGACCGCCGGCCCCTGGGGTGGACAGTTGAAACTGCTCCGGGATGCAATACTGCTCCCGAAGCCGATCAACATTCGGCCCCGAAAGCGAGGAAACCTCAACTTTCGGAGTCGACCGGGAGTCGTCAGTCGGATTTTCCGACCGAGCTCCCTGAGTCGGATTCCTGGCCATTGTACCGGAACCGAACAAGAAGAAGGGGCGAAGAAGAAGAAGAGGAGGACGAAAGAGGGACCACGAACCGGAGGAACTCCTCTGGAAGCAAGAAAGCTCTGCCCGCGACGACTGAGAAATCGCCCGGACAGAGTTTCGACAGCAAAATGGCAATGGTGGGGTCTTGGGTCCGAGAGGTCCTATATATATAGGCCCATCCAACGGCCAAGATGACTCCTCGTCGACCGAAGCTCCATGGATGCGCGACACGTGGCGACCTCCGGATGGCCTGAGAATTCGGCGCGCCCCGTCCCGGGACGGCCGCACCGCCCATATTAAATGCGGGGGGCGCCGGCCAACCACCTTCGACACGTGGCACGCGGGGACGCGGTTCCGCCTTTATGCGCCCGCGCCGATTCGCGTTCCCGATGAGACGCCTGACAGCGCCCCGCGCTCCCACGATCGGCGCCGGATATCCGATCGTCTAACACCGTATCGTCCGACGTCCGATCCCCTGACATCGATGTAACGTCTGACGACGACAAGATGCGACGTCTGACACCTGACGCCGACGTGACATCTGACACCGACTAGACGCCCAAATCGCTTGACATTTATGAGGCGCCTGACATCGGATCAACCGGCGGTACGGTCGGATCTGTGCATGCGACAAACCCACTCCTAGTCGCCCAGGATTGCTGTCCGAATAAAAGCATCCGCCAGCTCACCATCCGACTCAGGAGTGGAGGGGGGCAACTGTTGGGGAATACCCACCCACCGACCGACCGATGGCCGGAGGGGCCGACCGACCGACTTACGGTCGGAGGACCGACCGACCGACTTACGGTCGGAGGACCGACCGACCAATTGACAGTCGGACCGACCGACTGACGCCATCATCGGCCCATCATCGGCTTACGACCGACTGAGGATATGTCGGGCGCACCTTTCCCGACCGACTGAACCCGGAGGTCTGATGGCCGACTCACGTAAAACTCGCCGACCAACGGAGGAGCCCGACGCCACTCAGCTGGCCACCGACTTAGGGTCGGTCGACTCCTCCAATCGCCGTACAGCCGCCAGACCTTGTCAGTTCTGACAGCAACATGCGGCACGGCCATCTGGAGGCATCGTCCCGTTGAGGGCATTGTCAACCCTGGTGATTTGACAGCCCCACGGCGACATGACACTTTCACGGCGACTCTGACAGTCTACAGTGAGTTGACAGTTCCTCACTTGTCTGCGCCATTAATGACGGCGCCATATCGTGCTCCACTATATAAATCGAAGAAGGCAACAGTACAAGGGAGATCTCTCCATTCTCGCCTTCGAAACCATCAGGCTTGCTCCTCCCTCTCCCTCTCTCTCTCTCTCTCGATCGAGCTCTCTGTCTTCATTTCACTGTTGCCCAGTCACCTCTCTGACTTGACCGTCGGAGGGTCCCCGTCGGAGCCGCCTCCGATCAGTGTGGACTTCTCGTTTTTGCAGGTGCACGTTCCCTGACGATCGGGCGACGAGGCGATTGGCCGCAACATCCACCAAAATATTTGGTACGTGATCGAAATTGAAATCAAAATTGAAATGAAAATTTAAATCCATAGAGAAAAGTAAGGATTGAGTTCTATATAGATTGGGCCATTCCCATTCTATCTCAGAATCGAAAATGGAATAAGATTCCTCCCAACCCAACTAAATAGTTGGAATGAGAGTCACCCATTTCTATTCACTCCCTCTAATCAAGCACCCTCTCAAATTAATAGAGAAATTAACTGGACGGACATGGCAAGCTACATAGATATTTGCTACTAATTTCAGTGCAGAGGGCTTTCCCTGTGTCCTGATGTCAATCTTCTCTAACTTTGCTTACCAGAAATGGACTGTTCCCTAACCCGTAACCATTCATTTTGCATCAATATATTGATTCGTTTGCTTCAATGATGGTACCAGCTTTTGCTTCAAAGCTAGACATATTGCTTTGCGAAATAGATTAGAGATAAAGTTATTTATTTGAATATTTTTAAAAGATAAAAATATTATTTAAAAGAAAAAATTGTAGACATCAGTGAAACGAAAAATCATAACCAAGGACCAAGTTGTTTAATTCATATTTCCCTGTCACTTCTCCTCTCATTGTAGTTTTTTTTGAGGAAAATCCTCTCATTTTAGTTCCGGCTACACATCTTCAGAAAGCGAAAGCTTATGAAGTAGAATAATTAAGAATATTAGAGAAACAATGGACCTGTTATTGGGAATTAAAACTTCACTTTATGAACTTTGAGTTTACAACATCTTTCTCCACATCACTGATACTTGACAAGATCCTTGAGACAAATAGTAAGTAATAACAATCAGTAATAACTAAATAATAATAAAGTTTAGAAAAACCTGGTATTGGCAGCTTAAAAAGAACTTTTATGTAGACGTAGAAAGGACAGCTTCTAATTTTCTTTTTTCAGAGCTTACCACTCAGCCATATGGTGGAAAAAGGCTCGATAGAAATAGGAAGATCTTTCAGAACAACCTCTTGTATAGCTAGTTGGCATAGATCTGGCTGTGCTTGTATACATTTCAAAACTCTTGAAACGAATTTATGGGCTTCGGTTGTATCTCCAAGACTTGTTGATGGTATGAATAGTTATATGAGGTCATTTGTATGTGTTTGGCATGTATTCATTTCAAGAGAAGCCTATTTTTCAATCATATAAAACAAAGAGGTGCACAGGTGGTGGCTTCAATAAGTTGACTATTGGCTCAAAGAGGTTAATACAGATTTTACAGGAGATGCACATCATGCAGTATCTGAGGTTTCTCAAGAATGCTCAAGGTAAACTCTATTTTCAGGACGGTTAGAGCCATCTGAATTAGAAAACCTAGGCAAGAATATTCTTGAGAGAGAAGGAAGACTCATCAAGGAAAGGTTCAATAGTCAATAGCCGAGGATTGGAACCTAGGTTAATCATCGTGGTGCTTCATTGCAAAGATCAGAGATGGAAGACCGTTCCATCGCTTTCAAATGTGAATTTAAAACTAGGAAGATGGAAAAGTAATTCTAATTGCATTGCTCCTCCATTGCACCAATGGGCGGTGGAACCCATTTGATCAGATCTGAGAAGAGGAATGGGAAAAATATAATGTCCTCTTTACTTCATCATCTGCTAATAGGACTTGATGACCGGGCCTTTACCTTGGAATAAAGGATCTACCATTATGCTAACCAATTAACAGTGAACACCGATGCAAAAAATAAAATAATTAATAAATAACTGCATGACTTAGAGAAGCTGTGCAACCTGCAACAAGTTAAAAGACATTTCCTGGTTAGTTGCAAGACGATAATTGGGGGTGAAATATACAGAGCCTGGTGGCCGGTATTAGTCTGTCAGCATTCAGGTCTCACCTTTTCAGAGGTTAGTCAATCTCTCACAAGAAATGAAAACAAACACAATTCGTAATCTACACTTCTGTCAATATAAACCAAACTAAAAAAAGAAATCAAAATTTAGAATTTCAGAAACATATAACCTTCCATTATCCATATAAACCAAATCTAGATTCAACAATATGAAAATTTCCTTTCACTCGACAGCTAAACTAACTTGTCTCTGAAGCTATTTTTAGTGTGTAATTTACAAAGGGGAAACAAACAGATGCAGAAGCTGACATATATGATAAACCACCCCTACCTTGTCTATCTATTTTCACTGAGCTGCCTGGTTCAAACTAATCCAGTTTCGATTAGACAAACCCTGACTTTTCAGATTCCAGTATTGACAGGCAGCACTGATCTGGCAGCTACTATCTGAAGCTAAGCTAGCTGGGACAGCCCTGAGGTCTTCAACCATAAGGGCCTTCCCAACATAGCATTTCCATGGACAGCAAGGTATGCAGTGTTTAACCTAATATTATAAAAATGCTATCAGGCAGGAACAAACACAAATATCCTAGCTGAAGGTTGGAAGCATGAACTGATGAACAACTTACTTGTCGACATCTGGTATGGCTAGTGGATCATAGGTATCCTCCCTTTGCTCCACATTTGAGACTGCACCTACCATGGATGTCATATCTGGAACACCTTCCACCTGAAAGCAGGGGAAAAAAAAAGCCAAAAATGTTAAAGTGGGCAAGCAAAGAAAATCCAAAACATAGGCACCACTAGGCTGCATGAAATAGGCTTCTACGCTTTGAAATTTGTTAAACAGTTATTTATTTAACCGAGTCAATGTGTAAGGAAATGATTTGTTGCCATCCCTTACTCCATAAGTTCCTGGCCTTTATTGTTAGATATTTTCATCATTTTTCCAGTTTCCCAAGCAAAATCACTGAAGAATCCTCTTTATCTACAAGACATTCTATCTCCTCAGTTGCACAAGCAGGCCCTAAGATTCTAGTCTCCACCCTTTCTCCTTGCAAATAATCCTTCCTCCAAATCAGCTGTCTGCACTCTCAGCCAATCTAAAGAGTCACTGCCTTTTTTGAACATAAGAATTTTAAGCAATTGCACATTCTTGACCTTAAACTGCACCATCATTAGTCAAAGAACCAGGAATAATAGAATTTTTAATTTTTTAGATTTTAAAAGTCCTAACTGTACCTAGATATAGGAATTCTAGAATGAAATCAATGATCATGAAAAGATAACTGAAATAATTGCCAACTCTGGACAATTTTCTGAGCCTAGACTTGAAAAGTTATAACACACTCTTAACAATCCAGCATTAAGGAAGAGATCTACTGGAGCTAACATTGCATGGATTATACAAAACTGATTTGATCTCAGAATTGATTACTTTGTTTTATCCGGATTCTCATAACAATCCAGTTTATATGTCTTTGTTTATTTTCTTAGATCAGTTCCCTTTTAATTTTCATCACAGACTTGGCATCAGTTCAGCATTTCCCACATTAACAGCGTCACAAATGAAACCTAATTCCCTTTTTATATATCACAATTTGAGATTCACCTTCCATCAACCGTGGTCTTCTCTGGATATAACCTGATCTACACAAATTATCAGCAAACATGGCCATATCAAATCTGATCCCCAAACTTGTATCACATAAATGGCTTGCATAGAAGAGAAAGGCAAAAAGATTATGAAAATTATATGTTGGTGTAATACCTTAGAGCAAGAATGAAACACTATTCTACGGTAAACACATCAAAAGAGTCCTAGTGGGAGTGTGCAAAATATTCTGATCAAGATTCACCATCTCGGTATCAAAACCCATACTGATACCATCCTATTACAGTGTCGGTATGCAGTTCGATATGATATGAAATAGTATATAAAGTATCAGTACAGTACAAGATAGAATACCAGTACAACACCAGTATTGTACGCCTCGTACCGAACAATATGGCAAACCATGGTCCTGATACTGTATCAGATATTTTACTCATTTTATTCTTCTATGACTATTGGACAAGAATGCTTTTGCATTTCATCAGCATGTTGTTTCATTTTCAACTTGAAGTATAAGAATGTAACCTTTCAAAAATAGTTACACAACCAAAGGGTCTTTGGAATAGGATAAATGATATTGTACCAAATCACGAACCCAGTTTGTATGGTACTGTATTTTGCCTGCACTTGTGTCAACCAATCCTTAATGGGCTGAGCCACCCAGAACAACTCAGTTGCTCGTGTTCAGTCCAGTAAAGGCCCCAAGGCATCAATATTTGGGGAGAACGGAGCTTTCTCCCTCTATTTCAAGGTTAAAGAGAAGGAGAGAAGAAAGGGATGGAAAGAGTGGAAGGGTGAGCAGGAGGTCCGATCCAGCTAGGGGCCTCTTCCATTTTCTTTTTTTTTTTTTCAATTACCTCGAATAAATGGTAAAAATTCAAAAAATATGAGGAAACCATAAAATGCTATTTTCCACTCAAAACTAGATAAAGGAAGATTAAAAACCTCGAAAACAAAAAATAGAAAATATATTTATTTTTGGTGCAATGTACGGTTCAATACAGTTTGATACAATACTAGTATGACACCGTACCAATCTCCTGCCAATATGCACTCCAATACCAGTACTGCAAGTATAGCTAATGAATATCAAACAAGAAGTTCAAACACGGCATCTTTAAGAACATCCTAGCAATGTGGTAAGGAGAAGAAAGCAGCCACATATATACAGAAGTGAACATTCAATTCCAACAAACAGATGTGATAATTTTCAAAAAAAGAAAAGTCTAAATACAGTCATCTAAATTCTTGCCTGTTGAGGATACTGTCCATATCCAGCATAAGCACCATAGGCATATAAAGATGGATCTTGAGCGGCCCCATATGCGTATGCATCATAACCATATCCATAATAAGCACCAGCCCATTGACTAGGATCTGCTTGCCATGCAACGGATGGGTCCTGCATAATGGTTGGTAAGAAAATAAAAACATGACAGATTGAATTCAACTCCCCAATGCTACTCTAAAAAGGGATTTTGCAATCTTATAAATGGTATAAAACAAGGAATATAGACTTGATTTCTCATTCTGACTGTGATTCAGAATTGCACTTTGAAAACATGAAGATGAAAATAATAACATTTTCCTGTAGCAACTATCTCACAAGAGGAAAAATAAAGCGAAACTTAGAACAAGAATCAATTTTGGCACACCTGCTTTCTTATTATAGTCTGAAAAACGGTTCAGCGGACTGAATGAATGTCCACCTCTTTAAGAGGTATCATGGGATCTGGACTCCATAGAATGATATTCCATAAATCCCATATATTCATTCTGTAGCTCTTTTGACGCCATATTCAGTACAATTCCCACAAGTTATTAGTACGACAAGCTGGAATTATAATCATTGTGTCGAAGGTGTAGATAAGAATCACCAAAATAACATCTGAATACATGACCCAGACCAAGGTCCGCAGAACTAGTATTGGGACCAGTGCCAGTCGGCAGCCAATTCAGCACGATACGAGATGAACCAGATAGTTCGGTATGGTTCAGCAGACCAAGTTAAACTTTTTTTTTATTATTATTTTTATCTTGATACAGGCCGATACACTTCGGTTCCGTACGATATGGGGCCGTGTGCATCGGTACGAGCGGTTCAAAGATAGTTTTGAAAAATAGGGCCGAACCAACCTGGCCCCGCACCGATTTGGCTCGGAATGGGGTGAACCAAGCGGTTCAGTCTGATTCAACAAACCATGACCCAAACTATCCTTGGCATGGTTTGCAAATGACTTCCAAACAGGAGGCACATATGATTCTGGAACTATCTATGGTGCCGCAAGTTATTTCCACTAATGTTTTCTCAGTCAACAAACAGCAACGTGAAGCTACATTTGCCTCATCCACTGATTCTTGAACAATAAACAGGTCAGAATCTTTTTTGTACTCTACTCAGTAGATTCATTCAATCATTCCACAATAAAGAAAATAATCAGTAAATAAGGATGGAACCAAGATGGAACTTGCACTTTGAAAAGCCACCCATCTCATGTCTTTTATTGTTCTTTCACGAGGAATTTCTTCAAGCAAGTTTAAGAAAGCAACTTTAATTGACAAGTTATTTTAATCTTTTTAAGATAAATTGCATGCTTTCAGCTTTTTTTTTTTAATGTTTTCTATTTTCCATTAAGTTTAACATAGCTTACTAATAATTTCTAAGATTTTCACTGGCATCCAAGATATCATGTTTTGCAGCTTCAGAGAGGCCTCCACTTGCCACACCAATAAGATTGACAACCAACAAAGTCTTACTTATTTTGATTTACACAACATGTGATTGCCTCCACAGGCCCTGGCCATGACACTCGATCTAGCTACAAGGTATTCCAGGATGCACATCAACAACTAAAGTTTTTTATGCACATTAAATGGTTGTCAGATCAAAACACCAATACAAGGTGTTAATCAACTTTAGATGTCAAAAAAAATAAGGCTGGTAAATGATTATATACACAACATAGTACATTCAATTTAATTTTTCAATGAAGACAATAGTACAACAAATAAGACAGAGAAAAACAAAGCTAAGATTCTGTGCATGTTCAACAAAAGCTTTTAATGTACTATAGTAAATAAAGGGATAATACTCAAAAAAATTTAAATGTTAGTTTTCAAGATTGTTGGTTTCGGGGAATCATTAAGTCTGGCGAAGAAATCCAAGTGTCAAGATGCAATAGAAGAATCTATGCAACATAGACCTTAACACATCTTGAGTGCAATTCCTTTTAGCTAACCCCTCATTTCCAGGGATAGCATCAGTTAAATTTTTGCAATTTTCACTGATAACAAGCAATAATAATATGGAAAATGAAACGAATTGCTTTAAGTTGTTGTCATGGGTTTTCTTGTTTACCTTAGTGGGGTTTAGAGATACCAATTGCAAAAGGTAGCAAATAGATAAACCAAACAATTCTCCAAGAGCATGAAAAAGACAAATTCAGCAAGCACAGATTAAGTTCCATACCTGCTTATTTGCTGGACTCCTACCCCATGAAAGCTTAACAATTTGTTGACCTATCATGGTTCCCTGAAGCCTTTGTATTGCCTCTTCAGCAGATGCTCTATAAAGGACAGATAATCAGAGGCAGATAAAATAATATAGCATGTACAAACCTTATACGGATCCATTGAAGTTTCCCTATGCAAATAATACCTAACCAATTAAAAGATTAAAAAAAATGTAATAGTAGACCAAGAGGGCAAGAAGCAAGAGAATAATGCCTTTGAAGCCTGAAATACGAAAACTATGCAAAATCAGTTAAAGCAGACAATGGTCTCTTATGATGCACCACTGGCTTACCAATTGAATTTATGTCAGTAATTTGGACTTGGATACTAAATATAAGACAGGTAGTCGAAGGAATGCAACATCTACATTATTTTAGCCAAGGCTAATCCTATTGCCAAAGCTAAAATAATTGTCTCCAAGGCAGCTTAGTTTAATATCATGCAAAGAGACATCAATACATCTGTAGAAAGATAAAGTAAGACATATTTTTAGTACAATACTTCAACAATTCTTTTACCATCACCACAGAGACAAATGAATGAGCACCCTGCACCAAAGCAGCAGCACCCTACCTTTTGTCAGCACCGGCCCCTCCAGCTTCCTTTTCTTTGCCACCAGTAGCCCTCTGGCCCGCTTCCTCTCCCTTCCTAATTGGTAGTTCCATCAGTCAGTAGAGATCACCAACTAGTTCATAGTGGAGCTCATCTTTCACCATCGCATGCTCACCCACCTATGACACAAAGGGGTTGCTCAGACCCCTCCACTGCCGCCACCTTCTGTGTCCCCTTCTATGCTAGGCTCACAGTGGGGTAGCACCCTAGCCACCCGACTCCATCTGTGATAAGCCAGGTAGGTCAGCAACCACCCCATATCATCTTGAAGTCCATTTTCTACTTCATGCTTCTTACAAAGTGGAAGCAAGAACATTAAAAAAGATTTGCCTGTCTTCACACAGTGAAAGATGTTGAAACAACTTTCGATGTACAATGACCCCGTATGCCTTCAAATGATACTTCACTAGCCCATGTATGAATTTATATACTCCTTCCCATCTGAATAAACTATAATAAACAGGTTTCTTTTTTAATGCCTCTTCAATGTTATCAAGTCAACCTAACTGTTTAAGGGCACTTTGAGTGACTTGTTCGACATCTATTTGATGTTATGTATTGCCTTACATTATGCATTGTCTTACATGATGCACTGTCTTAGATATTTATTCTCATTGTGATATGAGAAGGGTAATTGTAGAAGGCTAAGAAAGTAAGAATATTATTCCTTGGGCTTCATAGAATGAGAGAACATGGAGTCTTTTGTCTTTTATTAACAATATAATGGATGTTGAAAGAGAAGGGAGCATGCCTTTTCTTGTGTCTATGCTACTAAGGAATTGGAAGATGAGAATGAGGGGAGAAGAATCACATGACATCAAGGTTTTATGTCCTAGAATCCTAGCCATCACGTCCTACGCCCATGAGAAAACGAGACCAAGATGGGTTCAAGACTCCATGCAGGGAGAGAAGAAGAAAGAGGAAAGAAGAAAAAAAAAAGAAAAGAAAAAAGTGAAAGAAAAGAAAAAGAAAAATAAAATTAAAAAAAAATAAAGAAAGGAAGGAAGAAGAAAAGAAAAGAAAAAAAGATAGAAGAAAAGAAAGAAAAAACGAAAGAAACAGGAAAAAAGAAGAAAAAAAGGAAGAAAGGGAGAGAAAAGAAGGATATCTACTGGGATGCATGACTAGGAATGCTGCTAGGATGGGACAAGACAGTGCGACATTTCATTCCATAGAGAAACTAGGACATCTCTATCCCATGAGATTTAAAATCTTTGGTGATATAATCACCATCTTATATTTTCTTGATGATCTCCCGCACATCAATCTTCAATGGTGTCTTCTCCCTCACTGTTCTCCTTTTCATCTCCCTTCTCCACCAATCCCCAAATTCCTCTCACTGCCCTCACTATGCATCAATCCAAAGAGCTTCATAAAAGAGTTCCAACCAAAATCGCTGCAATTGGATGGCAAGAGTGGCATATGGAATAGCAGAAGAGGATGGCTAGTGCCAATAGACAGGAGGGTGTCACAGCCACCAATGAGGAGGGATGATTCAACCCAGTGTTCGCCGTACCACCCCATACCGAACCGTATAAGACATACCGTACTGCACCGGTATGCCGAACTGCCCCATACCGACATAACCATACCGTACCATACCGCATACTAACACTATAGTGAAATTTCATTGGTATGGGGTTCAATACCGAGACGGCGAACCTTGATTCAACCTGTCCTCCAAGGGGTCAATGGAAGAGTACTTTAAAGATTAATTAAAAAATCAGCGATTATCTTTACTTTAAACTTAGAAGTGATCTATGTCAACCTGTTAAACAATAAAATAAGCTGCTAGAGAAGCAACCATTTTATCTTTGACCAGTGCACTTTCCTTAGGAAAAAGGCAAAGGAGTCATTCTATCTTTCCTTAGGAAGAGTACCAAGATGGCGAACCTTGATTCAACCTGTCCTCCAAGGGAGCAGCGGAAGAGTACTTTAAAGATTAATTAAAAGATCAGTGATTATCTTTACTTTAAACTTGGAAGTCATCTATGTCAATCTGTTAAACAATAAAATAAGGTGCTAGAGAAGCAACCATTCTATCTTTGACCAGAGCACTTTCCTTAGGAAAAAGACAAAGGAGTCACCTTTCTCAAGATATATATCATAAGCCTTGCAACAAGAACAGCAGTCCACCACTCAAGGTATGATGCAAACATTGAGAACAAGAAAATCATCAACACAATTTTTTGTTGGCTAGTACCACCTCACAACAAAGAGAAAGAGATCTTCTAGTTTCCAACATACCTGGTGCTAAACTGTACAAAGCCACATCCTTTTGCAGCTGGAATCTTAACATAGATAAGCTCTCCAAATTGTGCAAAGATCTGCTTCAGTTCTTCCTCTGTGACATTAGGGTCCAGGCCACCAACAAATATCTGCAACAAGGAAGACATCTAAAAGGATATCCCACAAGAAAAGCTGCACATGTAGCCAAAGATGATAAGCATGTGCTTACATTTGTGTTCGTGATATCATTGTCCAGTGGAACTGGTGGTAGCTGTGGTGTTGCATAAGTTGGTGCTGGATAGATGGCTGCCAAAATTAAGTATGAGCAGGTCAGGATTATCATTTCATCCAGAAACAGGCAACAAAGCATTGCCATCATGTTTGCTAACTAATGTCACAGATCTAGACATGTATATAAAAAGCAAACCTTTGCGGGATAATAATCCACTAATGCAGTACAATTATTAGATATACTTAATATATTGAATCTTTAAGGTACAACAGACTCATCTATATAATTGAAACTCTTGGGGATGCATCTCCAACCCCCCAGATACCTCCACCTAGACCCCACATCACTTCAACTGAACCCCGTCATTTTCTTGCTTTATTTTTTCCCAACTTAAAGGCTCCCACCTCCCGGTTTCTAGAAATTTTGAGGACTTGCAGCTCCTTCGAGGGCTTTCTTCATTTTAATTTACTTAATCAGTTAAATGCATATAAAAATGATTGAATTCCTTTTATATGCCCAATTCCCCTTAATTCCCTTCCAAAACCTACCACTATTTCCTCCATGTGCATGTCTTTCTTTTGACTCATATCATAATAACAACCCACTAACAACCCACTAACACGTTCAGTTCAGGCATCATTCCCAATGATGCCCTTCACTTCACTTACCTTACAGAGGAGTATTGCTTCTGGTTTGGAGACATTATCTATTGGGTAGGAAGTTTGAAATCAAGGCAGATGTTCATCTGGTCAGGTGCTAGGCTCAGCCCAACCCAAGTGTCCCTCCTATGGCGTTCATGACATAGCATATTGTCTGATCTTCAAGCAGAGGGAGGAAAAAAATCCGCTACACCCACCATCCTTTTCTATTACTTAATGAGCTTTTGCTACAGCTCTAGGACTGGCTAGGGCTTCTTTCTAGCTCTTGCTCACGCATTTGGGCGCTACTTCATTCTTTTTCAAAGAACTCCTCCCCTGGCTACTACTCAAATTTATTCCTCTCAACAAGTGAAGCTTCCTTCAGCCACCGTACAGGCCTACGGCCAACTCAAAGAACATGCCAGGAAGGACATTGTTGAATGCTCACCAGTGCTTCTACATTAAAGGGAAGCATTAGACTCACTCCATGGGAACTAGCCTAACAGTTTGTTTCATCCTGTGTTTCATTTTTTCCTTAAGTCAGAAGAGGAACTGCAGTGATCTTGAGTAGGGATCCTACATACTGGGGAATTCGACCATACTCCATGCAGCAATGGTTGTTAATGAGTTTCTTTGTCGGTCAGCCCCCCAAGTAATTCTGGCTTTCTTGATTCTAAGATCCCTAATGGTAAACCGATGAGGTGGGATGACGGAGGGGTGCTTTTGAAACTAAACTACATTTGGTTCATCTGCTTGCCAAAAACTCTAACAATCCCCCTAGTTCATGCAGATCATAGATCAAGAGTATGCCCGATAAATAATCAAACTGAGAAGAAAAGAAAAACATATTCAAAAATCTACAACTTGAAAAATAGGTGAGATCAAGAACCAAAAAAGAATATTAGCAATACTTGCACACGGCATGGAATGCCCTACCTCCATAATGAACCATACCGCCCATGAACCGGGAAGGTACGTGGCTTCATTTCGAGATAGGGCCTGAATCACTTGGTTTAGGCCAGAACTGAGCTGTCCGGTTCAACTCAATTTAGGCTTAAAACATTGAGAGGGATGTAGAGAAGGCCTCCTATGCTTGCTCTGCCTCAATTCTACCTTTTTTATTTTTTGAACCCAAAAATATCGAAGAAAGTGGGCTAGATTTCAGCTAGTGAGCTGGATCGGGCTAAATTAAAGTCAAACCAAGCTCAGGCTTGCCAATTTTTATCTTGGCCAAAAATTTTATATGTTATATTTACATAAGTGTACATATAAATATATAAATATAGCATTGATATTTTAGAGTTAAAAAAGGGAATGGGATGGGTGAAAATTCTAGAGCTCCCTCTTAGCTGATGCTGCCCTCTCTACCATGTATACCATCCATGCTATCCCTCCCTCTCTCTCACCACCACCCCCCTTTCCAGCTTCTTGCTCTCTCAATCTCTCTCCTCCCCCCACCGCCCTCCACTCTCTCTTGCCTTCCCCAAGGCGGCTTCCTCGTCCTCTCTCTCTCTCCCCCCCCCCCTCCCCCCAACCCTCTTTCCCCTAACCAATTTCCTCCTCTCTCTTCTCACCTCACCAACTGGCCTCCTCTTTCTTGCTCCCCACCCACTAGCTAGCCTCCTCCACCACCACCTCTTCCTCTCTCCCCCCTTCCTAGTTCAATCTAGTTAGACCAAGTCAAATTCAGTCAAGTCCCAAACTAGTTGGATCAAGCCTGAACCTACCATTTACCATCAGGTCTGGCACAAGATCAAGTTTTTTAGGCACAAGGACAAGCCAGGCTCAGGCCTAGAAATTTTGTTTAGATATTGGACCTCAGCCAGCTTGACATGGCCTAGCCCTGCAGTTTTTCAGAGTAAACTAAAGTCAACCGGTATATCATCACCCTAACGCACGTATTAATTGAACAAGTCGCATTTTTCCTCACACCAATGAGCTAATATGATTTGAGAATGATCATGGTGGGTATACATCAAGATATCAAGAACAGGGAAATCATGGTGGGTATACATCAAGATATCTAGAATAAGAAAATGGCTATGGAAAATCTTTAAAGAGGCCAAGTTGATAATGAGGGCTAGGAGAGAGCTTACACCGTGATTTCATAGAACTATGAATGTAATAACCCACCAATGGCCCTCAAATTTAATATCTTTATAAGTACTGACTACAAAAAAAATGAATACCACTACATGTATCACATTACCAACATGTCCTTAAAAAATAGATCTGTCAAGTATAGCATCCACCAAATTAATGTGAAATAATATATAAAGGCATCTGAAAGAAAAAAGTGCCAGAAGTTCAGCAAGGGAAGATATTAACTCTGTAACCATGCAATTGGAGGGGGCGAAAAAAGCTAAAGTCCAGAAAGCTCATCAGTCATCCCTTGGCTATACACAACATGGATGAATGCTACCAACTCATGTCAAACAATAGGGAACATTGTTGCCTCGTTAACAAATTGGTCAGTCCAAGGCCATAAATCAAATATTGTATACTAGATTGACTGCACAGCTAACATAGAACAAGCTCATGCTAGAATAAAACATCCGAGGAATACAAATTATACACAAGAGGCTCTAACATGCACCTGTCTTTATAAGCATCTCCAACTTCCTGCTGCATATCAGAAGTGCAAAGTATGGTTTGGCCTAATTCAGAAGTGCAAACCCAGAGGGTAATGAAGAATGGATGGTTTTCTGCACTTGACCAAAGTGATGACTTGAAGTGTAATGTCTATAATTTGGCCATTTGGTTTCAGCTTTGTGGCTATAGTGTTCAGATTTATAGATCCAAGCTGTTAGAAATAAAAACATGAAGTTTCTATGAGTAAATTGATTTGTCAATGACTCAAAGTCTCAAACTATAATGTCTATAGTTTGGCTATTTGGGTTGGGGTTTGTAGGTTGCAGTGATCCGACTTTTGGATCCAAGTAGTTAGAAAATAAACACATTGTTTCTGCATAAATTGGTTTGTAATTCTTTTGCATGCTTGCCAGAATTACATACAACATTCTGGAAACTAGAAAACCAATCAATGTTTGGACAAATTAATAATAGCTTGAAAAAAACACTAGGGAACATGAAAGGATAGAGATACTCAAAGAAAGACTACCACAAGATAGGAAAGGAGACAAAGAAATAAGGTTTCCAGAGTAAGCAGATACATAATTAATTAGTTCAATACAATGTTTGGTTTGATACAGACCATGCTCATAGTTTAGGTGTATATTTGAGAAAGAATAGAACTGAACTTATTTGTAACAGTATTTTAGAAAAAGGTTATGTACAAAGATGCTTATTGGACTTCATATTCTGTGAATCCAAGTACAGCTCAGCCTATGAGGCACCATGCTGCCTGTCACAGCTTTACAGGGCTGTATGATCCTCAGCACTATACCTCTCAGGCCACGATGTGTTGAAAAGATGCAAAAACTGAATTACATAAGGAGTGACATGAACTTTGGCTTATAGGTTTACATGCTGGAAACAATAGGTTTACATGCTGGCCCTTCTATAAATCAAATCCCACTCCTATTTCTATATCGACCATACCGTATCCAAAAACCTAGCTGGCCTCTGCTTGAGTTTGTCGTAGGTTACAATTTAATAGGTGGTGCACTTATAGTACTGTACATATTATGACTTTGAGAGAAAAACCAAAGCAAAGCAAAACAAATGGTATTGGGCAAGGATTCAGGTCCCAGCGAGACGTCCCATAGGACACTGGGGTGGGGTACCATCCCATGTGTCAGGATAGAGCCGTCCTGCAGTGTCCCAGTGTCTTGATCGGGATGCCTTAGGACATTCTCTGTCCCAAGTGTCAGAACGGGGCGGGACGACGGCACGTCCCATTCCATGAAAAAATTAGGATAGCCCCATCCCACAGAATTTAAAACCTTAGTATTGGGAAGCTTATGGAGGGAAAAAAGAATGATAATGTAATACAAAGCCATTGTGATTGCATGAGAAAAAATGAGATAAATTCATAATGGGAACCATAAGCTGAAAATCAGATAAGTCATCCTTGCCAATCACAGAAGAGCATTAGTAGAATTAACTAATACTCACAAATAACTCCAGCTGAATTATGTAAGGAGTGACATGAACTCCAGCTGGCAACAATAGGTTTACATGCTGGCCCTTCTATAAATCAAACCCCACTCCCATTTCTATATCGACCTACCATATCCAAAACCTAGCTGGGTATCTGTTTGAGTTTGTCGTAGGTCACAATTTAATATGTGGTGCACTTATAGTACTGTACATATTATGACTTCGAGAGAAAAACCAAAGCAAAGCAAAATCAATGGTATTGGGAGGCTTATGGAGGGAAAAAAGAATGATAATGTAGTACAAAGCCATTGTGATTGCATGAGAAAGAATGAGATAAATTCATAATGGGAACCATAAGCTGAAACTCAGATGAGTCATCCTCCCCAATCACAGAAAAGCATAAGTAGGATTAACTAATACTCACAATTAACAATGGCACTGATGGCAAGCAAATTATTATGCACAATACTCTGTCCACAACCAGTTTCATGCATAATTATCTTATGTTCTGGTATGGCAGCTTCTGATTGGAAAAATTTTGAAGACTCCATGAACTTTGAAAGCCACTTCCACTCACAGGCTTCCATGTATCGTACGGCATTACTTAGATATAAATTGCTAAAAGAATGACATTAGTATACATGTTTTTTCTAAACAATCATTACCTTTGGCAACTGGATACTGTTGCTGAATCCCAGTGGTTTTTTTAGGTGTTGCCGCACTAATTCGCATAGGCCTAGTTGAGCAATACACTCCATTCATTTCAGTCATTGCACGATTTCTTTCTGACTCATCAGCAAATTTGACAAAACCATATCCCTTCGAACGCCCAGTATTTGGATCAGTAACAACCTTGGCCCCTCTAACTGACGGATACTGAACACGAAAAGTCTCTTGCAATAAATAATCTGTAACATCAGGTGCCAAGTCCCCCACAAAAATGGAATGATCGGGCCCTGCATCCCGCCTTTCTCCAAGACCAAAAGAGGCCCAATTCAGCCTAAAAGCCTGTTCAGTTCCGGGCATTTGAGATCCATTATACATCTGCAAAATTCTTTCAGCAGCTGCATGAGAAACAAACTCTACAAATCCATAGCCTTCAGGGTGTCCTGTAATCTTGTTGCGTATGACTTTTACCGATACCACCTGTTTTCATGAGAATACCATTCAATAAGTCATGTCTATAATCCATAAGTGCAAGCTGTGCTAGATTACAGTTAACTGCAAGTAAAACTAAACACCAAAAGTTCATGAAGGTCCGGAATGCAAGATGGGTTTAAATGACATGAGTACAGAAACCATATGCACTTAGATTTAAAACTTCCATCTACGGCTAAATAGTGTAATAGACAGGAAGAAGATAAAATTCCAAAGGTTTGTTTGGTTGGCATGTGTCAAATTACAGGGTAATCTAACAATTCCTAGAAATCATTTATCTAGAAAAATGATTGTGGAAGAAAATAAATTTTACCATGTTTGGTTAGTGGAAAAGTTACTTCAAAAAAAGATTACCAGAAAAAGATTACTATGTTTTGTTGGATGTAATACTATATAGAAATGTTGCCAAATTTCCAACAAAACCCTTGAATAAACAATTCCAGTAATGACATTTTTTGTTCCGTCCACTCATCGGCCATTTATGGCTCACTTAAATGAAGGATGTCAATATCGGCCATTTTGAATATTGAAATATATTTACATGAGTTAATAAATATTTTTTAAATTAATTATATTTATTAGAAAAGATATTCCTTATTATAAATAAATTTTAACATATTTTTGGTATATTAATAAATATTTTAATTATATATTCTACAAATATATTTATTTATAAATCAATATATTAAGAGTAATAAATCCAATATCAAGTTTATTGGTAACTCATAAATATTTATTAATTATTTATTACTTAATGAATTAGTTATTATTTTTATAAATAATATTATTAATATTTTAATATATTATAATAATAATAAATTAATTTTAATATTAATTATGATAAAATATTAATAAATAATTAATAGTTATATTGATATATTTATTGTAACTGATATATTTATTAATGATTTGTCATAATTAATATAGTAAATTAATTTGTTGTTAATAATTTGTTAAAATGATATAATATAAGTAGGAACATTTTCGTCAAGCAATGACAATTTAATATTGCCTCCACTCAATAATCTAGCATGGGAAAAAAATACCACCCCACTAGTGGTATTTGTTTTACCCTCTCTCAATAAAATAGATATAGGATCTACCATTTATTTTACTATCTCTCTCATCCTTTTTTCCTACCAAACATGATAATATGGCATGGGATTCATCTTCCCATGCCACACTACCTCCAACAAAAACAAACATACCCCAAAAGAAATCCAGACTTCTAAAACGCATGTGAACAAAAGTACGAATCAACAATTTGAGTATTCCAAGAAAAAGGATATGATGATAGCCAGTGGGGGAAGGAAAATGTCATCTGATGGAAGCCAACCATAAGTCGACTGAGTTGTAAACTTCAACCACATCCTCTAAGACCATTTTAAGCACCATATGCCGTAAAATTAAATAGTCCAACCTTTAATAAATGAAGATGTTACTCAATAAAGCATTAAGATAATATTCAGATCCAAAATGAATGAAGATACGTCAAAAGCCTCATTCAGCTTGCTCACTGAAGCCAACAATTCAAGAAACTGCAGAAGCAAAAGAAGAACGAAAAGATGGAATAAGCACAAGCATATCGGGAATTGGGAGGGCGTAAGGAATTGGGAGGACTTCAACAGTCTATAAGTACCTAATAAAGCAACTTCATGCATTTTTATTCCATAGATCAATTAGTTAAGCTGAAATTTCAGCAGCAATCAAACAAGCTTTTGACTTCTCAATAAAGCTTGCTGTCCTATACTCCTATAAAAAACACATTATAACATAACCATCACTAATAACCACAGGACAGAAAACTAATAAAAGTAAACAACCTTAAGTTCACTTGAGCCTTCAATAGAACTTCAGAGGAGAAATTAGGAACACTGATGACTACCACATCACTTTCTAACGACACAATCGAGTAACACCTTATCATAAAGAATAATTCAACCATAAACAATAAACAATAACCATCACCAGCAAGCTTGTTCTCCTTGCAATCAGCTTTATGGATCCTTCTTCGAAATTTATTCCTAAGAAGGGTCACGTGAGATGCTTTGTTTTGATTCTTTTCCTCTTCAGTTACATGAGCAGTCACTATCGGCTTTTCCAAGTCCCTTATCACAATTTTCATTTCTGTTATATTAGGCATTCCCTGCCTCTTTCCTAGTCCTTCTACTCAGATTCAAGCCACTCATTTTACTGGGGCCTCCACCACACCTTGAGATTTCTACTGTGACCACTCTTCACACATTCCCAGTTTTGTCTCACATACACCTCAAGAGTTGTAACTTTGACAACCCAATTAACTTTACTGGGCAAAATCTATTTCCCAAAATTTGGAGCCTTGCAACATTTGTGGGCCCTGTTGTGGCGCCATAAGTTTTGCCTTTAGGAAGCATGATCAGGACACACAACACAGTTCAAGTCCCTTCATCAACTCAAATCCAATATTATGTGTATTTATATATTTCTATCCTTTTCTTTTATCAGACAAAGTTCAAAGTTTTGGGCAAGGACCAAATATTTTGCATATACAAGCAATTCATTCTAACCTTTTGTCCTTTGCATGTTTAACAACACTAGTACTAGCCCTGCCGGTCTTGGTACTACTCAGTACCAATCGGAATGGCTAGTGCATCACAATTTCACCTGTTTCAGAGAACCAGCACCGATCCCAGAGCCATTTTCACACCAGAATGTTATTGTACAAATGGTATTGTCTCATTAGAGCGGTATTTAAATCCATATTGTACAGTCAAAACATTATTTCATTACTCATGGAAAACACAAATTAGAGGGTTAACAGGGAGAGAAAATGATGGCGCTTTATCATTTGACCATTATTCATAAAAAAATCAAAGAAGTCCACTTGGAAAATGGCCCAGGCTGCTAATATAGTGACCTTTATCAACCTCCTTCCAACAAATTCATGACTCAATGAGGTAAAACATTAAAAAAAAAAAAAATATCCCCGATGAAGTTCTTGCCCCAACTACAACCTTTTGGCCCTAGAGTTTCACGCCTCATATTAAACTATTATCATTTTTCAACCTCCCAATTTTAATCCATTGCACAATCAAGGTGAAAGTCAATTGGTTGCATAGGAGGTACGAGATGTCATCTTTACTGCATGTGCCTTGTATTAAAAGTTCATCCACTCAAAGATGCACAACAAAATGAAAGAAAATAAAATAAATTTTACTTATGAGGCTTTTGCTAGGAAACCAAAGAAGATTTGACTTCTCTCCATAACATACATAATATGTTTCAATATATTTACTCCACAAGCACAATGGTGTCATCTTCAGATTCTTCCAATATGTCAATATAATTTGCCATATCTTAAATGACCCCATCCTTATTTCCTGCATATACTGGCAGATATTTTGGAGCAATTGCAGCAGGGACGACCAACCACGTCACAATTAGAAGCAGTTGATTTGTACATAGAAAGGTTGCATCTGTCACCTACAACCTTTGTGGTGGCACCAAGTATGATAAAATGACCGTCTTCAGGACTGGCCATATAGAGATGTTGCTGATGTTCTATAGTGCAGCTATTCATGAGATCCCAATGCTAAAGACTTATAAAGGTTTCACTTGAGCAGATGAGTAATAGTTGCAAATGTCACATGTTGCCTTTATCCATTCTCTCTTTGATATAGAAAAATATATGTGATTGTATTTCACCTCTTCCAAAATTTCATGCATGCATACATGCATGCACATGCTTATGCATATATGTGCATGTGTGTGTGTGTGAGAGAGAGAGAGAGAGAGAGATGGTCTTCTTTTGAGGCTTTTTATTATAAATTGCTAGGACATTTACATACATTTCACTTTCAACTTAGTTTTTAAACGAGGTTGACCAAGGTATTTGCTTTAAAGGATACAAAATTTATCCAAACCATGGTATACCACACCAAACCGAACTACCCAGTTTGGTCGGTATTGTACCTTACCGAATAGGAACTAGAATAGTTCATCATCTTGGAACAAAATGGAGCTCGAACTGGCATCAATCAGTCCCGAACCGCTCAGAGCCGAGCAGCTTTCAGTAGTTGAGCCCATTAAGAACCCAGACCTAATAGCCTGATTAGCCCCTTACCCTCAATAATTGTGACAGAAAATGTTGCCCCACCCTTTTCTCCCTTTGTTTCACCTATGAGCAATATAAGAGAGGAGAAAGAGAAGGTGGAGAGAAGAAAAAGATGGAGAGGTTTTTTCATATGCCAGTACTGGTAGGTACAGTTTGGTATGGAACCAGTATCATAATATACCAATCTCCCACAAATTCACAAACCAATATCAAGACTGCGAACCTTAATCCTAATCGGCATGATTAATATCTAATTTTGGAGGGTAACAACATTAGAAAAATCAGCATGGCACCAACTAGGCAAGCAATTTGTCTTAAATTGGGAGCCTATTAAGAGAACTTTGCTCACATCCACATCCCTGAGGCCATATATAATGCTATATATGTCAACTCACCTTCATAAATTTGAATCACTTCGCTAAAAGTGTTACTTGTTCTTGCATAACTCGAGACATTTAACTCAAGTAAATAAGCAACTTCAAAAAATCTGGTTTATTATGCTAGTAACCTATATATCCTGGTTGCTTCATTACCTAAAACCACAACAAAGAGAACTCCCAAAATAATAAGTCCCTTCCCATGACAATACTTGTTGGCCCCAAGTTTATTTTCCTATAGCCACCTCAACCTGTTTGCTTACATGCAAAAAAAGAAAAAAAAAAGACATGTAATTGTGGATGTGTTGATTCATCCACAAATAGTTTTGTGAGAACCAGTATTAGTGCCTTAACCAAGTGATTCATCACATGGGTCCCTAGATATTGGCGATCCAACTCTCCTAGATTTTTTCTTATTTTCATCTGATTTGCTATTTATACTTTTCTATTCTTTTACCTCTTAACATTGTTGTTGTTTGCATCTCATATCCTTTTTTTTCAAAAAAAAAAAAGAAAAAGAAAAACTCATTGGCAGCCGCCTAGGTAGCCGCATAAAACTTGGATGCCACGCTGTATCAAGGTCATTTTTTGAAACCCTCGTTAACAAGATTTTAACACTATGAATGAGTTGCATATAGTTGATGTAGAATTAACAGCACCGCAGAGACATCAAGAAGGAATTTTTTCTTCGATTAGCTCCAACATCTTTGGCCACAAACGTTATTTACTTGCCTTCGTGAACATAGAAACAAGTCTCCAAAAAGATAAGCAAGCATAATATGCTAAGATGCCGTGCCTTATTGATATTTTCGCTTTTCAATTACACAATTTTTTGAACAATTTTACATAATCGGTTGCCCAAATTCTATCCCCTTGGATCTTCCTTTTAATCGAGGTTCATTAATTGTTTCAAAAACCCCATTGGGAACTCTAAGCCAGAAAATCCATCGAGAAAAAAAAAAAATGGTAAAACCCTAAAGAGGAATGGGTGGGTTTGAAAGAGAAGTTACCTCTCCGGTGTGGGCGAAGCAGCTGTGGAGGTAGCTCTCGTCGACCCAATACTGGAGGTCGCCGATCCAGAGGGTTCGGACCTCTTCAAGGGAGGTGGGCTGGTGGTAGCCATGGGAGGAGGAGGTGGTAGTGGCGGCGGCGGCGGGTGGCGCGGCGGTGGCCCAGGCCTGGTGGTGGGGAGCTTGCATCCACTGGTGCTGCTGGTGAGAGGGATCCATGGCGCCCTAAACAGCGGACTTTGCTCGGCTTCCTCAATCCAGGCTTCCTTGGCCGCCGCTTCAAATAAAGCTTTTTCTATGAACTTCTTTTGATATCAAATTTAAAGCCTTCAGAAATATAGAGGTAAGAACAATTTTATTGGTAGAAATAAACATAAAAATAATTTTATTAAAATTACATCTAAATTTTATTTAATACGCGAACCAGCTTTGGGCCCGGCCTGAAAATGTTGGTTGGCCTTGGGCCTACACATCACAACCCGATAGGCCAAGACTGTGGCCGACCCACCGAAAGCCCAATCATAAAAATAGGCCCAGACCCTAAGCCCGATGCGTAATCCTACATCCACATTCCCTGCCTAGGAAATTTTTTGTGCACTGCGGGTGGTATAGAAAATTCGATATGGAGTGCACCACTTTATCCAATTGATTCACATAGTTACTATTTTCCAACATGCATTTAATATTTATAAGTCGATTTTTTCAATTAAAAATTTTGTATGACGAAAATATCTCAGTTCTTTGAAAAAATTATGACATCTTATATCTATATCATTACATCCTATGTTCATAAAGTAATAATTTTTATCCACGATATATCATAATATAACGTAAGATATCATAATATGCATAGGATGTCATAATTTTTTACAAAGAATAAGGATATTTTCATCATTCAAAATTTTCAAACGAAAAAATAAAATTACAGATATTATGACCTAAATTTTGATTACCTATTTTATTGTGCTTTGCTTTTCAAGGTCTTTATAGGCCAAATTTTCATGATCCAAAGGTTTAATATTCATTCTTATAAATTGGTTGTCATGAGTGCCTCCTCTTTTTGCCTGTTCTCCATTAATCAAATTCTTAATTGGTGAAATTGATAGTTTTATAATTATTATTTAAGAAAATAATTTAAAAAGATGGATAAAATTAACATGAGTTCGATTTAGTAGATTTTGAATATGCCATTCCTCAAGCATACAATTTAAGATGGGCATGTCAAATTATATTTATAGATCAACTAAGGTACGATAATATACGTATCTCATTATTTGAACTTTTTTAATATTATTCATTCTAAATTTAGTTCTTTTTTGTATGAAAGGCATGTGGAAGCATGATTCCCATATATCTACTAGGTTGCCAATTAATAAGGGAAAGATATGGAATTAATTTTTAACTTATCAAATTTCAAGTATACCTCCATTAATATTCTTCATTCTTAGAAGTATTGATGTGGTACCTATTTGATAATATTAGATCTACATTCATGTTTAGATCTAAAACCATTTAAAACTAAAGTTATAATTATCCATGATCGATAACTTGTAATTACATATGGTACATATTTTAGATGTTAGTCTAGATTTCAAAATATTCGTATATAAAAACACCTAAATTATTTTCTTGCACTTTGTGTTGTCACCATCATACACATCGGCCAAATAAAATCTCTCCTAGTTAATATATTATATAGGATGTATGCACGATACATAGAATGCAAAATAAAGACATTGAAAAATTAGATTTTTTTTTATCACAAAATCCTAATAGAAACATTTAATATAAATAAACCCTCCATTATTTGGTTATTTATTTGAACACCCTAAAAAAATATAGAAAACCCAATATTAATATTCCTCCAGAACTATAAAATTATTTCATGAATACCATTTTACAAAATCAAATAGTTGCTATTAAAGTCTTTTTGACTATTTTGCCCTTGATTATTCAATTTTCTCTTTTTTCCAACTCAATTAAATTTATTGCATGGCCATGTATCAAGTCATTGTTTGTATTCCGGACACGTGTCAGTAAGTAGTGATGACTTCTATTAGAAGAAATATAAAAGAAAATATATGGTGATTTTCATTTGAGTACTCAATCTCAACTTGAAAGGTTTGTGGATAACAATTATCAAGATATTCTATAAATAAACTATTTTGTTTGAAGTGTAAAATTTTATCTTAAAAGGCAAAGCCATACCACTTGTGATTGTTGTTAAACTTTAGGATGAGATATCCAAGTTAATAAAATTTACCATTCATCATTTTTATACACTTGTTCAACAAAATATTAAATGATGATCATTTATTGATAATTAAATAAAAGATTCATACTTTGTGCACTTTGATACAGTTCTTTATATTCCAAAATTATGTTTTTGAAAAATAATTTTAATATAAAAATTTTATTGAACAAAAATATCTCTTTTATATTATGATATTTTAGACCATATTATGACATCTTAGATCATAATATACTATAGAATGTCATAATTTTTTTCAAAAGGTAGGAGTATTTTCGTCATATAAATTTTTAAATAAAAAAAACTAATCTATAGGTATTAAATGTACATTAAAAAATGGTGATTACATAGATCAATCAGACAAGATGATGCGCTTCACGTCGGATTTTATACACCATCCGCGGTGCACAAAGAATCTCTTCCCTATCTTGTCTTTTGTTAGGCTCAATTTGGATGATATTAGATTTAGGCTACTTTTGTGGGCCTATTTGGATGGTTAGGATCAAAATTTATAAGCTTTGTCGCCCAACCACAAAAAAAAAATAGAATTATAAGCCAACTATTTTACAACTATTCAGAACTATTTTTTGAGCGAGCTAGCCTGAATTACATGGGAGAAAAAAATTGACTTGCCAAAATATGATCCTAGATGATTGTAAGTTAGGTCTAATCTAATCTATAATTATATTGATAGTTGGATTATAAATTTTATAATATTTTGGACCTAATTACCCAAACAAACCTCTAAGATCTAATATTTTTAATATAAAAATCCAGTAAAGATGGCAATGGAGCGTGGATGATTAAACCTAAAGATGCCCAACCTATTGGAATGTTCTTATCCCATGTTCATCAGGCTCCTCTTCTCAGCCTCTCTATTTTGGAATCCAGCAACCGTCCCGACCTCTCCCTACCTCCTCCAAAGTCTGATCACCATCTCCGGCCATCCCCTCCGACCTCCATCGGATGGAATCCAATTTTCAATCTCTCTCTTCCGACAACCATCAACACCTCCCATTGCCTCCTCCAAAGCCTAATCACCATCTCGGGTCATTTCCTTCAACCTCCGGGCGACTACTTCGATCTCTAGCTAGTAAACTCTCTCCTTGCTTCGTCTCTCTCGTCTCCACCCATTACTCACCTTCCTCTCTCCATCTGACATGGCCAATCCCTTCGCTACGTCCCTCAACCCCACATCACTCTCCTAAGTTGCCCACTAGCCAAGGCCTTACTCCACCTCTGCCTTTTCTCCTCTTGATCTCCTCCGTCGTTGTTCATATGGAAGCTTGATTTTTTCATGCCTACCACTTGTTTGATAAAATTTCGCCGACAGCCAATACCGTTTAAGCTAGCTAATTTAGATGCTTTCATTCTCTGGACTGTCAGCTTCCTTTGGTTTATAGTGTCATGGTTTCAGTTATGTAGACAGACTAATGGTAGATAAATTGAAATAGAAAACTTGGTACAAAAAAATAAGATGGTTGTTTCATTCCCTTATTTTCTTTCTCATTATGAAAACATGAAATACCATCACGTCACTGCAAACACTCCTTAGGATTGGCTTGACAACAACTTGTTTGGGCTCAACATAAATAGAAAACATACTGAGCTCAAACAAAGTTGAGAATCCAGTTCACATTTTTACCAGCCTAGCCTGAAAATGAGTACCTACTGAGAGAAAGACTGCTCAATTCGATAAAAGTTCGGATTAGAAGTCGTATGAGCCTCCCAAATTTCACACCTACATATCTAAAATGTATGTGGGTAGCTATGTGTCCATAGGGGTTTTGTACTACAACTCCATTTTTAGTTCTTAGACTTCTTGATCTTTGTGGATTTACTCGGCTATTTGATATGCTCACTCATTCATCTCTGTGGATTTACATAGTTTCTACTCTTATTTTGATGCTTGTTTTGTTTTTTGACATCTCCATTTCCATATTCCCTATCCATTTTTTAAATTAATCAAGTTGTAGGACTCTGGTTCCATGCTTAATTAATCCGTATTAGCATCTATTTGCATGGATATATCTGATTATTTTGTCATAGATATACATGGATATGTGGGTCCATACTATGTTGATCCAAATCAGCAGCTCTCCATTTCCATGTTACAAATCCTATTGTCTTCCTGGCATTCAAGGTATGGGCAAAGAGGGTTTAGTGTTTTGTTTCGGTCGAGACGTGGGTGCCATCAAGGGCATCTACAACATTTTACATGAAAATAGGGTCCTAAGCTTCATTCTTACGGGATGATATAAGCCCATAAGAAGCAAATAGGATCCGAGAGATTCATGGATGGATAGATATGTCTCCTTCTGATATTACGATATAATAAAATTCCAGAGTAGTAATGGTGCTTAGCATACTACTAAAATATTGGTGTTGGCTTATGTGATGTTAGAGTGCTAAAATGTTTCAACTAGGACCCTACTAATCACCTCACATCTCATGTGTTGCTGTTAAGAGCTCATAGCTTCATACGTAAGATATTGTCTATTCTGATCTATGGGTCTTACGATTTTTTTTCTCCGGGATTCTAATCCAAAAGGCGTTTCATGCGAAAAAAATGCATAATTTTTTCTCAGGGAGCTCTTGGTATTTGTTGGAAATGTATCTTAAAGTCAATCGTCTAGCCGTGAATAGTTGTGCTTTTGTATATGAATTATAAATGAATTAATAAATATTATTTGGCAGTTCATCGTATTTTTGCATGTTCCTTATAGAACTCTTATAATTATGATGAAGCCCTCGGAACTATAAATACTTGATAAAGGCAATAAGGATTTATCGAATAGTTCTTAAATTTTGTTCGCGATCAAATGATATGTTATTAATAGGACGATAACGCTTATCAAATATAGGTCGTTGTGTGTCATATGGGTTGGTTGTCCTCATAATTAAGGAGTATAGAGACACTGATATGGCATGCAGGTAAAATATAGGAGTATATTATCATTGAACGTGATTCTGCTACGAAGCGTTCTACTGTCAAGAGTGGCTCACGGAAGATATGAGCATAAGTGTCCTTCCGATCTGAAACCACTACAATGACTTATAAGCAACTCACTATGCTTTAGTACTGGACTATCTGTATTTACAATACAATGACGGAAGATTTCTAGACATCATCAAGTATTTGTGAAGTCTATGTGTGAGTCAAGACGGAATTGTCGGCTCCAAATTATAGGAGATAATGCTTCACTGTGTTTCAATTTAGTAAAATCTTAATCAAGATAATCCTTGTGATCAGTCACAAGATTTATAAGGTTGAAATACAAAATAAAAAAATTGATTAAGGGTTTGACAATGAATCCTGAAGTCATCCTAAACGTTGAGGGTCAAAGAGATAAATTATGCAGTAACCATATGCCAAAGTTTTTTAATATTGTTTTATATTTTTTTGACCTATCCGGATGTCGGGTATCATTGCTAGATGATCACTTCGATTAATATAGAAAATAGTTTCTATACTATCGAATTAGTGTTTAAACCTATAGAGTCACGCACATTGTCAAACGACATAGGAAAGAATTGACCTAATATCTATATGTTCAATTTGGAAGTAGGTGACTTGATTGAATAAATAAATTTACTTAATTGAGAATTAAGTTTTAGATCATACAGAAATACTGATTATGTTTAGCTACACTGAGCATTGTTGCAGATTTAATTTCGAAGATGAACTTGAATCCAAGGAATGTGACGGGATTGGGTTTGAGTCCTAATTTGGTTAGGACCTAAATTTCTGATCAGTATTTGATCTATAATTTTAAGGAGATTGGATTCGAGTCTTAATAAATTTAAATCAGATTTAATTTAATTGGATTTGATTTGATTTAAGACTAATTGGGTTTAATTATTCAAGTTGGACTTGGATCTCAATCCTAATTAGATTAGGATTGACAGTCTTTTCGAATTTGATTCGAATTAAATTTAAATTAAAATCAAATTGAAATTGATCATCTGAGCTTAAAATCCTTGAGTTTCTCTCTTCTTGTTGGCCAATCAAGAGAAAGGAGGGACACTAAAAATCCCACCTCCTTCCCTTCATGTGCGTGAAAGAATGAGGAGATGCAAATTGGCGCCTCCCCTTTCTCCTTGGGTTTCTTATGGATAAGAACAAATTCAAACTAAATTCAAAATTTAATTTGAATTAGTTTGGATTATGTTCTCATCTGCATGGGGTGTTGGGATAAAATTTTGTCCGACAAAAATAAAGGAGAGGGGGGGGGAGGGGGCGCAAGAAGATTCCTTCTTATGATACCTTGTCATTCCTTGCTTCCTTCCTAAAGTAGCGACTCCCGTAGCCCTTCATCCTACTTTTTTGTGGCATTTGGCGTGTATGTGAAGTAGAAGAGCCACATTAGTAGCTCTTGCAAAGCATCTTTTTGCAACCCTGATCAATATTTTCCGCTACCATCAAAGGTATACGGTACTTTGATTAAATTTTTAAATCTCGAATCTGCTCTTCTATTCCTGGTGATCTGATTTTGGTTTTTTTTCGATCGAATTTTTTCTTCAATTAGTATCAAAGCAAGATTCCAGATCTAAATACAAACAAAAATCTGGTTCTACTTATATTTTTAGAATTTCAGATCTAGTTTTTGGCTAGATTTTTTTATATGTAATCTGATCTGGTTCTATCCTGATTTTTGAAAATTTTGACCAGATCTTCATGTATAAAAATCAGATCTGTTTCGAACAGATTTTTTTTTTTAATCGAATTTTGGATCTGTTTTTTAATAGATTTTCAGGTCTGTTTTGAATAGGTTTTCTAAGGAAGTTCAGATTTGTTTTTGAATAGATTTTTAGATCTGTTTTGAACAAATTTATTATCGTATTTCAGATCTGCTTTTGAACAAATTTTCATGAAATTTTAGTTCTATTTTTTGAATAGAGTTTTTCATGCAAATTCAAATCTGTTTTGAACAGACTTTCATGAATTTCAGATCTGTTTTTGAATAAATTTCTGTGGATATTCAGGTCAGATTTTAACCAGATTTTGATGTATATTCGGATCTAATCTTGAGCAGGTTTTCATGGATATTTAGATGTGAAACTAATGATTTATGTCTTGTATAAATTCAGATTCAGATCTGATGTTTATGTTAAGTCATTTTTTATCTAATAGTTAGATGTAAATTTTTGTTTTCCTTAGTTTCTTATACGCTCATATGCATGCCAGAAATTTTTACATTGCACATATAAATTAGATTGAATCTGATATCTGATAATTTAGAATTAAAATTAATTGATTAAATGATCGCATGGACTGATATAAAGTTGTCATGATGTAAGATTTATCTCTTACATTGTAAAGGTTGTCCAAGTACATACTGATCAATTTTGAAAAGATATTTTGAAACTGTTTTAATCATTATGTTTAAATCTGAATTTTTGATCATGAATGAGTTTAGATTAGATCTAAAAAGGATTTTATGATTTAATTATTTAAAAGGGATTTTATGATTTAATTTATTGCTACGTTACATTAGATATAATTAATCTAGATATGCATATGTGATATGTGTAGTTATTAGTAGCCTAGTTGTGATACCTCAATCCAAAATATAGCACACATCTTAAAGCGGGCTACAAAAAAAAAAAAAAAAAGGAAGAGACTTATTTGACCAGCACATGCATTGCATGTGCTGGAATATCGTAGGAAAGGAGCGACACGGAAGAACTCTCAAGTTCTTCACCAATTAGGACTCTTAATCCACTCAAAAAATCGAGTGAAAATCAAACTCAAATCTTCTCTAAATCAAGGTCTATTTAAAAGCTTCGATCTCTAAATTTTTTCCTGACAAAATCACCATCAAATATCTATTGATTTTCTCCATGCTTACTAGTGGTTCTTCTTTTTCTTGGCTACTAGAAATCAGGCTGAGACCCATTTAAAAGTCAAGTAGTTTCTTCTATCATCTTCTCTCAATCCTCTGTAGATTTTAAACTCAAATTTTTATTGAATTGCTGTCACAAATCTCCTAGAAAATTGTCACAACTAGAATTTTAGGAATAGATTGAGAGAGAAAATGAGAAAAACTGGGAATTCACGGAGGATTCAAGAAAAGAAAGAAGGAAAAGAAGAATAGAAGAAGAGGAAGATCAGCTGGAAAGAATCAAGAAAATTTAGTTTATTCATTATTTCACAACTGAGGTATAATGTGCTTTATATTCTCTTTTAATAGTTAGTTACAAGTTTCCCATCTAACACAGGGTAACTAACCAATAGTTCAGTAACAAATTACAACTAATTAACCAAATCTGTTATTAGCATCCAATGAATTCTCAACACATGGCTAAATCTAATACTAATGTATGTGACCATTCAACTATCATAATATTCACCCCTTCTAGACTGAATCCTTGTCCTCAAGGATTGAATAAAGGAAACTACTTCTGAATAAAAGATGCATCTTCCCATGTAACTTTAGTAGCAAAAAAATTACTTCAATGAATTAACCCTCTATTCCCTCTGAAGCACTGTCTTCTTCTATAACCCTCATACTGTGCAACATCTTTTCATTGCATCTATGTCCCATAGTAAATTTCTCTCCACATTTGTAACATAGACCTGTCTTCCTTCTGGCTTCAAATTCAGAAGTCGGAAGCCCTTCATGCTCTCCTTTAGTGCTCTTGACCTTACTGTTGTCTACATCACTGTTGCTTTTAAGAGAAGTGATGTTGGGAGACTTAGGCCCAAGAACATTATAATATGACTTATGATCATTTTTGGTGCTCTTGAATAAAGCCTCTAGAGATATTTCATGCAACATCGCTTTCTCAAAAGCTTCTTCCAAACTCCCAAGATTCAACACTTTTACCATAGATCTGATTTCTTTCTTTAACCGACCAATAAAACTAGAGAGAAAGTAATGATTAGTCAAATCTGGATTCTTTTAAAGCATTAGAGCCTTCAAATCCTTAACCTTTCTTAATATTCATTCACACTACCTTTCTGCTTAAGCTTGTTAAACTCCTCCACAACATCTATCAAAACGCTATCTCCAAATCTTTTGCATACATCAACAGTAAACTTTTCCCAAGTAACCAGTCCTTGCTGAGACACATACCCTTGGTACCAATTATCCACCTTCTCTACAAAGAACATAGCAGCAATCTCCAATTTCTAATTTTTTTGGACTTGATACAACTTAAAATATCTATTGCATTTGCGGATCCAAGATCTAGGTTGCTCCCCTTCAAAGATTGAAAAATCTAATTTCGACAATTTAGGCATTCCATCATGACCCTGACCCCTTTGTAGAGATTGAGAAATATCCATCTCCCTTCTTCCTAGAGTTGGTAACAATCCTTTATTGAGATCAATCACTACATTGGATGCAAGATTAGAAGAGCTGGTAGCTTTTCCTATTATGCCCTCTTCTGTTGTTGAATTCCCCAATACAATATTCTTCAAATCTTCCATCATCTTGACAATGTCCTTAAAATCACTCTTTAATTCCGCAATTTGATCCTTCAATGCTTCCACATGAGTCACATTACCATTTTGAACTTCACTCACTTGTTGCTGTAGATTCTTAATCTGCTCCTCCACAGCCTTTGACACCATTTTGTTCTTGCTGCAAAAGATGAATCTTATGCAAACTAGGGTTATAAATGGCTAAGAATTCATAGCAAGTGGTTGCAAGATTGATGCTCTGATACCAAATATCACAAATAAAATTTTAGGAATAGATTGAGAGAGAAAATGAGAAAAACTTGGGATTCATGAAGGATTCAAGAAAAGAAAGAAGGAAAAGAAGAATAGAAGAAGAGGGAGATCAGCTAGAAAGAATCAAAAAGATTCAGTTTATTCATCATTTCACGACTGTGGTATAATGTGCCTTGTGTTCTCTTTTAATAGTTAGTTACAAGTTTTCTGCCTAACATAGGGTAACTAACCAATAGTTCTGTAACAGATTACAATTAATTAACCAAATTTGTTATTAACATCCAATGAATTCTCAACACATGGCTAAATCTAATACTAATGTATGTGACCATTCAACTATCATAACAAAAATCTTCTGATTTTTTTTAATCCCTATTTTATCAAATTTTTTTAATTTTTCCATTGCCATGGGCCGTCATCGGTCACCGAAGCATGGCAGCTGTCGTCGTCGAGAGGAGAACCCCTTCGGCATCGAGAACAAGGGGAACTTAATCCCTTGTTATGCGAAGAAGAAGAAAGAAAGGAGGGGACACTTGTCCCCTGTTCTGTTCCGTGGAGGAAAAAAAAAGAAAAAAAAAGAAAAAGAAGAGAAAAAAGAAAAAGAAGGAAAAGAAAAAGAAAGAAAAAAAAAGAGAGATTTTTTTCTCTTCTATCTCCCTTCTCTGAGTTTGAAAGTCCGACTTTCTCTCTTTAGAATGTCTGACTTTCTCTCTCTACTCTCTCTAAAAATTTCACTTTTTTTTTCTAAAATTCTCTCTCTCTAGAATTATTTTTCTTTATAAGATGATTTCTCTCTCTGTGATTGATCCAGTAAAGAATTTCTGCAATGATTCTAATCTGATCCAGAAGAAAAGAATCTTGATCTGTGGTCGTCGGGCATCGTGTCGGCATCCACTTTGATCAGATCCAGATACAATTAGATTTAAACTTCCTTGACATTGACGAACTACATATATCTTAGTATAGTCTTTGATTAGATGAGGTTAGATGATCGATAGATCCAGACCGTTAGATGCGACTACCCATGAAATGTATCCTCCTAATTATTCGTATACTTTTTGATTATTGGATTTAATTATGTATAAAGGTGTAACTATCTCAACAAGATGTCTAGCAGTGGGGTACTATGATTGGATCTATGAATCAAAGATTTTGAAAGAAATTATATGAAATTATTGAAATACGTGTGAGGTAAGTAACGTTTCTCTTTTTTTAGATTCATCGGCAAATTATAAAATATTTTTTTTATATTGAATTATTCATGGTTTATAAATATGATGCATTGTATTTTGGATTACTGAATATGCTCTTCTTTCCGATATGTCAAATGATTTGTGATTGATCGTATTAATTTTGATATCGATTATAGCATTTGATTTTAATGTCATCTGATTTATGATTTTTCAAATTAGAAAATGAATTTATGTTTGATCTGATATGAATTTTGACTCACAGCCTGACTATATTTCAATACTCTGCCAGTAAGGATTATATACTGTTATTTCGATACCCTATCAATGAAGGTTATACGCTGGTATTTTGATACTCTGTCAGTGAGGGTTGTGCATTGGTACTTTGACACCCTATCAGTGGGAGTTATATACTGATATTTTAATATCCTGTCAGTGGAGATTGTGTGCTAATACTTTGATACCCTATCAGTGAGAATTATATACTGATATTTCGATATCCTACCAATAGAGACTGTATATTGGTACTTTGATATCCTGCCATTAGGAGTTATACAGTGGTACTTTAATTTAGTTCATGGCTATTGAGACGAATGTGATATTTTGAAATCAATTTATGAATTTAAAAATAAATTTTAAAAAGATTGAATTTGCATGGATTTATTTAGTATTGTGTGTTTTGAATTGATACACCTTGCATGCTTATTTTAAGTATATTATTTATTGCTAAATTTATCTGACTAAAGAGTACATTGCTTACTGGTCTATCTAACTCATTACTCTTATTTTTTTATTTTTATAGATTCAGAGATATAGCTTGATTTGGAGATTTGATATGGAAGAGCGAACTAGAGGTAGACTTTGATAATTTACTTTAGATTAGGATTTATTAAAAATTTATTTAAGATCACAGAATCTTATTTTGTAAGATATTTAAATTATTTCTTTGAATTAAAGTTGAACATTAATTATTTGAATTTTATTCTGCTGTTGTTTTATAATATCATGATGAGATGCCTGACATGCTTGTGCGGAGAGTTCTCCATAGGTTTGTGGTGGTTGCCATGACCTCCGACTCACGATCTCGGATCTGAAGCATGACACTAGTACTCTTCGAAATTCATAGTAAAAGCCATCCTACCATAGAGGACTATGGTAGAAGGGATGCCTGTATAAATCAAGAAGGAGAACCGTGAAAATAATTTTTTTTATTGCATTAGATGCATATTTATAAATCTGAATTTTTGTTACATACGATGTTCTTCGTTTGGATCTAAATTTTATATGAGATGTATGCATGTTGTTTAGATCTAATTATTCATGTTTAATTGCTAAATTATGATCTAAAAAATTAGTTTTAAAATCTATTAGTTATGCTTAAACATGAAATTATGGCAATGGGTTAACTCGAATCTGGTCTTTTTGACTAGGTTAGACCTAGGGTCTAAAAATCAAAATGCATAATGGACAAAATCTTATTAAGTAATTGATCAAATCTAACCAAGAGTTGATTAAGATTACTTGAAATCAAACACAATAGTTGTAGTTGATCAAGTCCATATTTTTGATTATACCAAATGGATCTAATTATGGCTCAGTGGTCAAGCACGAGTCTTTAGAGTAATCAAATTGAAACTGATAAATAAATTGGTGTTCAAGGCAAGTGGTTGAAAGGGGTTTTTAATTGGAACTATTCTCTTTCTTCGCCAGTAATGGTGTCTAAGGAAAGAAATGAAGATTCTTCCGCTGATCTTCACTTATCTGGCCAATGTGATCAATCTATTTTCGATTAGATCACTTAGTGATTCAAGTTCACCCATACTATCTGGGTTAGTCAGTCAGACTAATTAAGGTGTCCCTAAACTAGCTTAATCTCTTGTCCTCTTCTATGACTTGATGAAGTTGGTGGGGGGATTTTCTAATTGTTAGTTGATTTCTTGATTAATGATCATCACCATATCTCAAACTCTCTAAATTATTAGGTCTTTAAAATGACATAGTTATGAGGATAACTAGTTCATAGCCTCCCATTAAGGTGGATAGTAATAAGTCTAATATTTCAGATAAATATTGGAGGCACCACACGCCTGGTGCTTATCTGGATATTGAAATTATCATCCACGAAATGATGCCTATGTTGTATCTTTCAATTGGAAGGGTAGGTTAGCCAAGCCACACTCGGGCATGTCCGTTCATTTGTTAGACGCACATCGTGAGGTCATGTTAATAGTTGAATCTAACTAAGCCCTTCAGTAGAGGTGCCATATGCCTGCTGAAGAGGTGCCAAGGGCAAAATAATTTACTAAAAATTATTTGTAGAAATAATTGGTTAAGAATCTATCCATAGATATATATGAGTTGGTCGAGCCACACTCGGACTCATATATAGTCTATGTGGATTCTAGTACCTGCTAAGGAATCAAATAAATTATTCGAATTGAAAGTAGAAGCTACCAGTTCGAATAAAATAATGGAAAAAACTTTTAGACTAAAGTCCAAGTCTTTAAGATTTTATAACTCATATACTAAATAGTTTGTATTTTCTTTTTCAGTAATGGCTAATACTCTATCACTCTGCTTACTATTAGACAGTGATAAACTTATAAGATCCAACTTTGATAGCTAATATCGAAAGCTAAAAATTATTTTAGAGCATGAAAGGATTTTGTATGTTCTTATCGATCTTACATCTAAAGAACCTGCTGCAAACGCATGTGGAACGATCAGAGATGCTTATCAAAATTGGCTAAATGATCATTCAATAGTATGTTGCATTATGAGGATGGCGATGAATGATGAATTTAATCATAAATTTGGGATGCACAACTTGAGAAGATGCTTCAAATATTGAATGAGTCCTTCAGCACCCTTGAAGATACTGAGAGACACAAAATCTCTTGTGCAGTGTTCAACATCCAGATGTGAGAAGAGGCATTGGTTACGGATCGTATATTGTATATAATCAAGCAGATCGAATGTTTGAGCAAACTTGACTTTCTGTTGCTTAAACAATTAGACAAGGATGCCATTCTGAACTCACTCCCCAAGTCCTACCTATTATAGAATGACCAAGCCTGCAGTGAACATCATAGTTTGCTTGGATTACTGCAGACTTTTAAGAAGGACAATCAGCTCCATAAGAAGCCGGTCAATGTGGTAGGTAGGTCCTCAGTAGGATGTAGGTTCTGTAAGAGAGGAAAGAAGAAAAAGGTGCCGATGACTCGTGCTGTGGCTTCGAAGCCCAAGTAGACTAAGAAGTCCAAGGTGCATCAAAGTCAGACAGAATACTTCTTTTGTAAGAAGCTGAATCATTGGAAGAAAAATTATCCTGAATATCTTGCTTCCTTTGACTCTAATAAGCCTAGAAAGAGAATAAGCAATTGGTTGTTAGTCAAAGTACATATATGATAACTCCTTGTAATTTCTTTATTTGTGATACTACTATCTGAAAATTGGATACTAAAAATCTAATTAATATTTATAATTCATTGCAAAAACTTCAAATTAGTAGGAAGTTTGAAAATGACGAGCAATTCCTGAATGTTGGAGATGGAAGTTTTGTTCCAGTTCTAGCCTTAGGAATAGTTCAGCTTGTTTTCAATTCAAAGATTGTCATTATAAATGATTTTCATTATTGTCCCTCTTTTATAATGAATGTCATTTTTGTTGGCCTTTTGGCTAAAGATGGTTTTAACTTTTTAATAAAAGATGATTTTTATGACATCATTATGAATGATATTATAATTATACATGGACAATTAAGATATGGTATATACCTTTTATCACAGTCATTAGTATAATATACACATCAAATAAACATCCAAAAATAGATTATGTCACTGATGCCTACCTTTGGCATTGTCGGTTTGGTCATATAAATAAGAACAGGATAGATAGGTTAACCAAAGAAAAAATTCTCAATATTAATGATTGTAAATCATTATCGACCTGTGAATCTTGTCTTCTTAAAATAATGACAAAATTACCCTTTAAAGGAAAGGATGAATGGACCAAAGATTTTTGAGTCTAGTACATAATGATGTATATAGACCTATGAATATAAGTGCAAGAGGTGGATATAATTACTTTATTACCTTCACTGACGACCTATCTAGGTATGGTTACATCTATCTTATAAAATATAAGTCAGAATTTTTTGAAATGTTCAAACGATTTCGTAGTGAAATAGAAAGGCAAATAGAGAAGAGCATTAAAATTTTTCAATCAGATCGAGGAGGAGAATACCTCATCAATGAGTTTATGATATATCTAGAAGAGAATGAAATTCTCTCAAATGGACTCCTCCTGAGACACCACAATACAATGGGATGTCTGAAAGGAGAAATCAAACACTGTTGGACATGGTTCGATCCATGATGGATTTTGCAAATCTGCCAATCTTCTTTTGAAGATATGCACTCGATACTACTTGTTATATACTGCATAAAATTTCGAGCAAACTGTCAATAAAATACCATATGAGATATGGACAGGACGTAGGCCGGTACTCTCTCATCTTAGAGTTTGAAGATATCCGGCTTATGTCAAATATTTAAAGACAAATAAGCTTAGACCTCGATCCGATAAATACTCTTTTGTTGGGTACCTAAAGCAATCAAAAGAGTACTATTTTTATCTCACTAAAGAATCAAAGGTGTTCGTCAGTAATAGGATAATTTTTTTGGAAAAAGAGTTTCTTAAGAAAGGAACTAATACCACTGAAATCCAACTTAGTAAAATTTGAGAGGTAGAAAAATTGACATAGTCAAATAAACTTATAGAACCATATTTGATTAGAGAATCGAACCCCAATCCCCTTGTAGATGTGCCTTTAAGGAGATCCGATTGTTGAAAATTATGTCCTAAAGTCAATTGTCAGTCTGTTAACGGTTGTGCTAAATAATATAAATATATATGAATTGATAAATTAATAAAATTATTATTTAATCTTTTTCATCACAAAGTAGTGTACATCTTCTTAATGAATTTTAATTATTGTGATGAAGTCCTTAGGACTATCCTAATCGATATAAGTGGATATATTATTGAGTCTTTAAATTAAGTTCATGATTAAATGATACGTTATTACTAGGACAATAGTATTTATCGAGTGTAGGTCGTTGTGGATCATATGCATTGGTTGTCCTCGTAATCAAGTTGTATAGAGATAATGGTATGGCATACAAGTGAGATATAGGAGTACATCTCATTGAACGTGACCAACTGCTAGGCACTCTACTGTCAAGAATAGCTCGTGAAGGATATAGGTATAAGTATTCCTCGAATTTGAGATTACTACGGTGACTTGCAAGCATCTCACTGTGCTTTGATGTCGGACTATTTAAATTTTTAATTTAGCGACGGAAGATTTTTGGGTACAGTCAAGTACTTGTAAAGTCAGTGTGTGAGTCAAAATAGAATTGATCCCTCCGAATAAATAGGAGTTAATGCATCAGTGTGTTTCAATTTAGTAAAATCTTAGCTAAGATAATCCATGTGATGGATTTGAAAGGTTGACACAGAATATAGTTGACAAATCAGGATTGACAGTTAAACTCTAGGTCACCTTGAGCATTAGGGTCAAAGAGATGAATTATATGGTAACCATGTGCCAATAGGTTCATGAATGATGCTTTGCAATCTTTCGATCTATCCAGACGTTGGGTCCCATTGCTAGATGGTTACATCGATTAATTTAGAAAGTTATTTCTATGCTACCGACTTAGGTTTGAACCTATACGGTCACACTTAAAAGAAGTTTCCAACTGATCATGTGGCTGATCAACAATTGAGAATCATTTTAGGATTTAATCATCAATTCGATTGATGATTAACCTTGTGCAAAAGTTATGATAAATTAATTTACTAATTATTGATAAATTATAAGAGGATTGATTAGTGATTAGATTGCTAATTAACTCAATTTGATTAAGTATTAAAATTTAAATTAAATCTAATTGAATTGGATTCAATTTGGTTTGATTCGATTAGGTTATAAGATGATCTAATCTCTAAGGATATTCGATTTCTGATTCGAGCTTGATTAATTTCTAATCTAATTAAGATTTAATTGAGATTATTTATTATCTAATTAGATTAGATAATCTAAACGGGTCTAAAATAATTTGGTTGGCTTAAGAACCTAATTAGAAATGAATACAAACTCGAATTTGAATGGAACAAGAACACCCCATGCGCCACCTTTCACTGTGCCCTATTTTTCTTCATGCATGAAATTGGTTTTAATGTGGAATTTTTTATGCCCAGAAGGTGTATGATGCCTTCTTCTAATTCTCTTTATATCAAGATTTGGTTGGTTCAAGTTTGTCTTTGAATTGGTTTGAAATCAAGCTTAAATCAAGAGTCCAAGTTTTGTGGGACTCTTCATTGCCGCCGACCAGCTTTCTTTCTCATGAACAAATAAATTTTTGTGTGATATTTTTCACACCAATCTACATTGTGTCACCCTCTTTTTTGAGTCTCTTATGTGTGGATTAAATCTAATTTAAAATAGAATTCAAATTTGATTTAAATTTGTGATAAAATCAAAGGCTATTTGAAGCTGAACCAGATTATCCAAACTCTACATGGGATGCCACCTTTAAGAAGGGCTAGTTTTTGTGTGCCAAACTACTTCAAATTTGGTGTGAGAAAATCTCAGAGAGGGCATGAGAGATCTAAGAAAGAGGGGTGGGCGTCCATGCATGAGAAAAAGAGGAAGAAGATCCTTTTTGGGGCGTGAGATCCAGTGTGAGGGTTCCAGGGTTTTCTAGTTCTAATTTTATGAGAAAGAAAATAAAAAAGATTTTATTTTTCTTCTTCCATACCATCTCCTCCTTGAAAAGCTTTTTCTTCTGATCTAGTGATGTCCATTTGATCTAAAGAAAGGGGTCTCCATCAGTTATCCAGAGCCTTCATCACGAGCTAGCACTCCGAGAAGGACGATCTATTTGGGGCTTTGAATAGATCACTTGTAGAGATCGGACATCCTGTGTGACTGCTCGACATCAAGAAGGATCTCCTATCATATATATCAATAGTTGTGATTATCGACTCATGATCAAATAATGGGTTCTGAACTCATCGGATCAAATCTAAGCATTAGATTTGATTCAGGGCATCGATACAATTGATGCAGTATTTTCTTTCAGATCAGATTTTTTTGTACAATATTTTCATATCATAGATCCTTAAAAAGATAGTTTAGATCTGATCTAAAGCATGTATAGAAGATTAAATAGTTTAATTTACTAGTTTCATTATAAAAATTTTTAAAAATATATACTTTGAACTGCTTGTTTCCCAATAATGGTATCAGAGCTTTGATTTTTTATAACATAAATTTTTTACATAAATTAAATATTAATCTAATTTTAATTATTTAGATTAGATCTAAATAATTAATTTAGAATCTGAGTAGTGTAGTAATCTGATTGGATAGATCCTCATAGCCGTCCGGTCATAGAAGAAATCAAAGTTTCGCAGTCTTATTTATCCATTCGATGGGATCTCCTATGACGTGTAAGGGTGCTGTGCGATCTTTTTTATAATGATGAATAATAAAAAAAAATTTAAAATTTTATTTTAGATCTGAAGTAATACAGCTTAGATCTGAAATTAGGATTTTGATCATTGCATGATTGTTAATAAAAATAATTTATAAAACTGAAAACTATTTTCAAACACTGAATCCAAACCCATATCAGTCCAAAACTTAATTAAGAATCAAGCGATCTAGATTTGAGAATCAAAGATTTAAAGCATCAATTTCATAATTCATAGGTTAATGATTTAGCTCAAGTCAAGTTTATTTAACTGGATTAGACCTAGGGTTAGAAATTATAATTGATCAAATCTAATTAAAAGTTAATTCTAATTGGATCAATTTTTTCTATTGATCAATTTTCAATAGTTGTAGTTGGTCAAGTCCATGTCTTTGATTAGATCAAGATGGATCTTAATCGTAGCTCCGTGGTCGAATCCAAGTCTATATGTCGATCAAATTGAAACTGATTAACCAGTTGGTGTTTAAGATAAGTTTGGCAGTCTTGATCAGTGATCATTAATTGGGAGCTACTCGATTGAATTTATGATGAGTTAATGGCATATCTCTCTCACCGATCTTACTTACCTAGCCAACATGGTCAATCATGTTTTAATTAAATCACTTAATGATTGGACTTGACCCATGCTAACTAAAAAATCAGTATGACTGATTTAGGTGTCCCTAGTTCAACTTGTCTTGAGTCCTCATCATGACTTGATGAAGTCAGTGAGAGAATTTATGACTCGTTGGGTGGACCAGGTTAAACCTAATCTTCTTTGATCTGACTTGGTAAAGCCAGTGAAAGGATTGAGAATAACTGATCGAATCTTTTCTTATCTATCAATTTAATTAATTAATTTTTTTTAAATTATTAAGTCTCTAAAAATAAATTAGTTATGAAGATAACTAGATCATAGCCTCCCATTAAGTTTGATGATAATGGATCCAATAGTTGGATAATCATTAGATGGCCCAAAAATCTGATGCTCATCTGCTATTGGAATTATCATTCATAATATGATGACTCAGTCGAGTCTCTCTTATGGGTGATCAGGATGATCGACCAAAGTCGGACCTAATTATTTGTGGTTTGATTTCTGAGTATGATCATGTTAATGGTTGGACCTAACTAGATCTTTCAGTGGAGGCCAAAGCCTACTATTAGGACTCTGGGGCAAAATCAATTACTAAAAATTATTTGTTGAAATAATTGGTTAAGAACCAACCCATAGATGTACATCGATAAGCCGGCCAAAGTTGGGCTCATGTGCAACTATGTGGATTCTAAAATTTGCTAAAAAATTAGGATAATTCTTCGAATTGGAGGTAGAAGCTACCAATTCGTTTAAAATAATGAAAGAATCTTTAGACTAAAGTCCATATTTTTAGACTTAATCGATTCATATATTAATTAAATTTTGATTTTTCTTTTGCAGTTATGGTCACCAACTTATCACTCCAATCACTGTTAGACAGTGATAAATTGAGAGGATCCAATTTTGATAGCTGGTATCGAAAATTGAAGATGGTCCTGGAGCACGAGCAGATCTTGACGTGCTAACGGATCCGATATCTGAGGAGCCCGCTCTCGATGCTCATGATACGGTTCGAGATAATTACTTGAAGTGGCTCAACAACTGTACCACAGTACATTGTATTATGCGAGCGACTATGAACAATGAGTTCAGTCATAAATTCGAAGAAGCTGAGTCAGAAAAAATGCTCAAAGTGTTGAACGATTCTTTTGGTACTCCCGATGACATTGAGCAGTACAAGACCAGTTGTGCCATTTTCAATACCAGAATGAGGGAGGGGGCATCGATAATTGATCATATATTATACATGATCGAACAAATTGAGCACCTCAGCAAGCTCAACTTTTCTTTGCACGAGCAGTTTGGGAAAGATGCGATTCAAAATTTTCTACCGAAGTCCTACTTACCGTTTCTCAGTCATTATCAAATAATGAAGTCTGCAGTAAACTACCACAGTCTATTGGGATTACTATAAATTTTTAAGAAAGATCACCAGCTCCACAAGAAGATGGTGAATGTAGTGGGAGCATCTTCTTCAGGCAGGCATCGTTTCTTTAAGAAAGGAAAGAAGAAGATGAAAATTAAGGTGCCAAGTGTTGGGGGTCAGATTGTGAAGTCCAAGTCCAAATCCAACCAGTGTCAGGCAAAGTGCTTCTACTATAGGAAATAGGATCATTGAAAGAAGAACTATCCTCAATATATTGCTTCTCTTGATCCAAATAGGCCAAAGAAGAAGAAGCAATCGGTTGCCAAGTAAAACAATTATATGATAACTCCTTGCAACTTTTCAATTTGTGATACAATACCTGGGTATTAGATACTAGTAGTCCTATTAGTATTTGCAATTTATTGCAGGGACTTCAGATCAGTAGGAGATTTGAAGACCATAAGAGATTCCTGAATGTTGAAGATGGAAGATCTGTTCCAGTTCTAGCTTTAGAAATCATCAAACTTGTATTCAATTCTCATATCATTATTGTTAGTGATTGTCATTATTGTTCTAGTTTCTTATTGAATATAATTTTTGTAGGTCTTTTGGCTAAAGAAAATTATAAAATTTTAATAAAAAAAATATTTTTGATATCATTTTGAATGGTGTTACTATAATGCACGGATAATTGAATAATGAAACATATATTGTATCATAGCCTAATGTAATGTACACATCGAGAAAATATTCTAGGATGGATGATATCTCGAATACCTACCTTTGGCACTATAGGCTAAGTCATATTAATAAGAACAGGATGAACAAGTTAATCCGAGAGAAAATCTTTATGGACAATGATTGTGAATCATTATCAATCTATGAATTTTGTTTAATTGGAAAGATGACCAAACCATCTTTTACTGAAAAAGATGAATGAGCCAGTGATGTTCTAGGTCTCGTACATATTGATGTATGTGAACCAATGAGCATAAGTACGAAAGGAGAACATCAATATTTTATTACGTTAATAGACGATCTATCTAGGTATGGATATATCTGCTTAATAAAAAATAAGTCAGAATCATTTGAAATATTCAAACTATTCCATAGTGAGGTAGAGAAATAAATTGAAAAGAGCATTAAAGCTCTTCGATCTGATCGAGGAGGTGAATATCTTTCTGATAAATTTCTGACACATCTAGAAGAGAATGGATTCTCTCACAATGGATTTCTTCTGAAATACCACAGTATAATGATGTCTCAGTAAGGAGGAATCGAATCTTATTGGACATGGTTTGATCCATGATGAGATTTTTGAGTATACCAATCTCATTTTGGAGTTATGCGCTCGAGCCGGCTTGCTATGCACTTAATAGGATTCCAAGTAAGTCTATAAATAAAATACCATATAAGATATGGATTAGGCATAAACCAGTACTTTCACATCTTAAGATTTAGGGGTATCCAGCTTATGTCAGACGTTTAAAAACAAACAAACTAGGACCTAGGTTTGACATGTGTGTCTTCATAGGATATCCTAAAAAAATAAAGGGGTATTACTTCTATCTTGCTGATGAACAGAAAGTGTTCATGAGCAATAAAAAATACTTTTTAGAAAAAAAATTTCTTAATGAAGAAATTAGTGCTTCTAAAATCGAGCTTGATGAAGTTCGATGATAGAAGAATTGACACAATCTAGTAAACTTACAGAATCTGATTTGACTAAGCCAAATTCAAAAACTGTTAATGATGCACTATTAAGGAGATCTAATAAAGTATCGTACCTACTGGACAGATACTGCGGTTTTTTGGTCCAAGATGGGGATCCTGTTGAACTCGATAAGAACAATGAGGATCTAATTTTCTACATGGATGCAATGCAGAGGTCTGACTTCGATAAGTGGCTGGAAGTCATGAAATTTGAAATGGAGCTCATGAAAGTTAACGATGTATGGACATTAGTTGACCCATCTGAAAGGATAAAATTCAAAGGGTGTAAGTGGATCTTCAAGAGGAAGAGAGATGCAGACGGTAAGGGAAAGACCTATAAAGCCCATCTGGTTATCAAGAGATATCATCAACATTATGGTATTGATTAGAATGAGACATTCTCTTCTATGACGATACTGAAATCTATTCAGATCATGCTTGCAATAGCTGCACATCTATACTATGAAATCTGGCAAATGGATGTGAAAATAACTTTCCTCATTGGTAAGCTGGAAGAAAAGATGTATATGATACAACCTGAAGATTTTATATCTACAGATGAGTCTAAGGTATGCAAGCTTCAGAGATCTATTTATGAATTGAAGCAAGCAAATAGGAGTTGGAACATGCATTTTGATAAAGTGATCAGAATATATGGCTTCATTAAAAATGGAGAAGAACCCTGCGTATATAAATGGGTTAACAATTCTATGATTGTATTTCTTGTTCGGTTTGTGGATGATATTTTCTTAATCGAAAATGACATTCCTGCATTACAAGGAATTAAGTTTTGGCTATCGTCTCAATTCTCCATGAAGAACTTGGAAGAAGCATCCTATATTCTTAAGATGAAGATTTATAGAGATAGATCTAAGAAGGTACTTGGATTGTCCCAATCCATCGATACCATGTTGAACGTGAAATGAATTTTAGTGCAAGGATAAAACGATAATTTTAAAATTTTTTCAAAATTACTATTTTATAGCAGAAATTATTAATTAATCTAATTAATTAACAAGTATAAATCTTACATAAGGATCTAAATATGATATATATAGCATGCATTTAAATTTGAAATTCAAACTTCTACAGTAAACATTTTACTGTTATGTGTTCAGAACATATTACCTTTGTGCGGGTAGTTGATCATCGCAATCTGATCACTGTCGGGAGGATCTAATCATCGCAACACAACCACACAGTGTATCTGACCTCTACGGATCATCCACACGAAGCTTCCGGTCTGATCGGCTCCTCACGAATGCTAGTTCGTGGCAGAACTTTTTTGATGGTCGATGTTGATCGAACTCCTTCGATCTTGATCTGCTGACTCTTTGGATGCTCTGGATCGTCAGCAGAGGTGCTTGAGAGGTTGATGAATCTCTCCCTGAGATCTGGTGGGCTCACGACACTCGTGGCTCACTTTCTCACTTCCCGAATTTTAGGCAGTAATCCTAGGGTACACACAGAAAACCCTGTGCCCACTCTCTTTTTATTCTTTCCTCTTAAAATTTTTGAACTTTTTAAATTCATGTAGAAAGCTTCCTCACACCTACTTTTCTATCTCAAAAATCTCATCCGCACGCCCCACCTTCTTATCTCTTTTTAAAGTAATGCAAGACGTGTCTTAAACGCGTGAGAGGATAAAGCTAGGTGGTTGCTCATTTGAATTCAACTCGAATTTGAATTCAAATGCCAACCAATCCATCCTTATCCACTCTTGACATGAGAAGAGAAGGGCGTGGGCTCTCTTGAGCATGGAGAGTTTACACGAGAAACTCTTTCTCATGTAGAAAAAGTGGCGCACAAGATAAGGTGTGGCGTATGGAGTTGGTTGCCCATTCAAATTCAAACTTCATTTGAATTTGAATGGCCAATCAATCATCTTTATCCATCCAAATAGCGTACAAATGGAGGGGTGTGAAAGGCTTCTGCATGAGAGAAAATTCATGAGAAGTTGTTTCTCATGAATTGAAATGGGCACAGATGAGTGAGGTGGCGCAGGGAGAGAATTCAAAAGGTGGTTTCAACCTAATTGAACTAACCTAATCAAAATAGGTTAGACACAATTAGACTAAGTTAAATCCAACTTAATTAGACTTAATTAGGCTCAATAAAATCTTAATCAAATCAAGAATTGACTAAGTCCAACTCCTGATCAGATCAGGGACCAAACCACCTTGGCAATTAGGTCAACACTTAACCTAATCGGGTCAAACCCAACTAAATCCAATTCAATTGGACTTGATCCAAAAATAATTACTCAATCAAATTGAGTTAATTAAATCTCTCATAAATATTGAGTCCAAATTCGATGGACAATTAGGCATCAGAGTCCATCGATATGAAACCTTGATCAAAAAGTCCCAAACCAGTGGGACTCTTGATCCTGGTACACAAAATATGTGAAACTCATGATTGGAGAATCCTGATTCTCGATCACAGAGTTTCAAATACGTAGAACTCAAAGTCTATGAGCATTAGGACTCTTCATCAGCCATCAGATCAGATAGGAATCTCTAATGTGTGTGACCCCGCAGGTTCGAACCTAAGTCGGTAGCATAGAAACTAATTCCTGTACTAATCAAAGTGACCATCTAGAAATGATACCCGACATCCGGATAGGTCGAATAGTCATAATCGCAATATTCAGAACCTACATGAATATGGTTACTGCATAATTCATCCCTTTTGACCCCTGTGTTTAGGACGACTCAGGGTTAAACTGTCAACCCTGATTAGATCATCCGAATCGTGCTCAACTCAATCAGTCCTGTGACTCCTCACTAAGACTACCCTGACCAAAGTTTTGCTAAATTAAAACACAACTGTACACCGCTCCTGAACTGGAGTGGTCAATCCCATCTTGACACACACACCGACAAGTCAAGTACTTGACTACACCCAATAACTTTCCGTCACTGAATTAGAAATTCAGATAGTCCAGTACCTAAGTACAATGAGTTGCTTGCAAGTCACCGTGGCTGTCTCAGGTCGGAGGAATAGTTATACCCATATCCCATCGGAGCAAATCTTGACAACAGAAATAGCTCCGAAGTCGGTCACGTTCCGTGCAGATGTATCCTTACATCTCACCTGTATGCCATACCAGTGTCTCCACACTCCTTGGTTAAAAGGACAACCAATCCATATGGCACACAACGACCTATGCTTGATAAATATTATCATCCTTGGTAACAACGTATCATTGATCGCGAATAGGTTTAATGACTAAACGATAAATCCTCCTTTGTCGAGTCTAAATAGACCTAAGGACTTCATCATAACACAGGAGTCCATTAGAAGATGAAATAATTTTGGATGAAAAATATCAAAATAACTTTTATTTATTTATAATTCATATACTAATACAAGAAAGATCACAACCGTCAACAGGCTGACGATTGGCTTTGGGACACTATTCCCAACAATCTCCCACTTGGCCTAAAGCCAATCGGTGCAGTATCTAATACCCATCTTCGACTTGAAGTCGTCAAACTCCTTCACCGCAATGGCTTTAGTGAATGTGTCGGTCAGGTTCTCCTTTCCATCGATCTTCTGAAGGTCGACGTCACCTCGATCCATGATTTTATGGATGAGATGGTAGCGACGCAGAATATCCTTCGTCCGTTGGTGTGCCTTCGATTCCTTCGCCTGAGCAATGGCTGCAGAGCTGTCACAATAGAGCAGAACTGAACCAACAAGGGAGGGTGCTACTCCGAGCTCGGTGATGAATTTCCTCAGTCACACCGCTTCTTTGGCAACATCTGATGCAGCGACATACTCTACCTCGCAAACTAAATCAGCCACTGTGTGCTGCTTGGAACTCTTCCAGTAGACAGCCCCACCATTAAGAGTAAAAATAAATCCCGACACACTCTTGCTGTCATTATGATCAGACTGAAAACTAGAGTCTGTAAATCCTATAAGTCTCAAGTTCGATTCACCATAAACAAGCCACTGGTCCTTAGTATTTCTTAAATACTTCAGGATGGTTTTAACAACCTTTCATTGATTCTCCCCTGGATCAGATTGGTATCTACTCACTACCCCTAGTGAGTATGCTACATCTGATCGTGTACATGTCATGGCGTACAGGATAGATCCCACTGTCGAAGCATATGAAATTCTACCCATACGCTCTCTCTCTTGAGGTATTGTCGGACAATCCCTCTTCGAGAGAGAAATTCCATGGCCTATCGGTAGATAGCCTTTCTTGGAATTTTTCATGCTGAACCTCTTCAGCATAGTATCAATGTACGTGGACTGGGATAAGCCAAGCAACCTTTTAGATCTATCTCTATAGATCTTCATCCCTAGGATGTAGAAAGCTTCTCCCAGATCCTTCATGGAGAACTGTGACGACAGCCAAATCTTTATTCTCTGTAATGCAGGGACATCATTCTCGATTAAGAGAATATCATCCACATACAATATAAGAAATACCACTACTGGATCATTAGTTCACTTATAAATGCAGGGCTCTTCTCCATTCTTAACGAAGCCATACGTTTTGATCGTCCTATCAAAATGTATGTTCCAACTCCGAGATGCTTACTTAAGTCCATAAATGAACCTCTGTAGCCTGCACACCTTAGACTCATCTGTGGATGTGAACCCTTCAGGTTGTATCATATACACCTCTTCGTCCAGCTCTCCATTGAGGAAAGCTATTTTCACATCCATCTGTCAAATTTCATAGTCCAGATGGGCAGCTATTGCAAGCATAATCCAAATGGATTTGAGCATTGCCACAGGAGAAAATATCTCGTCATAGTCTATACCATAACGTTGACGATATCCCTTGGCAACCAGACGGGTTTTATAGGTCTCCACCTTTCCGTCTGTGCCTCTCTTCCTCTTGAAGACCTACTTACACCCTATGGATTTTACTCCTTCGGGTGGGTCAACCAATGTCCACACATCGTTGACCTTCATGGACTTCATTTCAAATTTCATGGCTTCTAGCTATTTCTCAGAGTTAGGTCTCTGCATTGCATCCATGTAGGTGATCGGATCCTCATCATTTTTATCAAATTCGACAGGATTGCTGTCCCGAACCAAAAAATCATAGATCTGTCCGGTTGACGTGGTACTCTACAAGATCGCCTTAAGGGTGCAGAAATAATGGGCTTCGGATTTGATCTAACCAAATTCGGTTCAGGTTCAGCTACTTGTGTCAGTTTTTTCACCTGTCGAACTTCCTCAAGTTCAACCTTAGAGGCAACAGTCCCTTCACCAAGGAACTCCTTTTCCAAAAAGATTATCTTAAGGCTGACAAATACCTTTTGCTCATCAGCTAGGTAGAAATAATACCCTTTGGTCTCTTTTGGATATCCTATGAAATAATACTTGTCAGACCTAGGTCCAAGCTTATCCGTAATTAAACGTTTAACATAAGTCGGATACCCCCAAATCTTAAGGTGCGAGAGTACTGGTTTACGTCCTATCCATATCTCATATGGCGTTTTGGTTACAGACTTACTCGAAATCCTATTTAGAAGGTAACAAGCCGATTCGAGCGCATATCTCCAGAGGAAGATCGACAGACCAGCAAACCTCATCATGGATCGAACCATATCCAACAAGGTCTGATTCCTCCTTTCAGATACACCATTATGCTGTGGTGTTCCAGGAAGAGTCTACTGAGAGAGAATCTCATTCTTTCCAAGATATGTCAGAAACTCATTGGAAAGGTATTCACCTCCTCGATCAGATCGAAGAGTTTTAATACACTTCTCAGTTTATTTTTCTACCTCATTTCGGAATAGTTTGAACATTTCAAATCACTCCGACTTATGCTTCATTAAGTAGACATACCCATACCTCGATAGGTCATCTGTGAAGTTTATGAAGTAGAAATATCCTTCTCTTGCACTTGAGCTCATGGGTCCACATACATCAGAATGTACTAGACCCAAGAGTTCACTGGCTCGCTCACCTTTTTCAGTAAAAGGTGACTTGGTCATCTTTCCAAAAAGACAGGACTCACAGGTTGGAAGTGATTCACAATCACCAACTTCAAGAATTCCTTCTTGAGCCAACCTGTTTATCCTGTTCTTATTGATATGACCTAGCCTACAGTGCCAAAGATAGACTTCTGACACATTATCCATTCTAGAGCATTTACCGGAGGTTTGAACCACATTAACAGGCTGTGATAGTAAGTAAATTCTATTATTTAGTTGTCCAACAAATATTGTAACACCATTCAAAATGATATTGTAAATATTTTTTTTTATTAAAAATTCATAATTGTACATGGCCAAAAGGCCTACAGAAATAATATTTAATAAAAAACAGAAACCTCTCATCTTCATCAAATCTCCTACTGACCTGCAGACCCTGCATCGAATTACAGATATGATAAGGGCTTTCGGTATCCAATACCCAGGCAGTAATATCACAAATGTAAAAGTTGCAAGGTGTTATCATATAATTACCTTGCTTCTTCTTCAGTCTGTTCGGGTCCAGGGAGGCAATGTATAGAGGACAGTTCCTCTTCCAGTGCCCCTGCTTCTTGTAAAAGAAGCACTCCGCCTGGCTCTGGTCGGACTTGTGCTTCTTGGTCTGACCCTGTGCAGACGTCCCAGCATGTGGCTGCACCTTTTTCTTCTTCTTCTTGTTCTTCTTCCCTTTCTTAAAGGGTCGACGACCAGAAGAAGACCCTCCCATAATATTCACCGACTCCTTATGGAGCTGGTGGTCCTTCTCAAAGTTCTGCAGTAACCCCAACAAGTCGTGGTAGTTTACTGCAGGCTTTGTCATCCGAAAATGAGTAAGGAAGGAGAGGAAGGACTTGGGCAAAGAATTAAGGATCGCATCCTTAGCGAGCTACTCGTGCAAGGGAAAGCCCAGTTTACTTAGGCGCTCAATCATTTCGATCATGTACAGTACATGATCGGTGACTGAGGCCCCATCCCTCATTCGAGCATTGAAAATGGCACAACTAGTTTTATGCCTTTCAATATCGTCAGGCATGCCAAAGGAGTCGTTCAACATTTGAAGCATCTTCTACGGCTGGGCATTCTCGAACCTGTGGCTAAACTCATCATTTATTGCCGCCAGCATTATGCACCGAACGATGGTGCAGTCGTTGAGCCACTTCTGATAAGTGTCTCGGACCGTCCCTCTAGCATTCGGAGCTAGCTCTTCAGGTGTCGGATCCGTTACTACATAAAGAATCCGCTCATGCTCAAGGATAATTTTTAATTTTTGATACCAACTATCGAAATTAGGTTCCATGAGCTTGTCATTATCTAATAATGATCAGAGCGACAGGGTAGTGGCCATAGCTGCATAAAAGAAAACCAGACCTTTATTAGTACACAAATTATTAATACTAAAGACTTGGACTTTAGTCTAAAGTTTCTTCCAGTATTTTTACGAACTGATAGCCTCAACCTTCAATTCGAAAAATTACTTTAATTTCTTAGTGGATACTAGAATCCACACAGACTACACACGAGCCCAACTTTGGTTGGTCAACCCATGTGCATCTATAGGTAGGTTCATAACTAGTTGTTTCTCTAAACAACTTTTAGTAATTAATTTTGCCCCAGAACCTAATCAGTAGGCTTTGACCTCCACTGAAAAGATCTGGTTAGGTCCAACTATTAACATGATTAGATTTGGTGAATCGGACCAATAAATGATCAGGTCCGACTTTGGTCGGCCAACCTGACTACCATCAGAAAGACTCAACCAAATTATCATATTATGAATGATAATTCCATTAGTCAATAAGCACCAGGCCTTTGGGCCTCCAATGATTATTAAACTAATGGACTCATTATCACTCACTTAATGGAAGGCTATAACTTAGTTATCACTATAACTTAATCATTTTAGAGACCTAATAAATTTTGAGAATTTTTATTAAAGAATAAATGAGAAGAAATTAACCAGCCAATTTCAATCCTCACACTGACTTCACCAAGTCAGATTAAAAAAGATTTAATTAAAGTCGGCATTAGGAGCACCTAAATCAGTCACACTGATTTACCTAATGACATGGGTGAGCCCTAATCACCAAGTGATCTAATCAAAACCTAACTCACCAGGTTGTCTAGGTAAGTGAGATCAGTGGTGGGGATATGCCATTAACTCGTCAGAGATCGAATCAATGCGAGTAGCTCCCACTTAAGAACCACTGGTCAAACTACCGAACTTACCTTAAACACCAACTGGTTCATTAGTTTTAATTTGATCAACTTAGTAAATAGGGTTCCACCGTGTAGCCATGAATTAAGTCCATCTTGGTCTAGTTAAAGACATGGACCCATTCAACTACAACTATTGGAGTTGAGTCTAGAGTGTTCTTGACCTAATCTAATTCAATTTTTGATTAGATTTGATCAATTACTCTAATTTAGTCCATTTCTTTAAGCTAACCTCAGATCTAACCCAATTATGGACCTAATCAATCTAACCCATTGACCCACAAGTTTATACAATTATCTTAGGTCTTAATTCACAATTCTAAACCAACTAGACAACACTTAATTCTTTTAATTAAGTATTTGGGCTGATGGGTCAGGGTTTGGCATTTCAAAAATAATTTTTAAATTTGAAAAGTTTTATTTTCTGTTCACCAAATATGTTGACTCATTTCACAAACAGATCAGCACATTTCATAAACAGCAATCCTATTGCTAATTACATAACAGAAAATAACTCAATCAAAATAAATCATAAATATTCTTTTAGATCTAATCTAACACATTCATGATAAATTGTACAATTGAACCTTTACAACTAAGTTCTTTCACTGTTTCATCTGCATGGGATATAATTGCAGCGGCACCCTTACCGTCATAGGAGAACCCCATCGAATGGGAGGAGAGGGCCTTTAAACCCTACTTTTCTTCTATGACCGGACGACCATGGCAACCAACCCAATTAGACTACTTGCTACTTGGATCAAGTATATCTAAATATACTAATTTTAAAATTTAAATTTTAAATTTCAAATTTCAAATTTTAAATTTCAAATTTTGAATTTTAAATTTTAAATAAATTTTAAATTTCAAATTTTAAATTTTGAATTTCAAATTTTTGAATTTTGAATTTCGAACAACTTTCAAAATTCAAATTTGAATTTTGAATTTCAAATTTTAAATTTAAACTTTTAGATTACAACTTAATCAACGCATACAAATATATATCATATTTTAAAATCCGCTCTAATACCATTTGAAGTGAATTTTAGTGCAGGGGTAAAATGATAATTTTAAAACTTTTTCAAAATTACTATTTTACAGAGATATGAAGTGGCGGTCACGTTCAGTGCAGATATACCCTTACATTTCACCTGTATGCCATATCAGTGTCTCCACACTCCTTGATTAAGAGGACAACCAACCTATATGGTACACAACGACCTATGCTCGATAAACATTATTGTCCTTGGTAACAATGTATCATTTGGTCGCGAACAGATTTAAGAACTAAACGATAAATCCTCCTTTGTCCAGTCTAAGTAGTCCTAAGGACTTCACCACAACACAGGAGTTCATTAGAAGATGACAATTTGTGATGAAAAATATCAAAATAACTTTTATTTATTTATGATTTATGTACTAATACAAAAGGAGCACAACCGTCAACAGACTGACGATTGGCTTTGGAATACTATTCCCAACAAATCATTGACCCATATCAGGTAATGGGTTCTGAACTCATCGGATCAAATCTAAGCGTTAGATCTGATTCAGGACATCAATACAATCGATGCAGTATTTTTTTTAGATCAGATTTTTTTATGCAATATTTTTATATCATAGATCCTTAGAAAGATAGTTTAGATCTGATCTAAGAAATGTATATGAGATTAAATTATTTAATCTTCTACTTTTGCTATAAAAATTTTAAAAAATACTTGCTTTGAACTGTCTATTTTCCAACAATCTGGTAAAGTACCACATCAGCTGGACAGGTACTATAAATTTTTGATCCAGAATGGTGATCCTATTGAACTAATTGAGAATGACGAAGATCTGATCACCTATATGGATACTATGTAGAGGACTGATTCTGAGAAATGGCTTAAAGCCATGAGATCTGAGATGGAATCCATGAAAATCAATGATGCATGGACACTCGTTGATTTACCTGAAGGGATAAAATTCATAAGGTGCAAATAGATTTTTAAAAGAAAAAGGGGTGCAGATGGAAAGGTAGAGACCTATAAAGTCTGTTTGATTGTCAAAGAATATCGTCAACGTTATGGTATAGACAATGATGAGATATTTTCTTCTATGACAATGCTCAAATCCATTCAAATTATGTTTACGATTGCCGCATATCTTGATTACAAAATCTAACAAATAGATGTCAAGATAGCCTTCGTTAATAGAGAACTAGAAGAAGAGGTATATATGATACAGCCTGATGGGTTCACATCCACTGATAAATCTATAGTATGCAAGTCATAGAGATCCATTTATAGATTGAAGCAAGCCTCTCAGAGTTTGAACATGCATTTTAACAAAATAATCAAAACATATGGCTTCGTTGAGAATGGAGCAGAGCCTTATGCCTACAAATGGGCTAATATTTTCATAGTCATATTTCTTATATTGTATGTGGATGATATTCTCTTAATTAAAAATGACATCTCTGCATTACAAAGTATAAAATCTTGGTTATCATCATAATTCTCCATGAAGAATTTGGGAGAAGCATCTTACATCCTAGGGATGAAAATCTATATAGATAGATCTAAAAGGTTGCTTGGATTATCTCAATCCATATATATTGATACTGTACTGAAATAGTTTAGCATAACAAATTCCAAAAGGGGCTATCTACCGATAGGCCAAAGAATCTCTCTCTAAGAAGGATTATCGGATAACTTTACAAAAGAGAGAGCGTATGAGTAGAATCCCATATACCTCGACAGTGGGATCTATCATATACGTCATGATATATACAAGATCGAATGTGGCCTACTCACTAGGGGTAGTGAGTAGGTATCAGTCCGATCCAGATAAAAAATATTGAAAAATTATAAAAATAATCCTCAAGTATTTGAGAAATACTAAGGGTCAATGACTTATTTATGGAGATTCTGACTTAAAACTTATGAGATACACAGATTCTAATTTTCAATCAGACTATGATAACAGCAAAAGTATGTCTGGTTATATTTTTACCTTATATGGTGGGGTGATATGTTGGAAAAGTTTCAAGTAACACACAGTACCTGACTTTGTATATGAAGCAGAATATATTGCGGCATCCGATGTTGCCAAAAAGGCTATTTGGTTAAGGAAGCTAATTAATGAGCTTGGAGTAGTTCTCTCCATTAATGGTCTAATTCTGCTATATTGTGATGCTATATTGTGATAGTACTCGAGCCATAGCTCAAACTAAAGAACCTAAGTCCCATCAGAGAACCAAACATATTTTGCATTGCTATCACTTTGTTCGACAGATCATTGATAGAGGTGACATTGATTTATAGAAGATCGATGAAAAAAAAATCTAGCCGACTCCTTCACTAAAGCCCTTGAAATCCAAGAGTTCGATGATCACACATAGAAGATGGGTATTAGATACAGATCTGATTGGCTTAAGTTCAAGTGAGAGTTTGTCAGAAATGTATCCTAAAATCAATCATCTAGCTATAGACAGTTGTGCTTTTGTATATGAATTATAAATAAATTAATGAATGTTATTTGGCAGTTCATCATATTTTTACATCATCTTTATAGAATCCTTATAATTATGATGAAGTCCTTAGAACTATAAATACTTAATAAAAGTGATGAGGATTTATCGAATAGTTCTTAAATTTTATTTGTGATCAAATAATATGTTATTAATAGATAAATGCTTATTAAGTATAGATCATTGTGTGCCATATCGGTTGGTTGTCCTCGTACCCAAAGATTGTGAACACACTAGTATGGCATACAGGTGAAATATTAGAGTACATTATCACTGAACATATCAACTGTGGAGTGCTCTACCGTCTAAAGTAGCTCGTAGAGGATATGGGCATAAGTGTTCCTCCAATCTGAGATCACCACAGTAACTTGCAAACAACTCACTATGCTTTAGTACTGGACTATCTGCATTTATAATACAGTGATGAATGATTTCTGGGTGCCATCAAATATTTGTGAAGCCTGTCACTACAAGAAAATAGGATTTTTATAATAAAATTATTTATGATATAAATATTTTAGTCACAAAGAATGCTATTTACGATGCCAAAGTAGTTCTATTGCAAATAATAAATTATTTATGATGAAAAATATTTTTATGATATAATTTTATATTATAAATATTAAATTTTTATGATATAATTTTACATCATAAATAATAGATGAAAATCATAAATATTAAAAAAATTTCATCGATTATTTGTGATGTAAACTATTTCCATCGTAAATACCCATTATTTACGACATAAAATTGTCTTTTCATCATAAATATTTAGTTATTTACAATGTAAAATTTTTATCGTAATGTATCGAAGCAAATCAAAAATTTGACCAAAAAATAAAAATTAGATTATCAGTGACATAAAGTTTTACATCATAAATAAGTTGTATTTATGACATAAAATAAATTTTTTATCATAAATATTGGATTATTTATGACACAAAATTTACATTGCAAATAATCAATGAAAATCAAAAATTTTAAAAAAATAAATAACAAATTATTTATGATAAAAATTTATTCATCATAAATAATTGATATTTGTGATGCAAAATTTCTATCACAACTAATCGATGAAAATAAAAATTAAAAAAAAATAAATAGTAGATTATTTACGATATAAACTTATTCATCACAAATAATTAGTATTTGTGATGCTCAATGGATTTAACATCATAAATATTTAATTATTTATGATATAAATTTTTTAATACAAATAATTGAAGAAAATTAAAAATTTTATAAAAAAATAATTATTAGATTATTTGTGACATAAAAAATTTACATCATAAATAATTCATATTTATAACGCAAAATAGATTTTGCATTGCAAATATTGAATTATTTGTGATGCAAAATTCCATCACAAATAATTGATGAAAATCAAATTTTTTTTAAAAAATAAATATCAAATTATTTATGATGTAAATATTTTATAAATTAAAAAAATAATTCAAATATTTTTGATCAATTTTTGGGTTATAAATTTTTTTAATATTTTATAATCAAAAAATCAATCGTAAATATATTTTACCATCGAATTTAATTTTTTTATTTTTTTTAAATATGATATAATTTTGAAATTTATTTTTCATCTTCACCATTCATTATCTAAATAATTATCGTTAGAGTATCATCACAAAAGACTGACTCGATCTGGTAGCCCTAGCTATGTCAATCAATAAAATTTGATTTCGACAATAACAAATGATCGTATAATGATCTGATAGATATAGATTATTGATGGATATAAAAACTTACAACAATGATCTCAATGATATTTATAGCATACTATCAAAATTTTACTTCAATTAGATATCATTATCATGATCAATTTAGTACGAAATGATTTGGATTGTTAAATAAAAAATAAGTGATCAAAAAGTCAAACGACATCTGATTATAAGGTAATTTTTTAGATAAATAATCTTTGCTACTACTTTAATCATCTGTACGATGGTGATCATAAAATACAAACAGCACGTATATGAACCATCCACGTTAAGTAGATCTTACAAAAGCACAAGTACAATTCCTTAAGGACTTTAAGAATAAGTATCAAGAGACATAGACTTTTGGATGGTTCATATATATATGGCTTGAATTTTACAATCACCACTATATAAATAATTGAAATAGTAGCAAAGATCATTTATCTAAAAAATCACCTGATAATCGGATACCATTTGGTCTTTTGATCAATTATTTTTTATTTAACGGCTTAAATCATCCTGTGCTAAATTGATCATAATAATGATGTCTAATTGAAGTAAAATTTTGATAGTATGCTAAAAAATATCATCGAGATCATCATTGTAAATTTTTGAATTTATCGGTAGTCTCTATCTATCAGATCATCATGTGGTCATTCGTGATCGTTGAAAATAAATTTTATTGATCGATATAGCAAGGACAACCGAATTGAGGTGATCTTTTACTATGATACTCTAAAGATAATTATTTAGATAATGAATAGTAAAGATAGACTCTAAATTATAAAATTATACCATATTCAGAGAAAAAAAATTATACTACAAGAATATAAGATTTTTGTGATATAAAATATTTTACATCATAAATAATTTATTATTTATGATAAAACTTTTATTTACATCATAAATACTAAATTATTTATGATGAAAAATTTTTATTACAACTAATCAACAAAAAATCTAAAATTTTTAAAAAATAAATAATTTATAATAAAATATTTGCATTGTAAATAATTTAATACTTGTGATGCAAAAAAAATTTATATCATAAAATTTTTTTATTTATGATGCAAAATTTTAGTCACAAATAATTAGAATTATCATCGTAATTTTTTTTTGAAATTTTTTTGTTAAATTTTTTTAGAGTGAAAAATTTTTAGAGAAAAAAAATTTTTTGGTAAAAATTATTAGCGATAAAAATTTTATTTTCAACGGTAATAATAGTTATTAGCAACGTATATTTCATTTTCATCACAAATTAGTTTTTTTGAAATTTTTTTTGATTAAATTTTTTTTAAAGGAAAAAATTTTTAGGAAAAAAAATTGACAAAAATTATTAACGATGAAAATTATATTTTCATCGCTAATAATAATTTTAGCGACATAAATTTTTTGTCGCTAATAATTACATCGCTAAAAATGCTATAAAAATCCCAAGTCACTTCCTTGGTTCCTGCGAAACCCTCCCAACTCTCTCCCTCTCTACCTCCCACTCACCCGTCGAAATCCTCCTGGGCTTCCTCGCTGGCTAGCGCCCCACCTCCGCTAGCACAGTCGACTTTTTAGGTAAATAGTTTTTTTTTTGGCTCTGCAGGGAAGGGAGGGGCGGGGGGGGGGTGGGCGTGGGTCATGCTGGGGTCAAAGAAGGGGTGGTTTCGTGAGGGCTGGGGGAGGGTGGAAGGGGGGTTTGTTAGGGCCGAGGGACAATGGGCCGACAAGAGCGGGGTGGGGCGAAGGAGCACTGGGGGGCGGAGGATAGGGGGTTTGTTCCAGTAGACAGCCTGCATGTTGTGCAGGATACGGTACCACACAATGCAGTAGGAAGAAAGAAGAAACAAAATAAGAAACACCATATAAATACATAGATCGGCCTTAAGCCTACCTCCATGGGGCATGCAAGTTTCACTATGAGAGAATAAAACACAACCAATACAAGAAAAATTCACTACTCAATCCTTGTACAAGATTCTCTTAGCAAGAAGGCCCAAAATCTTCACAAAAGCTCTTTGAAACCTCTCTTGAAGTCTTTCTGTAGCTCCAGAACGTCACCAGCTATCCAATGCAGTAAACAACTCATCAATCAAAGCTATATAGACTACAGAATCTCAAAAATACTGTTACACTAAGAATACTGAATCTCAACCAATGCTAGAACTATCCGTGGCCGTTCAATCGTGATCGTCTTGCACCAGAGCCATTTGATCGTGCACTATAGTCTCATATTAAGCCTGATCAAGTCTGAAATCATCCTCAGTCATCCGATCATGAACGACTCGCTCCAGAGCCATCAGATCATGCAAAAACATCCATGGACCACATGTGGACAGCGTGATCGGTCCACACGACCTCTATGGATCGCCCAACACCCTATGGTCCATGGTGGACCGCACAGGGCACTGGGCTTGGGCACCCGCACGTTCGGTGGGCCGACCCACTTGCGCGCCCATGTTGGGCCCACCCGCACGTTGGGTAGCACGTGCACGTCTGTCGGGCCCGACGCTGGCCTCCATCGGCTCACCGCAGGCCTCCACCGCCTCGTGCACTATGCCACTTATTCTGAACTTCTTTCGTATATATCTTCATCATCTGAACTTCGTTTGGACTGTTCTTAGACTCGTTGGACTCCGTTCGTTGTCCTGGACCTCGCTGTAAGTTCAATGTAGATCGAATTTCAAGGCATCATATCTCAACATTACGGTGGTCGAGAGGCGGAGGATGCGAGAGGTTGTTTCCACGGACAGGTCGGGGGGCGAAGGATGCAGAGGGGGGGTTGTGCTCCCGTGGACAGCCAACGGTGGTCAGGGGAGGGGGTGGTGTTCCTGTGGACAACCACCGAGGCCCGAAGTATGGGGGAATGATTTATTAATAATTTATTAATAAAATAAAAGAATTATATTTTAAAAATTAATAATTTATTAATAAAAATAATAAATTTTTAATGCATATGAATTGTTCGATTCGAGATCCGATCTGGACCGACTTGGATTCAGTTTGTGTCGGATCTGGGTCGGGATCCAGTTTGAATCGACTCAAATCTGGTCTGAATCGATTTGGATCCGATTCGGGTTAGATCCAGATCAAGATCCAATCTGAGATCCAGGTGAGGATCCAATCTGAGATTTGGGTCAGATTCTGGTTCGGGATTCGGGTCGGGATATGGTTCGAATCCAGATCATGATCTGGATCGGATCGAGGTCTGTTGAGATTTGACACCTCGAGATTCAATTAATACTAAGTCCACAGTGAGGTTCGGGATGACGAACGGAGTCCAACGAGCCCAACAACAATCCAAATAGAGTCCAAATGGTGAAGATACGTGTGAAAGAAAGCTCGAAACAGGTGGCACGGCCCATAAAGCGGTGGAGGCAGATGGCGGCGCATCGAGCCCGGTGGATGCGCACGCACACAGGAGTGCAAGGCCCAACTCGCGGGTGGGACCAACGCGGGCGCACGTGCGGGCTAGCCTAGCGGGCGCACGAACGTCCAGGCCCAGTGCCCTGTTGCGGTCCACCATGGACCACAGGACGCGGGCGGTCCATGGAGGCCACATGGATCGATCGCGTAGTCTACACGCGGTCCAGGGGCATTTGTATGTGATCTGACGATCCAAATCATGTGTGGTCATGATCGAACGGTTAGAACTCAATACGAGCGTGATAAGGCTTCATCTGAGGCTGTAATGCACAATCAGATGGCTCTGATGTGAGCCGATCACGATCAAATGGCCACAGATAGTTCTAGGGTTGATTTGGACTAGGTACTCCTATTGTAACACTATTTTGAAAATTTTGAAGCCTATACAGCTCTGATTAATGAGCCGTTTATTGCATTGGATAGTTGGTGGCGTCTTGAAGGTGTAAAAAGGCTTCAAGAGAGATTTCAGAGAATTTTTGTAAGGATTTTGAGGCTTCTTATTGAGAGACTCTTGTATAAGGGTTGAGTGATGAGTTCTTTTTTTATTGTTGTGTTTTATTCTCTTATAGTGAAGCTTGCACGCCCCATGGAGGTAGGCTTGAGGCCGATCCATGCATTTGTATTATGTTTCTTATTTTATTTCTTCTTTCTTCCTGCTACACCGCATGGTACCAAATCCTGCACAACAATTGATGTCAGAGCAAGGTGGTACCAAAGCATAGGTTGCGGCAGTGGTGATCGAGATAAAAAATAGAAAAGACAAGCACAATCAAGGTAGAGATCAATCGGTTCAATGGAAAGAGCAATTTCTTCTTGTAGCAAGCGAGCGTGAAGGACTTGCTTATCCAGCAAGGTTTGATCGGTGCTCTCTTATGTGAGGAGAAGCCGACTACCATGGAGGTACAAGATTAGAGATGGCTCTAAATGTAGGCAATAAGTATGATCCGCTTGTACCTAGTAGATGAGGTGGTGATACATGCACTTGGTAAGACTTTTCTGATGGTGCTGTGATCGAAGCTCGAGGAGTTGTACATGGTGAAGTTTTTTACCAACACTTTTTTCTTCTGGAGGCAGTTCTATCAGCTGCGGATGACTGAGAGATAGAGCATGCAGGAGCATCTCAGCTACTTTTAGATGATCCTCACTGACCTCCTCAATCTTGGTAAGAAAGTTGAAAAGAAGACCAGGGTGCTAGTCTTGCTAGCATCGCTTCCTTCTTCGTATGAATCCTTGGTGACTGCTCTTCTAGTGGAGAAGAGCACCATCAAGATGAACGAGGTCACCACGGTGATTCTTCAGAATGAGGTTCTCAGAAGGGAGAACTCAGCTTCAAGCTTAAGTAGTAGCAGCTTAGCTTTGGTGCTTCCTGGAGGAGCAGAAGGTAGTAGACAGAGCGACAAGAGATCGCGATGAGAGCGGTCCAAGTCCAGGACGAGGGATTTAAGCAAGATCAGATATTATCGGTGTGATGAGTTGGAGCATCTAGTTAGAGATTGCCCTCAACTCAAGGATCGGATGAGGACTACTGCAGCGACGGCCAGTAATAAGTCAGAGAATGATGTCCTGAAGTTATCTGATCAGGTATCTATTTTTTTTCAGTAGTGAATTTTAGATTCTGCATGCACCTATCATATATGTTACAGAGAGGAGCAGTTTAACTCTCTAGAGAGCAATGAGGGTACTATTTATCTATCAATTGGATCGAGTTATGCGATCAAAAGCATCGAGATGGTCAGCTGGAGGACACATGATGGTGTAGTGAGGAGATTGGGAGAGGTCCAATACACATCCAATTTCAGACGAAATCTTATCTCACTGAGCAGACTGGATTCGAGAGGCTACAAGACGGTAGCTGGTGGAGGAATCCTGAAGGTGTTGCATGGTGATAAGATTATTCTGGAGAAAAGAAAAAGGATGAAAAGATATTACTACCTGATGGGGAGTGCAGTGTGAGGTAGAGCTTCAGGAGTTAGGAGGAGCTCGGAGTGAGGTGGAGCTCTGGGTGGAGGTGGATCGGGCACTAGATGGGAGATTAGGGAGGACAAGAGGCAACATCACAGAGTGAAATTTCTATTGCCGCAGGAGATTTTTTTGAGCAGATCTTTGATCAAAGTGGACACAGCTTATGACGGAGGTGGGATCGAGCGGTCTGGCTCGACTTCTATGTTTGTCCATCCATGAGATACTAGGCATGCTCCAGGGCATGGGGGCGAGATGGATCATAGGCTCTTAGAGATAGGTGAAGATTGAATATGGAGTCGAGATGAAGATTGTTGAGATTTTATATTTTAAGTTTAGTTTGTACTAAGCTCACATTGAGGTCCAGAATGACGAACGGAGTCCAACGAGCCTAAGAACAGTTCAAACGGAGTTCAGATGATGAAGATACGTGCGAAAGAAAGCTCGGAGCATGTGCCAGGGCCCATGAGGCGGTGGATGCTGGCGGTAGCACAACCAGGCTCGGCAGATGCACGCGCATGCAAGAGCCCGCGGCCCAGTATGCAGGTGGACCCAGTGCAGGTGCATGCACAGGCCAACCCAGTGAGCATGTGGGTGCCTAGGCCCAGCACCTTATCAACCGCAGGGTGCTGGGTGGTCCATGAAGGCCGCATGGATCGATCATGCGGTCTACGCACGGTCCAAGGGCATTTGTGCACAATCCGACAGTCCAGATCGTATGCAGTCATGGTTGGATGGCTGGAACTCAATCCGAGCATGATTAGGCTTGATCTAAGGCTGTAGTGTGCAATCGAATGGCTTCGGTGTGAGCCGATCATGATCGGATAGCCACAGATGGTTCTAGAATTGATTTGGACTCAGTATTCTTAGTGTAATACTATTTTGGAGATTTTGGAGCCTATATAGCTCTGATTGACAAACAGTTTATTGCGTTGGGTAGCTGATGACGTCTTGGGGTACAGAAAGACTTCAAGAGAGATTTTATAAGAATTTTGGAATTTTTTATTGAGATACTCTTGTATAAGAGTTGAGTGGTGAATTTTTCTTGTATTGTTGTATTTTATTCTCTCATAGTGAAGCTTATACGCCCCGTGGAGATAGGCTTGAGGTCGATTCATGTATTTGTATTATATTTTTTATTTTATTTCTTCTTTCTTCCTACTGTAATGCGTGGTACCGGATCCTATACAACAAGATCAAAATTCGGGTCAGGTTCGGTCGGGATCCGGATCGGGATCCAGTCTAGATCTAGGCCAAAATCTAGTTCGGATCTGGGTACATCTCTTTATTTCCCTAGAGAAATGCATGGTAATGATTTAATACATGCATTGATGTAACCTTAGACTCTCGTTCAAGAGTCGATCCTAGAGTCTCAAAATGAACTCTGTGAATGGCTCTTGGATGACCCATTTGGATAATTCAGAAATGCATCAATTTTTTATTGTTGTCATGGTGTTCTTTATTATATTATAGAAAATTTCATTGCAATTATCTCATTTGTTCTCTGGATACATAATAGATGTGGTTCAAATATGATCCATCTATATCATGCCTTAGAAAACTGTAGGGAGATGCTATCGGATTTTCTCTGGATATGGAACAAAGAACAAAGCTATGGTAACAAAAAAAAGTGATGCATTTTTGAAAGGGATAGGACCTATCTTTACCTATTAGTTGGTGCTCAGATTCATTTATTATGTAAATTATTTAAAATAATAAAATAATTAGATAGCAATTGCCTTGTATTTATATATGCAGAATCTGTAGATAGTGAATCTGGGTCAGGATCCGGATCGGGATTCGATCCGTGATCCAAATTGGGATCCGATCCAGGATCTAGATCGAGATCTGGTTCGGATGAATGCCAGAGATATTTTCTTTATTCTTAACTATTTTCTTTGTTATCAAATGGATATCGACAAAAGTTGGATGAATGCTAGAGATATTTTTTTACCTGAATACCGAAATAGTGTTCAAAATTTTATTGAGTTTACACGACGTAAGGTTGACAGTGCCAGTAGGATAAAGTGTCCATGCAAGAGATGTGTCAAAATGATATATCATCATATATCACTTATTGAGGAGCATCTGCTACATTATGGTATGGATAAGAAGTATACTCGCTAGATATGGCATGGAAAGGATGATCTGAATGAAGTTATGCACAATAATGATGATATTGAAGATGATAGTAATACTGTTGAATCTGTCGAATATAGTGGTATAGGTTTACTATTGGATGATTTATATCAGGATGTTTGCTTAAATGTACCAATGAGTACTAGTGCATTAGAAGATAGTTCTGATCATGAACACAATATTAATAAGGTAGAAGGGACTTCTAAATAGTTTGCCAAGCTTGTAAGGAATGCACGAGAGCCACTCTACCCAAATTGTGTAAAATTCTCTAAGTTACAGTTTTTGATCAAATTGCTTCATATTAAAATCGTAAACCGATGGAGTCAAAAATTATTTGACTAAAATTTGGTATTGATTAAAGCAGCTCTTTTTGATGGAGAAAAACTTTCGAAATCATATTCTGAAACAAAAATATATATGTGAAAATTTGGACTTAACTATATTCCTATACATGCCTACAAAAATAACTATATTATTTTATAAGGAGAACGAACAAGCAAGTGAATGATCGAAATATGGTAAGCTTAGGTACAAAATTGATAATAAGAAAAAAAAGAAGATATCTCGTAAGGTTTTGAGTATTTTTTTTTATTTCTAAGACTTCAAAGACTATATATGTCCACAAAAATAGCTAAAGAAATAAGATGGCATCATGAGCAGTGGGTTTCAGAGGAGAACATACTTAGCTACCTGGCAAACTCTGTAGTGTGAAAAGACTTCGATGCAAATCATCCACACTTTGCAAGTGACCCGTGTAATATTCGGCTTGGTCTAGCGATAAATGAATTTAATCCCTTTGGTAATTTGAGTACTTCCTACAGCATGTGGCATGTGATGTTAATACCATATAATGTATCACCTAGAAAGTGCATAAAAGAACTATTTATTTTTATGTCACTGTTGAATTCAGATCTGATAGCATCAGGTTATGAAATTGATGTATATCTACAATCCTTAATTGATGATCTGAAGGAACTATTGAAAAATAAAGTACAGACATATGATTCTATAGTTGAAGAAATTTTAAATTGCATGTTTTGATTTTATGGATCATAAATAATTTTTTTATATATGAAAATTTATCTGGATGGAGTACTAAAGGATATCTGGCATGTCTAATATGCAACGAGGATACGCCCTCCTTATATTTAAAGCATGAAAGAAAAATCTACTTCATAGATCATCGACGGTTTCTACCTGGTAATCACTCTTGGAGGATCTATTATAACCAATATTTTGATGGTAAGTCTGACTAACATCCATCACCTAAGGAGTTAAGTGGAGTGGAAGTTATAGAGTGGAAGTTATAGAACAACTTAAAGCCATCGGAAGTGTGAAATTTGGAAAAATTTTGGATACTCGAAAGCAGAAGCATACTGAAGCTAAGCTGAATTGGGTAAAGGGAAGCATATTTTTCAAACTACCATACTGAAAGCAGCTACTACTTCATCATAATATGAATGTAATGCATATTGAGAAAAATATTTGTGATAATATCATCTGATATATTGTTGAACATCTCAAGAAAAATAAAAGATAATTCAAAAGCTCGTATTGATTTGCAAGACATAGAAATTCGATCGGAGTTGTATTTAGTTCACTGAGGTGATATATTTTTATTGCCACCTGTATGTTATTCGCTATTTGGCGAGGAGAAGAAGAGTTTCTATGAATGGTTCAAAATCGTAAAATTTTTTGATGCTTATGCTTCAATTATAGTTAAGTGGAGTGGAAGTTATAGAACAACTTAAAGCCATTGGAAGTGTGAAATTTGGAAGGAGTTAAGTGGAGTGGAAGTTATAGAACAACTTAAAGCCATTAGAAGTGTGAAATTTGAAAAAACATTGGGTACTCGAAAGTAGAAGCATATTGAAGTCGAGTTGAATTGGATAAAAAAAAGCATATTTTTCGAACTACCATACTGGAAGCAACTACTACTTCGTCATAATCTGAATGTAATGCATATTGAGAAGAATATTTGTGATAATATCATCTGATACATTGTTGAACATCTCAAGAAAAATAAAAAGATAATCCAAAAGCTCACATTGATTTGCAAGAAATAGAAATTCGATCGGATTTGTATTTAGTTTATCGAGATGATAAATTTTTATTGCAACCTGCATGTTATTCACTATTTGACGAGGAGAAGAAGAGTTTCTGTGGATGGTTCAAAATCATAAAAATTTTTTATGCTTATGCTTCAAATGTGTCGTGGTATATTGGCAATAATGATGACAATATCTCTGGTATGAAAAATCATTACTCTGATATGATAATGCAGTGTTTGCTTCTTGTAGTCATGCATAGTAATCTGAGTGGTGATGTTCAAGCTGCATTGATTGAGTTGGAAGTATTTTTTTGAGAATTATATTATCAAAAATTAAAAATTAACTTACTTAAGAAGTTTGATAAGGATATTGTGTCCATTCTTTGTAAGTTAGAAAAAATATTTTTACTATCATTTTTTGATGTTATGGTACATCTAACTATTCATCTTTCAGAGGAAGCTCTTTTAGCCAGACCGATACATTATCGATGGATGTATCCTATTGAAAGATCAAAAAATCATAATCTCTTTGTCATATCAGTTATAAGATGTAAATATATTAGTTAAATATAAATTTATTTTTATTTATAGATTCTTGTAGTGAAAGTTATAGAACAACTTAAAGCCATTGAAAGTGTGAAATTTGGAAAAACATTGGGTACTCGAAAGCAGAAGTATATTGAAGCTGAGCTGAATTGGACAAAGGAAAGCATATTTTTCAAACTACCGTACTGCAAGCAGCTACTACTTCATCATAACCTGAATGTAATGCATATTGAGAAAAATATTTATGATAATATCATCTGATACATTGTTGAACATCCCAAGAAAAATAAAAGATAATTCAAAAGCTCGCATTGATTTGCAAGAAATAGAAATTCGATCGAACTTGTATTTATTTCACCGAGGTTATAAATTTTTATTGCCACTTGCATGTTATTCGTGATTTGGCAAGGAGAAGAAGAGTTTCTATGGATGGTTCAAAATTATAAAATTTTCTGATGCTTATGCTTCAAATGTATCGTAGTGTGTTAGCAACAACGACGGTAATATCTCTGGTATGAAAAGTTGTTACTCCGATAAGATGTAAATATATTAGTTAAATATAAATTTATTTTTATTTGCAGATTCTTGTAGTGAAAGTTATAGAACAACTTAAAGCCATTGAAAGTATGAAATTTAAAAAAATATTGGGTACTCGAAAGCAGAAGCATACTAAAGCTGAGCTGAATTGGACAAAGAGAAGCATATTTTTCAAACTACCATACTGGAAGCAGCTACTACTTGGTCATAATCTGAATGTAATGCATATTGAAAAAAATATTTATGATAATATCATCTGATACATTGTTGAACATCTCAAGAAAAATAAAAGAAAATTCAAAAGCTCGCATTGATTTGCAAGAAATAGAAATTCGATCGGAGTTGTATTTATTTCATCGAGGTGATAAATTTTTATTGCCACCTGCATGTTATTTGCTATTTGGCGAGGAGAAAAAGAGTTTCTATGGATGGTTCAAAATCGTAAAAATTTTTTATGCTTATGCTTCAAATGTATCGTGGTGTGTTACAACAACGATGACAATATCTCTGGTATGAAAAGTCATTACTCTAATATGATGATACAGTGCTTGCTTCCTGTAGTCATGCATAGCAATCTGAGTGGTGATGTTCCAGCTGCATTGATTGAGTTGGGAGTATTTTTTTGAGAATTATATTATCAAAAATTGAAGATTAACTTACTTAAGAAGTTTGATAAGGATATTGTGCTCATTCCTTGTAAGTTAGAAAAAATATTTTCACCATCATTTTTTGATATTATGGTACATCTGACTGTTCATCTTCCAGAGGAAGCTCTTTTAGCCAGATCGGTACATTATCGATGGAGTATCCTATTGAAAGGTAAAAAAATCATAATTCCTTTATTATATCAATTACAAGATGTAAATATATTAGTTAAATATAAATTTATTTTTATTTACAGATTCTTGTATATCCTAAAAAAATATGTGCACAATAAGGCATGGCCTGAAGGGTCTACAGCAGAAGTATATATAACTACAGAGTGTGTCATATTTTGCTCGATGTATCTTGATGATATCGAAACATGATTCAATCATGCAGATCGTAATATAGATCATGAATAGGATGATGATGAGCCGACATTATCTATATTCAAACAAACGGTTCGACCCATGGGTAGAAGGAGAAATGAGTTTATGGACGTGAATGAGCGATCCAAAGCACACTTTTATGTTCTAAATAATTATGAAAAAAATAAAAATTTTATTGAGTAAGTACCATATTAATTTTTTTTTAGTATTCTAACTAATTTTTTTATATCGATGTAAAATTAAAAATCATAACTTATTACAATGTGCACAAGTGGATATTATCCAGGAAGAATAATGCAGATATTGACGATCGATATAAGAGAAAATTTATAAAATGATTTAAAGACCATGTAAGTTCCACTAGTATTATATTATATTTTAATAATTATAAAATTAATTATTTGAGTCAATATAATTTTTTATGTTATGTTGTAGAAGAAATCTAAGCATTTCAATAATGAAGAGAATACGATCGATGAGTTGTACGATTTAACATGTGGCCCCAATTGAAAAGTTAACTACTATGCATCCTGCATCATTGGAGGAACGAGATTTCATATAAGATAGCTTGAGATACAAAGACGGATCTAGAATAGTGAGATTGCTAAAAAGGATATGAAGGAGAAGAGAAGTTTGAATTTTTTAGTGTATTGATAGATATCACAGAACTAAAGTATGGGTCCAATAATTTGGTATTCTTCTTTCAGTGTGAATGGTGGGATATTAGCAATAAAAAGATCGATATTCATATCGATTCACACTTTATCAATATAAATTTTGCATGAATATGGTATCAGAATGAGCCATATATTTTAGCAACTCAAGTGAAAATAAGTAATATATTTGAAAGATCCGAAGTATCTGAAAGGAAAATAGGTAGTTCAAAGCATGTATTTTTAAAATTTTATCATAAAAAATAAAAGATTAAATATTTTAATCTTCTAAATATATCTTGGATCAAATCTAAACTATCAATTAAGGATCTATGATATAAAATTTTTTTATATAAAATCTAATATAAAATAAAAAACTGCATCGATCACATCAATGCCCTGAATCTAATCTAATCTTTAGATCACATCGGTTGAGTTCAGAACTCATCATCTTTTTGTGGTTGATGAGCTCTACTACTGGTAGACATGGTATGAAGCTCTCACTAATGCTGAGCAGCCGCACAGATCGTCCGACCTCTACATCGGATCTTCCTTCGTGAGAGTGCTATCTCGCATCGAAGGCTCTAGATGGCTGATCCAAGCTTCTTTCTTTGGATCTTCTAGACACTTTCAGATTAAAAGATGAAGCTTTACAAGGAGGTGGTGGTGTGGGAGATTGAACAAGACTCACTCTTGCATTTTTCTTCTCACAAAATCTAAAGTTGAAACCCTAAACCCTATACCTCATGCCTGAGAGGAAGAACACTTCCTCTGTTTTTCACGCACGGAAGCCCAACCCACTCTCAACTTTTCATGCTCCAACTCTCAAATTTCTCATGCCAAAAATCACTTCTAATCTCATACAAAACTGATCCCTTCTTAAGGATGGCGTCCCATGGAAGATAATGATAAGGAAAAGATAGTTTCGGTTCAATTTCAAATATTGGTTGATCCTTATCATCAATTTAAATTAAATTTGAATTAAATTTTGAATCAAACTTTATTCTCATCTTATGAACTCAAAGAGAGATCGATCAATATTAGATTGGTATAAAAAATCTCATGCAAAAATACTTTATGCACGAAGAAAAGAGATGGCATGAAGAGAAGAGTCCAACTCAATTTGAATTCTAGATTTTCATTCAAATTCAAATCCATTTGAACTCAAATTTAAACCAATCAATTTCTAATTCAAAAAGAATCAGATGTAGATGTAGAAAACCTTCTGGGCATAGAAAAACTTTATGTAAAAAATTTTTCTCACATGAAGAATAAGAGGGCGCAGAGAAAGGAGGCACAAGGGATTTAAATTCGAATTATTTTTTCATCTAATTAAATTCTTAACCCAACCAAATTAGGTTGGACCTAATTAGACTACTAAATCTAATCTAATTAGATAAAAAATAATCTTGATTAAATTTTAATCAAATTAAAAATTAATCAAACTCAAGTTCTGATCAAATCAGAAATTAAACACCCTTAGCAAATGGGTCATCTCATAACCTAATCGGATCAAATCAAATTGAATCCAATTCAATTAGATTTGAGCTAAACCTCAATGCTCAATTAAATTGAGCTAATTAGTAATCTAATTACTAATTAATCTTCTTATAATTTATCAATAATTAGTAAATTAATTTATTGTAACTTTTACATAGGATTAATTATTAATCGAATTAACTGTTTTATCCTAGAACGATTCTTAATCATCGATCAGCTATATGATCAGTCAGAAACTTTTTTTGAGTGTGACCCCATAGGTTCATACCTAAGTCAGTAGTATAAAAATAATCTTTCTATACCAATCAAAGTGACCATCTAGCAATGATACCCGACGTTCGGATGATCGAAGGATCATGAAGCATCATTCAAGAACCTATTGGCATATGGTTACCATATAATTTATCTCTTTGACTCAAATGCTCAAGGTGACCTAGTGTTTAACTGTCAACCTTGATATAGTCATTTACATTATATTTTAATTTTTAAAATCCATCACATGGATTACTCCGACTGAGGTTTTACTGAATTGAAACATACTGATACATTAACTCCTACTTATTCGGAGGGATCAATTTCATCTTGACTCATACACCAATTTTTCAAGTATATGACTGTGCCTAAAAATCTTTCATCACTAAATTAAAAATTCTGATAGTCTGTCAGTAAAGCACAGTAAGTTGCTTGCAAGTCACCATGGTGATCTTAAGTCGAAGGGACACTTATACCCATATCTTTCGCGAGCTACTCTTGATAGCAGAGTGCTTAGCAGTTGGTCGCGGTCAGTGAGATGTACTCCTATATCTCACTTGCCTGCCATGTCAGTGTCTCCACATATTTTGGTTAAGAGGACAACCAACGTACATGGCACACAAGGATCTTTACTTGATATAGCTATCATCCTAATAATAGTATATCATTTGGTCGTGAACTTAAGGTTTAAAGACTAAATGATATATCCTCCAATATCGAATCAAATAATCTTAAGAACTTCATCACATAACAGGAGTTCAAAATAAAATATACATGATAATAAAAAAATTAAATAATATTTATTAATTCAATAATTTATATATAATTATAATAATAAGCTCAACCATCAACAGACTGACGATTGGCTTTAGAACATCATTCCCAATAATTTCTACTTGGATTAAACCCAATCAGTACAGTATCATATACCCATCTTTGATTTATAGTCTTCGAACTCCTTGACACGGAGGGCTTTAGTAAATAGATTGGCCAGGTTCTCCTTTCCGTCGATCTTCTGAAGCTCAACATCACTTCGATCCACGATCTCCGAAACCAGGTGGTAGCGGTGCGGAATGTGCTTGGTCTGCTGATGTAACTTCAGTTCCTTCGTTTGAGCAATGGCATCAGTACTATCACAGTACAACAAGATGGGGCTATCAAGGGAGGGTGCCGCTCCGAGCTCATTGATGAATTTTCGTAACCACACAGCTTCCTTCGCAGTATCGGATGCTGCGATAATTTTGCCTCGTAAGTAGAGTTGACCACAGTGTTGGAGCACGATCCTGGCTCCTCCCACGGACCTTGGGTGCAGCGGAACCAGCAACGAATAGATCTGGAGACTTCTGAACATGATCCAAGGCCCCTGACGCAATCAGCCTGGTTGTTATCTTCTTCGTCTATCTTTTGTTCCAGATGAAGAACGCCTCTGAAACTACCTCTAAAAAATCCAAGATCTGGTACCCAACCAGATCAGACCTGGAATGAGGTCCTCCAATTTGTAGATCTTGAATCGAGATATTCTAGATGGGAAAGAAGATAGATGGAGACAGACCTCGCAGATCTGTCCTGCTGCAGCCTTTCTTGTAGATCTGTTGATAGAGATCTCACCCGCACCTCAAACGACCTCAGATCAACTCCAGATCTGAGAGGGACTTATACCAACCTCTTCTCAATAGATTTCAGATCCTGGACCTGGTGTTTGGGCACCTGCAAGAGGGGGAGAGCAGATCTGGTAGGCGATTGCAAGGGGGAAGGGGCTAGCGCCTCCCCTTCCTTTCTTTCCTTTTATGGACTGGTGGCAAGAAACCCTAGGGTTTCTTGCTCCTGGGGCATGGAGGATGGCTGGAGAGAGAGGAAGAAGAGAGAGAGAGACTTGAGAGAATGAGTCATCTATTTTCTTGGCTTAATCAAACCTATACAAGTACATGTATATATAAACACTGGGTCAAGTGATCCAAACCCAAAACTCCCTTGACCAACTCTATGGGAGATTAGGTTAATCCAAGCCCATGTACACCCATGACTCGACCTAATCTCACCTATCCTGGACCCAGACCTGGCCCATAAAGAGTTGGTCCCTTGAGGCCCACATAACCTAGACCTCAAGAACCCGAAAGGCCCACAGCCTTTCAACCTAGGGCCCAACTAGCCCTAGAGCCTCCATGAAGCCCTCATGAATGATGGATCTTGGCCTTAACCTTGATCCCCTGGGCCTTAGGCACACCACCTGGATCACAACAATCTCCACCTTGGTGTCCCAAGGCCTCAACCAGCTCCACTCTGTCCTTGCGACTGTAGACCCATTTGCAGCCAATGGGCCTCTTCCCCTGTGGCAACTGCACCAATCGCCACGTCTGATTCTTATGGAGAGACTGCATCTCCTCGGACATCGTCTGGACCCACCGCTCTCTATCCTGGCTCTCAATAGCCTCCTGATACATGTATGGGTCTCCATTCGCTGTCACCAGGGCATATGACAGCATCTCCTCGAAGCCATATCGGTCCGGTTGCCTGATGGTCCTCTTGGGCTTATGTAGGGCAACATCGATATCAGTCTTCGATCCAGCTCACTCCTACTGGACCTCTCCACCTCGATCATCCATCCGAGTCCTCTCCACCTGTGGAGATACCTTAGGTAGGTTCTCCACCTGAATGTCATGTCCTCCCGTAGTACCTGCAAGAGGAAAAATCAAAGAGGCAAGCTGTCCAGCAGCACCCTGCTGGACCTCCTCCTTCTCCTGCTGCTCCTCCATGCCTACTCACCTCCGTAGGACTGACTCCTCATCAAAAGTCACATCCCGACTAATGATGACCTTCTTTTTCAAGGGATCCCACAATTTGTATCCCTTGACTCCTCGTGGATAGCCTAGAAACACCGCCTTGCATCATCTGGCATCTAGCTTGCTCTGCTCACCAGCTTCAATGTGCACATAGACCGTGCATCCAAATACCCGTAGATGGTCCAGCCCAACTGTCCTCCTAGACCACACCTCCTCTGGAAGCCTACCATCCAATCTGGTGTGAGGTGACCGATTGACCAAGTAACCTGCTGCATCTACTGTGTCAACCCAGAACTCCTTTGGAAGCCCTGCCTGCAGCCTCATGCATCGTGCCTTTTCCAGAAGTATTCTGTTCATCCTCTCGGCCACCCCATTCTGCTGTGGAGTCCCCTTAACTGAGAAGTATCTCCTGATCCCACACTCCTCACAGTAGTCCTGGAACTCTTTACTAGTGTACTCTCTGCCATTGTCTGACCTCAGACACTTCACGCTCCTCCCCTGCTCCTTCTCCACCTCAGCTCTCCAGATTTTGAACTTGGTGAAGACCTCTGACTTCTCTCTCATGAAGTAAATCCAGAGTTTTCTTGAAAAATCATCAATTAGGGTCATGAAGTATCTGGCCCCATTCCTAGCTAAAACTGGGGCTGGTCTCCATACATCCGTGTGTACTAACTCCAGAGGGGCTGCACTCCAGACTGTACTGATGGTGAACTGAACTCTTCTCTGCTTTCCCATCTGGCAAGGCTAACAGATCTCTCCAGTAGCACCATCCTCCAGATCAGAGATGAGTCCTCTCCTGCTCAACTCCCTCAGCCCTCTGTCACCCATGTGGCCTAGGCGGTAGTGCCACATCCTGTAAGCCCCTTGCTGGTCCTGTGCTGCAGCTGCTGCATCAGACTCTCCGGTCACCACAGATCCCTCCATGCGATAGAGGTTATTGTCCAACCTCCTGCCTCTCATCACCACCATAGCTCTATTGGAGATGTTCAGTACTCTGCTTCTAGCCCTACTGCTGAAGCTGTATCCACTGCGCTCCAAGTAGCCAAGTGACACCAGATTCTTTTCCAGCTCCGGGATGTACTTTACATTTGTCAATGTCCTCACAATCCCATCAAATATCCTCACCCTGACTGTCCCTATCCCAGCCACCTTGCAAGGATGATTGTCGTCTAGTGTCACTGATCCCTCATCTGTCTTGGTGTATGTCACAAACCAAGACCTGTGTGGTGTGTAGTGATGTGAGCACGCAGAGTCTAGTGTCCACTCCTCTGTGTAATGCCTGTGACCATCTGATACCATAAGTAGATCATCCTCCACCTGCTGCCCAGGAACTGCACTCACTGATTCTGAGCCACTTCTTTCTCCCTTCTTGCTCTTCCATAGTGGACATTCTCGCTTGAAGTGCCCGAACTCTTTGCACTTGAAGCATTTCACCTCTTTCTTTCCCTTCCTAGACTTGGACCGTCCCCTGGACTTGCTTCTGCCTCTGCCTCTACCTGTCCTCTCCCCTACTGCCAAACCCTCCTGGGGAGCCCGATCTCTGGTCAACTTTTTCCTTTGCTCATTAGACCGCAGCACCGAGATCATGTCCTCATATTCCAGAGTCTCCTTATCGTAGAGCAGTGTAGTCACCAAAGAATCATATGATCCTGGCAACGAACACAAAAGCAACAGGAACTTGTCCTCCTCATCCAGCTTCACCCCGATATTCATCAACTCCGTGCACAACTGGTCGAACCTTTGAATGTGGCCAATCACATCAGATCCCTCCTTCATCCGAAGACTGTACAACTTCTTCTTCAGCATCAGCTTGTTGCACATATTCTTCCCCATATACATGGTGTGCAACTTCGACCAAAGGCCCTTCGGGATCTTTTCTTCCAGCACCGAATACAACATCTCATCCGCCAAATATCCTCTGATCACCGAGCATGCTTTCTTCTCCAACGATGCCCACTGTCTATCTGTCATTCCCTCAGGCTTCTCATCCAAAGCCTGATCCAGATCTGCTTGCACCAGAAGATCCTCCACCCAGATTTTTCACATGAAAAAATTTCTCTTGCCATCAAACTTCTCGAACTCGACCTTCATATTGCTGCCCATGACTGGATCCAAGCCAAACAAGCAATATAAAATCAAGAAGTGTAGAATATACCTTGATGGTACCTTGCTGAAAATTTTCAGCACTTGGGATCTTCAAATTCTCGCACTTGAAACCGCTTCCTCACCACCGTGGCTCTGATACCAACTATTGGAGCATGATCCTGGCTCCTCCCACAGACCTTGAGTGCAGCAGAACCAGCAACGAATAGATCTGGAGACTTCTGGACACAATCCAAGGCCCTTGACGCAATCAGCCAGGTTGTTGTCTTCTTTGTCAGCCTTTCGTTCCAGATGAAGAACTCCTCTGAAACTACTCTGAAAAATCCAAGATCTGGTACCCAACCAGATCAGACCTGGATTGAGGTCCTTCAATTCATAGATCTCAAATCGGGATATTCTATATAGGGAAGAAGATAGATGGAGACAGACCTCGCAGATCTATCCTACTGCAGCCTTTCTTGTAGATCTGTTGATGGAGATCTCACCCGCACCTCAAATGACCTCAGATCAAATCCAGATCTAAGAGGGACTTGTACCAACCTCTTCTCAATGGATTTCAGGTCTTGGACCTAGTGTTTGGGTGCCTTCAAGAGGAGGAGAGCAGATCTGGTAGGCGGCTGCAAGGGGGAAGGGGCTAGCGCCTCCCCTTCCTTTCTTTCCTTTTATGGACTGGCAGCAAGAAACCCTAGGGTTTCTTGCTCCTGAGGCATGGAGGATGGCTGGAGAGAGAGGAAGAAGAGAGAGAGAGACTTGGGAGAAAGAGTCATCTATTTTCTTGACTTAATCAAACCTATACAAGTACATGTATATATAAACATCAGGTCAAGTGACCCAAACCCAAAACTCCCTTGACCAACTCTATGGGAGATTAGGTTAACCCAAACCCATGTACACCCATGACTCGACCTAATCTCACCTATCCTGGGCCCAGACCTGGCCCATAAAGAGTTGGTCCCTTGAGGCCCACATAACCTAGACCTCAAGAACTCGAAAGGCCCACAGCCTTTCAACCTAGGGCCCAACTAGCCCTACAGCCTCCATGAAGCCCTCATGAATGATGGACCTTGGCCTTAGCCTTGGTCCCCTGGGCCTTGGGCACACCACCTGGATCACAACACACAGTGTTCTGCTTGAAACTCTTCCAGTAGATTGCCCCATCGTTCAGAGTATAAATATATCCTGACATGCTCTTACTGTCGTCATGATCTGACTGAAAACTGGAGTCTGTAAATACTGTAAGTTTTAAGTTGGATTCTCCATAGATAAGCCACTAATCTTTAGTATTTCTCAAATACTTAAGGATGATCTTTATGACCTTCCAATGGTTGTCACTTAGATCAGGCTGGTATCTGCTCACTACCCCTAGTGAGTATGTCACATCCGATCGCATACATGTCATGACGTATATAATAGATCTCACTGCTGAAGCATATAAAATTTTACCCATATATTTTCTCTCTTGAGGAGTTATTAGACAATCATTCTTCGAGAGAGAATTTCTTGGCCTATCAAAAGATAGTCTTTCTTAAAATTCTCCATGCTGAACTTTTTCAGCACAGTATCAATGTACGTCGACTGGAATAATCTAAGCAATCTTTTAAATCAATCTCTATAAATCTTCATCGCAAGGATGAAGAATGATTCTCCCAATTTCTTCATGGAGAAATGTGATGGCAACCAAATTTTTATTCCCTATAATGTAGGGATGCCATTCTCGATTAAAAGAATATCATCCACATACAAAATAAGAAATACAATCATCGAGTTATTAACCCACTTGTATATGCAGAGTTCCTCTCTATTCTCAATGAAGCCATACATTCCAATTACTTTATCAAAATGCATATTCCAACTCCGAGATGCCTGCTTAGGTTAAGTCCATAAATGGACCTTTGAAGCTTGAACACCTTAGACTCACCTATGGATATGAAACCTTCAGATTGTATCATATACACCTCTTCTTCCAGCTCTCTATTTAAGAAGATTATTTTTATATCTATTTATCAGATTTCATAGTCCAGATGTGCTGCTATCGCAAGCATGATCCGAATAGACTGGAGCATTGCTACAAGAAAAAATATCTCATCATAGTTAATACCATAACGCTGACGGTAACCCTTGACAACCTAATGAGCTTTATAGGTCTCCACCTTTTCATCTTCACCCCTCTTCTTTTTGAAGATCCACTTACACCCTATGCGTTTTACCCCTTCAGGTAGGTCAACCAATGTCTATATATTATTGACTTTCATAGACTCCATTTTGAATTTTATGACTTTTAGCCACTTATCGAAGTCAGACCTCTGCATCGCATCCATATAGGTGATCGGATACTCATTGTTCTCATCAAATTCAACTGGATCACTGTTTCAGATCAAAAAATCATAGTATCTATCCGATTGACGCGATACTCTATCGGATCTCCTTCAAGATGTTTCTACAACAGGTTCCAGATTTGATCTAATCAAGTCCAACTATATGGGTCTACTAGATTGTATCAATTTTTCTATCGATCAAACTTCATCAAGTTTAATCTATGAGGCATTAGTCTCTTCTCCAAGGAACTACTTTTCTAGAAAGATTATCCTATTACTGACGAACACCTTCTATTCATCAGCAAGGTGGAAGTAATATCTCTTGTTTCTTTTGGGTATCATATAAATAGACACTTGTCAGACCTAGGTTCAAGCTAGTCAGTTTTTAAATATTTGACATAAGCCAGACATCTCCAAACCCTAAGGTGAGAGAGTACTGGCTTATGTCCTGTCCACATCTTATGTGGTATTTTACTTACGGACTTACTCAAAATTTTATTTAAAATATAACAAACTGACTCGAGTGCATATCCCTAAAAGAAGATCGGCAGACTTGCAAAATTTATCATTGACCAAACCATATTTAACAGGATTCGATTCCTTCCTTCCGATACACCATTATGCTGTGGTATTTCAGGAGGGATCCATTGCGAGAGAATTTCATTCTCTTATAAGTATATCAGAAACTCACTGAAGAAGTATTCTCCTCCTCAATCGAATCGAAGAGTTTTAATATTTTTTTAGTTTATTTTTCTACTTCATTATAAAATCATTTGAATATTTCAAATGATTCTGACTTATGTGTCATTAAGTAGACATGCCCATACCTCGATAGGTCGTTTATAAATGTAACGAAATAATAATATCTATCTCTGGCACTGGTGTTCATCGATCCACATACATCAGTATGTATCAGACTTGGAACTTCACTGGCTCGCTTATCTTTTTCAGTAAAAGGTGACTTGGTCATTTTTTCAAGAAAATAGGATTTACAGGTTGGAAGTGATTCACAATCACTGACTTTGAGGATTCCCTCTTGTGTCAACCTATTTATTTTATTCTTGTTAACATGACCTAACCTACAATGCTAAAGGTAGATATCAGAGACATCTCTAATTCTAAGATATTTGTTGGATTTGTACATTACACAAACAGGTGGTGATAATATGTAAATACCATTGTTCAACTATCCACTCATCACATTAACACCATTCATAATGATTTTAAAATTATTTTTTTTATTAAAATTTTATAATCATACATGACCAAGAGGCCTACAGAAATAATGTTCAATAAAAAGGAAGGATAAAAGTGACATTCACTAAGAATAATTATATTCGACTTGAATACAAGCTTAATAATCCCAAACGCTAGAACTAGAACTGATCTTTTATCTAGAACATTGAGGAATCTTTTATCTTCTTCAAATCTCCTACTGATCTGTAGATCCTGTAATGAATTGTAAATATTAAAAGAGCTTCTAGTATCTAATATCCAGGTAGTAGAATCACAAATTGAAAAATTACAAGGTGTTATCATATAATTACCTTATCTAGCAACAACTTACTTCTTTCTTGATATGTTCAGATCTAAGGAGGCAATATACCGAGGACAATTCCTCTTCCAGTGCCTCCACTTCCTACAGTAGAAGCATTCTATCTGACTCTGATCGGACTTGAGTTTTTTTGTCTGATCGGGCTTGGGTGCCATAGCACTTTACATCCTTTTTTTGTTCTTCTTTTCTTTCTTAAAGGGTCGATGTTTAGAAAAAGATCCTCTTACTACATTCATCGACTCCTTATGGAGCTAGTGATCCTTCACAAAGTTCAGCAGCAACTCCAGCAAATTGTGGTAGTTGACCGCAGACTTTGTCATTCAAAAATGAGTAAGAAAAAGAAAGTAGGACATGGACAAAGAGTTCAGAATAGCATCTTTCCTCAACTGCTCATGCAGAAAAAAGTCGAGCTTGCTTAGGCGCTCAATCATCTCGATCATGTATAGTACATGATCGATGACTGATGCTCCTTTTCTCATTCGAACGTTGAAGATGGCACAACTAGTCTTGTGCCTCTCAACATCGTCAAGTGTGCCAAAAGACTTGTTCAACATTTGCAACATGTCATGTGGCTGAGCATTCTCGAAATGATGGCTGAACTCATCATTCATTACCACCAACATAATACAACAAATCGTAGTTTGATCGTTGAGCCACCTCTGAAAAGTGTCTCTGATCGTGCTACGCACATTTAGAGTTTGCTCCTCGGATACTGAATCTGTCAATACATACAAGATCTGTTCATGCTTTAGGACTATTTTGAGCTTTCAATACCAGCTATCAAAATTTGATCCTATCAATTTATTACTATTTAATAGTGACCGGAGAGATAAGGTGGTGGCCATAACTGCAAAAGAAAAATCAAAATCTAATTAGTATATGAATTGATTAAGCCTAAAGATATGAATTTTAATCTAAAAGTTCTTCCACTATTTTATTTGAATTGATAGCCTCTACCTTCAATTCGAAGAATTATACTAATTTCTTAGTGGGTACTAGAATCCACATGGACTGCATATGGGCCCGAGTATGGCTCGGCCAACCCCTGTGTACTTATGGATAGGTTCTTAACCAATTATTTTATTAAATAATTTTTAATATTTAATTTTGCCCCAGACACATCTTCAGCAGGCGTGTGGCACGTCCACTGAAAGTTTTGGTTACGTACAACCATTAACATGCCAGAATTTAGTGCATCTAACAAACGAGTGACCAAATCCGAGTGTGGCTCGGCCAACCTGATCATCATCAAAAAGACATAACTAAATTAACATATTATGAATGATAATTCTGACAGTCAGATAAGCACCAAGCATGTGGTGCCTCCAATGATCATCTAAACTGTTGGACTCATTATCATCCAACTTAATGGGAGGCTATGATCTAGTTATCACCATAACTATTTTATTCTTGGGACCTAACAATTTTAGAAGATTTAATTAGTTAAATTGAGAGATGAGAAAAGATTTGACTAGTTAATCTTAATCCTCCCACTGACTTCATCAAGTCAGATTAAAGAAGATTAGGCATAAGCTGGTCCAGCCAACTAGTCATAAATCTTTCCACTAACTTCATCAAGTCATGAAGAGAACTCAAGACAAGTTGAACTAGGGATACCTAAATCAGTCATACTAATTTTTTAGTTAGCATGGATCAATCCTAATCATTAAGTGATATAATCAAAACATGATTCACCATATTGGCTAGGTAAATGAGATCGATGAAAGAAATATGTCATTAACTTGACATAGATTCAATCTATGCGAATAGCTCCAAATTAATGACCATCGATCACAGCTGCCATACTTATCTTAGATACCAACTAGTTAGTTATTTTCAATTTGATCAACTTATAGACTTGGATTCGACCACAGAGCTACGATCAAAATCTATATTGACCTAATCAAAGATATGGACTTGACCAACTACAACTATTAAAATTAATCAAGAGAAGAAATTGATCCAATCAAAATTAACTTTTAATTAGATTTGATCAATTACTAACATGATCCATTATCAATGATTTTTAACCCTAGGTTTAACCCAGTTAAATAAACTTGACTCGAACTAACCCATTAACCCATGAATTATTAAATTAGTATCTTAAATCTTTGATCCTCAAATCTAGATCGCTTAATTCTCAATTAAGTTTTGGGCTGACATGGGCTCGGATTCGGTGTTTAAAAATAGTTTTCAATTTTATAAAATATTTTTACAATCAATCATCTAATAATTAAAATACTAATTTTAGATCTAATATATATTATTTCAGATCTAAAATAAAATTTTAAAATTTTTTTCATTATTCATCATCGTGAAAAAGACTGCGCAGCACCCCTACATGCCATAGGAGATCTCATCGAATGGGTAAATAGAGTTACAAAATCCTGATTTCTCCTATGACCAGATGGCTATGAGGATCTATCCAATCAGATTATCATACTACTCAAATTTTAAATTAATTATTTAGATCTAATTTAAATAATTAAAATCAAATTTTATAAAGATTAGTATAAATTAGGATAATTTTTGCACTGTAAGGGGTAAACCTTATAGCAGAACAACCTTATATCAGTTTGTGCGCTTAGATCTACAATTAATTTTAGATCTAAATATCATATATCAAATCTAATCTAAATTTAATTATAGATCTAAATGCATGTAATACCAGATTATATGCAAAAAAAATTATGTCATAAGAAATCTGGCTCTGATATCAATTGAAGAGAAAACGATTAGTTCAAAGCATATATTTTTAAAATTTTATAATAAAAAAAATTAAATACTTTAATCTTCTAAATATATCTTGTATCAGATCTAAACTATCAATTAAAGATTTATGATATAAAAAATTTACATATAAAATCTAATATAAAACAAAAAACTGCATCGATCATATTGATATCCTAAATCTGATCTAATCTCTAGATCACATCGGTTGAGTGCAAAACTCATCTTCTTTTCTCGGATCAATGATCTTCACTATTGATAGGTGTGGTATGAAGCTCTCACTGATATCAAGCAGCCGCACAGGTCATCCGACCTCTACAGATCATCCACTCGAAGTCCTGATTGGATCTTTCTTCACGAGAGTGTTAACTCGCATCGAAGGCTCTAGATAGCTGATCCAAGCTCTTTTCTTTGGATCTTTCAGACTCTTCTAGATCAAAAGATGAAGCTTTATAAGGAGGTGGTGGTGTGGGAGATTAAACAAGACTCACCCTTGTATTTTTCTTCTCGCAAAATCTAGAGTTGAAACCCTAGACCCTACACCTCACATCCGAGAGGAAGAACACTTCCTCTGTTCCACATGCACGGAAGCCCAACCCACTCTCCACTTTTTATGCCCCAATTCTCAGATTTCTTATGTCAAAAATCACTTCTAATCTCATATAAAACTGATCCCTTCTTAAGGGTCACATCCCACGGAAGATAAGGATAAGAAAATGATAGTTTCGTTTCAATTTCAAACGTTGATTGATCCTTATCACTAATTCTAAATAAATTTAAATTAAATTTTAAATTAAACTTTATTTTTAACTTATAAACTTAGAGAGGGGTCGACCAATATCAGATTGGAGCAAAAAATCTCATGCAAAAATACTTTATGCATGGAGAAAGGTGATGGCGTGAAGAGAAGAGTCCAACTCAATTTAGACTCTAGGTTTTCATTCAAATTCAAACCTATTTGAACTCAAATTTAAACCAACCAACTTCTAATTCAAAAAAAATTAGATGTAGACATAGACAAGCTTCTAGGCATGAGAAAAATTTACGTAAAAAATTTTTCTCGCATGAAAAATAAGAGGACTGATAAGTGGTATATTTTTATATTTATTGTAGATATTTTTGATAATTTATGGTGCTAATATCTTCTTAAAAACCTTAATTTCATGAATTTTTTCAATTTTCTTAAAAAATAAGTAATTTTGAAAAAAATATGAAATTAGATATATTTATAAAAAAATAGATATTAATTTAATTGAACAATTTAAACACCAAAATGAAAAGAATTTTTTGAAAAATTTAATACATATTTTTTTCTAATTTTTCAAATGAAAATCAGAGCAAAAATGAAGCTAAAATACCCTTAAAAAATAAAAAAATAGCCTTCGATGTACGGTGGACCGGTCGATCGGTCCATAGAGCCAGGGCGCGGTCCACAGAAAACTTCATGCAGTCCACAGGCGCGGTTCACAGCGAGAGAAAAATCCTGAGCGTGATCCAACGGCTAAGATTCAATCCAACCCAGATCTGACAGTTCAGACTCATTACCGATTTTGAATAGGATTCTTTTGCGCGATCCGACGGCCCAGAAGCAATCCATCATGTGATCCAACGGCTGTAATCGTTTCTGACTTTGAATAGAATTTTTTTGCATGATCCGACGGCCAGAACTTCATCAGAACCTAGATCCAACGGCTGACATTCTATTCGACTTTGATAAGGATTAAAACTATGATTTTTGATTAGATCTGGGCGGTCCGAAGCTGATCCGACGGTCAAAAATATTCTTAAGGAGATTAATACGATTTCTAAGAGTTTTAGGACTCTTTTTCCTACCAAAAAATTATAAAAAATTTATCTATAAATAGGAGGTCCGAAAATAAGCTTTGGAGAGAAGAAAAATTGAGTAGAAAGTAAGAAAAAAATAAAAAAAAATAAAATAGCTTTAGGAACTCAAGAAAAAGAAGGAGAGAAGTCGGTTCGCTCTACGGAATACGATGGAAGATGGAGAGGTCATCAACCATCTTTCCGACGAGACTTGGCTGATCAACTTCAGATCCTTGTTATAGTTTTATTTTTATTTTATTTTATTATTTCTTTTAAATTCTTTGTACTTGAATTTTAATTTCAATTAATGCAAAAGTTATTTTCTTGCACTTTAAATTTTTGTCTTTTATTTTTGCACGTAGATGCCAGGATCTAATTAGTAGATCTTAGTACCAATTTATTTTTATATTTTTAAAATTTTTATTATTTATTTTTATTATAAATAGATGCTAGAATCTAGTTAGTAGATCTTAATATTCGATTTATTTTTCGTACTTTTAATTTTTATTTTTCGACTTAAATTGCTTTCTCCAAAATTTTATTTTTTTTATAAAATCAAAGATTTTAAATCAAAATCCTACCTTCTCTGTGGATTCGATCCGACTCACTACTTTCTATATATTTTAAATTTTTATTAAAGTCAGAATTTGATTGATAATCACAGTGTCCTAACGACAGCATCTTGACCCTATCAATTTTTGGCACCGTTGCCAGAGAAGGCACCAATTTTAATGTTTGATTTCTTTGATTTTTTTATGACTATTGCTTACTAACTTTTTTTTATCTTTTTGCAAAAAAAAATTCAAAAATTTTAAAAAAAAAAGGGAGATAGAAAGCTTCTAAATTGGTGAGATCAATCCTAACCCTAGCCTTAACTATTTTTTTAGTATTAATTATTATTTTTTTTAATTAACCTAAAATTTGTCCACATAAACTTAATAGAAATTGCATGACAAGAGTAGAAACCTAATTTTTAGGAGCATTCATTATTGTAGATTTATTTTTGATGATCACTGGAGACAAGATAAGCTTTCAAGTTTTATTAGTTTCATGCATCTAATTTAGTTGCATAGAACCTCTTGTTTGAAATTAATTGTGCATATTCATCTCAAATCAATTTAAGGACAACACCCATAATAAGATAAGGTAGAGATTTCATCACCCTCTTTTGGCTCAAAAACAACCAACCAGCATCCCACATTAACCTTAGCCTAATTAAAATCAAGTAGACATGGGCCCCTAGGATCAATTGAGTTCAATTTGAGTATTATGGTCAAGTCAAGTACAAAGTAAGTTTGGACTCACTCCTGAAACTAGTGTCTAAGACAAGAGGTTATAAAGACTCAGCCTAAGTGGATTTGTGGTTATTTAATTGATTTCGTTAGCTTATCTGGCCAATTCAATTGGTGTCTAAGGCAAGCAACGGGGGGACCCCCACGATCCCACCTCTTACCTGGCTAGTTGAAGGAAGTGAGAACAAATCTAATTTGTATCTAGACTAAGCCACTCTACATCAAACTGTTAGGTCTAAGAAATTCATAGGTGTCTAGATTTAATTGTTTACTAACTTGATTGTAATTAACACTAAATCACAACTAATTCTTCCCACCTTACGTATCTAGGTCTAGGGCTCTTTCTTTCTTCTCTCTCCTCTTTCTCTTAAAAAAAAAAAAGAAGATAAAACAAAAATAAAACTTGAATCATATATTAGGGTTTGCACTAATACATACATGGTATAATTTTTTCTGATCCAGTTAAACTTAAATCCTGAAATTGAATGACTGAACCATGCTAAACATGATAATCAAATGGCTAGAAATTCTAAGAACCACCTAGGCAGATGAAAGAATATTTTATTTCTTTCACCTATAACCCATCGATATTTTCATCATTCTATGGGATCAAATATTCTGACTCTAATCCTAAGGCCGATCTGAACCTAATAGCCCAAAGATTAGATAAAGTCGACCTTCTTGCCCAGAAATTTAATCAGTTCCTAGCATTAGGTCAACAATCTCCTACACAATATACATCACCACCTAATTATTAGGAGATTTGTTCAATCTATACTAGCTTAGCCCATCATGTGAGCGAATGTCCAACGGCTGTACAATTTTCACCTTTCATCCCAGAACAAGTTCAAGCTGCTCAAGGTTACTCTAATCCTGTCAATGACCCATTCTTAAATGCATATAACTAAGATTGGAGGAACCATCTTAATTTTTCTTGAAGATCCCAACAGACTCAGACTCAGACCCAAATTCTTCCTTTGCAAAACTTTCAGAGTAGGCCCCAATATCAAAACTATGCTTATAATAGTGGTCAGCCTAGTCAGCCTACTCAGTCATCTTATTACAATCAGCCGTTATACCCACCTCCTCAACAAACCAATCTAGCTAATGATAGATTTAGCCAACTTCAACAAATGATCATGATCCTATCAAAGATGCAGAGAAAGGAGGCACAAGGTATTTGAATTTGAATTATTTTCTCATCCAATTAGATTCTTAACCCAACCAAATTAGGTTAGACCCAATTAGACCACTAAACCTAATCTAATTAGATAATAAATAATTTTAATTAAATTTTTATCAAATTAAAAATTAATCAAGCTTAAGTTCTGATCAAATCATGAATCGAACATCCTTAGCGATTAGATCATCTCATAACCTAATCAGATCAAATCAAATTGAATCCAATTCAATTAGATTTGATCCAAACTTCAATACTCCATCAAATTAAGCTAATTAATAATCTAATTACTAGTCAATCCTTCTATAATTCACCAACAATTAGTGAATTGATTTATTATAATTTTTGCACAGGATTAATCATCAATCGAATTGACTGTTTTATCCTAAAACGATTCTTAATCGTCGATCAGCCATATGATCAATCAGAAACTTTTTTTGAATATGACCCCATAGGTTTGAATCTAAGCTGGTAGTATAGGAACAATCTTTCTATACCAATCAAAGTGACCATCTAGTAATGATATCTGACATTCAGATAGGTTGAAAGATTGCGAAGCATTATTCAAAAACTTTTTGGCATATGGTTACCATATAATTCATCTCTTTGATCCAAATACTTAAGGTGACCTAGGATTTAACTGTCAACCCTGATATGATCATCCACATTATAATTTAATTTTTAAAATCTATCACACTGATTATTTCGACTAAGATTTTACTGAATTGAAACACACTAATACATTAACTCCTACTTATTCAGAGGGATCAATTTCATCTTGACTCACACATCGACTTCTCAAATACTTGACTGTGCCTAGAAACCTTTCATCACTGAATTAAAAATTCAGGTAGTCTGGTACCAAAGCACAGTGAGTTGCTTGCAAGTCATCATGGAGATCTCAGATCGGAGGGACACTTATATCCATATCCTTCATGAGCTACTCTTGACAGTAGAGTGCTCAGTAGTTGGTCACGTTCAGTGAGATGTACTCCTACATCTTACTGTATACTATGCCAGTGTCTCCACACTCCTTGGTTAAGAGAACAACCAACGTACATGGTACATAATGACCTATACTTGATATAGCTATCGTCCTAATAATAGTATATCATTTGATCATGAACTCAAGGTTTAAGGGCTAAGCGATATATCCTCCTATATCAAATCAAATAGTCCTCAGAACTTCATCACATAACAGAAGTTCAAAATAAGATGTATACAGTGATAAAAAAATTAAATAATATTTATTAATTCAATAATTTATATACAATTATAATAATAAGCTCAACCGTCAATAAACTGACGATTGGCTTTGGGACACAATTCTCAATAGTATCGAGATAATTAGCATGTCTTACAAAAAATAATACCTAGAGGTGTATATGATATACCAACTCGATTAGAGATAGATGAAAATTCAGATGTACATAAAGAAAAAGTTTTTCAAGAAGAAGAACAAATATTGATCGAGCTCCTTGTTGATGAAGAATTTGTTACAACTCCTTTGAATAGGGTTGATCTGTCGCACTCCGAAGTTGAAGCAGATTTTATATTTAATCTTGATGATTCAGAGGGCGATGATCAGTTCATAAATGATGATGAGATAGAAGACGATACATTAATTGATTATTGTGATTCAGAGGAGGACCTATAAATCAAGGAGTATATAAATATTGATGAGTAGATCTATATTCTTTGTTAAACCTTCTCTTGCAATAATAATATGCAATATAATTCTATTCATTAGTATTTATATATTTTTTGCTATTATTACTCATTATTATATTCATTTATATGTCAAGTTAGTTATATGCATGATTTAAGCATTGCAGGTATGGCGTCAGGCGGGAGATGACCATGTCTGAGTTCCCAACCTCCCATTAAGGATGAGCCTTCCCCCTTTTCTACTATCGCACCATCGAAGCCACCAGAGGATGCTACAGAGATGTGTCTAAGTGGTATTTTAATATTTTTTATGTAATAAAATTTAATTTTAATTGTATCTGTTAGGTTTATATATACCATCATACTAATGATTTATTTATTATTGTTTCAGGTCATTCGGTGTAGGTGGTGAGACGAGGTGAGGTCCATCGAAGAACCTCACCATGAAGCATTGGAGATATGAGCATGAGAGACAGCATCTCTGTATCGAGATTTCATCCGACTTCACCACACTTATTAGAGCATGGTCGAGCCATGGCGAACTGAGCTGGGCATCATATGCCACAGCTATACTCCTGTGACGCTCTCCGAGTGGTATCATGTTACACCAGCTCAGAGGGAGGTCTTCTATAGCCACTTACAGATAAAATAATATTTAGTGAAATATTGAATTAATACGGTATTCTTACAATATTTGTTATTGCCAGGCTATATTTGATATTATTGATTTTGAGCATAATTATGTGCGGCGAGCTATGGATAATTATCTGTACTCGCATTTCAATGATTACCGTCATCACATTCATCACCACTGGTACACTGTAGTGCAGGATCAGGAGGTGGAAGCAGCATGACAGCGGTCATATGATAGCACCAGTATCGAGGATTGGACTATCATATGCCATAAGTTTGAGGATGCGACATATTAGATTAAGCATCCAAATTTTTTTTAAAATTTAATAATCAAATTATTTATTCTTAAATTCAGTTAGTTACTTACTACTTTGACTGTTAACTATGTAAGATCGATGTGCCCAAAATATCATCAATCGGGTGAGACAGATCGTCTCACACTGTGGGGGTTCAAGGCCATTCGCTCGTCATATAGAGCAGATGGTAAGTAATTTTTATTTAGCATATTTTAACTTTTAACTATTTAAAAAAATTTTAAATAATTATTTTTAAATTATAGAAAGATGTAGAGAGTGACGAGCTTCTTAGTAGGATTGAGATCTGCCAGTGAATCCACCAATGACAGTCGGAGGAGTGGACGGTAAGGAGTCAGGAGCTTTATATAAGTTTTTCTAATTATTTTTTTTATTGGTATTTTGATTTTCAATACAAACTTAAAATAGCTATAACTTTGATTTTCAGGATCATTTGATAGAGATAAGATCTCAGCCTATCCCTAAGGGCTTAACTGCACCCACAGATGAGGAGATCTGTGATCAGGTGCTTTGTATGAGATCCTGTTATGTAAGAGGGCTAGAGTATGGGATCAGAGCTCCCCCATCCTTCCGCTCATCCAGGACTAACATCCATGTTGCCTGTGATATCTGATTGACAAAGATACAGAGACAACCTGTTGAGAATTGACAGCGAGCTGATGAGTTGGCTGCATGCGTCGATTCCCACCAGTCGTTCCAGATGTAGATGATAGAGTAGATGGCACAGATGAGGTAGCAACAGGCTGGAATGTCGTGCTCCACCCCTTCTCCTTCTCCAGATGCTGATGCTTGATGGCCAGCAATTTGTTTCTGTATTTTTTTATTTTTATTATGGACCTCTTATAATTATTAAATTTATTTTTTTATAATTATATTTTAATATAATGAATTGATCAAATTTATTTATAGATTTATTATGTAAATTTTTTATTTCAATTTTATAGATTATAAATATAAAATATTAAAATATAAATTAAAAAATATATACTTATAAATTATTTTTTTAAAAAAATATTATATTTTAATTAGTGATGAAATTATTTGTGACAGAATATCCATCACAAATAACATCATTTGCGATGTACGATTTCCATCATAAATAAGTTATTTTTGAAATATAAAAAAGCTTTTTAAAGTTATTTACGATGAAAAATTTTCATCATAAATATTTTTTTTTATGATGAAAATATTTATGATGTAAATTTTTCATCACAAAAAATTAATTTATTTTATTTTTTAAAATATTAAATTTATTTATTAAATTATTTAGGATTGAATATTTCATCGTAAATAATTTTATTTGTGATAAAAATCAACTATTTATGATAAATATTTTCTATCATAAATAATTTTAAAAAAATAATTTTTTTTATGATATAAATTTTATGTTGTAAAAAATATATTATTAGCGATGAAAATTTTATTTTCATCATAAAAAATTATCTGCAATTCTATTTTTAGTAACAAAATTAGCATCGCCAATAAATATTTATGACAGAAATTTAGTATTTGCAATGTTTTTTTTATGTCGCAAATATCTTTTTCTGTTGTAGTGTGTGAGTCAAGATAGAATTGACCGCTCCAGATTATAGGAGATAATATTTCACTATGTTTTAATTCAGTAAAATCTTAATCAGGATAATCTTTGTGATCAGTTACAGAATTCATAAGGTTGAAATATAATATGAAAAATTGATTAAGGATTTGACAATTATTCCTAAAGTCATCTCAAGCATTGAGGGTCAAAGAGATGAATTATGCAGTAACCATCTGCCAAGGTTTTGAATATTGCTTTGTATTTTTTCGACCTATCCGGACGTCGGGTATCACTGCTAGATGGTCACTTTGATTACTACAAAAAATAGTTTCTATATTATCGATTTAGTATTTGAATCTATGGAGTTACGTACATTGTCAAGCGATGTAGGAAAGGATTGACTTAATATCTATATGTTCAATTTGGAAGTAGGTGACTTGATTGAACAAATAGATTTACTTAATTGAGAACTAAGCTCTAAGTCATACAGAATTAAATACTGACTGTGCCTAGCTAGCACTGGATATTAGCTGTAGATTTAATTCCGAAAATGAGCTTGAATCCTAGGAATGTGAAGGCATTGGGTTCGAATCTTAATTTGGTTCGGACTTGAACTTTTGATCGATGTTTGATCTGTAATTTTAAGGAGATTGGATTCGAATTCTAATTAATTTAAATCAGATTTAATTTAATTAAATTTGATTTGATTTAAGACTAATTGGATTTAATTATCTAAGTTGGACATGGATCCAATTCTAATTAGATTAGGATTGACGGTCTTTTCCAATTTGATTCGAAGTAGATTCGAATTGGATACGAAATGAATCCAAATTGGAACCAAATTGAAATTGATCACCTATGCCTAAAATCTTTGGGTTTCTCTCTGATGGGTATCAATTCCATAGGGATTAAGGGGTTGAGTTGTATTTAACTTAAATAAAATAATTAGAGTTTTAATGGTTGAAGTAATTTAGAACGGCAAACTAACTAGAGATAGAATTAGATTTTCAAAGTACTTTAAGAAACATAAACAAAACTAATAAACTATCCAGAGAGTAATCTACTGATAAGGGGTGCCTTGGATTTTCGAATCGATCTTCGATACTTAGAGTGGTATCTTGATTGATACAACCTGAACTTTTTGTTTGAACTTATTCTAATAAGTTACTTCGCAAAGCACATACCGTATCTTCGGATCACGATCCATCTCCACTGAATGATCTAACAATCGGACTGTCACGTTATGATCATATCAAAACACAGTCTATCTTGTAGAGCACAGATCGTATCCTCAGATCACGATCTGTCTCCACTAGTCATAGACTATTAAAGATATAATGCATAATCCCGATTTAAAATATGTAAATAATTAAGAATAAATCAGACATCCAATAATAAATTGACTTAAGTATTTATTGCATAAATCATGAGTACAAAAGATGAAAACCTTTAAGCACAGCTCTAGAAAATCAAAAGTCAATTCTACTTTTTCAAAGACAAAAGAAAGAAATTACTTAATTAGGATCTCTTTTTACAACCTTCCTCTGTAGAGTTTCTTTCCTTTCTGATCCACGCAACACCTCCCCTAGTAGACTCTTCTTCTTATGTGTTGGAAGGATGAAAAAAGGTGAGAATAAGGTAACTAAAAAAATTTAAAATATAGGTATTCCCGCCTGTCACGTCGGTCTCAACAAAAAGTATGGTGTGGAGAGAGAGATATTTAAGAGTAGAGGCATTGAGGCCTTTTTTATAGGTATCAAGGGAAAAAGATTTTCATAGCTAGACAATGTAGGACTAAAAGAAGAGCTTTCTTTTTTTTTTTTTTTTTTTTTTTTTTTTTGTTCCGTCGCATATCCCCGCCGCATGACCGCATCCGCTTCCCATCTTGATCACTCGCAAGCCCTGTGTGTCCAACATGCATCCAGCCGCGCGTTCATGTTCGTGTGCACCATCCAACTTGAACTAGCCATGCGCCCTCCTTTCCTTCGTTCCACTCAGCCACGCATCCTTGCATTTGTGTTCGTGCCATGCTCAGCATCCCAATGCTTTCACGTTCGTGCGCAAAACAACGTGGTCTCAGTCGCACTCACATCACCAAGCCCCATGCTCACCCAATGGTCTCAGCCGTGCACCCCATCTAGGTCCCAACAAGCCACCTTTCTTTCCATGCATTAAATACTTCGTGCCCCCTTCTCTTTAAATATTCATATCAAAGCCCATGCCAAAAAAAACCTTCATCTTTATGTAATTACTGTATATGTCCCCTCTTGTCTTCTTTTGACCCTATCTTGCTTTGGGCCATGGCTTGTTTTGGATCGTGTTTAGCCTCCTTTTGATCTCTATTTTGGATCCAATCTGCTGCCTTTAAACTTGTGAATCGGGCTCTTTGTATTGGTAAGCATCTTTCTTGCAAAACACAAGCAAAAGCATCAATCCTTAAAGAATAAAGATAAATTAATGGATATTTTGATATTTTTATTGGGATATTTATTATACTTATCACTCTCTTCTTGTTGGCTGACCAAGAGGACGGAGGGGCGTTGAAAATCCCACCTCCTCCCTTCGTGCACGTGAAAGGATAAGGAGGCACAAATTGGTGCCTCACCTTTCTCCTTAGGTTTCTTATGTATAAGAACAAATTCAAACCAAATTCAAAACTTGATTTGAATTAGTTTGGATTATGTTCTCATCTGCATGGGGCGTTGGGATAAAATTTTGTGCGACAAAAATAAAAGGGGGGGGGGGCATGAGGTTTGGCAAGAAGATTCTTTCTTATGATACCATGCCATGAGTTATGATCTCCACGCCATTTCTTACTTCCTTCCCAAAGTAGCGACGCCCCAAGCCTTTCATCCCACTTTTCTGCAAAGTTTGGTATGCATACGAAGTAGAGGAGCTGCATTAGCAGCTTTTGCAAAATGTCTTTTTGGAGTCCTGATCAATATTTTTCGCTACTATCAAAGGTATACGATACTTTGATTAAATTTTTAAACCTGGAATCTGCTCTTCTTTTCCTGATGATCAGATTTTTGTTTCTTTTCGATGGATTTTCCCTTCAAAGATGTTTTATTAAATTGAAGTCCTAATTTCAGCAGGTTGAAGTTCTTTATAATCATGAATTTTTACCTCTAATTTGGTTCTTTTCATCATCATTTTCTTTAGTTAGAACTAACATTCAGTTGATATGCTTCTTTATTCAGTTGCTATATATTGACAAATGCTAGAGTACAATAAGATCCATCTCTTGAAAAAGATCTCGTAGACTTATTATTTGAATATAATGTTCCTTATTATCGAGGACAAATTGGATGGACAACTGGGGAATGAAATAAAATAATCAATTGCTTAAAAAAGAAGTTTTCTAAGTCAAATCTAATGAAGCAAGAAGTCAAGGAGCATGAGGTCCAAATGAAAAGGAGTACAAAATAATTAAAAACCTAAGCAACAAAAGTGAAATGACATGCAACAATGTTAAGGGCATGCTTACTAGCCACAAAGTTTGGGCATCACTTATTTAGCGTTAGTTTTATATGTATGTTATATAACGAGCATTATATATGCTAATTATCTTCTTTTAATAGGCAGACCATAAGTTTAAGAAGTGGCAATATAAGTCATTGATCAATTATGATGCTTTAGATAGTTTGTATGGAGGTATACTTTTTCTTTTTTGGTGCCTTCTTGATATTTACTTGATTGTAGTCCACTAACAATGAAAATTATTTGAAATAGGAAACATTATAAAAGGATAAAGGAACTTCATATCTATCGGTCCTAAAAATGTAGGTTTGAGAGACAACGAAAATGAAGACCTGCAATACAATCTGTTGCCCAGCTATGCAACCCAAGAGGGGGGGGGGGTGAATTGGGTTTCTAAAAATTTTAAGCCCAACTGATTACTTATGAAGAACAAAACAAAGACTTTAAATCAATATTAATTACCTAAAGCAGTATTGCAAGGATATAATAAAGAAATAAGATAAAGCAATAAAGCACACCACAAACACAAGGATTTATAGTGGTTCGGTGCTAACCTTGCACCTACATCCACTCCCCAAGATCCTACTTGAGAATTTCAATCCACTATCCTTTGTATTCAACCCGAATACAAAACGTCGGAAACTCCGACACTAGCTATCCCAAGCTAGATCACTTGTTTCCCGGGTACAAGTAAACCCAAAACACTCCGATTTCAGGTTCGGATCAACCTTTCCTTGTTTTGGAAATCCTCCAAACACAAGAACAAAAACTCACAAAGAGTTAGAAAATTTTGAGCACAGATTAATACAATAACAGCTCCTTAAATGAGCGAATATAACAATAAAAGCTTTACTTAAATGAAGAACCCCTTTTTTCAGATTTTCTCAAAGTGAATGAACGCTTGAATGCTTGAGAAGAGGTTGATTGTTGATTGAAGATCTCTTGGAAGCTTTGAACGATCTCTAGATCAAGATTGAAACAATAGGCGTGAAGAATTCTCTCCTTGAAAGATCTTGCTTTTCTCTTTCACAATCTCTCTGGTATATTGTGGATCCTCTCTCTTTTTTTTTTTGGATTTTTCGTTGATCTCAGGCTTTTTCGTGCAGATTTTGGATCCTCTCTTCTGTTCTTCTCTTCTTCTCTCCTCATTTGATTTCACGTTTGATCCGCTATTTAATTTGCAATTTCTTTCACCATTTAAAGCATTTTGTAGCATTAGAAGCAAGAGAAAACAATTTAGGTAGATAAAGAGCCGTTAGAGGATTTTTAGGAAGCATAAATGGCAATTAAAATGGGCAAAAAAATAGTCGTTGCTGACTTTTCCCGTCGCAGAGGTCGACTCATGAGTCGACTCATGCTTCAGGAGTCGACTCATGAGTCGACTTCTGTTGCAAAGACCAGAGAATGAATTTCTGGAAATTCTTGGCTCAAATCAGCAGGGGTCGACTCATGAGTCGACTCATGCCTTGTGGGTCGACTCATGAGTCGACTCACAGGTCGTGCCAAGTCAGAAAACTAGCGTGCCAAGGAGAATTTTTGCGTGCCAATCAGCTCACAGTGCCATGAGTTGACTCATGAGTCGACTCATGCACTTCAAACCTTCATAACTTCAAAAATATAAGTCCAAACACAATAAAATTTTCACCAATAGATTTCAAATCATTTGTTCTACCAAATGGTACTATCAAATCAGGATTTTAGTAAAATTACGATTTTGCCCTTGAAGAGCATAAGGACTTTTTCATTTTAAAATTATTTGTATCCCTTCAATCTGCTTTGTAATCATCAAAATCAATATAGGAGCAACAATCTCCCCCATTTTGATGATGACAAAATATTTGAACAAAAATATTTATGTTAATGCATTAATTTCAAAAGAATCCATTATAGGTGTATATGCTTGAAAAGAGTATGATTCTTTTGGCATGTAATATAAATGCAAAAATAGTTTGTCCATTTTCTTAAAGATTTGAAAAGGGTATTAGATCATTTTGAGTTCAAGATATATCAGAGCAAGAGAAGATTAATAAATTTTGCAATGTATCAGAGCAAGAAAAATAATTTTTACAATGATATCAGAAAAGATTTTACAATGTATCAGAGCAAGAAAATTTTATAATATATCAGAGAAAATTTCACACTGTATTAGAGCAAATGTCAGAGAAAATTTCACACTGTATCAGAGCAAATGTTATAATATATCAGAGAAACTTTCTCACTGTATCAGATCAAATGTTATAATTTATCAGAGAAACCTTCACACTGTATCAGAGCAAATTTTATCATGTATCAGAGCAAGTTAAAAGAAATTTTAGGGTGTATCAGAGTAAAACAAATTTCTTAAGATGTATCAAGATGAATAAAATTTCAAAAGATGTATCAGAGCAAGTTTGAATTTTGAAATATATCAGAGCAAAAAAAATACTTATTTGCATTGTACTTATGATTTTGCTTTTGATGGATGGCTTTAAGTTCTGTCTGATACCAACTTTCGATACCAAATTTCTCAAGGTTTAATCTTTCAATCCTTGTTTTTGTTTAATTTCTCCAATATTTGTTTTAATCTTCCAATCTTTATTTTTGTTTAATTTCTCCAATATTTATTTTAATCTTCCAATCTTTGTTTTTGTTTAATTTCTCCAATATTTGTTTTAATCTTCCAATCTTTGTTTTTGTTTAATTTCTCCAATATTTGTTTTAATCTTCCAATCTTTGTTTTTGTTTAATTTCTCCAATATTTATTTTTGTTTAATTTCTCCAATATTTGTTTTAATCTTCCAATCTTTGTTTTTGTTTAATTTCTCCAATATTTATTTTAATCTTTCAATCTTTGTTTTTGTTTAATTTCTCCCCTTTTTTCTCATAATTTAAGATTTTGCTTTTTGTCTTAATTTTAATTTTTATTTTTGTTTAATTTCTTCCCCTTTTTGACATCATCAAACATAGTTAACTCTTCCTTCTCTTTTTCTGAAATATTCTTTAATTTCTTCCCCTTTAGAGTTTTTCACAGATGTTTGCTCCCCCTTAATATAGCAATTATCAACAGCAAACAACAACAAGGAGAAGACAATATTTCCACAAGAAAAAAATATATAACCAAACTATGATCATTTCAAAGAGGTAGAAATATAGGTAAAAGATGATTCCATTAATATCATAATTGTTTCAATACATAGTTCTTAAAAATAAAATTCAACCAGCTAATTGTCAATACATGGCCTCAAGGTATAGATCCTAGAACAAGACACTAACACCTAGGATCTAGTAAAGATCAAGATAAGTCAATGATCGGAGTCATCAGATATAGGGTGAGGAGATGATGGATCAGAAATGCGTCCTCTACCCCATCTGCCTCTGCCACGAGTAGGAGGGCGAGATGAACTGGGTGGCTGAGAACGCTGAGATGCTAAGGACTGAACAGAAAGGATGAGTCTAATAGAATCAAGTACGTTCAGTGCTCTGGAAACAGATTGAAGTAGAGCAGTGAACTGGATGGTAGCATGCTCACTCGATCTTTGGATCTCTTTCCTCAGTAGCTCATATCCACCTTCTAGTGCTCCTCTGAGCCTGCCAGCCTCTGCAGTGAGGTCTGTGACCTCAATAGTAGACTCCTGTGGCTGGGGATGGGCCAATGCAAGGACTTGCCCCTGCAAGTCAAGAACTCTGCCAGTAAGTCTCCAGACTATGTCCTCAAGCTGCTGGATCCTGACGGACTGATCTGAAATCATCTGAAATACAGTGGAGATGTGGGGAGTAATGGTCTGATCAGAAGAAGTGGCACCAGGTGCAAAAGAAGTACTACTCCACTGGCTAGACAGCAAAGAAGCCACCGTTGTGAAATATGCTCGATCTGATCGTCAGCCAGTCTGAACTCTGAATGAGGTGCTCTGCTCTCTGGCTGAAACACTGGTGTGGGCATCCTAGTAAACTCAGAAGGGCCAGTCTCAGTATCAGAAATGAACTGGATATCTGGTGAAGCTGCCCTGAAGTCATGTACAGGAGAAGATGGACCTTCTTCTTCTACTCTGCCTTCAGTTCTGTCTTCAGCTCTTTCCTCAGCTCTCTCTTCAGCTCTTTCTTCAGAGCCCTTGATCCAACCACCAACAGTCTTTGTAATTCCCATTCGGTGCAGGCTGTGTTGGTTGAAAGTGTCCACATGTGAGAGCTTGGTAGGTGTCTCCCCTTCACAGCTAACTCCAAACCTCCTAAATACTCTAGTAAGGGCCATACCATAAGGCAAGTGTGCCTTGGATCTGTTCAAAGTTTCTCTCATGGCCTCTATCATAAGTGCAGGGAGGTTTAGGGGGGTCTGAGTGATGACATGAAACATGACACATACATCTCTGCCAGACAGTAAGTCATGTCTACCACTCCTAGGAAAGAAGAGTTTTGTTACAATCTGATGCAGGACTCTCATCTCAATGGATAATAGCTTTGCTTCCAGTTTGTTTAAATTTCCTGAAAAAGCTTCTCCTAAGATAATTCTGATCTCTTCTTCTTTAATTGGGAGTTCCATATATGAGTATCCTTCACTAGACAACTGAAGTATATCTCCCAATATCCTAGAATCCAAGCATATGTCAATCCCTTTGACTGTTGAAGTCACTGACCCGTTTCCATAATGTAGGTTTTGGTAGAATTCTCTAACAAGGTCAACATAGGTGACTTCCTTAAGAGAGCAATAAAGTTCCCATCCTTGATTTTTGATCTTGGTAGCAAAAGTAAAGCCTTCTTTCTCAAAGAACCGAAAATCTATTTTTTTTCGGTTTCTACTTTTCTATCAGAAAGAGGATTCACACTGGGGCTTATGGAGGATTGAGAGAGACCTTGAGCAGGTACTGAAACTGGATCGGGAACACTGGAAGACTGAGCATGCCTTTTCTTTCGGACAATTTTCTCAGGCTCACGGATTGATTTTCTTCTTTGGGGAAGTTTCATCTTTGGAGCCATATCCAAAAAAATAGCAGACAAGAAGACTTGAATTGAGAGGAGGAGGAATCACAAGAGAGTAAAGAGGAATTTTAGTGGAGAAAGGAAGTGGATTTTGGAAGTTCGGTGAAGTGCTAGGGCACGTTCAAACCGCGCCAAGCAAAGCGAGAAAGCACAGAAAATCTCTTTTCCAAGGAGGCGATTTTTGATGGAGAGAAGGACGGAGAATTGCCTTGAGATAAATCTTTGGTTTTGGAGCAAGAAAGAGTTGGAAAGAACGGCTTTCGGAAGGAAGACGATGAGAAGATGAGTCGTCTCACAAACAGGGTTCCCGTTTAAAAACAATAAGCCCGTGGGAAGTTTTTGGGATTTACAAGTTTGCCATTGAGTCGACTCATGGGGGTCGACTCATGAAGTTCAGAAATTCAGAAAAAATACAAATAAATTCCAGAAAAATTTGAAATTTTGGGAAAAGGAATTTTGCTCAATGATAAGTTTTTAGAGTGATAAATCTGAGCTTTTGGGATCAGGATAGATGTTGAAAATTGAGCTCTAAGATTTTTTGACATCTATTCTTTGGAAATTGAGAAATTTCAGACAAATGGATCTAGAATTCCTAGATTTCTCCTAATTTCACAGAATCTATCCTCACTAAGGGCCTTTGTAAAGATATCGGCTAATTGATTTTCAGTGCAAACATATTCAAAAATTACATTTTTGTTTTGAACATGTTCTCTTATAAAATGATGTCTTATTTCAATATGTTTAGATCTTGAGTGTTGAATTAGATTTTTAGATAGATTTATGGCACTTGTATTATCACATTTTATTGGTGTTTCATTAAGTTTGATTCCAAAATCTTCGAGTTGTTGCTTAATCCACAAGATTTGAGCACAACAACTTCCGACTGCAATGTATTCGGCCTCAGCCGTAGACAGTGCCACCGAATTTTGTTTCTTGCTAAACCATGAGATTAGGTTTACTCCAAGAAATTGGCAAGTTCCACTTGTGCTTTTTCTATCTAATTTACATCCAGCAAAATCAGCATCTGAATATCCTAACAAATTAATTTGTGAGTCCTTAGAGTACCATAACCCTATAGTTTGTGTACCATTTAAGTATCTAAGGATTCTTTTAACAGCATTCAAATGAGATTCCTTAGGATTAGATTGATATCTTGCACATAAGCAAACACTAAACATGATATCAGGCCTACTTGCAGTTAAATACAATAATGAACCAATTATACCTCTGTAGTATTTTAAGTCTACGCTTTTACCTTCATCATCCTTGTCAAGCTTACTTGAGGGACTCATTGGTGTGCCAATTGGTTTGCAGTTCTCCATTCCAAATCTTTTGAGTAGTTCCTTGGTGTACTTGCTTTGGGTGATGGAGATTCCCTCTTTTGATTGTTTGATTTGGAGTCCGAGGAAGAAGGTGAGTTCTCCCATCATGCTCATCTCGAACTCTCCCTGCATAAGCTTAGCAAAGTCTTGACAAAGGGATTCATTAGTAGACCCAAAAATTATGTCATCAACATAAATTTGTATAATTAGCATATCATTTTGGTTTCTTTTAATAAATAGGGTTGTATCTACATTGCCCCTTGAGAAACCATTATTTAGTAGAAATTTGCTTAGCCTTTCATACCATGCTCTAGGTGCTTGTTTTAGACCATATAAAGCTTTATTTAATCTAAAGACATGATTGGGAAAAGCATGATTTTCAAATCCAGGGGGTTGTTCTACATATACTTCTTCAGAAATATATCCATTTAAAAATACACTTTTAACATCCATTTGAAATAGTTTGAATTTCATAAAGCAAGCATAAGCAAGTAGAAGTCTAATGGCTTCTAATCTAGCAACAGGTGCAAAGGTTTCATCAAAATCAATTCCTTCTTCTTGATTATATCCCTTAGCAACCAGTCTTGCTTTATTTCTAATTACATTTCCATGCTCATCTAATTTATTTCTAAAGACCCATTTTGTACCAATTATTGAAAAATCTTTAGGTCTTTTCACTAAGGTCCAAACATTATTTCTTTCAAATTGATTAAGTTCTTCTTGCATAGCATTAATCCAGTTATGATCATTTTCAGCTTCTTCAAAAGTTTTAGGTTCAAGTTGAGATACAAATGCACAATGATTAAGTACATCTCTAAGTGAAGAACGGGTTTTTACCCCATGCATAGGATCACCAATTATTAACTCCTTAGGGTGGTTGTGAACATACCTCCATTCTTTGGGTAAGTCATTTGTACCTTGAGGTTGTTCTTGAATTTCTTCACCTTTCTCATTTTGTTTGACTTCTTGATCCTTGTCTTCTGGAGTTGCTGAGTCTTTCAGAGTGATCTCCTTCATACCTTCTATTAGTGGATCTGCATCATCAACACCCTCATTCTTCCTTGAAGGAAGATCGTTAGATTCATCAAAGACAACATGTATGGACTCCTCAACTACTAAAGTTATTTTGTTGAACACTCTAAATGCTTTACTAGTGGAGGAGTAACCTAGAAAGATTGCTTCATCTGATTTTGCATCAAATTTATCAAGTTTTTCTTTGCCATTATTTAATACAAAACATCGGCAACCAAAAATATGAAAATATGCAATATTTGGTTTTCTTCCTTTCCAAAGTTCATAGGGGATTTTCTTTAAAAATTGTCTAATTAAAGCATGATTTAAAATGTAACATGCTGTGTTAATTGCTTCCGTCCAAAAATATTTTGGAAGGTTGCTTTCATAAAGCATGGTACGGACCATTTCTTCTAAGGTTCTGTTTTTCCTTTCAACTACCCCATTCTGTTGGGGTATCCTCGGAGCAGAAAAGTTATGGCCAATTCCATTTTCATCACAAAAATTTTCAAAGTCATGATTTTCAAATTCTGTTTCTTGATCACTTCTAATATTTTGAATTGAAAACTCTTTTTCATTAGTGACTTTTCGATGAAATTTCGTGAAAATTTGAAAAGTTTCATTTTTGTGAGCTAAAAAGAAAACCCAAGTAAAACGAGAATAATCATCTATAATTACAAAGCCATATCGTTTTCCTCCTAGACTGGTGGTTCTTGTTGGTCCAAATAAATCCATATGTAAGAGCTCTAAAGGTCTAGAAGTTGAAACAGTATTTTTAGATTTAAATGATACTCTAGTTTGTTTACCTAATTGGCATGCATCACAAATTCTATCCTTTTCAAAATTCAGTTTTGGCAAACCGAGAACTAAATCCTTTTTAATTAATTTTGAGAGAGAATGCATGCTAATGTGTGCAAGTCTACGATGCCACAGCCAACTAGTCTCATTTATTTTAGCATTTAAAGAAACTAGGCATTGCATGTCTAATTTAGTTAAATCATTCAAGTCTACCATATAAACATTGCCATGTCTATGTCCTATAAATTTAATGCCATCGTTAATAGGACTCGTCACAATACAAACAGATGATTCAAAACTTACTTTATACCCTTTATCACAGAATTGACTAATGCTAAGTAAGTTATGCTTTAAACCTTTAACTAATAAAACATTCTCAATGTATTTGGAGGGAGTGATACCAATGTTACCTATCCCGATGATCTTTCCTTTGCCATTATCTCCAAAGGTGACCATCCCTCCATCCTTAGCATCCAGCATGATGAATTGTGATTCATCACCAGTCATGTGTCTCGAGCATCCACTGTCAAGATACCATTTCCTGTTTTCTTCTTGGGATGCTAGACACACCTGCAAGCAAAGGTCACGTTTCTGTCTTAGGTACCCAAGCTTTCTTGGGTCCTTTCAGGTTAGTCAGAATGGTTCCTTTTGGAACCCATATATTCTTTGTGTTTGCATATTTGTTAATAAAACATGAGTATGATTTATGTCCTATTCTTCCACATTTAAAACAAGTAATATTTGTAGACTTGTTACTTGAATAACTTACATAAATATCCTTCAAAAATTTTTGTTTCTTCAGGAGTTTATAACCAAGTCCAGCCTTATCATATATAGCTTTCTGATTTTCAAAGATCATATTTAGTTTGTTTGAACTTAAGGTGAACTTATCTACTATAGATTTCAGCTTGTTCATTTCATCCTTTAAGTTTTGATTTTCTTGAATCAAGGTGAATTTTTCAATTGAAAGATTTTTAGCTTGTTTCACTAAGGACTGATTTTCCAATTTCAGCTCTTTATTTTTCTTCCCTAGTTTCTTTAATTCATCAATTGAATCATAGAGAGCTTCATGCAATTCTTCAAAAGTAAATTCACTAGTGGATTCAGAAGTTACCTCATTTTCGTGTACCATCAGGCACAGATTGACTTGTTCTGTTGAGGTTTCCTCGTCGGAGCTTGAGTCATCACTCGCACTCCAGGTCGCCATCATTGCCTTCTTTTTGTACTTCTTTGGACCTTTCTTCAATTGTGGACATTCGGATCTGAAATATCCTGGCTTCTTGCACTCGTAGCATATAGGGGGTTGATCTTTCTCTTTTTCTTTGCTTTGATCCCCTTTTGTGAATTTCTTTCTCATCCCATGTTTCCTTTTTCTTAGAAACTTCTTAAATTTTCGGATGATGAGAGCCATCTCTTCATCCTGATCTTCATCTTCAGAGTCATCCGTTTCATAATCAGACGAAGTTGTGGATTTGAGGGCAATGGTTCTTTTCTTTTTGACTTCATCCTCTTGATGTTGCTTCACGCTAAGTTCATGAGTCATCAAGGATCCAAGAAGCTCTTCTAGAGGTAGAGTGTTCAAGTCCTTTGCTTCTTGGATGGCAGTCACCTTGGCTTCCCAAGTTCTTGGCAGTGACCTGAGAATCTTCCTTACAAGTTCACTGTTAGTATAAGATTTGCCAAGACTCTTTAAACCATTGATTATATCAGTAAAACGAGTAAACATAGCAGTTATGGATTCATCATGCTCTATTTTGAACAATTCATATTTATGTACAAGCATGTTTATTTTAGACTCTTTTACTTGATTTGTTCCCTCATGGGTAACTTCTAACCTATTCCATATTTCTTTAGCAGATGCACAAGTAAAAATGCGATTAAATTCACTTGCATCTAGTGCACAATAAAGAACATTCATGGCTTTGGCATTTAATTATGCCAATTTCTTGTCAACCTCATCCCATTCTTTCTCGGGTTTGGTTGACTCCTCACCATCTATAATCTTGATGGGTGTGTGAGGACCATTCACTATGATACTCCACATATCATAGTCGAGTGCTTGTATGAAAATCTTCATCCGAGCTTTCCAATAGGTATAATTAGACCCATTGAAAAGTGGAGGTCGGTTTGTAGATTGCCCCTCGGCTAGAGAAGTACCAACATGGGTTGCCATAGATCTTTGGCTTTTTGATTGTTAGATCAAAGAAGGGCTAGAGCACCGGCTCTGATACCACTTGTTGTCCAGCTATGCAACCCAAGAGGGGGGGGTGAATTGGGTTTCTAAAAATTTTAAGCCCAACTGATTACTTATGAAGAACAAAACAAAGACTTTAAATCAATATTAATTACCTAAAGCAGTATTGCAAGGATATAATAAAGAAATAAGATAAAGCAATAAAGCACACCACAAACACAAGGATTTATAGTGGTTCGGTGCTAACCTTGCACCTACATCCACTCTCCAAGATCCTACTTGAGAATTTCAATCCACTATCCTTTGTATTCAACCCGAATACAAAACGTCGGAAACTCCGACACTAGCTATCCCAAGCTAGATCACTTGTTTCCCGGGTACAAGTAAACCCAAAACACTCCGATTTCAGGTTCGGATCAACCTTTCCTTGTTTTGGAAATCCTCCAAACACAAGAACAAAAACTCACAAAGAGTTAGAAAATTTTGAGCACAGATTAATACAATAACAGCTCCTTAAATGAGCGAATATAACAATAAAAGCTTTACTCAAATGAAGAACCCCTTTTTTCAGATTTTCTCAAAGTGAATGAACGCTTGAATGCTTGAGAAGAAGTTGATTGTTGATTGAAGATCTCTTGGAAGCTTTGAACGATCTCTAGATCAAGGTTGAAACAATAGGCGTGAAGAATTCTCTCCTTGAAAGATCTTGCTTTTCTCTTTCACAATCTCTCTGGTATATTGTGGATCCTCTCTCTTTTTCTTTTTGGATTTTTCGTTGATCTCAGACTTTTTCGTGCAGATTTTGGATCCTCTCTTCTGTTCTTCTCTTCTTCTCTCCTCATTTGATTTCACGTTTGATCCGCTATTTAATCTGCAATTTCTTTCACCATTTAAAGCATTTTGTAGCATTAGAAGCAAGAGAAAACAATTTAGGTAGATAAAGAGCCGTTAGAGGATTTTTAGGAAGCATAAATGGCAATTAAAATGGGCAAAAAAATAGCCGTTGCTGACTTTTCCCGTCGCAGGGGTTGACTCATGAGTCGACTCATGCTTCAGGAGTCGACTCATGAGTCGACTTCTGTTGCAAAGACCAGAGAATGAATTTCTGGAAATTCTTGGCTCAAATCAGCAGGGGTCGACTCATGAGTCGACTCATGCCTTGTGGGTCGACTCATGAGTCGACTCACAGGTCGTGCCAAGTCAGAAAACTAGCATGCCAAGGAGAATTTTTGCGTGCCAATCAGCTCACAGTGCCATGAGTTGACTCATGAGTCGACTCATGCACTTCAAACCTTCATAACTTCAAAAATATAAGTCCAAACACAATGAAATTTTCACCAATAGATTTCAAATCATTTGTTCTACCAAATGGTACTATCAAATCAGAATTTTAGTGAAATTACGATTTTGCCCTTGAAGAGCATAAGGACTTTTTCATTTTAAAATTATTTGTATCCCTTCAATCTGCTTTGTAATCATCAAAATCAATCTAGGAGCAACACAATCATCTATTCATCAAAGTTCAAGTCTTAAAGAGTCTTATGAAAAAGGAAATGAGGATATAGAGGAAGATGAAGATTTGAATCACACACTTGCTCAATCACAGTTACAATACCAACCATATCTTACTAGCCAATATGCAGCACCATCTATTTCTCCATCAACAATGAATAGGAAGAAGAAAAAGCCTACTAAAGAGAGGATTGTAGATGTAATAGAGAGGTTTATAAAATTTAGGGAAGGAGAGAGTGGCAGGGATAATGAAATAACAAACTATGGAGATAATTTTTTGATTCCAAAATGTATTGAGGTGCTAAATAAGATGAAAGAACTTTCAATAGAAGAAAAGATAATAGAAGAAAAGATGGTGGCAGCCAATGCTATCATTCAACAATACAATCGAGATATTTTTCTCTCTTTCTAAAGAAATTCAAATTTGTTAGGTAAAGTTACAAATGAAAAATTATCAATTTTATTAGATATATTTTATTAGACTTTTAAAACATATAATTTTTATTATTCTTTTTGTTGTAGATCTAAAAAAAATTTGAGGAAGGATTCATAACCATAAGGAAAATAGAACAATGACTATGTTGGTTTATGCTGACATTTTCATTTTTCTTAGTTGAGACTTGTGTTGCATAGGATTGCTACAATAGCTATGGAGCAAGTTTTTTTTTTTAACTAAAATTTCTATGATAAGTAATGATTGATGCCGATAACTTGTTACCTTGTAAATAGATTTTGTGATTTACCTCTTGTAATAGCTTCAAAATTTTTTTTTTTTTGTTTTGGTTCCATTAGCAAAGGAATTGTCTCTATTATTTTTGTACTTAAATTGCACTTTTCCATTATCAAAAATACTTATTTGAATTTTAATAATAGACTTAGTGCTTTGGGAGACCTTGAGCATTTGCTATTTAGGGCAAATGTACTCTACCATGCTATAAAGTCTAGTTTTTTGCATGTATATCCTCTTAAACATTCAAATTTGTATGAATATCCTTTCAAAATCGATATTTATATACATACCCTTATAAAATATTTATTTTATATGTATACCCTTATTTTTTTGCAATATACCCACATCATCTAACATCGTTAAAAATTAACGGTTTAAAATTTAAATAATATGAATACCCTTATGGGTAGATGTGCAAAAAAAAAACTATAAGGATATATATATGTAAATAGTAATTTTATGAGGATATTCATACGAATATGAATATTTAGAAGGATGTACATCTAAAAAAAATTAATTTAATTTTTATTTATTTTATTTAGATGGATTCGAATCCTCTTACTCTATAATATAGTAACATATTACAAAATATAACAACATTATATTGATATTATATAATATTTTATATATTAGAATTCTATATTATATTTTATTTTTAGGCAAGATGGGATGACTATGTCTATCTTATAACAATACGATCTACCTTATACATTTCATAAAGATAATTTCAAAAAAAATTAGAATAAAATATAATAAGATTATAAATTCTCATTGTTACATAATATCCAACCCACAATAATGTCCATATTATGCAAATGTAGATGTTATGTATCTAATATCAAGTGGAGATATTTTTTTCCAAAGCATATTATTATATATTAGAGAAAATATAGATGGTTATGATCTTTCTATCTTTTAGATACAATAATTTTAATCGATCATTTGATAAAAAGATCTTTTTATCTATGTAAGTCAATAAATTAAGTATATTCATTATTTTAGTTGTACATGTTAATTTTTCTCCATTAGAATAAGAAAAGAATTAATAAACCAAAAGGGGTGTATTACATAAAAAAATTCTAATTTGAAGTTTTTGTATGTATATTCTTTCAAATATTTAAATTTACATGAATATCTTCATAAAATTATTATTTACATATATAATCTTATAATTTTTTTTTACATATCTACCCATAACAGTATTTTAGTCATTTTAATTTTAAATTGTTAATTTTTAATAGTGTTAGATGATGTAGGTACATATGTAAAAAAAATATTTTGTGAGGGTATATATGTAGATATCAATTTTGAAAATATATTCATACAAATTGAAATATTTAGGAAGGTATACATGTAAAAAACCCATAGTCATTTTATATTGCGAACTCTTTGATCAATATGTATTTTTGGTGTGAGTCTATAGATGGGTATAACATATTTAACTTACTTATGGAGAAGAATATAGTATGTTGGAATTCCATGGGTGTTGGTTTTCACGGTAATGGTGGTATGGAAGAAGCTTAGGAGCTCTTAAAAAACCTATCAGTGAGAATTGTTCTCTTGGAATGAAGCAATTGCTAGTCTTTATATGACCTATTTGTGTTGATTTTGAGAGAAATTCTAGAATATAATATAGTACCATGCACTTCATGGATTTACAAGGTGCATTATTTTGGGGTTATGTTAATTAAGGATTGTTGTGTTTTTGTATATCATGTTGTGTTGTACCAAAAACTGACATCCATAGAAATTATGCTCATTGATACTTGAAAGACATACAAAAATATATTAGTTTTTCTTGACATAAATTATTTTGTAATTATAATGATTAATATGATATTTTGACAATAATAAGCTTATTATTTCGATAAAAGAAGGGATAGAGAGAGGAGAAGAGGAAGAAAGAAGGAGAGAGAAAATTCTAATTTATCATCCAAACATAAGATAGGATTAATTATACAGAATTTTTCTCCCAGTAGAATTTTATGCATAATCATATAGGATCAAAACCTACATTCCATCATGAATTTTATCCTAAAGTTATAAATCCTAGACACCTAAATAGGCCCTCAGGGTTCTTTTTATTTTAGCTAATATGGATTTAGTTGCAAAGTAGATAACATATAAGATTTTAAAATTATTCTAGTAGGTGATTCAATCATAGTGATTTCTTGGATCAAAATATTGTGTTCAAGATTGTGGTATTATTCATATTCTCACATACTTCGAGAGGCCAACTATTTTCCAAAAGTGGTAATCCAAGAGGAGGATAAATTGGATTTTTTAAGAAATTATTTAAAAAAATTTTACCCAATAACAAAATTAAAAGACATTTGAGCAGTACGGGGCAGATATTAAATATATAATAGTAAGATAAAAGTGAAAGCAAACACACAACACAAACACAAGAAATATATAGCCAATCTACTTGGAAATTTCAACTAAAATCCTTCAACATTATAGTCCGATTATTTTCATAGATTTATAATTCAACCCAATTGGTTCTTCCTGACTCACCAATCAAAATCTTACAATTGATTATTTTTTCAAGCTCACAATCAATCTAGTTGGTTTTTCTTAGCTCACTAACCAAAATCTTACAACATCTAACTTAAGATTAGACCAACTCCAAATTTCTTTCCCCAAGTAAACTTATCATAATAATCAAAAAAAGTTATACAAAAATTTAAAGTTCAAACAGTAAAACTCTTTGAACTCTTAAAGAAGTCAAAATGATTGAGATATTGAATCGCTTGGACTTCTTTTTTGAATGCTTAAGAGAGGATTGACGAAGACTTGAATACTTTTATTCAGTGATTGTTAGTTCAAATGAATATACTCTTGCCCTCTTTTTGTTTCGTAAAAGTGGGAATATCTAAATTAAAAGCTCTATTAACTTCCTTCTACTCCTCTTTTGTTTCACTCAATCACTTGCAAAAAGATTCAATAAGCTCAATAAGTTCAATCTACTTGTTCCCATTCGAATTCTTCATATTTATGGCCTTAAAAATGTCTATAATTAATGTTCTATCTATTGTAAGCTTGAAAATAGCCATTAAAAATAAATTATAGCCGTTTAAAAAATATCTAAGAAACTAGTCATTATTCTGTCAGAATTCTGTAAGTCAGCCCATCTAAGTCTTAGTCAACTAACCTAAAACACTAAGTCGGCTAAGTAAAATTCTGAGATGGCTCAAGAGCAGATGCAAATTTTTCAACTTTCTATCTATTCTATCGATCAAAGATGGGTCAGCTCAAATATCTTCTTAGTCGGTTAATATTTATGACTTGATCGACTAACTAACTTTCTAGATTAGCTCAGAGAACTTGTGAATTTATATTGTTTTTTATATTTTTCTACTTTTGAGACCAAGTCAACTGTCTCATTCTTGTGAGTTGACTAAACTCCAGTCCTGATTATGTTGGAATGCGTAGGCGATTTCATACATGTATTTCGAAACTTTTTTAAAAAAAAAAATACAGCGAAAGATCATTAGATTAATCAAATTAATCTAACATGCATATAATCTAATCATCAAATCCATCTACTCTAGGATCTATGACATATTATGTTGTATATAAAACCTAAAAGATACTGAAGATAAAATCAACATGCGTGCATGTGAGCAGTAGATCACATCTACTTCTAATCTGAGTTTAGAACTAGATACTTGAGCGTAGATCAATGATCATCACTGTTGAGAAGATGGTAGAGAAGGTCCTTGCTAGTTGCTCATAGCCGCATACGCATCTGACCTCTATACGAAATCCACTCGAAGTTCCGATCTGATCGATCTTCTCGAGAATGCTAGCTCGCATGAAGACCTTCTTCTTGATCGATCTGGATCATTTTTTTAAATTTTTAAAATCTTTTTAAAGACTAAAGATGAACTTCTGGAGGAGATAAAGAGGTGGAAGAAAGATGAAGAAGAAAATATATTTTTTTTAATTTATTCTCTTTTTTCAAACCCTTAGAACCAAAAATCTAGTATTTAGGTTTTTGCGCACACTCCAAGAGAGAGGACCCTCCTCTCTATTTTTCACATCATGAACTATGTTTAAACTTTTTTCACATGAAGATCTCTCTTCTGGTATCTTACATGCATAAAAAAAACCACAAAAACCCCTTTCATAGGCATTTAAGGAAGTGGGGTGAAGAGTCCTACTAATCCTGGACTCTTACAGGATTCCACCTCTCTTCACAATTCTACATCCCAAAATACATCAAAAAAATATAAGACACCCCTTTTCATATTTTTTTATAATAAAATAGTTTACTATCTGATCTCTTATGAAAAATCTCCTCAAAATGTTGCACATATAAGGAGAAAAAATTTTATTAGCATGGAGAGATTGATCTGGATGAGAATAGATTCTCCAGATAAGAAATATTTTGAAATCTAATTTTAGAATCTTTTTTTTATCAAAATAAAATCAGATTTGGATGTAAGATAGAAAAAGAAAAGGACTCTTTGGTGTGAATAAATCTCATACAAAACAATTTTGTACATAGAGATATATGGCATGCAAACTTTGTTGGCGCAAGGGAGAAGAGTTCCATTCCAATAAGGACTCTGAATTTCTTTATTTGAATCCAAACCAAATCATGTCTGATTTAGCCCAAATAAAATATACAAAATCCAATCTAATTAGGTTTATAAATTTTTAATCAAATCTCAATCAAATTAGAAATTGATTGAATCAAAATCTTAATCAAATCAGGGATAATTCTTCCTTAGCGATTAGGTCATCTTATAACCTAATCGGATCAAACCTAATTCAATTCAATTTAATTAGATTTTATTTAATCTTTTTTACTCAATAAAATTGAGTTAATCAGTAATCTAATTATTCATTAATTATTTATTAATTTATTAATACTTAATAAATTAATTTATTATAACTTTTGCATAAGGTTAACCATTAATTGAATTGATGATTAAGCCCTTGAACGATTCTCAATCATTGATCAGCCACATGACCAGTTAAATTTTTTTTTTAAGTTTGACCCTATAGGTTCGAATCCAAGCCGGTAGCACAAGAATATCTTTCTAAATCAATCGGTGTAACTATCTAGCAATGGTGATCCGACGTCCGGATAGATCGAATGAAGGCGAAGCAACATTCAGAAACCTACTGGCGTATGGTTATTGTATAATTCATCTCTTTGACCCTAATGCTCGAGGATGACCTAAGATTTAACTGTCAATCCCAGATAAGTTATCCATATTGTATTTTAATTTTTTTTCAAATCCATCATATGAATTATCCAGACCCAGATTTTGCTAAATTGAAATACACTAATGCATAACTTTTACTAATTCGGAGGGATAATCCCATCTTGACTCATGCACTGACTTGCCAAGTATTTGACTGTACCCAAAAATCTTTCATCACTAAATTAAAAATTCAATTAGTCCGACATCAAAGTACAGTGAGTTGCTTGTAAGTCACCGTGGTGATTTCAGATCGGAGAGATACTTATACCCATATTCTTCGCGAGCTACCTTTAACAATAGAGTGCTCCGCAGTTGGTCACGTTCAGTGACGATGTACTCCTACATCTCATCTACATGCCATACCAGTGTCTTCACATCATTTGATTATGAGGATAACCAATGCATATGGCACACAACGACCTATACTTGATATCGCTATCATCCTAGTAATAGCGTATTATTTGATCGTGAATCAATTTAAAGACTATACGATAAATCCTCTTTTATTGATAAAAGTAGTTCTAAGGACTTCATCACAATATAGGAGTTCATTAGAAAATATAACCTTATGATAAAAAATACCAAATAACTTTTATTATTTATCAATTCATATATATTTATAATTAGTACAATCGTCAAACGATTAGTTTTAGGACATAATTTCCAACAACTCTCACTTTGACTAAGACCAATCAGTATTGTATCATATATCCATGTTTGATTTATTATCTCAAAACTCCTAGATACTGAGGATTTAGTAAATGGGTTGGTCAAGTTCTCTTTTCCATCGATCTTCTAAAGATTGATGTCACCTCAAAGATTTTCTAAATAAGGTAGTAGCAATGCAGAATGCTTGGTAAGCTAATAGAACTTCGGCTCCATAGCATGAGCTATGGCTCTAGTACTGTACAATACAGCAAGACCATCATCAGAGGATACCACTTCTAGCTTACCAGTGAACCTGTATAATCACATAGTTTTCTTGCAAGCATCGAATGTGGCAATGCATTCTGCCTCACAATTTGAATTTAACTATATTGCTCTGCTTGGAACCTTTCCAGTAGATTGCCCCATTATTTAGGATAAGAATATATTCCAATATGTTCTTACTATTATTATATCCAACTAAAAATTAAAATCAAATTCTATAAGTTTTAAGTCAAATTCTCCATAACTGAGCCACCTGTCCTTAGTATTTTTCAAATACTTAAGGATGACCTTCCAGTGATTCTCATTCAGATCTTGCAGATATCCACTCACTATCCTAGTAAGTATACCATATCCAATCTCATACATGATATACATGATAGAATAAATTCTACTCACAAATACTCTATATATGTTGGACTGAAAAAAATCCAAGTAGCCTCTTAGATCGATGTCTATGATCTTCATCTCTAGGATGAGAGATATTTTTCATAAAGTTCTTTATGGAGAACAATAATAACAGCGAAATCTTTATTCTCTATAATGTAAAGAATGTCATTTTTGATTAAGAAAATTTTATTCACATACAAGATAAGAAATATACTCATAGAACTATTAACTCATTTGTATTTGCAGGGTTCTTCTTCGTTCTCAACGAAGTCATGTGTTTTGATCACTTATCAAAATGCACGTTTTAACTCCAAAATATTTAGCATTGCCATAAGAGAAAATATCTCGTTATGGTCAATACCATAATGTTGACAATATCCTTAGGCAACCAGACGAGCTTTGTAGATCTCCACCTCATCTGTGCTACTCTGATCCTATTGGAGATCCACTTACACTCTATGGACATTATCCCTTCGAGTGGATCAATGAGTATTCATACACCATTGACCTTCATGGACTCCATTTCAGACCTATGGCTCCAAGCTATTATTCGGAGTCGAATCTTTGCATGGCATCCATATAGGTGATCAAATCTTTGTTATTCTCATCGAGTTCCACAGAATCATATCCTAGAACTAGATACCGAAGTATCTATCTGACGAATATGATATTCTACCAGATTTCCTTAATGGTGCCTCTACAGTGGGTTTCGAATTTGATCGGATCAAATCTGGTTCTATGGGTTCACTAGATTGTGTCAGTTCTTCTACCTGTTGAACTTCATAAATTCTACATTAAAGGTATCAGTACCTTCACCAAGGTATTTCTTTTCTAAAAGGAATGTCGAATAACTTTTGCTCTTTAGCAAGGTAGAAGTATATCCCCTAGATTCTTTAGGGTACCCTATAGAATAATACGTATAGGATTGGGATCCAACCTAATTGGTCTGTAATTGCTTGACATAAACCAAACACTCTCAAATATTAAGGTAAGAGAATATCAATTTACACCAAGTCCATATCTCATATGGAGTCTTTGTGATTGATTAGCTCAGAATTCAGTTCAGAACATGACAAGTAGTCTTAAAAGTATAACCCTAAGAGGAGACTGACAGATTTGTAAATCACATTATGGATCGAACTATGTCTAACAAAGTCGATTCCAATAAAAGAAAATCATATTCCCTTCTACATATGTCAAAAATTCATCGAAAGGGCATTCTCCTCTTTGATCTGATCAAAAGACTTCAATGCTCTTTCAATTTATTTTTTTACCTTATTATGAAATTATTTGAATATTTTAAATAGTCTAAATTTATGACAAACATATTCGTTGATCCAATACATCAGCATGTATCAAATTCAGAACATCATTGGCTCGTTCACCTTTTTCAACAAAAGGTGACTTGGTCATCTTACTAAGGAGATAGGATTGACAGGTTGACAATAATTTACGATCATTTATCTCAAGAATTATCTTCTGTTGATCCTATTCTTATTTATATGATCGAGTCTAAATTGTCAAAGATAGGCTTTCATGATATTATCTACTTTAGGAAGTTTGTTTGATTGTGTACAATACGCTAACAGGCTGTGACTATTCATAAATATTATTTCTTAGTTATCCATATGATTTTGACATCATTCATAATAATATTACAAAAATCATTAGACAATAGTGACAATCACTAAAACAATATTGTTAGAATTGAAAATAGGCTCCATGATTCTAAAAACCAGGATTGGAATATAACTTCAACTCTAATGTTTCGAAATCTCTTGCTGTTTTCAAACTTTCTACTAACTTAAAGTCATTGCAACAATTTGCATAGACTTTCGATATCCAGAACCTAGATAGTAGTCTCACAAATAGAGAAATCATAAGGTGTTATTATATAAGTACCTTGTCCAGCAATCCTTTATTGATTTTTCTTCCTTAGTCTGTTTGGATCAAGAGACTCTGCCAGATCAAGTTAACCTTAGACTCTTTTATCAGTTCAAACTCATTAGCCCAAGTATATCTCTTTTGCACCTTCTTTTTCGTTTTTTTCTTAAAGAATTATTGCTACACTGAAGACACATCTTCAGAGATATGAAAGAACTCCTTCAATATTTGAAAATTTTTTTTTCACTGAGTATTATCGAATTTACAACTAAATTATATTTTTTGTTGCTATCAATAACACCACACGATGATATGATCATGTGGCCACTTCTGACAAGTATCTTTGATCGCATCACATGTGTTGGATGTGAGAACTTCAGATGCTGAATCCATAATCATATGTAGGATCCATTCGTGCTTTAGAACGATTCGCAACTTTCAATACCAATTATCAAAGTTGGATCCTATAAATCAGTCATTGTCAAACAGTGAATGAAGCAACATACATCTAGCCATAACTGAAAAGAAAACACAAGACCTCTATATTTATGAATTAATTAAGCCTAAAGATTTGAACTTTAGTCTAAAGATTCTTCTACTATTTTATACAAATTGGTAGCCTCAACCACTAATTCAAAGAATTACCTTAATTCCTAAGCGAGTACTAGAATCCACACAGACTGCATACAAGTTTGAGGATGGCTCGATCAATCCATATGTATCTATGGATAGATTCTTAATTAATTATTTTATCAAATAATTTTTAATAATTAATTTAGCCTCAAATTTTATTTCAGTAGGTGATGAATCTCTACTGAAATTTTGATTAGGTCAAACCATTAACATGAACCTACTCAGTATTTTTAACTAATGAATGATCAGATCCGAGGATAGCTCGATCAACCCAACCATCATCAGATAGTACAACAGAGTCATCATATGATGAATGATAATTCTATCATTCAGAGAGAACACCAGACGGATGGCGTCTGCAATATCAATCAGAAATAATGAACCCATTATCATTCATCTTAATGAGAGATTATGATCTAGTTATCCCTATAACTAGCTCATTTTATGGATCTAATAATTTAAAAGATTTAATTTATGAGTCGAGAGAAGAGAAGAGATCAATCAGTAAACTACAATCTCTCCACTGACTTCACCAAGTCATTGAATTGGATCAGGATCATACTAGTTGAAATGGCATCTAGATCAGTCATACTGATCAACCTTAATAGCATGGATCAACTCGAATCACTTAGCAGTCTAATCAAGACATAATCCACCAAATTGGTCAGATAAATGAGATCGATAGGAGGGTCTGCTAAGCTTGCCTTAGATACCATCAAAATGGTCAGATAAGCCGCCCTCAATTAAAAACCATCGGTCAGAATGTCGAACTTATCTTAGACATCAATTGGTTAATTAGTTTCAATTTGACCAACCTAATGATTCAGGTTCAACCACTGAGCCATAATCAAGATCTATTTGATCTAATTAAAGACATGGACTTGACCATCCACAACTATTGTATTGGTTCTAAAAAAATTCTGATTTAATCTAATTCAACATTTGGTTATATTTAATCAATTTTTATAGTTAGTCCATTAACTCCTTGATTTTAACCTTAAGTCTAACTCAATTAAGAGGATCTGATTTGAGCTAACCCATGTCCTATATTTTATGCAATGTCATTAGACCTCAAATCACAATTCTAGATCTAATCAACTTAACACTTAATTCTCAATTAAGTTTTGCATCAACATAGTTAAGATTTTAAAAATAATTTTCATATGTAAATCATAAAATTTTTTAAATCAAATCTAAATTTTTTATAATTTTAAATCAAAATAATTTTTATTAAACAAGATTAGATATAACTAACTTCTTCGTAACTTGCATCATATACAACAACACCTAGGGTTTCAAGATCTAAAATTTTGCAAAAAAATAAATTTTTTTCTTTTACTTTCTTCTTCATAGGATCTAATCACATGGCACCTCTACACGCTATAAGAACACCCCATCGAATGGAAAGAGAGAGCCCTTAAATCCTTCTTGCTCCTATGATCAGACGGTCTAGTGATCAATCCAATCCAAGTACTTGTTAATCGGATCATCTAATCTAATCATATATAATATATGCATGAATTTAGATCTAATCTAAATTATATCAAATCTGAATATAATTTTAGATCACATCTAAATCAGATCATAAATATCACATGCATGACATAAAATCAGATTTTATCAATGATCAGCACAAACTAGGACAATCTTTTTACTGTAAGGGATAAATCCTATAACAGGATAACCTTATGTCAGTTTATGTGATCAACCATTAATTAAATTTAGATTAAAATATTATATATTAGATCTAAATAAAATTAAAATTTATATTTAATATGTATATATATCATGTCATAACGAACCTAGGCTCTGATACTACTGTTGGGATGCGTAGGCGATTTGATACATATATTTCAAAACTTTTTTAAAAAAAAATTATGATGAAAGATAATTTTATTAAGTAAATTAATATAATATATATATATGATCTAATTATCAAATCAATCTACTCTAGGATCTATGACATGTTATGTTGTATATAAAATCTAAAAGATACTGAAGATAAAATCAGCATGCATGCATGTGAGTAGTAGATCACATCTACTTCTAATCTGAGTTCAAAACTCAATATGTGAGCGTAGATAAATGATCATCGCTTTTAAGAAGATGGTAGAGAAGATTCTTGCTAGTTGCTCACAGCCGTACACGTATCCAGTCTCTATGAGAAATCCACTCGAAGCTTTGATCTGATCAATCTTCTCGAAAGTGCTAGCTCCTGCGAAGATCTTCTTCTTAGCTGATCTAAATCTTTTCTTCAAATCTCTAGCATTTTTTTTTATATCAAAGATAAACTTCTAGAGGAGATGAAAAGATAGAAGAAAGATAAAAAAAATAATTTTTCTCTAATTTATTCTCTTTTCCTAAACCCTTAGAACCAAAAATCGAGTATTTAGATTTTTGCGCACACCCGAAGAGAGAGGACTCTCCTCTCTATTTTTCACATCATGAACTATGCTCAAACTTTTTTCACATGAAGATCTCTCTTTTAGTATCTTACACACACAAAAAAAACCATAAAAACCCCTTTTATAGGTATTTAAAGAGGTGGGGTGAAGAGTCCTAGTGATCCTGAACTCTTACTGGATTCCACCTCCCTTCATAATTCTACATCCCAAAATATGCCAAAAAAATATGGGAGACCTCTTTCTATATTTTTTATGATAAAACAGTTCTCTAGCTAATCTTCTACAAAAAATCTTCTCAAAATGTCACACATATAAGTAGAAAGAAATTTATTGGCATGGAAAGGTTGATCTAGATGAGAATAGATTCTTCTGATAAGGAATATATTAAAATTTAATTTTATAACCTTCCTTTTATCAAAACCAAATTAGATTTGGATGTGAGATAGAGAAGAAAAAAAATCTTTGGTGTTAAAAAATCTCATATGAAACAATCTTGTGTAGAGAGATATATCGCGTGCAAACTGGGTTGGCACAAGGGAGAAGAGTCCTATTCCAATAAGGACTCTTAATTTCTTTATTTGAATCTAAACCAAATCACATCTGGTTTAGCCCACATAAAATATATGAAATCCAATCTAATTAGATTCATAAATTTTTAATCAAATTCTAATCAAATTAAAAATTGATTGAACCAAAGTCCTAATCAAATCATGGATAATTCTCCCTTAGTGATTAGATCATCTCATAACCTAATCAAATCAAACCTAATTAAATCTAATTCAATTAGATTTTATTTAAACTCAATCAAATTAAGTTAATCAATAATTTAATTGCTAATTAATTTTTTATTAATTTATTAATACTTGATGAATTAATTTATTATAATTTTTGCATAAGGTTAACCATCAATCGAATTGACGATTAAGCCCTTAAAAGATTCTCAATCATTGATCAGCCACATGATCTATCAGAAAATTTTTTTGAGTGTCACTCCATAGGTTCGAACTTAAGCCAGTAGCATAGGAACACCTTTCTAAATCAATCGATGTAACCATCTAGCAATAGTGATCCAACGTCCGGATAGGTCGAATGAAGGTAAAGCAATATTTAAGAATCTATTGGCGTATGGTTACTGTATAATTCATCTCTTTGATCCTAGTATTCAAGAATGATCTAGAATTTAACTGTTAATTCTAAATAAGTTATCTATATTATACTTCAATCTTTTTTCAAATCCATCATATGGATTATCCAGATCTAGATTTTGCTAAATTGAAATACACTGATGCATATCTCCTATTAATTCGAAGGGGTCAATCCCATCTTGACTCACGCACTGACTTAACAAGTACTTGACTGTACCCAAAAACTTTTCATTACTGAATTAAAAACTTAGTTAGTCAGGTATCAAAGTACAGTGAGTTATTTGTAAGTCACCGTGATGATCTCAGATCGAAGGGACACTTATACCCATACCCTTCGCGAGCTACCCTTGACAGCAGAGTGCTCCATAGTTGATCACGTTCAATGATGATGTACTCCTATATCTCACCTACATACTATACCAGTGTCTCCACACTATTTGGTTACAAGGACAACCAACACATATGGCACACAATGACCTACACTTGATATCACTATCATCCTAATAATAGTGTATCGTTTGGTTACGAATCAATTTAAAGACTACACGATAAATCCTTCTTTATCGATCAAAGTAGTCCTAAGAACTTCATCACAACGTAGGAGTTCGTTAGAAGATATAATCTTGTGATAAAAAATATCAAATAACTTTTATTATTTATCAATTCATGTATATTTATAATTAATACAATCATCAAATGATTAGCTTTAGGATATAATTCCCAACAGATTGACTATGTTATTTTCTGAATCAACTTAAGAGAATTTCTGAAATCTTTAATCTTCTGTCTTTATCCTGAGTCTGAAGTTGAGTCAACTATCTAAATACGTCAATCGGCTAAGAACCTATCTTAGTCGGCTAAGAAAAAATCTTGATTGACTAAGGGAGATCATCTAAATGAATTCATCCCTTTCTATTTTTCTCCTTGATCTGAGACTGAGTCGGCGAAGCTCCATTCTTGGTTGACTCACAGGCGTGCTATATATGCCAAAATTGATATTAAGTAGCTTTCTTTGCTCAACATATTCTAAACTAGACTTACCTTCTCAAATTTAATTTATAGATAGTTAGATTTGTTAAGAAGTCTTTTTATACTAGAATTTTCTTAAACCAATTATTTTCATACAAATTTCATTTTCTTTGTTGGCAAAACATAAATCTTTGGCTTGGAAAGACAAAATCACTTAAATTTGAGAGGACTTCTTCTTGGATGTAATCAACCACTAAGCGTTATGAGAAAGCCTATAGTCATTCTCAAAAGCATCATTAGTAATCATGATTTATATCCAAACCTTTTTGACATCATCAAAATCAATTCTAAGGCTAATAATCTCTCCTTTTTTGATAATGATAAAATTCTTTAAGTATTATGTTTCAAATACTAATAGATTTTGAAATTTTAAAGTAAAAATTAAGTATTCATCAAGTTTTAATCAAGCTCCCCCTTTCTTATGTGAATAAGGTAGTATTTTTGATATAATTTTGATCAAATCAAATTTTAAGCAAACTTTTTAAACAAAGCTCAAAAAAAACTCTCCCTTTCTTATGTACAAGTGTAGTATTCCCATTCTTCAAATTTCTTCAATTTTTTTATTTATTCTTCTAAATTTCTCCCGCTTTTTGTCATAATTAAAAAGGGTCAATTGGAGTTTTCTTTCTTTTTTTTTTTTGATGAAATGTTCCATCAGGATAATCAAGTACAGGCTAATTAATCAAATATTTTATCAATATTATAATAATTAAGCAATTATGTTACCATTTCAATTGTCAAACAAGATCAATTATTTTCATAAAAGCATACCATTACATTGATAGAGAATTTCTCACACAATATTCAAACGGCCTGTCCTTTCACAAAAAGAACCACATAAGGACAAGACAATCATATATAAACAAATATACAAACATGCAATGATAAACATGTAAAACAAAATGATGATATGTAGATGCTTCAGAGGCTACAGTTGCTAAGAGATTTGAAAGAGCTATCTATAAATTCAATACTTATCCTAGCCTTGGAGCCACGAGGGTAGGGCCATAAGGTCGAGTAAGGATGCCTAGTATGTCTAATAGAGGAAGGTCTCGAAGTGGCCAATGCTTTAGCAGAGGCTGGAGGGTGGATTTGAATGGGAGGGAGAATGAAAATTGGTTGCTCTTGATTTCTTCGAGTAGCCTTCACTTCATCTTCAATAACAACAACCCTCTGAACCAAATTACTGATCAACTAATATGTATTTGCCATTTTGAATTCCAATTCTGATATCAGTCTGTAAAGAGCAGAGATATGACCTTCATGACTAGTGGATGGTTGAGAATCTCCCGATTGCTTGGAGGTAGAATTTTGTGGTTGAATATCAAAAGCGGCATATTCTGTTGACTTTTGATCATCATCCAATTCTTCAGCCTTCCTTTTTTCCGACAAATCCTTTCTTATCCATTTTCTATTTATCTTTTCAAACCCCATTCTATTGAGAGAGTACTTGCTGTAAGTATTCGAGTGATGCAGCACTCAACTTGGCTCATTCTCCAAAACACCACCACCACATTTGAGTACCAGGGTGAGAGGCATTCCAAAGGATAGATTTTCTTTACTCTTGGTAATAACTTCTTACATTTGATGAATGATAAGGGTGGAGAGGTGTTAGAAACTAGGGATTAATTGATATACGCAGTGGAAGAATAAAATAAAATTTTTAATTAATCATGTACTGAAAATAAAAATAATTTTTAGATTACTTGTGATGCAAGATCTCATTTCGATCAATCTTAGATCTCTTATAGTTATTAAGATTAAGATAAGAAGAAGAAGATCAGATCTTCACCTTTGCATGGGTAGCTATTCATAGTAATCCGATGATTGCGGATGTCTTCATGGTTCCTTTTATAGCTGTATAAATGTTTGACTTCTATAGATATCCATACGAGATCTTTGTCTGATCAGAATATTTGATCTTACAAAGGTGTTAGCTCCTTTGCAGAAATTCTCTTGGATGATGGATTTATTTTTCTCCTTTGCTGAAAATTTTTCTCAAGAATTTCAGTCTTTTCTCTTCGTAGATCATGCTCGACATAGAAATGGATCAAGATCCTTTCTTTAGCCTTTTTTGATTTCCTTCTCAAAGAAATCCAGCACTTTTCTTGATTCCTTCTCAAAGAAATCTAGCACCCCTCTTTTCTTTTCTCCTTTGGCATGAAAACCCTAAAGAAACATTGGACGTCCAACTCTTGGATGTTGCAAGAAGAGAGAGGGATGGGACGTAAGCTATATTGGAGGTGTGATATGTGTAGCTCTCATTCATATAAGGCGTCATCTCTATTTCATGTAAGATAGAGTCCCCAAGATGCACAAATCCTCTCAAGCGGTGCTAGCCTTCTCAAGGTGAGAGGATGAGGTGCGTCTCTACTTAGGGGCGCTCAGTTGGTTTTCAAGTAACAACCCAACACCCAAAAACCCCTCAAAACCTTTTTCACATCCTCTTCTCAAGTGGCGTGATGAATATTATGTGGCAGAGAGAGGAGTCTTGAGAGAGGACTCTCTCTTATGGTACCTCCTTTTATTTTTGGCATGAGAAGAATCATGTGAAAAAGGATAGGTGGCATCATCTCTTAGGAAGAGTCCTTCTGCATGTTAATCATCTTTTGATGGATAGATCCCAAGTTGCATGGATTTTGACCAAATCAAAATCCTTATCTCATAAGGAATGGACTTGGACCAAATAAAAATTCTTATCTCATAAGGAGTCCAATTGCATTTGGATTTGATCATGTCAACTCTTTGACATGTCAAATTAAATCCAACTATCTAATCAGATACAACCTCTTTATGTGTGATCCCATAGGTTCTATTCTGTCTGATACTGAAAAATATTATGATCTCCATCAATATCATTGAAACTTCTTTCAATGGATTGGAACAATTCTAACTTATCTAATGAGAATTATTGATCATAAAAATAATTCTCATTAGTCTCACAATCTACTAGTGACATCTGGTAGCATGTAGTGGCATTTCAGTAGAATAGAATAGATGAACCTCTAGGTGCAGTTATCATGTGATACAGTCTTTCTATTGCGAGTCTTAATCAGATGGAAGTTATGAAAGTTTTCATCAAATCTCATCATCTGTCATACATCAAAATTTATTCGACTCGAGTTCTTAATGTAAAAACTATAAAAACTTTTTTTATTATTCATACTGTCCTGGTCAAGATCTTCTGAACTCGATCTCATAAATCACATAGGACTAACTCTTTTATCTATCAAGGATGATAGATTCTATATAAATGCACATCCTATTTCTACAATAAACTTATTGTAGCCAATATATACCGTAATGATCTATACGGCTAGGAACTAAGTGTATGTGTAGTCCAACTACAGCAATCCTATTGTGAATAATCGAGGCACTATAGGTTAAAAGATTAGTCACACTACTATAGTACCTAGCAAATCACTGATAAATGAGTAGACATCCAAGTGACTTCTCGTATTGGTCATACTCGATATCTTTATTCTTTAATAACCACCTGCACTCTCGCTCCAGTATTCCACAGTGTAGATTTGAAACTCGTCATCCTAAAAAGGAAGCAATTTATGTACCAATCTATCTGGATCAATCATCATCTTTTTAGTGATCCATCGATCAGAAGTATTTAGAAATCAATCACCAATGGCACATGTCTCAAAATCTCAACTCTTGAGAAAATGTGTTATCATCTAATTAATTTTTTGGATAATTCATGAACATATAAACAACATAAATGAAATAAATAATCTAATTTCATTGATAATGAAATATCAAATACAAAATTATGTTCTATAATAAATATATGTGTCAGCTTGATTGATTTATAGAACATACATCTAACAAGAGATCCATAAGATATTCACAGATAATGTGGTACATGATCTAAAGATTCTTCTCCATGACATAACCAAAATTTTCCACTCTTGGCATGAAGATCTTGTAGACGAAGATATAGAGCAAGCGCACTTCCATGATAATTAAATAGCAAACAAACCCTTTATGTTTTCTACATCTGTTCTTCCTATACTGTGAACCAATGCATTTCTCCTTATGTAGGCAGCATTTGAAGATTCATCAACACAGAACAATATAAGCAGCTTGCGAAGGAGACTGATTGAAACATGGAGCATTGTTCCTTTCACCTTAGAGACAAGGGCATCATGCTCCAAAGTTTCATTCTCATAAAATTCTAAAATCAAGCTTAGATAAATTGATTCATTTGGTGAGCAAAAGTACTCCCAGCCAAATTTTTTGATCTTATCACAAATAGAAAACTTCTCCCGCTCAAAGAAATTGAAGTCTACCTTTCTTTCCATCGCGATAAATTGGTTGGAGAGGCATATCTTCATGGATGACATAGAGTAAGATGGAGTTAGAGTAAGTTGATCATTATCTGTTTAAGTAGATCACTTGGGTCGCCTCCTTGAAGTGAGGAAGCCCACTCAACTTCTATCCACTTAGGGCTTGGAGATCTTTCTTTGGAGAACCATTTGAGTTTTATTTGCTGAGCAACATGTTGAATTAGAAATATTTGCAAGCAAAATTCCGTCATAGGTCCAAGGAAGATGACAAAGGAGGAACTATTTGGCGGGGTAGGATTTTTGCAAAGGGATGGCTAAGAAAGTGAAAGTAAAAAGGTGAAAATGATCCCCTAGGACTTCCCATTAAAAAACTGAGTCTCGATATCTGAGTCAACTCACTTCACTGGTTAGTTGGCTCAACATGAGTTGACTATGATCTTTGGATTAATTGGCTAACAATGGGTCGACTATAATTCTATATTAGCCAGCTTAATCTAGTATAGAAAAAATTTCAAAGATAGGCTTTCTAAAAATGATGCAATTAATCAAACCACATTTAATACATATCAATCAATCAAATGCACAATCAAATATATATCCAAATGAGTATAAATTTAATGAATTAACCATTCAAAATATTAATTTAAAATAAGTCAACCATAAAGGATCATGAAGACCTAATTCTTTTCTAATCAAGTAAAATTTTTCCTCACTTAAATGTTTAGTGAAGATATCAGCAATCTGATTATCTGTGGATATAAATTCAAGTATAACATTATTATTTCATATATAATTTCTAATAAAATAATATCTAAATTTTATATACTTTGATCTTGAATGTTGAATTAGATTTTTAGTTAGATTAATCGTATTAGTATTATCACATCTAATAAAATTTTGCCATAAGTAATATCAAAATTTTTAGTTATTATTTGATCCATAAGATTTGAGCATAACAATTTCTAATTATAATGTATTTGGCTTCCGCCATAGATAATGCTATTGCATTTTGTTTCTTGCGAAATCAAGAGATCAAATTAACTCCTAAAATTGACAAGTATCATTTATATTTTTTTTTATCTAATCTATATCCAACAAAATCGATATCAGAATAATCAATCAAATCCATAGAAGATTATTTTAAATACTATAAACCAACATCTTGAGTATCAATCAAGTATCTAAAATTTTTTTAACAGTAACTATATATAATTCTTTAGGATTAGATTGAAAATGAGCATGCATGAAAATGCTAGATATAATATTAGATGTACTTATTATTAAGTAAAATAGGGATCCGATCATACTTCTATAAAGTTTAGGATTTATTGCTTTATCTTTTATACCTTGATCAAGGTTGGAATTTGAGCTCATAGAAGTGCCAGTGCCTTTGACAATCTCTATACCAAATCTTTTTAGAATTTTTTTAGTATATTCACTTTTATTTATGAAGATCTTCTTATTGGATTGATTGATTTGGAGTCCAAGAAAGAAGGTCAATTCTCTCATCATGCTCATTTCGAACTCATCCTATATTAGTTTTTCAAATTCTTCGCACAGAAGCTCATTAGTAGCACCGAATATTATATTATCAACATAAATTTGAACAATTAAAAGATCATTTGATTTTTTTTCTAATAAAAAGAGCTATATCAATATTTCTTCTTTTAAAATTATTTTTAAGCAAGAATTTACTTAAAAGATTATACCATGCTTGTAGAGATTATTTCACACTATATCATACTTTGTTCAATTTGAAAACATGATTAGAAAATTCATAATTTTCAAAACCTGAAAGTTGTGCTATAAAAACTTCCTCTGTAATATGTCCATTTAAGAATGTACTTTATATATCCATTTGAAAAAGCTTAAAATCTATAAAATATGCAAAAACTAAAAGCAATCTAATAGCTTCAAGTCTTACAACCGATATAAAGATTTTATCAAAATCAGTTTCTTCTTTTTGATTGTAATCTTGTGCAATATTTTTAGCCTTGTTCCTAATTATATTGCTTTGCTCATCCAATTTATTTTGAAAACCCATTTTGTACCAATAACAAGATAGTTTTTAGATCTATCAATTAAATTCCAAACATTATTTCTTTCAAATTAATTTAGTTCCTCTTATATGGCCACTATCCAATTTACATCCTTTTCAGCTTCAAATATCATTTTAGGTTCAACATGAGAACTTAAAACGAAATGATTTAATGCTTTCCAAATCAATGCTGTAGTCCCAATGCCTTAAGATAAATCACCTATAATAAGTTCTATAGATTGACTATGACCATACCTTCATTTCTTTGGTAAGTCATGTATATCTTGTTAAGAGTGGATGGTAACTCATATATTTCTTCATTTTCATCTTTTTAGTCTTACTCTTTTTCTTCTTGATCATGAGGACTGTCTTCTAATGATATTTCTTTTATGTTCTTTTCAAGAGTACTTGCATCATCTTCTATTTCTACTTCTCTTGATTTGAAAATGTTAGTTCATCAAATACAATATATATTTATTCTTCTATAACTAATGCTCTTCTATTAAATACTCTATAAACTTTACTAGATTATGAGCAACCAAAAAAAATATCTTCATCTGATTTAGCATCAAATTTATCTAGTTTGTCCTTACCATTTATTAAAGCAAAATACCGACAATAAAAAATTTTAAAGTAGAAAATATTTAATTTTTTTAATAAAATTCATAGATGGTTTTTTTAAAATTGATCTAATTAATGCTCAATTACGTACATAGCATGCAGTATTTATAGCTTTCATCCAAAAATATTTTGATAGGTTGCTTTCACATAGTGTGGTTTGTGCCACCTCTTGCAAAATTCTATTTTTTCTCTTTACCATTCTATTTTACTAAGGTATCTTAGATATTGAAAAATTATGATTAATTATATTTTTAAAATAAAATTTTTTAAAAGCTTAATTTTAAAATTTGATATGATAATCACTTCTAATTTTTAAAATATTACAACCTTTTTCACTAGTGATTTTCTTAAACAATTTTACAAATATTTCATTTTTGTGTGTAAAAAATAAAATTCAAGTATATCAAGAGAAATCATCAATAATAACAAAATTAAATTATTTGTCACTAAGACTAATAGTCTTAATAGGCCTAAACAAATCCATATGCAAAAGTTTTAATGACCTAATAGTTGAAACAATATTTTTAGGTTTAAAAGAAGATATGGTTTGCTTATCTAATTGATATGCATTGCAAATTTTACTATTTTCAAAATTATTTTTGATAAATCTTTGATCAAATTATTTCTAATTAATTTAGCAATGAAGTTCATACTTGTATGACCAAGTCTACTATGCTAAATCCAACTAGCTTCATTAACTTTGACATTCATAACAACTAGGCATTTTGCGTTATCCTTACAAAGATCAAAATCCATCAAATAAATATTTTCATATCTTTTTTCTATGAATTTGATACTATTATTAGTGAAAGTAGTTAAAATACAATATGATGATTTAAAAGAAATATCAATTCCTTTATCATAAAATCGACTTATGCTAAGTAAATTATGCATTAAACCATCACCAAGCAATACATTTTCAATGAAAATGATACAAGTGATATTTATATTATCGAAACCAATAACTTTTCCTTTATTATTATCTCCAAATGTAACAACTTCTCTGTCTTTGGCTTTAAGAGTGATAAATTAAGATTTATCTCACATCATGGGTCTTGAACCTCTGCCGTTTAAATGTCATTTTCTCTTTATCTCAAGAGATGCCAAACATATCTGTAGAACATGGATCAAGTCTTTTTAGAATACTCAAGCTTTGTTGGATCCTTTAAGGTTAGTTGGAATGGTTCTTTTGGAAATCTAAATCAATTTTATATTAATATTTTCAAATTTAAATATGCTGTAATCAATAGATTTATATCCTGCTTTGTTACATTTAAAACATGTGAAAATATGCTTTTCAGATGTGGATTTTACAAAAATATTTTTTTAAAAAACTTTTGTTTAGTTAAAGTATTGAATCTTAAACTAGCCTTATCAAAAATAATTTTTTATTTTTAAAAAGTATTTGCAAATCTTGTAAGCTGAGAGGAAACTTGTCAACAATGGGCTTCAACCTACTTCCTTTTGAAGACTTTGGTTCTTCTCAATTAAATCATCTTGCTTTCTCAAAAGATTTTCTTTTTCATTTTGAAAATTTTATTTACGTTCAGGTAATGAATGATTTAACTTTTTTCGTTTCTTATTTTTAAGAGATAGTCTTTTAAAAATCATCTAGTAACTCGTAAAATACATCATACAACTCTTCAAAAGAAAAATTATTTGAGTTATCAGCATTTATCTCATCCCTATATGCCATGAGAAAAAAGTTGGTTTTTTCTTCTTTTGGTTCTTCTTCTTCTTTGGAGCTAGAATCTTCATTATTGCTCTATGTAGCCAACATAGTATTCTTTCTAAATTTTCTTGAGAAGAGGATAATTAACTCTAAAATATCCAGATCTCTTACATTTACAACATATCATTGGTTGCCCCTTTTTTGGCTTTCTTCTTTTTTTTGCTTTATTTTTCTCTAGCATATCCTTTCTTCTTGGGGTCGAATCTTTTTTCTTATGAATCTCTCGAATCTTCTAGTAATCATGGCTATTTCATCATCGTTGTTGGATTCCTCTGATGTATCATTCTTAACATCTTCATTCGCCATTAATTTTAAGATAATTATTCTTCTCTTCTTTGCTTTTTCTTTCACATTCTAGTTCATGCTCAACTTATGAGTCATGGGTGAGCCGATAAGCTCTTTCAAGGGTAACTTGTTGAGATTTTTAGCTTTTTGAATTACAGCCACTTGACTTCCTAATTCTTTGGCAACGACCTACGAACAAGTTTTCTATTACTATAGTCCTTACCAAAACTTTTCAAACTATTATAATATTATTAAATCTAGTGAACATATCAGTGAAATTTTTACTAGATCTCATTTTAAATAATGCATATTTATGTACCAGCATATTAATTTTTGGCTGTTTTACTTGATTTGTATCCTCATGGATAATTTTTAATCTATCCCAAATCTTTGCAGACATGCATATAAAAGTTCTATTAAACTTATTAGCATCTAAAGTATAATATAAAATATTTATTGCTTTTGTATTTAATTGAGCTAATCTTTTATCTAGATCATTTCAATCCTTTTCAGATTTAGGAGAAGATAGACCGTCAATTATAATTGTGGGTGCATGAGGACAATTTACTATGACATTCCATATGTCATAATCTTATGTTTGAATAAATATATATTTTCTTTTGTGCTTTCCAAAATGTGTAATTTATGCCATTAAAAAGTGGAGATATATGATTTGATTGGCTCTTAATTAATGATATATCAGTTGGGGTTACTATTGATTTTTAACTCTTGATGATTAGATCAAATGGACAGAGTACCTACTCTGAAATCACTCATTTTTCAAAAGTAGCAATCCAAAAGGAGGGGATGAATTAAATTTCTTCAAAAAATATTCGGAGAACTTATACCTAATAACAAAATTAAAAAATATTTGTATAGTACTTAGTAGAAATTAAATATACAGAAGTAAGATAAATGTGAAAGTAAACATACAACTACAAGCATAAAAAATTTATTATGGTTCGGTGCTCAACTAGCTTTTACGTCCACTCTTCAAGCCTATCCATTGGGAATTCCAGCTATAATCCTTCAAAATTATGGTTTTATTATTTTCATGAGTTTACAATCTAATCCAATTGATTTTTTGTGACTCATCAATCAAAATCTTATGATTGATTATTTTTTCATATTTACAATCAATCTAGTTGATTTTTTCAGACTCACCAACCAAATTTTTATAATATTCAATTTAAAGCTCAGACCAACCTCAAGTTTCTTCTACCTAAGTAATTTATCACAATAATCAATGAAAGTTATATAAAAATTTAAAGTTCAAATAGTAAAACTCTTTAAACTCTTAAAGAAGTCGAAATGGTTAAGCTCTTGAATTGCTTGGATTTCTTTCTCCATGCTTCAGAGAGGATTGATAAAGACTTAATGCTTTTGTTGAGTAATAGTCAAAAGGTCTGAATTCAAAGCTCTATTAACTTCCTTCTACTCTATCCCTTTTCTTTTAGTGAATCACTTAAAGAAAAAGGTTCAATAAGCTCAATAAGTTCAATCTCCTTATTCTCATTCGAATTCTTTATATTTATGGCCTTAAAATGCCTATAATTAATACTCTAGCCATTATAAGCTTGAAAATAGCCATTAGAAATGAATTATAGCATTTGAAAAAAATCTAAAATTAGTTGTTATTCTGTTAGAATTCTGTAAATTGGCTCATCCAAGCTCCTAATCGGCTAACCTGAAATACTGAGCCAGCAAAGTGAAATTCTGAGATGACTCAGAAATAGATGCAAATTTTTTAACTTTCTATGTATTATGTCTGCCTGAGACTGGATCGACTTAGATATCTTCTTAGTCGACTCATATTTATAACTTGATTGGTTAACTAACTTTCTGGATCAGCTTAGAAAATTAGTGAATTTATACTACTTTCTATATTCTTCATACCTCTGAGACTGAGTCAGTTGTCTCATTCTTGTGACTCGGCTAAGCTCTAGTCTTGGTCGACTGCATTGTTTTCTAGGTCGGCTCAAAATAATTTCTTAAATATTCAATATTCTATCTTCATCCTGAGTTTGAGGTTGAGTCAGCTATTCAAATATGTAAGTCAGCTAAAAGCCTATCTTGATTGGCTAAGAAAAAATTTTGATCGACTAAAGGTCATCTGAATAAATTCATCTCTTTCTGTCTTTCTTTTTTATCTAAGATTGGATCAACTAAGCTCCTTTCTTAGTCGACTCCTAGATGTGCTATATATGTCAAAATTGATTTTAAGGAGCATTCTTTGTTCAAACATATTTCAGACAAGACTTGCCTTCTCAAATTTAATTTAAAGATAGTTAGATTTGTTGAGAAGTCTTTCTAGGCTAGACTTTTCTTAAACCAATTCTTCTCATGCTAAAATCATTTTCTTTATTTTCAAAACCTAAATTTTTGACTTGAGAACACAAATCTCTTAAATTTGAGAGAATTTTTTCTTGGATGAAATTAATCATTGAGTATTATGAGAAATCCTACAATCATTGTCAAAAGCATCATTAGTAATCATGATTTGTACTCAAATTTTTTTTACATCATCAAAATTAATTCTAGAGCTAACACCAACCATATAGCAAACTATCTTATGAATTTTTTTTTTCCAACAAAAATCATTTTGGAGCAAGGAATTCCCTCATTGTCTAGCTTATTTTGTTTGAGTTAATGTTGCAGGTGTTTCATTCGTTCATTTGTGGTATTTATCCACATGCCATGTAATTAAAAAAAATGGAAATATGGCTTTTGTTGTTTGCTTTTTATATTTTACAATTATTTAGCATTGAATTCATGTTATATTTTTATTTTGTTGTAGTACACATTATTTTTTCTAAGCAACTATATGCCTATATGTCAATATAAATTTAATGTTTTTAAGGTTTGTTTCAAAATACAATGCACATTTTATGTTGCTTAATTTATCCAAGCCTCAATTCTTTATATAAACAAGTATACCAATTCATAGCTAGTATAATACATGCTTATGTCATGTACCAATAAAACATAAAGATCAATTTATTAGATATATGCCCAAGAAGTCAATCAGACTGACGTATTAATTCTTTTAAGGATATAATTTCATACTTGACCTAATTAATTAGGATAGTTAATTTTCATTCATGTAGTGTATGTGTCCATAAATCATATCTAAAAAATTAATAAGATGATGACACATATTCTCGAAAATTGAGAATTTGAGGCATATGTCATTGATGATTAATTTTCAAATTACTTCTGATCGATGAATCATCATAGAGACGGTGAATGATCCAGATAGATTGGCACACGAATCACTTTTCTCAGGGATAGACGAGTCTCAAATCTATAGTGTGGGGATACTAGAGTGAGAGTGCAGGTATTTATTAGAGAACAAAGTAACTGAGCATGACTAACATGAGAAGTCACTTGGATGTCTACTCACTCATCAGTGATATTTTCGATACTGTAGTAGTATGAGTGGTCCTTTGACCTATGATACTTCAACTGTTAACAGTGATGTTACTGTAGTTTGACAACACTATTACTCAATCTCATAGCCATACCATGATGGCCACTTGGAGTGAAAGTGATGACTCAAGCTTCGAAGAGGAAGACTCAACTAAACAAGCCAACTTGTGCCTTATGGCACATAAAAATGAGGTAAATTTCAAAACTCCTAGTGACTTTACCTTTGAAGAACTTTATGAAGCTTTTTTATGATTTAATTGATGAACTAAAGAAACTAGGGATAAAAAACAAAGATCTAAAATCAAAAAATCAATCTTTACTGAAACAAAATGAGAGCATTTCAATTAAAAAATCTATCCTATTTTAAGAAAATCAAAATTTAAAGAATAAAATTGCCAAGCTAAAACTAATAGTTGAAAATTTCACCTTGAGTTCTAATAAACTTAATATGATTCTTGAAAATCAAAAGGCCGTGTATGATAAGGCTGGACTTGGCTATAACCCCTTGAAGAAATAAAAGTATCTGAAAAATATCTATGTAAACTCTTCAAGTAACAAGTTTTCTAATATTACTTGCTTCAAATGTGGTAGAGTAGGACACAAGTCATACACTTGTTTCTCTAACAAATCTGTAAACTCAAATGTAAAGAAAATATGGATTCCGAAAGAAACCATTATGACTAACCAAAAAGGATCCAAGAAAGCTTGGGTACCTAAAGCAAAAACTTGACTTTTGCCTGCAGATGTGTCTAGCATCCCAAGGAGCAAACAGAAAATAGTATCTTGATAGCGGATGCTCGAGACACATGACTGGTGATGAATCCCAATTTATCACACTTAGTGCTAAGAATGGAGGGATGGTCACCTTTGGAGACAATGTTAAAGGAAAGATCATCGGTATAGGTAATATTGGTATCACTCCCTTCAAGTACATTGAAAATATTTTGTTAGTAGATGGTTTAAAGCATAATTTACTAAGCATTAGTCAATTTTATGATAAAGGATATAAAGTTATTTTTGAATCTTCTGTTTGCATTGTAACTAGTCCTAGTAATGAAGGCATTAAATTTGTTGGACATAGATATGCTAATGTTTATATGGTAGATTTGAATGATCTATCCAAGATAAACATATAATGCCTAGTATCCTTGAATGCCAAGATTAATGAGACTAGTTGGCTTTGGCATCGTAGGCTTGCACATATTAGCATGCATTCACTTTCAAAACTCATTAAGAAGGAATTGGTTCTTGGTTTGCCAAAATTGAACTTTGAAAAGGATAGAATCTGTGATGCATGCCAATTAGGTAAACAAACAAGAGCTTCATTCAAATCTAAAAATATTATTTCAACTTCTAGACCATTAGAGCTATTGCACATAGATTTATTTGGATCTACTAGAACTACTAGTCTAGGAGGAAAATGATATAATTTTGTAATTATTGATGATTTCTCTCATTTTATATGGGTTTTTTTTTTGGCACACAAGCATGAAACTTTTCAAGTTTTCTCTAAATTTTATCGAAAAGTCACAAATGAGAAAGGATTTTCAATTCAAAATCTTCGAAGTGATCATGAAACCGAATTTAAAAATCAAAATTTTAAAAAATTTTATGATGAAAAAGGAATAGGCCATAATTTTTCTGCACCTAGGACACCCCAACAAAATGGAGTAGTAGAAAGAAAAAATAAAACCCTTGAAGAAATGGCTCGTGCCATGCTATGTGAAAGCAACTTTTCAAGATACTTTTGGGCGCAAGCTATTAACACAGCATGTTACATTTTAAATCATGCTATAATTAGACAAATTTTAAAGAAAACCCCCTATGAGCTTTGGAAAGGAAGAAAACATAATATTGCATATTTTCATGTTTTTGGTTGTCGATGTTTTGTGTTAAACAATGGTAAAGAAAGACTTAAAAAATTTGATGCAAAATTCGATGAAATGATTTTTTTTGGTTACTCCTCCTCTAGTAAAGCTTTTAGAGTTTTTAACAAAAGAACCTTAGTAGTAGAGGAGTCAATACATGTTGTCTTTGATGAAACTAACGATCTTCTTTCAAAGAAGAATGAAGGTGTTGATGATGCAGATCCTCTTATAGAAAGGATGAAGGAGATCACTCTGAAAGATTCAACAATTCAAGATGATGAAGAACATGAAGACAAACAGGATGAGAGAGGTGAAGAACAACAAGAACAACTTCAAGGTACAAATGATCTATCCAAAGAATGGAGGTATGTTCACAATCACCCCAAGGAACTAATTATTGGTGATCCTTCGCAGGGTGTAAGAACTCATTCTTCACTTAAAGATGCATTCAATCATTTTGCTTTTATCTCTCATCTTGAACCTAAAACTATTGAAGAAGCTGAAAAAGATTATAATTAGATTAATGCAATACAAGAAGAACTTAATCAATTTGAAAGAAATAATGTATGGACTTTAGTATCAAGACCTAAAAATTATTCAATAATTGGCATAAAATGAGTTTTTAGGAATAAATTAGATGAACATGGAAATATAATAAGAAATAAAGCAAGATTGGTTGCTAAAGGTTATAATCAAGAAAAAAGAATTGATTTTGATGAGACCTTTGCACCTGTTGCTAGATTAGAGGTAATTAGACTTCTACTTGCATGTGCTTGCTTTATGAAATTTAAATTATTCCAAATAGATGTCAAAAATACCTTTTTAAATAGATATATTGCTGAAGAAGTCTATGTAGAACAATCCCCAGGTTTTGAAAATCATGCTTTTTCTAATCATATTTTTAAATTAAATAAAGCTCTATATGGTTTGAAACAAGCACCCAGGGTTTGGTATGAAAGGCTAAGTAAATTTTTACTTAATAATGATTTTTTAAGAGATAATGTAAACACAACCCTTTTCATTAAAAGAAATCAAGATGATATATTAGTTATACAAATATATGTTGATGACATTATTTTTGGGTCTACTAATGAAACTCTTTGTCAAGATTTTGCAAAGCTCATGCAGGGGGAGTTCGAGATGAGCATGATGGGAGAACTTACATTCTTTCTCAGACTCCAAATCAAATAAACAAAGGAAAGAATCTCCATCACCCAAAGCAAGTACACAAGAGAATTACTCAAAAGATTTGGAATGGAGAACTCCAAAGTAATTGGCACATCCATGAGCCCTTCATATAAGCTTGACAAGGATGAAGAAGGTAAAAGTGTAGACTTAAAATTTTATAGAGGTATGATTGGCTCTCTACTATATTTAACTACTAGTAGACCTGATATTATGTTTAGTGTTTGTCTTTGTGCTCGATTTCAATCAAATCCAAAAGAATCACACTTGAATGCAGTTAAAAAAAAATTTAGATATTTAAATGGTACACAAACTCTAGGATTATGGTACTTTAAGACTCATTAATTGACTTAATAGGATATTCAGATGCTGATTTTGCTGAATGTAGATTAGATAGAAAAAGTACTAGTGGAACTTGCCAATTTTTTGGAGTTAACCTAATCTCCTGGTTTAGCAAGAAACAAAATTCGATAGCACTGTCTACGGCCGAGGCCGAATACATTACAGCCGGAAGTTGTTGTGCTCAAATCTTGTGGATTAAGCAACAACTCGAAGATTTTGGTATCAAACTTAATGAAACTCTCATAAGATGTGATAACACTAGTGCTATAAATCTTACTAAAAATTTAATTCAGTATTCTAGGTCTGAACATATTAAAATCAGGCATCATTTCATAAGAGAACATGTTCAAAATAAAGACATAATTTTTGACTATGTTTGTATTGAAAAATAATTAGCCGACATCTTTACAAAGATCCTAAATGAAGATAGATTTTGTGAACTTAGGAGAGAACTAGGAATCCTTGATCCATCTGCTTAAATGTCTCACTGATCCCAAGGGATCAATGTCAAAACCTCTTTGAACTTAATTCTCATCATTTCTCTTGGGCTTAAAAGCTCAAAATTATCATTCTCATAATTAATCTTTGAGTAAATATCCTTCTTCTAAAGTTTCAAATTTTTTAAAAATTGTTTCATCATTTTCTGAATTTCTCTGTGCCATGAGTCGACCCCTAGGGTCGACCCAAGGGCAAACTTGTAATTTTTGACCAAATCCCACGGGCTCTCTCTTTTTGTTGAAAATCTCTCCTTGAGCCGACCCGACACACCGTCTTCTTCCTTCCTCCAAGCCATAGGTCCCCTTCTTTTCTTCTCCAAACCCAAGTTTTCCCTCAAGACTCTTCTCCCACCGCCTCTTACACCTCAAATCGACCCTTAGGAACCAAGTTCCTCCCCTTCTCCCTCTTCATCTGGAGCAGTTTGAGCGTGCCCTAGATTCTACCCGTCTCTTCCAAATCGGAGTATCACTCCTCCAAAAATCCCTATCCTTCCACTAGAAACCCTTCATCTCACCCTCACATTTGCTCTCCCAAGCTCCATGCTAGTCTCGTCAATCCAAATGGCTCCGAAAATGAAGCTCCCACAAAGAAGAAAATCGATCCGTGGGTTGGAAGAGGGTATGCGTCGAAAGAGACAGGCGACCGAGATCTCATCAGCTTCAATCCCTACTCCGGCATCTGCTCCAGCTACTTCTCGGTCTCCAATAAGCCCCAATAAGATTTTCTTATCTGATAGGAAGGTAGAACCCGGCAAAAACATAGATTTCAGATTTTTTGAAAAGGAGGGATTCTCTATCGGATCAAAAATCAAAGATCAAAGTTGGGAATCTACTGCTCACTTAAAGAAAATACCTATGTGGATCTGGTTAGAAAATTTTATCTGAACTTGAGCTATGGCAATGAAACAGTAAGATCCACTGTTAAGGGTATAGAAATTAGTCTAGATCCTATGCTTTTGAGAGAAATTCTTCGTTTACCCTGTGAGGGATACTCAAACATGGAACTCCCAGTTAAGGAGGAGGGAATTAATGTGATTCTAGGAAGAACCTTCTTGGGAAGCCTAAACATATTAGAAGCCAAGATCCTTTCCATTGAGATGAGGATACTACATCAAATGGTAACTAAGTTATTCTTCCCTAGAAGTGGTAGACATGATCTTCTCTCTGATCGAGATATCTGCATTATGTTTCATGTGATTACCCAAACCCCCCTGAACCTCCCAGCATTAATGATTGAGGCTATGAGAGAAACCCTGAATAGATCCAAGGCACATCTGCCTTTCGGTATGGCCCTCACTTTAGTATTCAGGAGGTTTGGAGTTAGCTTTGAGGGGGAGGCAGTAGCTAGACTTTCTCACTCTGACACCATCAACCGCCATACTTTGCACCGCATGGGATTTACCAAGACTGATGGTGGTTGGACTAAAGGTGTAGAAGAGAGAGCTAAGGACAGAGCTGAGGAGGAAGGTCTTCATCACCTCTCCATGATCATAGGGCTGTATCTCCAGACATTCAGTTTGTTTCTGACCATGAGGCTAGGCCATCAGAGTCTATGAGGAGGCACACTCTAGTCCAACAGCCAGACAGCAGAGCACTTTCCTCAGAGATCAGATTGGCTGACGACCAGATAGAGATGATATCTCAGCGCGTAGCTTCTATACTATCTCGTCAAATGGGTACTTCAGCTTCTGCTCAGGGATAGACATTTCATGATATATCTGATCAGGCAATGATCCCCCACATCTCCACTGTGTTCCAGATGATTTCTGATCAGTCAGTTCGCATCGAGCAGCTTGAGGATTGTGTGGTGAGACTAACTGCTAGAGTATTTAACTTGCAGAGGCAAGTACTGGCTCTAGCCCACCCACAGCCACATGGAGACATCATTGAGGTCTCAGACCTATCTGCGGAGGCAGCCAGACTTAGAGGAGTCTTGGAGAGTGGATTTGACTTTCTGAGGAGAGAGATCAGAGGCTCTAGTGAGCATGCTTCCACCCAGTTCACTGCACTGCTACAGTCTATTTCGAGAGCCTTAAACCTTCTGAACACCATCAGACTCTCTCTTGTAGCTCAGTCTTTTGCTTCTCAGCCTTCAGGATCTTCTCACCCATCCACTCGTGTCGGCACCTCCACCCATGGCAGAGGCAGACGGGGTCGAGGTCGAGCCCTTGGTCGTGATCCTTCATCTCCTCATCCCATCTCCGATTCATCTGACTCTGATCCATCCAGTCATGATCTCTACTAGATCCTGTGTAGTTAGTCTTTTCTTTAGTTTTTGTTTAGGATATGTAATGCAATGTTGACTGTTTGATTTTTGGATAGTCTCTATCTATGTCTTTTGTATTCTAAGTCAACATCTATGTATTAAACCATCTTTGTACTCACTCATCTTTTGGATATATATATATACACTTTGACTTTCAATGAATATCTCTGAATGTGATCCACTTGAATTACTTTTAATTATGAAAAACTTGAATAGCAATATCTTTTAAATGAGCAAATTGATATATCTTTTATGATTGCTATATTAACGGGGAGTAAAGCAATAAGCAATACAAAATGGTAAAGCAATAAGCAATTAAAGAAGGAAGCTAGAGAACAAAAATTGATCCCATCAAAAAGAAGGAATAGAAAATATGTTCTTTAAAAAAAAAAAATTAAGCAACATATCAGGGGAAGTAGAGAATCTTTGTTGATGCTGTCAAAAAGGGGGAGTAAAGAATCAAAAGCAAATGAGCAAATGAGCAATAAGCAAATTGTTAGGCAAATGAGCAATATAAGCAAATGGGCACATGTGTCATATGCCAAAGAATCCAAATCAGCTCTTCTTTCCAAGCAAATGCATTTATAAGTAATTTTTAAATTTATAGCAAATTTTACATTTATCTTCAAACTACTTATGATGCATTTCATTCCAATACTTGGCTATAATATTTAAATAATACATCTTCATAAATTTAAAATTTATGTTCAATGCTTTATATATGCTTTTGCTCAAGTATTTTGTCATCATCAAAAAGGAGGAGATTGTTGCTCCTTGAATTGATTTTGATGATTACAAAGTATTTGAGGGGGTTACTAATGATTTTCGCTTGAAAAAGACTTATTGTATTTCAGGAGCAAAATCATAATTTTATCAAATTCTGATTTGAAAGTATCAAGAGTAAGAACAGAAGATTTGTGATCCATTGAAGAAAATTTTATAATTTTTGGATGTGTATTTTGAAAGATATTCATGTTTATAAAATTGAGTCGATCCCATGAGTCAACTCATGGCACAAAGGGTTGAATGACACGCAAAATTTTTTGGCTGGCACAGTCTGTGAGTCGACCCCATGAGTCGACCCTCAGGCATGAGTCGACCCCATGAGTCGATATCTACTATTTTTAGGCCAAAATTATATAATCATTATTTTCTGCTGTTTTCCACAGAGGTCGACCCCATGAGTCGACCCATGAGCATGAGTCGACCCCTGTGACGAAAAAATTTCGCAACGGCTAGTTTTTAACCTATTTTAAGTACATTTAACACTCATTTAATATGGTCTAACGGCTCTATTTCAGTCCAGATTACTCTCCACCATTATTTAAAGATATATAAAGGGACTTAAAGGTGGAAATCAAGAACAAGAAAGAAAAATAAAGAAAAAGAGATAGAGAAAAAGAGAAGGGTTTCAAAAGAGAATTTCAAGCATACTTTTCAGTCCTAAGCAAGAGCCCACTCAAAGCATTCAAGAAGCTTTTAATTCAAGTTCACCAACTCCTCAAGTGCTCATTCAAGTCTCCAACCCCCTTGAGAAAATCGGAAAGAGCTTTCTTCTATTTGAGTAAAGTGTATTTAAAGCCTCATTCGCTCATTAAAGGAGCTTCTTTTGTATTTTCTGTGCTATTAATTGTAATACTCCTTTTGAGTTATTATTTTTATTTTGGAAGGATTCTAAAACATGAGAAGGTTGATCCGAACCTTGAATCGGATTGTATTGAGTTGGCTTGTATCCGAAAAATAAGTGGACTAGTTTGGGATAGCTAGAGTCGGAGGTTCCGACAAGTGTATTCAAGTTGAATACAAGTTAGTGGATTGGAATTCTCAAGTAGGAGCATGGAGAGTGGATGTAGGTGTAAGGTTGCCACCGAACCACTATAAATCCTCTTATTTGTATCGTGCTTAATTGCTCTTCTTTTAGAACCTCTTTATTCTCTTGCATTCTTGCATTTAACCATTAGCCTTGAATCAACTATACTCTCCTTATTTATCTTGCTATTGTTAAACAATCTTCATAAGGTATAAGTTAAGTTTAAAATTTTTAGAAACCCAATTCACCCCTCCCCTCTTGGGTTGCATAGCTGGGCAACAATTAGACATGCTAAGATTCTTATTCTTAGTAATGGTTAATCCTACATTTGAAAATAATTATTTTCCCCTTCTAATTTGGCATCTCAAAGATCCTCTTCACATCCTAGTTGTAATGGATAAGTAAGGTCCTACTATATTTCTCATTTAGATTAAATAAATTTATCACCTTTCATAGACCCTCCAATAATTAAGAATTTATTTAAAGCAATAATCAATCAACTACCAAACACCATATAGATCCTAATAAACTATCAAATTATTGAGTGCACTAAAAGTGACTCTTGTCATTGCATGCAATAGTTGGCAAGAAGGATTGAAGAAAAATTCGTGTTTCAAAAAGGCATTTTATTATTAGAAAAAAAGGTGGAAATTGCATACTAAATTTTATCGTATGGATTTCTTTTCTTTTTATAATTTTTTTCTATTTTCATTACTACTTAGAAAAAAAGCATTATTCCTGGTTGATCAAAAGATATCGAATATTTTTTAGAAATTTGAATTTTAATATTATAGAGAGTCAAAAATTAAGTGAATGAATTATTCAAATAATACGAATAAAAAGTCATTACTCTAAGATCCACGCTACAGAATCTAGGTAAAAAATCCATGGAGAAAGTAGTATAGTTAATATGATGTATCTGACATATACAAATACACACATTCTGGGTTAATTGATTAGGGTATATAGGGTTACAAAGAGATTAATCTATTAAACGGGTTAATAGGTTATTTAAAGACGGATTAAAGATTAGCTATTATGTTGCCTCTATCATAGGTGCCTAAAGACCAACTAGGTAGTATCTGCTTCATGCACATTTTTCTAGATATATAAATTAGCAAGGTAAAAAAATCAACAATATAAATCAAAGTCTAGAGAAGAGGCATAAGCTCCTTGGAGCAACAAAAGATTAGAAATAAGCATGAATTCTAACATAAAACAAACTATGGTCAACATGATGAGAGATTGATCAAAATACTAATAAAATAATGAGAGCTTGACATACAAAATGACAGATTTACATAGTTAGGTTTGAAGAAGTTCTCTAGATTAAAAAAGGTTGGAAGTTTTAGCTATAAGTCCAACTTAAGCTGTCCATTTGTCCATTGTTTTGGTTTAAAAATAGTGAATAAAATATTCAATTTATTCAACAAAATAAATTAATAATATAAATTGAATTATGAGCAATATATGAGATATATATTGAAGGATATCTTGCAATAATAGAATTTAAAATATTGATAATTGTAAGTGTAGAGTATAACATGATCCAATTACAACCATGGTAGATTAATATCCTATTAGAAGAGGCAATACTTAACGAAAATCATGAGTGAAGAACCTACAAAAATCAACCACATATTATACAATCCATACTAATATATTATTATAATCAAGCTCCGTATATTTGTATGTTTGTGTCCATATGAATCAAAGAGTGCATTGGCTCAATTGCAAATTACTCTATCCCTTAGCTCAAGCCAACGTGCTCACATTTCTAAAAGTTGGAACTAGAATTAATACCATCCTATTGGGAACTCGGATGAAACCAACTCAACAATGCTGGTTTGGTTTGGTTTTTAAGTCGATCCACACCTATATGCACTAATGAAATAAGCTACGAACAAAATCAACAAGGATCAATCTATCGAAAAGTAAAGCTTATGTTGCAATTAGCTTAAAAATCGAGAAGCGATATGTAGTATATATGCACATATTGTTTAGATTCTTAAAGAGAAGTCATTATCTCTAATTATTAATAATAAAATATAAAAAATATAGAAAATCATAAAAGCAAAAGGAAGCCTTAAGAAAGCCCATGTTGCTTATGAGTTATGCAAGAATGATATTATTAACAAAATTAACTAAACTTTTTTGACACAAAAATGTGACATATACTTGTCTTTTAAAGAGTACTTATGCATTCAGTATAGATACTTATATGGGCTAAATAATGCCTTTAAAGATAGCTATCAATTTAATAAGTTGTTTTGCAAAATGTTATTTTTATTTTTGGTTGGACCCTAAATAATAAAAGCACTCTAGTAGGCTCCTTGAAAGAGTTGATAAAAATAGCAAAAACAAAAATCTCATATAATAGGTTGTCTTGCAAAATATTATTTTAATTTTTGGTTGGACCCTAAATAATAAAAGTACTCTAGAAGACTCCATGAAAGAGTTGATAAAAATAGTAAAAACAAAAATCTCATATTCCTAATTTTATTCAACAAATAAAGATAAAGACTCTTTGGTCCAACTTTAATCCATATTAAATAAATTTGCTTCTATATTTCTTTTCCATCCATAAGCTAATGAATATCCTTAGATGATGTTGTACAACCTTGCCCTTTCACCATAGCTATTCACTATTTCTGATTTTTTTATATGTGCCAATGAATAATTGGTATAGCTTGGTGCCTCATGTTCCCTTGATCTAACTAATTTTCTTTCTTCTTATTTACTTCCTCTTTTACTTCAATCGGGTACTTCCTAACAAATTGATATAGATTGATCTAGCTAAATATCATTTGTTAAGTATTTAACAAAAAACAAATCCTATTATTTGTTTAAGAGAGATTAAAAAAAAAAGGGAAGAAGGGAACTTAAACCCACCATTGCCATGTACAAGGTGTTGGATTGGTAAATCATGATGAACATTTACTTGGTCATACTGATTAGGGATCACGATTGCTTTCGGGTTGGCCATGGAGAGTCGACCATGCCAAATCCATCTCCTTCTCTTGTTCATAACTCCATGTTGAGGAAAGAGAAATAGATAATATAGTTCGGTGGGTTAATAAATTAGGTTGGATTTTTAATTTTAAACCAGGTCTAACCCAAACTCTTGATTTAAATAGCCATTTCTATTTTCTTTTTTGCAAAAACTCTTTATTACTATTTTGATGGTTAAGTTCGGATGATGTTTCAGGGATGGTCTATGAAACAAGAGGAAGAGTTTCTGATTGGCTAAACAGAAACCTCCATGCATACTGTATGGAATTGCAAATACCCCTCCTATATATCGAATTGCTACAATATCAACCTTGCATTTTGCATATTGCTATACTATAGCCAATCTCCTTCCAATTTAGATTAGGACTAAGATGCCTACATGGCAACTAATATATTGAGAGTTATGTTTGATGTGGACTTAGTTGTTTGATGTGGAAGTTATGTCTGTGAAAGCAAAGGTCAGGGTTTGGGAGAAGGGAAAGAGATGACATGAACCGATCTTCGAAGCTTGGGAGGAAGAGCTCGAAATAAATCCTAACGAAGAAATCTAAGGCAAAGAAGAAGCCGAGTTCGAGGAATCCATTGAAGGAGCTCAATGGCAGTGGAGCTTTTCCTTCTTTTGGTTTTGCAAAGGCCCCCGAGATCAAAACCCTTCCAAAGGACCTTTAAATTGCCTCTCTGGTCTTTAAAAACACTATAGAAGCCTCAAGACGGTAGAGGCAAGGGTGACGTTCATGCTATTGATGGTGATAAAGTGGACCTCCAAGGCCCGATGATGATGGGCAATGGAGATGTTACGATGACAATGAAGGTTTGGGGTTCATATCGCCATAATCAATTACTAGGATTCAAATCAAGGAGCTTGGCAACAATACGATGATAATCTGATGAGAATGATTATGGGTACTAGAAGTCCCGACGGTGGATATTCTTGTACATAAAGACAAGATTCTTGTCAAAAAATAGGACAACCACGAGGAGGACTAGAGAATGAACCTATAGAACTAGAGATTGGTTATGGAGCAATTGTATCTTTTCTTATCAATCATCTCCTAGACAAAGTATGCCGACATCCCTCAGGTGGTGAGAAGGAGACCATTAGAGTGGACATGATCTGCAAAGGTGCAAAGGTCGAAGTTGGCGATCTTGAGGTTACTTGCATCATTGAGGAGGAGGTTCTTGGGCTTGGGGTCCTTGTGGTAGGTGCGATGGTCGGGGCAAAAGTGACAGTGGAGCGAGCTACTAAAAGTAGTTGTGGGGGGCATTCTCCCAAAGGTAACCAGTGCAGGTGATTTAGGTGAAGAGCTTGCCACCTAGATTGGCTTTATAGCAAAATAATCCTAGACCAGATTGCCATAACCTCCTAGAGCTCCATGATGTTAGGGTGGATCATGATCTTCATCGTTGAGATCTTGCACTTCATTTGCTCCATCATCTCCTTCTAGGGTCATCTTCCCTTCCCTTACCACCTTTATCGCCATGCTTTTTCTCATCCATGTATTCCGAGCAAGGTAGACTTTCTCAAAGGTCTCATGCCCAAGCATGTGCTCAAGCTTGTAGCCCCTTGGAGGATACTTACTGAAGGGGGGAATAGTGAGAGGAGGAGGTTGGCTTGCCATTAGTGAGTGTGAAAGAGAGAAGATAGAGAGCAAAGGGATAATTTCTTCGATCAAGATTTAAGTGATCTCTAAACTACAAAACCCTAAACTTTAACCCTTCAATTATCTGAACCCCTTTAATGTTGCTCTCAGATATGATTCTGACCATTTTTTCTCACCAGAAGTCTGATCTGATAAAATTCGGTACATACATGGACAATCAAGCTCAGCTGGCATTGACATGGCTTTAAAAAAAATTGAAAACCTAATGATAATATGGGCAAAACAGGTGTTAGATGGCCTAAACCATCCAAAGGGATGTTTTGTGCTATATTTTTCTGCCTATGCGCTAATTTCAAAAGACGTGGCTCTTCTTCTCCAATCAAAACCTCTTCCTCTTATTTGAAGAAGGTTAATTTTTGAAGTCATACGTTCGTCATTCCTCTTCTGCAGTATTCGTCGTCCTGGATTTCTTTGCTCTCTGTTGTAGTTAGCATCTTTCTTCCCCATCGAACTGAGGTATTTATCCTAAATTTATACTGTTGGATTTTTAATCTGCATGTATGTAATGTTTATGAAATTGGATATAAAAATTTGAAAATTTTGATGTTTTTTGGTTTGTGATTATGAAATCAAAAATTTGTGCCTAAGGGAGACAATAGGCTAGGGCATGAATCCCTTTGTGGCCTACGGCAATTGTTGAAATAGGTTTGAAAGAGATTCACAAGTTTGTATGGTGCAAACGTGGATCTTTGAAATCTGTATACTCTGTTTGGATTGAATTGAATATGTTGAGTGCTATGATTTAGAAGTCCTCATGCTTATGTGTCTATGTTTCAATTGATCTTCATTCTTCATTATATGTCTATATTGGGTGCTATAATTGAACTTATACTTTTGTATGCATGTATTTATTGTTAGATAGTAGATTACTCACTATTGTGCTTTTGTTAACATACAGACAGCGATTTGCAGTCTTTTAACATATATCTTTGTGGTCCTCACAGTATATATCTTTTTTAAAAAATGATCACTAATCTTTAAATAATATATAGTTTGGTTGTCAGAGCATTATTGGATATGGCTTTCGATATGTTTTCTATCACAATTTATTATGATGGAAAATTCATATTCAGACCTAATGTAAGATATATTGGAGGGCAATTTTTAATTTTTAACAATGTGGATCTGGATAGATTATCTATTCTAGAGATGAAGAGTATATTGAGTGATATTGAAATTTCTAATATATCTCAATTTTACTATGTCAAGCCAGGAAAAGATTTGAATAATGGTTTGAAGTTTATTTTTGGTGATCAAAATGTTTTAGATATGATTTCAGACATTCCTCCAGATGGCATGATATATGTTTGCATGGACTATGAAGATGAACTGCAAGAAGCTATGCCAGAGCCAGTGCAGCAAGATGAACTGCAGCCTTGTTTAATTGCCAAGCTATTGCTCAGTTTACAGTATGTGCTGATTCATTTACATGAAAAATCTGTTATGGAAAGAAGTGAGGGAGGTGGGGCTGAAGGCAGTGAGGGAGAGTAATGGAAGCATTAATTTGGATGATATATATGATAGTGATTATGTTGGGAGTGATGATGAGGAGGTACCATTTACAATTGAACCTATGGTTGAAGAGGCCGAACCTAGAGATGAACAGACTGAAACTATGGCTGGAACATTTGAACCTAAGGCTGAAGTGGTAGAATCTAGAGATGAACAAGCTGAAATACTGGTTAGAACATCAGAACCCAGGGCTGAAGAGGGTGAAACCCAGCTGGATGTTTCTTTAGACTATGCAGTAAGTGATGAATTGGATTCATATAAATCTTCAGATGAGGAGAAAGATGATACATTTGAGGTTTTCAAGGAGAAAACGGATTTAAGCAATATTCACATTAAGTTGGATATGAAATTCAAGAGTTTTGCTATCCTGAAAGTAGCCATTAGAGAGCATGTAATTAATGGGAGCCACAATATTAAGGTGGTAAAAAATGATAAGGTGAGGATAAGAGCAATATGCCATGACAATTGTAGGTGGAAATTGCATGCTTCTTTAATGCTGGATGGATCAGCTATACAGATTAAGTCTTATTATAAAGAGCATACTTGTTGTAGAAAGTTTAGAATAGAAATATGAAATCAAGTTATCTAGCCAACAAATACCTTGAAAGATTCAGGAGTCAGTCCTCTTGGAAGCCCAGTGAGTTGGTTATGCAAGTTAGGAAGGATTTGAATATACAGATATCAATATCTCAAGCTTATTGGGCAAAGAGGAAGGCTATGGAGATTATCAATGGGAGTACAGTAGAGCAATACAGTAGATTATGGGATTACACTGAGGAGATTAGAAGGACAAATGAAGGAAGTACAGTGAAAATGCTTTTTGATACATAGCAACCCAATGGTCCATCATTGTTTAAAAGATTTTATATCTGTTTTATGGCTTGTAAGTAAGGTTTTCTGAATGACTACAGGCCTATAATTGCCAGAGATGCTTGTCACCTAAAAGGACCTTGCTTGAAATGGTTAATGACTGCAAATGGGATTGATAGAAATGATAGTATGTACCCAATTGCTTGGGCTATTGTTGAAGCTGAATCCAAAGGTAGCTAGTCTTGATTCTTGAAGCTTCTTCAGCTTGACATTGGCTCGTACAGGGATAGAGGATGGATATTTATTTCTGACCAGTAGAAGGTAATAGTATACTTTACATATTTTCATTGGAGAAAAATGATTTGATTATTTTAATTATGGTAGTATATGTGTTAATTATATTCCATGGTTCTTCCAGATTTACTGCCTATATTTGATGATCTACTCCTAGGAGTTGACCATAGATTTTGCATACGTCATTTGTTAGAAAATTTTAAGGCAAAGTTCAAAGATTTGCACTTAAAGATACCGTGAGGAAGGCAACTAGGGCTACTACGAGGGTAGATTTAGATTTTCAACTAAATCTGATGGAACAAATTGATGCAGCTGCATATTAATAGTTGATAGCTGTTTCTACAAGATTCTGATCCAGACATACATTTAGGGTATGGCCAAGATGTGATATACTGCTAAATAATTTGTCTGAGATTTTTCATGCTTACATATTGCATTCTAAGGATAAGCCAATAATACATGATAAGTATAATAAATATCTCAAAATAAGCATTAAAATAGATACTAATTTATCTTTATTCTTACAAAATTGATGCTTCTTCTTATATTTTGCAGGAAAGATGTTCACCAACACAAAGAGCTTGATTTACAAGCCTAAAGGCAGCAGATTAGACCCAAAATGGGGATCAAAAGAAAGCGGTCCAAATCAAGCCCTGGCCCAAAGCAAGATAAGCCTAAAAGATTAAATAAATTTTTTGGAGGTTTTGGAATGGACACTTAATAGGACCCATGTGCTGTGCATTCCTTGCATGGAGTTAGCTTTGAGTGGGACCATGTGGCTGGGTTTCAAATGAGCACGTGAGGAGGAAAGATAAGAGGGGAATCTGCAGGATTTAAATATGTAGCTTTTTGGATTTGGATGCATGGGCTTTTGGCACATGAGTGGATGCAGCTTGGCACAAATGCAAATGCAAATGCAAAGAAAGGAAGCGGATGAATCTGGGATGCGGTCTTCACGCAGGCGCGACACGGAGGAAGATACAGCTCTAGCACGGCTCCTTGGGATGCACGACGAAACAGAAAACTTCCGAGTTTCAAAATAAAACAAACTCCCATTCTCTTTCCTTTAGTCCCACATCTAAAAGATATAAAAACTTTCCTTTTACCTACACCGATAAAAAGACCTCCATCCCTCCCTATTGAAGACATCTCTCTCCACAACATACCGCTTGAAAGGGCCCGCGTGACAGATGAAAAAATTTACTTTTTAGGTTCTTTAGCCAACTTGTTCTCATTTTCTTCCACCTTTCTAACATACAAGAAGGAAAGTCAGTCAGGAGGAGGTGCGAAAATTAGAAGATGAGAAAGCTCTGCAGAGGAAGGCTGTGAAAGGAGGTCCTAGTTAGGTGATTTCTTTCTTTTATTTTTAAAAAATAGATTGATTCTTTAAACTTTAATCTTGTATTTTTTTCTTCCATGCAATTAGATAATCTTGTAAGCCTCTAAATTCTAATAAATAAATTTTAGTTTTGCTTTCAAGATATTATGCTTAATGTTATATGTTGTTCATCTTTAAATAGTTTATGTGTTCATTGAGACGGATTGTAATCGAAAAATATGGTCCATGCTCAAATGAAGTAGGCTATCTTAAGGATCAACATATAGATCTATTTATTTATTTGATTTAAGATTTTTGTGATTTAAGTTTGAATTGCTTATGCTTCAGGAAGACGGACCGTGATTGGGGGATATAATCTGTACTCGGATGAAGTAAGTTATGATCAAAACTAAACATAAGAAATTTTAATCAACTAATCTAATAGTTTTTAAAAGAGAAATATTTAGATTATAGTTAAAGATGAATTTAAAACCTTGAGACCTTTTCTTATCTGAGACCTTTTTCTATCTGATATCTTGTTAAATTGTTAATTTCTTTCAATAGTTAATTCTCTAATCATCGAAATTTTTTGAAACAAATCTTTTCCTATTTTATTCATCATTATTTTACTACTATTTAGCCTTCTCATCCCTATGCAATCGACACCCGATGCACCCTATACTATTGTTTTATTTATTTGTATCGAGGTATTCTAGCTTTAATCGCTTTTGTGATAAGAGCGCATCAAATTTGGACGCCATTGCTGAGGATCAATAGCATGGTGGTAGTAAAATTAAAAAAATATTAAAAAAATAATAATAATATATATTCATAGCAAGTCTAGGAACATTAGAGAGAACTTGTTTGTCTGGACATCATGCTTTGTTTGCATCGCATATTCATAAAATATTTTAAGGGCACATCCCATTAAACAAGATAAGATAGAGATTTCATCACCTTTTCTTAGCCCAAATATCATCACCTTCATTTACCTAAGTCTTAAATTTAAAATCTATTAGACATTGACCCCTAAGGAACTCGAGCTCAATTACGGTAAGATCACTGAAGGTTGAATCGGGTTTGGACTTGCCGAATCAACTAGTGTCTAGAAAAGTGGTTCAAAACTACATTCTGAAGAAAATTGGTTCTCTAATTAGGTCTATTGCGAGAGCACGGGGAGCCTCCCACTGATCTTACAATTACTTGACCAGTTAGATTGGCTAACCTTGAGCTTGGAGGGCTTGTAGGTGAACTTATAAAGTTAGAAGCTGTCTAAGTCTAGGCAAATCTTAGGTTAGAGTTTAATTTGTTACCTAACTTGTGTGAAAAAAAAAAAAGAAGAAATCCTCTTATCTATCATCTCTAAATTTAGGACTCTCTAAGTTTCTCACCTTTAAAATTTTTCTTTCTTCTATCTCTCCTTTCTCTTCTTGCTTCGTCTAAAAAAAAAAAATTCCTACTAGGACAAAATGATGATTGGTCAGACACAATCTGAGCCTACAAGATTATAAGGCTACTAAGGGAGAAATAGATTTAATTATATAACCTAAAATCCTGCAGAACCTGTGTTATCCGATTGGCTCTGTCCAACCATCTAGAATTAGATTCCCAACTAATAATTTTGCAATTAGACCTTAACCAATTAACATGCATCCTAAATTCATTGGAATTGAAGATGCATACATTTATATAAGGGAGATTGAAAAAGCTAGAATTGCAACTTTGAACCAATAGGATTTAAGCTCTAGAATTCAAAGGACATACTCAATTAAACCACATGCTAGCATCCATGTGCATTGGATGTGATGCACCAGATCATGTTCTGGAGAAGTGTCCCTTTTTGATGAGTCCAATCCAAAATGGGTTCATACAAGGGAGTGGAGCCAATGAAAAAGATATAAATAAACCTTATGCACCAACCTATAACCCAGGATGGGAAAATCATCCCAATTTTGCATGGTTACAAGATGCAACATTAGGAGCCCATATTTTTGATTAGTCTTATCTAAGGCCCAACTAAGCACTGAATAATCAATCAGATTTAGATCTTGAGGAAGGAGTCAACACATTAGAAAAGAATTTAGAAGTTTTGGTGCAATCAACCTTAAATATGACAAAACACTCTCAATAATTTCATACAAACCGCTAATCAGTTATTAATACAATTAGGCCAAGTAGATACAGTGCATAGTAAATAAGAAGAGGGCAGATTATCAAGCCAATTCAAAGTTGACCCTAGAGCCTAGAATAGTTTAGAACTTAAGCAAGGAGACCAGTTTGACCAATTGAGAGCATTCAGGTTTGGAGAACTGAAGAAGATACCCATAGCTAAAAATATTAATGGAGTATCCACACTTAATGACCATTGTATTTAGCCAAGATCAGAATTATTAGTTGAACCCTCATAACACTGTTTGAACCTTTGCCTAAAAAAGAGGAGGTAATAAAGGAGCATTCTGAAACACTCCCTCAGCATCTCAAGTATATAGATCTAGGTCCCTTAAAATCTCAACCAATACTTAAGTCAGACCTATATCTAATTATAGAGGAAGAATTATTAGTTGTCAAGGGGATGAGTCACATAATGGTCCCATGTAGGAAATACTATAAAGAAGACTCCAAATCATGTAGAAAATTACAGACCCACCTTAAGATTCGAAAAGAAGTAGGATGAGTATTTTAAAACATCTGGCTGAAGATGTTAAACTTAGCACTTGTTGGGAGGTAACCCAATTTCTTAAGAGTGGTCTTAATAAAAGTCTGATTAAAAATGTTAAACTTAGCACTTATTAGAAGACAATCCAAATCTTTGTATTTTAATTTCTTTTCAGTTTATTTAGGCTCTACTTTAATGAGAACTATATTGAAAAAGTTGGGGGGAAGAGTCAAATATGCATTCTCAAAGACACCTGAATACCTCAGCTGAACCAATAACACATCAAATCAGATGTATTCTTTCTTGTTACTTTTTATCTATTACATCCTTCATTTCCCTTTCTCCATTAAGGACAAAGTTAATCAAGTTAGGGGAGGATAAATAAATTAATTAAGTCCTTGAGTCTGGTAACAATTAGTCTTATGTATCTGATTTCATTTTGGTTGAAGTTAATCAAGCAATTTAATCAATGATTGATTAATGATCTAAAGAATTTTTGAAATACTAAGATCCAAATTATTAAAAAAAATTAATAAATAATTAAGTGCAGAACAGAACAAATTTTTGAGTGATTCTAAAACCTTCTTCCAACCTATATCAATAAAGAATCTACTTTGCATAGGTATAAGTGGAAAATATATATCAATATATGCAATATGCTTAACTAAATAAAAATAGGTTTTTAACATTATCTCACCAAGTAATCAGACCTTTTCACTTAAGCAAGTGGTGAGTCTCACGTCAAAAAGTGGAGATGTGAAGAAACTCTGTCATACAGTCAATCTTGACTCGTAGCCTGTTTGACTCGAGTCAATAAATTCGAAGAGTGTTCTATACCTAATGCCTTAAAGCCAATTAGTTTCGGAGTCGTTGGCTTAAGGCTCACTACAAGAATTAGACAAAAAGCTTAATGAGTTAAGATATTGCACTGACTGCAAAAAAAAAATCTAGCCCAAATTAAGCTAAAGAATTTAAAGAATAAAGTGGGGAGTTGGTCAAAAAAAAGCTCTAAAATTTTAAGTTTTCTACTTAACCACTACTTGGGATTGAATTAATAATCCGATGATGTATCTCGTTAATTCTCTGATCAAGTATCAGTTCATCTTAAAATTACCTGAAGAAACTTTCATATCTAAACGAGTCAGTTCATACTATTAATTCTTCTTTTACTCGAGGACAAGCAAAGTTCAAGTTGGGGGTGTGATAAGTATAATAAATATCCCAAAAGAAGTATCAAAATAGATATTAATTGATTTTTATTCTTTAAGAATTGATGCTTCTTCTTGTATTTTACAAGAAAGATGTTCACTAATACAAAGAGCTCGATTCACAAGCCTAAAGATAGCAGATTGAATCTTAAATAGAGATCAAAAGAAGGCAGTCCAAATCAAGCCATGGCCCCAAGCAAGATAAGCCCAAAAGATTAAATAAATTTTTTGGAGGTTTTGTAATGGGCATTTAATAGGACCCATGTGCTGTGCATTCCTTACATGGAGTTAGCTTTGAGTGGGATCATGTGGTTGGGTTTTAAATGAGCATGTGAGGAGGAAAGATAAAAGGGAGATCCACGGGATTTAAATAAGTGGCTTTTTGGATTTGGACGCGTAGGCTTTTGGCGCATGAGTGGATGCAACTTGGCATGAATGCAAATGCAAAGAAGGAAAAAAAGTGGATGCATCTGGGATGCAGTCTTTATGCAGGCATGATGCGAAGGGAGATGCAGCTCTCGTGCGGCCCCTGGGATGCACAACGATATAGAAAACTTCAGAGTTCTAAAATAAAATAAACTTCCATTCTCTTTCCTTTAGTCCCACATCTAAAAGATATAAAAACTTTTCTCTTATCTATACCTATAAAAAGACCTCTTATCCCTCTCTATTGAAGACATCTCTTTCTTCACACTATACCTTTTGTAGGAGCCCATGTGACAGATGGGAATACCTACATTTTAGGTTCTTTAGCCATCTTATTCCTACTTTATTCCATCCTTCCAACAAATTAGAAGAAGAGTCAGCCAGAGGGAGGTGCGAGAATCAGAAGAGGAGGAAGCTCTATAGAGGAAGGCTGTTAGAGGAGGTCCTAGTTAGGTAATTTCTTTCTTTTGCTTCCAAAAAATAGATTGATTCTTTAAACTTTAATTTTATTTTTTTTTCTTTCATGCAATTAGATAATCTTGTGTCTCTGAATTCCAATGAATAAATTTTAGTTTTGCTTTCAAGATATTGTGCTTAATGTTATATGTTGTTCATCTTTAAATAGTTTATGTGTTCATTGAGATGGATTGTGATCGGAAGATACAGTTCGTGTTCAGACAAAATAGGTTATCTTAAAGATCAACACATAGATTTATTTATTTGTTTGATTTAAGATTCTTATTATGATTTAAGTTTGAATAGCTTATGCTTTAAGGAGATGGACCGTAATTGAAAGATACGATCCGTATTTGGGTGAGATAGATTATGATCAAACCTGAACATAAAAAATTTTAATCAACTAATCTAATTATTTTTAAAAGAAAAATATTTAGATTATAGTTAAAGATGAAATCAAAATCTTGAGACCTTTTCCTACCTGAGCCCTTTTCCTATCTGATATCTTGTTAAATTGTTAATTTCCTGCAACTAGTTAATTTTCTTATCGTCGATATTTTCTAAAATAAATTTTTTTCTAGTTTATTTATCATTATTTTGCTACTACTTAGCATTCTGATCCCTATGAAATCGACACCCGACGCATCCTATACTACTATTTTATTTATTTGCATCAGGGTATTTTATCTTTGATCACTCTCATGACAAGAGCACATCAATACATATGCTTGAGATGATACGCAAAGTTGTGATATCTAAGATGACTAACAAGAGAGAATTGATGCTCAAATACAATCATCAAATTTGTCCTAATATCATGAAGAAGCTGGAGAAAATAAAGGAAGTTTCAAGGAACTGTCTAGCAACATGGGCTGGTGGCAGCATGTATGAGGTTGAACATGGTCCTAATCAGTTTGTTGTAGATTTGGACAAGCATGAATGCAACTATTTCAGGTGGCAATTGATTGGTATACCTTATACACATTTGATACAGTGCATATACTTCTTGAAAAAGAGGTAAGTAAAGTTCTTATATATTTATTTCCATAGGAAAACCTATCTGAGAATGTACTCTCACTTCCTCCAACCACTTAACGGATAGAACATGTGGTCTAAGACTAACTTGGACCCTCCACTACCTCCAATTGTTAAGAGGCCACCTGGAAGGCCTAAAAGGAAAAGAAGAAGAGATGTAGATGAACCACAATAACATATTCCAAGTAGAATAAGTAAAGTTAACACAAGAATAAGGTATGGGAGATGTCATTTATGACGACATAACTCAAGGACTTGTAAGGGCAATCAGTTAGAGGAAATCCAAGACAAAAGCAATGAAGAAGTGATACTTGTACTTCAGTATATAAAAGTACTTCGGCACATGAAAGCCTAGGGCAAAGGAGCAATAGTGGGAGAGAAAGATTCATAGGATTCAGATTTACTTCGGGGTTTTATGTCATGCAGGTATATTAAAAATCAAATATTTTACATCAACAATCAAATCAATGCACTAACCAATTAATTCTACTATCTTACAGGTTTCTACATCTGGTGGCATTAATGCTCCATAAGTGGGTGCAATAGCTGGTGGCACGAGGACTGCAGTTAAAAGAGCTCATGCCGAAAGGCCTCCACTATATAGGAGAGCTGTTGGGAGTGTTGCTGCATCAACTAGGAGGGCTGCTGCATCAATTCGACTGGGTCCGCTATTGCATTAAGGACTGGATCCACTACTACCTGGGGAGCTTCATCTGCTGCTGGGAGGAAAGCATCTTCTAATGCTACTGGGAGGGCTTCGGCTGGATCTACATTTGCTGGAAGGGTTGGATTAAAGGGTGGAAGGGCTGGATGTAGGGCTGGGATAACTAGATCTGCTAGTGGGAGGGCTTGCTTAGGGGTCATAATTGGACTTGCGTAGGGGCTGTAAGTGAAAGACAAATGATATTGTAAATGGTGCCACTTTATTTTTGGATGTAAACAATATTGGTTTTGCCACTTTATTTCTGTGCTTATTTATAAAAGATGTACAATGGTGGTCCCATTCCATATGATGTGTTACATATGTCAGAGTCAGGATAAAGATTAGCAAATGATATTGTATAATGACTATGGTCTTGCACTATTATCAACGATAATATATTTTTAAATGTTTCATATTAGATGGCTGACAACATTTTTGTTCCTATACAGTATACGTTTTGATGAATTACAGCCTGCAATTCAAAAGAGTGGCTTGTATAATGTGTATCTTATTTATCCATAAACTTTCTAAATTTATTTTATTTGGTCCTTGATGTTACTGCAATGACATATGCGGACCTATCTTATTTTTCATTGCTGCAATAAAGTCATTTGATGCATTGATTTGTAGTATACTTTAGAAAAAACTGGCATATGTGGACCTATCTTGTTTTTCATTACAGTGTGTATCTCATTTTATTAGTCCATAAATTTTCTAAATTTATTTTATTTGGTCTTTGATGTTACTGCAATATCATATGTGCACCTGTCTTGTTTTTTATTACTGTAACGAAGTAATTTGACGCATTGGTTTGCAATATACTTCAGAAAAAAAATTGACAAATTAAGGAACTCATTACAAACATTTCAGTTGATTAGTACACATTTCATTACAAACATTTCATTGTAAATATTTCATTACAAACATTTCATTTAACATTAAGGAACTCTAATACAAATCAAGGAACTCATTCTAGTTGACAAATTAAGAGTTCATTACAAATATTGCATTTAACCCCTTGGTCCGACTACTGATTTTTGGCCATCAACAAGCCAATAAGCAATCAAGATAACAAAATAAATCCCTAACACATCTTCTCTCAAGCACGGCAGTGTCCAACTTGATCCACCATCTCCTCTAATTCATCCTTAAGCCGATTGATGACCACTGATCAATGCATAAAAATGACATAAAAAGTATTAAAATTTATGATACTTAATTCTTATTATTTTATATTTGATACTTATTATATTTTTTTTCAAAAATTTTTAGTCATAAAGATTTAATCATATCAAGCCCAAGCCAGCCCAAGTTAAATCCCAATCGTATGGCTCATCGGACCTTGTGCATCGCCTACAAAGGCAAGGGCTAGTCCACTCACGCAGCTCACAAACATTGGGCCAGGTCCATACGTGCGTAGGCATGGCTTTGGAAAACTCGACGTGCATGACTTTTTAGAGTTGGGACCCATGGGTTCCGGTGAACTAAAGAGGAGTTTCTGGGTGCGTGATTTTTTGAGAAATCCAGTGGGTATTAAAAGGCTGGGGCACACGATTTTCTGGATGGGATCTAGCGAAAATCAATCCACGTACTGGTTGGGTTTCAAATGGTGTGCTGGTTGGGTTTCAAATGACGAAGACATACGGGACGCACGAGGAGTGAACCCATAAAGCTGCATCAGGCCTGTACGCGAAAATGGAATGCACGGAACAAGGGACGCAGTGGCGAGCTGGTTTGCTGGGTGCAGCTTCTTGTGGTTGATGCGATTTGAATTCAAGCACTGGGAGCTGATGAGGATGCATATGCGATGTGAAAAGAAAGAAAAGAGAGTGGCTCATAGAAAGAAACGGGGATGCTGCAGGATCTATAGGTGCGATCCTTCACGTGGTATAGAGCCTCAAACGTGAGACTATTGGGATGCGGAGTAAGTGCGATAGATTATTGATGATGTGAAGCAAACACAATTTTAAATGCATGATATGAAGTTTATAAAAAGAAAATTACAGAGAATGAGAAGAGGACTGAATATTTTATCATTCTATCCGACCACTACCATTCTCCATGCCTCCACCATCTTCTTTCATGCCTCACTTAGGTTAGCCATCCAAACACCCAAAATCCTCCACAATCCATCACATGCCACCCCTCTTCCATCTCTAAACCTTCAAACAACCGACCTAAAGTCCTCTTTTTCTCTACAAAAATCTCTCCTCCTACTCTTGATCCATGCTCCAAGTCATTGGAAGGAAGTCCTTAGAGTTTCAAGATGAAAATTTCAGTGAGAAGCATCCCAATGATCGGCTAGTCATCACATTCTCAGGATATCTCTATAATCTTGTTTTGATAGTGTGCTTTCTTTTATATCTTTTATATTCCACTTTTTGATATGCAATAAAGACTTGCTTTTTATGCTTTTTATCTCTGTGTCTTTATTTTCTTTGCATAAGATTTTATACTAAAATAATCTATTACTCTTGAGACGAGCCATGATCTACAAGTACGGTTCATGCTTCTGGGATAGATTATCTTTAGGTTACAATTCTTTTTTTGTATCTAGATAATTTTGACTAGCCTATAACTTTAAGAGACAAGTTGTGATCCAACAAGTAGGGACCATGCTCTTTAAAATAGGCTATATTTTTATTATTTAAATATTCAAGCAAAGGTATGTTAAAGAAGAGTATCAGCTGTCTAACAAGAAAGCAGTTGATATCCTGAGAAGTTCTTTCATACTTGCATTCTATCTTTAATTAATTCTCTTTATTTACTAATTTAATTATCAATTTAAGTAGCTTTTTAATCAATGTTTATTCTACTTTCTAATCTAAAACTAAATAACTCAACCGTAATTAACACAATCCCTATGAATACGATCCTGATTCATCCTAACTACATAGTGGTGAATTAGGTTTTTTTTTGACCGTCTAGATAGCGATCAACCACCTTCTCACGGAGGCAGATTTCATCATCATACCATTCAAAGTAGTCACAAGACGAATAGTCGAATACCTCTCCTATACAAAAGCACTTCTGAAAGTCAAAAACAAGAAAAATATCAAGTGGGGTTAGGGCAAAAGACAATTGATACCCTAGATCATGGGCAATCAAAGAACCTTCAGTCTACATTTCTTTTATTCATGAGGTCCTTATTTGAGCCCACTACCCACAAAAGCAAAACCTTTCTCCTTCATTGTTTGAAGTTCTTGATCGGTGGGAGTTGGAATATCCAACTATTGAACTTCTATCCATGGATAATGCGACTAGAAGATGAAAAAGAAATGAGAAAAATAGGGTCACAAAAATAAACGAGTACACGGAATCAAGATCCGTACAATCCTAGGAATGCATACCTATAACTGATGGGAAAGAAATACGCTGAACAGAATAAAAAAATGAAGAAATCTCGATCAATGAAGTAGGAGGGGATTCATGCCAAAAATCTTTCCTCTTGTTTGAACTGGGGAAGAACACAGTTACTGCTTGCAAGAAAAGAGATTGTTAGGAATTCTGGTTAAGTTATCATCATATTTTAAAATTATTTTCTTCCACATCAGCATCAGCCAAGTTTGATTGTCTATGTCTGTACTGAATTTTATCAAATTAGACTTTCAGTGAGAGAAAATAGTCGGAATCATATTTGGGGACAACATTAATGGGGTTCAGATAGTTGGAGGGTTAAAATTTAGGATTTTGTAGTTTATGGCCACTTTACAAAATTCGACATGGTTTAGGGACTACGAACATAATTTACCCAAAAAGATATTTGTAATTGCCCATAAAATTTTTTTGAGTAAATTACAAAAAATCTTCTTGAGTTTAGGACTAAATTATGCTTACATCCAATAGTTTGAAAAATATACGCCTACCTCTTCGATGTTTATTTTTATCTAATACTTTAATCTTTAACTTAATGTAATGCTGGTCAAACCGTTAGATCTAAATACTATACTAGAAAAAAATTTTCAAAATGATGAAAATGACCTTCACAACAAATAGTTCATAAGGTCTTCGAATATATCATCATCCCGCTCCCAACTTAGGGCCATCTCATCTCCCTCCTTGACCTCACCCCCTACCTCTCCATCCCCTCTGCTACTGCTAGCACCGTCTTCTCCTTCCTCACCGACCTAATGAAGGCACTATGATCTCCCCACCAAAGAGCTCCCAAGGGAGCTTGTCCTATTCTCTTCTCCTCATGGGCCCCACCGATGATGTTACCTTCAACCTTTGAACAAAGGATCTCCTAAAAGACAAAGGGAGCTTTTTTTCTTCTCTTCCTTGCCAGTCCCTGACAATGACCCCAATGATGGCACCGTCGACTCCCCTCCAATCTCCGCACTACCGCGATCATCACTAGCGAAGTGCTTATTGCTCTCATCCATGACCATGCCCTTGCCTTCGATTACATGGCCGTGCCTCCATCTTTGATTATATAGCCACCAT